>NC_134086.1:119394275-120019275 GCF_000715075.1 Nicotiana tabacum | reverse complement strand
TGTTCCTTTTGGAAATATAGTTTCCTTTTTTATTTATTTTTAGGATACATTGTTTTTCTAAAAATTTATTCTGATATTTTGGCAAAAAAAACCTAAGCTTAATGAACATATTTCAAAGGAATTAAATTAACAATAAAATTTTGTTGGAGAATCCTTTGGTACCGTTTGGTTGTCAAAAAGGAAGGTGAAATAGTTGATAGATTTCCTTTTTTTCTTTTTTTGGTTTGTTGAGCAGCAAAGTTTTAGGAAAAAATATCTCACGGCAAAAGTTGGGACAATTTCCTTCTTACCATTTTAAAGGAATTATAGTTGAATCCAAATTCTTAAATATTAGTTTTTTTGTAAATGTTAGAGCACGATTATTAGTTAGGTAAAAAGATCTAGAAGAGTCGAAGTGGTGTATTTATAATAAATTTTGAAAGTTTTAAATATAAGTAGTTTTGTATAGTTCAAATATGAAAAAATATTATAACCAAATTTTTGTTAATTTAAATTTTTTAAATATTAGGAGAATAGTTAAATTACAATATTATCCTAGTAAAATATATTTTTAAAGAGTAAAAAAGGCGAACAACATATCACTAAGGGTCTTCGTGCTTTTAATATAGTTACAATTATAATTTTTAAAGGGTAAAAAAATCGAACGACATTTCCAACTATATAATTATAATTTTATCAATTCAACTTTACAAGTAATCTTGCTTTCTTTTTAGTTTTAGTTGTAACGACCCGACTGGTCGTTTTGAGCTCTAGCGTGTTGATCTGCGGTTTGAGGCCATGAGCAACTTCATTTCAGGTATTATGACTCGTATGCGTGGCCGAAATTGAATTTCGGGAAGTTCGGAGTCGATTTGGAAAGGGAATTCTCATTTCGGAAACCTTAAGTTGGAAGAATTGACTAAGATTGGATTTTTGAGTAAACGACCTCGAAATCAGGATTTGAAGGTTCTAGCATGTTCGTATGATGATTTCAGACTTGGGCGTATGTTCGGATCAGGTTTTGAATGACCCGGGAGCGTTTTGAGTATGTATTGACTTGTCTGACAGTGATGTCCGGCGCCATCACGACCTTTTAATGGATTTTGGGTCATGACATTGGTAAAAACACACAACCCTTGATGATTTAAGAATTTTCTAAAAACAAATTTCAAAAGTTATTCTCAAGTTCATTCAAGAAGACACAAATATAGTTAATTGTAGATTAATAAGAAAATGTTTAATATGTAAAATTTAAATTAATTTCAAAGTCCTAAATATTAGGAAAGTAACTTAAATTATAATTTTGTCTATTGTGAAAGTGTCACGACCCCAGTTCGCCCTCCGTGAACTATCGTGATGGCACCTAGTATCTACGACTAGATAAGCCTAACAAATGCGGAAAAGAAAACAATTGCGAAAGGAAGATAATTAAAATCTGATATAACAAAAAGAAACAGTGTTTAAGATGCCACATGGCATTTAACAATACAAAATCTCAACCTAACACTCCCAAAATACGGAACCTCATGAATCACAAGCTAAGAGATACATAAAAGCTCTAACTCTAGAATGTCTATCAAAATGAAAATACAGAAGGGCTATATTAATACTGCGAATAGAAAGGGACTCTTCAGTCTGCAGACGCGGCAGATATACCTCGAAGTCTCTATGAAAACGCCTCGCCTCAAGGGTGATGGGACTGAGTCGAAGTACCTGGATCTGCACATGAAAAACATGCGCAGAAAGGGCATGAGTACACCACAACGGTACTTAGTAAGTGTCAAGCCTAACATCGGTCGAACAGTGACGAGAAAAGTCAGAGCCCTACTGAGATTAAATAAAATATAAAGTATAACAATGTAGAATAAGACAGCATAATTAAGTGCAATAGTAAGAAATAACACAGAATAGAAAGAACAACAACAACTATAACAGACACAAAATAATCACGGAAAGGAGTACAACTCAACATAGAGATAACAACCGGGGATCTCTTAGTATCCCGAGGATCTCTTAGTATCCTCAATATGTGTACGGGGGATCTCTCAGTATCCCGAGGATCTTTTAGTATCCTCAATATATGTGCCGGGGATCTCTCAGTATCCCGAGGATCTCTTAGTATTCTCGATATCTATGCTGGAGATCTCTCGGTATCCTCAAAATCACCCAACGGAGCTAACAGAACCAACAAAATTCCATCTCGTGGTCGTCTTCACACTGCTCCGACTACTGTCCAATTTCTAAAACTAAAACCCTCATTTAGGGATCGTTTTGCTTTCTAGAACTCCGATCTCCTAAATAAGACTCCCCTATGTGATTTTATTGTTTTATGACTTGCAGGGATGATTAGTTCGGGATTTGGAAGGGTTCGGGTTGAAATCGGAACAAGTAGTTCCTTAAGGTTAGCTAAAAAGGCTAAGTTTGACTTTGGTCAATATTTTGAGTAAACGACCTAGGAATCGAGATTTAACGATTCCAATAGGTTCGCATGATGATTTCGGACTTGTGTGTATGCTCGGATCAGATTTTGGATGACCCGGGAGCATTTTGAGTATGTATTGATTAGTTTATATACTATTGCAGAAGGATATATTGTTGAAGAAAGTGTGATATTTTGTTCAAGGTATTTACATGGAAGTGGGAAAGAGAATAATCCAGTGGACAAAATTTGTGAAGGTGACCAGGTTGAGCCATTTAGTAGATTATCAATTTTTGAACAAAGGGTTGCCCTTTATTAGGAGATACATCCAGAAATCTTGAAGAGCTTGAACGAAAACAAGCTCATCTTTATGTTTTGAGAAATTGTGAAGAAGTTCAACCATTTTTACAGTATGTTTCTTTATGCCATTGTACATTTCTGCTTGATTTTGTTAGCCTTTTTCTCAATTATTATGGTTATTTTAAACAGTGAGTACGAGAGTGAGTGTGAGCAGAATAATAGGAACATGAACTTCGATGATTGGTTTTTCCATCGAGTAAGTTTTCATTACATTGTTAATTTTTATTTGTAATACTTCTTTAGCATCATTATTTTATTTATTTATTATTATACAGATTGTACAAATGCGCAAGAAAGGAAATTTACAAGTAAGTTGCAAGTTATATTCTTTGGCTAGAGGTCCTTTTGATGGAGTCCAAAGATTCAAAGGGTATGAGATAAATGGTTTTAGATTTCATACTAAACAACTCGAAGGAAATAGGGTGAAGCAAAATAGTTGTGTTTTAGTACGAGGAATAATGTATGGCCAAAATATAAATTATTATAGTACTCTGATCGAAATAGTAGAACTTCAATATCTTGAAGGTAAACGGATTGTTTTATTTAAATGTGATTGGTTGGATGTTGATCACATTGAAAAAGGAGTGAAGATAGATAAACATGGCTTTGTTAGTGTCAATACTAAACGAACGCTAGCAAAAAATGAACCATTTGTTCTTGCATCTCAAGCAAAACAAGTTTTTTATGTTAAGGATAATCTTCATCCCAATTGGTCCATTGTCTTGAATGGTCATTCTACTTATTTTACTGGTGGTGCTCTCAGTGAAGAAATTTTTCAACAAAATGCTCAAGAGTTCTCTGGTACATTTGATGAAGATGAAGACTTTATGAACTGGAGAAGAAATGATCTTGATATTATTAGCACTAATGTTACCTTAGATGATGATATTATTGAAGACATCGAATCAGAACCTGAAACTGATGATGAAGATTTATTACTGTAAAATATTTAGAAGTCTTATTTGCATATTTTTTTATCCTCAAGTAATGTTAAAATTTTACTTATTTATTTGAGAGACGGTGTTTAGTTCTTTATTATTTTAAAGAATTTATGTATTACTTTATTATATTAGTGAATTACTCCAATTGAATATGAGTTAATATTCAATAGTGTTGGATTGAGTTGAATGATCTTTTCTACCAGGTATTATATTGATGGATTCTCAAGGGAAACTATGGCGAATTTTTTATTAAATTAATAAATAAATATTGGTAAACATAGCATAGTTGTTTATAGAAATAGATTAGCCATATAAATTCGTGGCTATATTATTTTGCCATGATATTCATCGTAGCTATTGAGCCAATTATTGCCACGATTTTTATAACTTGAAGCAAATATATTCGATATTTTATTTGGCATAATTTATTGTGGCTAAATATTTATTGTTGCTACAATAAATTAAATGTATGGCAAAAACTAACAATTAGCTACAAATTTATAATGTGGCAGTAAATGTATAGCTATTTTCGCAGTTATTGTCACAATACTAACCAACTATAGCAAAAAGTATGAATTAGCTTTGCCAATTTACTTTTTGTAGCTAAGAAATTTCACCAAATTGTGAACAGCCAGTGAATTTCAATTTTTATGGCTATTGCTAGATAATAGCCACACTATTTTTATTCGTAGCAAAGAATTCGTAGCTGTAGATGCATAATGTTGTAGTGTATAACCATGTGCGAAACATTAAAACATTATAAAAGAAGTCATTTAGCAGTGCCAAAATAAGCCCAGGGCCTTAACTTAAAATATTAGAGCAAAATAAACTAAACATCATGTAACCTACTCAAAACTAGAACAAAAGAAACAAGAACTAAAGCACCATTGGGATAACACAATAAGCTAAAGACATGGGGTGAAGAACTAGGGTCAAAGGTGAGAGGAGGATGGGATCAAGGCTTTCACAAGGGTGGCAATCTGTTGGGAATGAGCCTCTTTGTCCCTTCTGAGCTCCTCTCTAAGCTGCTTGGTTTCTTTTTTCAACTCATCATTGTCTTCTCTAAGCTTGACATTCTCCTTAAGAGCTAACTCCAACCTTTTAGTGAGCTCTGCTGCCCTACTGCTAGTATGTAAAACAACAGAACTTGTTGGTCCCCTAGCCTTGATCTTCTCATAGCCATACTGCTTGAGGGTAACATCATCTGGAATATCATTGCAGTTTCCAAACTTTAGCTCAGAAAAGAAAATATTGAACTTTCCAAACAACTCAGTCAACATGAAGGCATAAGACATATCATGCTTAGGCTTGGAAGTTAACTTGGAAGTGTCTGCAGCCCTTATCATGTGTTGAATCATCAAGCTAGGGAGATTGATAGCTCTACGAGTATCAAGTAGTTCCATTACAGCAATGTCCAACAGGGTACTCTTGCCTTCTCTCAAATCTCTACAATATGCAGGAGTTCACAAAGTGAAACAACAGCTTGTGAAAAGGAGTCATATCAGTCTTGTATACTTTCTGAGGAGCATCTAACTCAAACTTCTTAGAGAACTTCCTTGTGACCACAATTCCTGTGTCCACATCATTGTTTATGGAGAGCCATTTTTTCTTCAAGTAATTATCAAAATCTAAAGAGGGGATATTGAGTGGCATCTCAAGCTCCTCAGCATCAAACTCCATCTCAAACCTTCTTACAGAACTCTTGACCACTTTGCTATCAAATTGGAAGTTGACATAGAATTCCACCACAACAGGCACACATAGGAGGGAATACCTTAACAAACATGTGTCTCCATCCCTGTAGCTTAAGTTTTTCAACTAACTGAGTTATCCCTTTCTCATCATTGTTTGCAAAAAATTTCCCATTCAACACTTTTCTGTTCCTGAACTCAGTGAGCCTATCAACCACAGCAAGCATACCCTTCTTTTTTATTTCCTTTACTGGCCTTCTTAGATGTAGTAGCTTCCTTAATGGGTTTAACAACCTTCCTATTCTGTGCTGATGTCTTTTCTTACAAAGTAGAATCTGACTCATCTTCTTCATCCAACTCAACCACATGTTCAATACTGGAACTTACTTCCTTGGCTTCTTGGTACCTCTTGACTCCTTAATAATTTGTTCATCAACAACCTTTCTTTTACTCCTTGTGAGAGGAATCCTAGCAGGAGGAGCCACTTTTGTTCTTGTAGGGATAATTGACTTTGTTTCTTTCACATGGGCCTTCTTGCTCTTCTTCCCTACTGTAGACAGTGGTAAATCATCCTCATCACTGCTAATCTCCTCATCTCCAGTAAAAAGAGTTAACAGAGGCTAGTTTCTTCGGCCCTTTTCTATCCACTTGCTTCTTCTGAAGGGGCTATGATAGTGTTCGCAATAGCCGTAGAGCCTTCAGATTCCCCATTTACATTTTCTTTTCACTCACTTTCACATCGCTTTTCTTCTTCCTCACCTTCACTCTCATAATAATCTTTTTCCGCACTATATTTTTCTTCCTCTCTCCAGAATTCCCCACTTGTTCATCTAAATTATCTTCTGCCTCACTCTCCTTTCCCTCACCAGATTCCCACTCATTATCACTCTTTTTCTCATCAGTATCTTAAGCCATGTCCTGACCCCTAAAGCTTCTCATGACTAGCCACCACTCATCCTTCTTCCTCGCCTCTATAATCATCATCATCCTCAATCTAGCTGAAAGAGAGACTATCTAAAGCCTCTTGATTCACTGGTTCTTTCTCAGTTTCCCCCCAACCATAGGCATAACATTGGTGGTATCTACCATTTTCTCCTGAGTTGCAACGTCTGTTTCTATAGTAAGTTTCCCCACTCATAGTTTATCACTTGTGGGTGGAACAATATCTAAGGGTGAAACATCAATAGCAGAAATAAGACAATTTTACTTGATCTGTAGTAGTTGACATTGATTCCCCCCGAGCCACAGCTTCCTTAACCATTATGTCCACCTTAGCAACAACATCAATCATTACCATGCCACTCCTAACAGATTTCCTTGACGTAGCCTTGATCTTAGTAAACTTAGAGATGTTTTTCGAAGTAGACACAGGTACAATGGAAGGTGGTTTTGCTAGAGAAGGTCCAGTAGAAGTGGTAATAGTGGGTGAAACATGAACAGGGGACGATGGTGCAGGTACAATGGAGGGTGTATGTGAAGAAGGAATAGGTGCGGGTGCATTTTCACTTGATGATTGTACTTTTCTTTGCTTTGGGTTTCATGATCTTGGGTTTGACTTCAGTCTTGGATGATGATTTTGCTTTAGAGAGGGTTTGGCTAGATTTATGCATAGTGAGGAGAGAATGAAATTGATGAGGAAACAGAGAAATATTTCTTGATTCTTACTTAGGGTTTGAGAGGAACAATGGGGTCTGAGAAACATATCACAAGGGGACTTTTAAAGAGGAAACTTCTGATTTGACTGGAAGAAAAAGAGTAACCGAATTTGAGTTCTAGTGGGACTCTAATAACAGTTACTTTTGACTGTTGGAATTTTAGTAGTAATTAGACTCTAATTGCTATAGGATTCTCCCTTAATCTTTAACTGGATGACAACTAAGGGTGATGCTAACTGGATTAAAGAGTCTGAGCATTGCAGTAATTTCAAATATTAAGCCCCAAAGAATTAAGATAATATGTCACGTACTTGAGTCAAAGAATCAATTCCTTAGTAACTCCTTACTCATTTCTTCAATAAAGCTTCAGCACTATAGGTTAGTATCATAAGACATTGTTATTAGCTAGACTTTTCTGGACGAGTGTCTGTACTCAAAACAAGCACGATATTGAATCAAACACATTGTGCTCGACCATCTACATCTTATTATAAATTTTCTAGCCAATCATTGGGGTTCAACATAGTTAGAAGTATTAATTGGACCAAAATCCAGTCTATTCCTTTCAAAGTGATCCTTACTCAGAGCTTTAGTAAAAATATCAGCAATTTGGTTTTTAGTTTTACATAAGTTAATTGAGATATTTCTCTATTCAACATTGTCTCTAAGAAAGTGATATATAATGTCAATGTGATTAGTTCTCTTGTGTTGATAGGGATTTTTAGCAATATTTATGGCACTAGTTATATCATAAAATACAAGAACACAATCAATAAAAATACCATAGTCCTATAGTTGTTGTCTTAACCACAACAACTAAGCACAACAAGATGATGCTGCCACATATTCTACTTCAAGTGTAGATAAAACCACTAAGTTTTGCTTATTTGTTACCCAAGACACTAGGCAAGAACCAAGAAAGTGTGATGTTCCTGAAGTGATTTCTCTGTCAATATGAAAACCTGCATAATTAGTATCAACATAACCACCTAAATCAAAACTATACCCTCTAGGATACCACAGACACAAATTAGGAGTCCCTTTTAGATATCTTAGTATCCTTTTGATATCCTTTAGAAGAGACTCTTTGGGATTTGCCTAAAATCTTGCACACAATCCCATACTAAATACAATATCAAGCATGCTTGCTGTAAGGTACAACAGTGACCCAATCATTCCTCTATATAGCTTCTTTTCAACATTTTTTTCTCATTCATCAAGGTCCAGCTTTGTTGCCATGGCAATGAAAATATCTAAGGACTTAGAAGAGTCTATGTTAAATTTCTTTAGCAGTTCCTTGATGTATTTTTGCTGATGTACCATGGTTCCAGTTGGTGTTTGCTTAATTTGTAACCCCAAGAAGTTCAATTCACCCACCATGCTCATTTCAAACTCATTCCCCGTCATCTCAACGAATTCCTTGCACATTGCTTCATTCATCCACATATACTTCTACAATCAGAACAGTTTTTTCTTTACTCCTCATAAACTTACAAAGTTATTGGTTAAGATGAATTTTGAGAGTCTTTCATGCCAAGCTCTTGGAACATGTTTCAGTCATACAGGGTTTTGTCTAACTTGAACACATAGTCAGGAAATTCTTCACTCTCAAACCCATGAGGTTGTTTAAAACAAATACTTCATCTTTTAGGTAAATGTTCAAAAATGTACTCTGTACATCTATATAATATAGGGTGAACTTCATGTGTGCAGTAAAACTATTAGTATCCTTATAGCTTCCATTCTATCAATAGGTATAAATGTCTCATCATAGTCAATTCTTTCTTCTTGATTATATTCCTGAACCACAAGTCGGGCTTTGTTCCTTGTTATATTTCCTTGCTCATCCATCTTGTTTATGAATACCCATCGGGTATATATGATAGTTTTGTTCTTAGGTCTTTGCACCAAGTGACAAACCTTACTTCTTTCAAACTGATTTAGCTCCTCTTGCATGGCTTTAATCCAATATGGATCCTTCAGAGCATGTTTTATATTCCTAGGGTGAACCTGCAAGAGGAATATTGTAAGTGCACAAATTTCTCAAAGATGGCCTAGTTTACACTCCAGCATTAGGATCAGAGATGATTTTCTCAAGGGGGTGTGAACTTTGATGTTTCCAAGGTCTAATCAGCATCCTCAAAGATGGTTCACCCAAGGAGTGACCAAAGGAACAATGTTAGTAGGTACAACTTCATCAGTCTGGTTAGCAGTCAAAGTAGTTCTCTCTTCTTCTTGTACCTCATGATCACTTTCAACTTCTTTAGGATCTTCTGATCCATCTTCATATTAATGTTCAAGTTCTTTAGAAGCTCCTTCATCAGTGAGTCCTATGTCATAGTCTTAATCTTGTAGACCTTTCTTAGCCATGTTGTTAGATTCATAAAAAATAACATGAACATTTTTTTCTACGCACATAGTTCTTTTATTAAGAACTTTGTAAGATTTACTATGCGGTGAGTAACCCAAGAAAATTTCCTCATCACTTCTGTTATCAAACTTACCTAGAGCTTTTTTGCCATTATTGTGCACAAAACATTTGCACCTGAAAGCTCTTAGGTGAGAGATGTTGGGCTTTCTTTCTCGAAGTAACTCATAGGGAGTTTTCTCAAGAATGGGTCTGACCATATAGCTATTTAGCAAGTAACAAACAATATTGACTTCCTCAGCCCAAAAGCTCTTAGGCAACCCAATTTCAATCAGCATGGTCCTCCCCATATCTTCTAGAGATCTATTCTTTCTTTTCATAATACCATTTTGTTGTGGAGTTCTTGGTGAAGAGAAGTTATGATCAATTCCATGTATGCTACAGAACTCAAGGAATTTAGAATTTTCAAACTCAGTTCCATGGTCTGTTCTTATACTTAAAACATCACAACCAGATTTTGTTGGATCATTCTGACAAACACACAAAAAATATCAAAAGTTTCATCTTTAGATTCCAAAAATAAGGTCCATATGTACCTAAAAAGTCATCTACAATGACAAATACATACCTCTTGCCTCCCCTTCTCCTCACTCTTATTGGTCCACATAGGTCCATGTGAAGGAGTTCTAGGGGTTTGGAGGTGTTGACAACCTTTTTAGATTTAAAAGACGACCTTACATGTTTTTTTCTGACACAAGCATCACATACCTTGTCTGAGGTGAACTCAACTTTTGGTAGTCCAAGGACCAGGTCCTTCGCTGCCAACTTGCTGAGTTGAGATAGACTAGCATGTCCTAGTTTTCTATGCCATAACAGTGGGTCATCTTCCACTACACTAAAGCATGTGTGCTCACTCTGAGGAAAAGATATAATGGATATCTTATAGACATTGTTGTGTCTTTTATCCTTTAACACAATTTCATCAATATCAAGCTTAGTGACACTGCAGATTTAGAAATTAAATTTTACCTCATTTCCTTTATCACACATTTGAGAAATGCTAAGGAGATTATATTTAAGTCCTATTACATAATACACATCTTTTATAGCATGAGAGAGTGACTTACCGGCCTTACCAATACTTATTATCTATTCATTTTTCTCATTTTTAAATGATACACTCCCTTCTTAGAAGGTTATTAGCGAGAGAAAATTTTCTTTTCTCCAGTCATATGTCTTGAGCAACCATTGACGAGATACCAGTCTTGATTGTTTCCTCCCACTTTAGCTTGCACCAGAAATCACAATTTAGTCTTGGGAACCCAGAGAAGCTTGTGTCCCTTTTTATTTAAAAAATGATGAATCATATTTTATCCTGCCCAGAAGGGAAGCGGATTAACAACTGTTTTCTTGTTGACTTTAACATCTTAGTTTGGACAAGAGGCTTGACTTTTGGTTCTTCTTCCTTCTTCACATTTTTAGCAATATCATAAGTGCTCTTAAACTGAGCATGAATTAAGGTAGGGCAAGTATCTCTAAAGTATCCTTCCTTCCCACAATGAGTGCACATCTTGTTATCAGAAATTCTTACATACCTTGGATCAATTTAGGAACAAGTTTTTTATAGCCAATTCCTAGTTTGTTAATGCTGTAGTTTTCATTAAGCCAATTTAATGCATATAAGGATCTATGCCACTTCCTTAGCCTAGATAGTTCATATTTAGCTTTTTCTAGATTTTCTTGCAATACTTTACATTCAACATCACAAAGATTATCTTTAGCCTCTTTTGGTTCCTTTTTGAAGCTTATCTTGCATATCACTCATTTTTCCTTTACCGTGTGTATCAGATGATTTATCATTTTTAGAAATGAGCTCAAGAACCTAGTTCTGAAGGTCTTGGACCTGTCCTTCAAGATCAGCTTTGTCAGATTCAAGTTCTTTGAGGTCAAGTTTAACACATGAAATATTGCTTATTAATTGATCATTTCCATTACTCATCTTGTCCATATCACTCATCATGGCCACAGTTATAGCCATTAGCTATTTTTTAGACATAACATGAATGGTTTATTTCAAGTTAGAGACACTTACCTGATTTGTCTCATCTTCAGTCTCTGAATCACTCATGGACATCATCCCTATCACTTGTTCTTATGTTTGGCTTTCCTCAATTGCTATCAGCGCCACCTCGAGGCTTTCATCTCCAAAATCTGTTTCCAAGGTCCTCAACATATATCATGAGCAGAAATGCAAGATGGCACCTCGTAGAGAATATTTCTGGGCAAAATTCTGTTGAACAGGTCCCTTACTTTAGCATTTTTCTGGATTACATGATAATATTTATTATTATAAGCCTCTTCTCTCTTGTTTTATTTGTTTCCTTCTCTATTCACTTTGGTGGGGATGATTAGTCCATGACTGATAATCAGCCATAGATCAAAGTTAGTGGTTTGAAGGAATGTTTCCAACATCTTTCATTTATCATAGTGATGTCCATCAAATAGAAGAGGTATTCCAATGTGTATTCCAAGATGTACTGGAGGTTCTGTTTCCACTGTCTGATGTGCATCAATTACAACATAGAGACTTGTGGACCCATCCTCTTTATCTTTTTCTTTATCACTTCCATTGTCCTCATATAATGCTAGAAAAGACTGCTTCATTGCTTCAGTGAATCCTTACCTAAAAATTTTCCGTTGTTTGGACCTTTCTCTCTCAGTTTTTCCTGTTTCTCCTTTTTAGCTCTTTCTTTATTCCACTCAATTTCCCACATTTGGCACTATTTGACCATGTAATCTAGCTCTTTACACTTGTAGCACCCATCATAAGTGGCTTTATCGATCTGTTTAGGCTTACCATTGTTCTCTCTCTTAGATACATTTTTGGAATTCCTCATGAACTTAGAAAACATTGCTAGGTTAGGATCATCACTGTCAGATTCATCTTCTTCAGATGACTTAAGAGCCAAGACTTTATCCCTTCTTGGTTCTTCCTTGGCGCAGTTCTATCTTTCTCATTTCATGAGTCTTTAAGTTTCCAACCAACTCATCAAGCGATATCTTATCCATCTCCTTGGCTTCCTAAATAGCTGTGGCTTTTGATTCTCATGAAGCTATAAGAATCCTTAAACTTTGCTAACCAACTCTTCTGAAGTAAATACCTTCCCAAGTGATTTCAGTTCATTTGTTATTATAGTAAACCTAATCATCATCTCTTGGATGGGCTCAGACTCCTTCATGGAGAAGAGCTCATAGTTCCTCATAAGAAATTCAATCCTTTATTTCTTCACTTGGTTTGTTCCTTCATAAGCAGTTTTAAGTGCATCCCAGATCTCCTTTGCATTAGAGCAAGCTGATATCCTGTTGTACTCATCAAAACTAAGTCAATAGATAAGTATTTTCTTAGCCTTTGCATTCTTCTCCATCATTCTGAAATTTGTTGCCACAAATTCAGAGGGGTCTTTGAGAACATTTTCATTTTGCCCATTTTGTTTAGTAGGAGTTAGTGGACCTTGGTTCACTATGGTCCATAGTTCACAGTCTTCTGCCATCAGGAAATCTTTCATTCTTGCTTTTTACCAACTGTAATATTTATCATTAAATAGAGGTGGTCTAGTAGTTGACTGTCCTTCGTTAAATCCAGACGGATCACTCATTTTTCTTTCAAGATCTCTCTAAGTGTTAATCGTGTATGAAACGACCTGCTTTGATACCAATTGTTAGTTTGAGTGCTTTTTTGGATTACTAAAAAAGTTGGTTCATTACCTTACTTATTACGCATAAGGTAAAATAAGCAGTAAAGTAAATACAATAATTTTATGTAGAAAATCATCCGGCTCTAAAGGTACAAAAACCATGACCTACCACGTGGGATTTTAGCTTCAACTTTACTAGAACAATGAGCCAAATGTATCGATTATAAATCTGTAACTCAATACTTTCCAGTTATCCTACTTCAACTATTTGATTTATAAGTTATTCTAACTTGCAAAATCAAACACTCACTCCAATTCACTGATTATATATGACACTTTGATTCCAACTTGATTTCCTAAAATACATTTACTAGACTGACTCAAGATGAACACAACACAGGTACTCGACTCGAGTATATGAAAATGTAGTTCTTCAGTTGATGTGTAAAGGGTTGATCTCAGTAGTCTAAAAAGATAGTATTTAAATTCCCTAGAATCTGAATTCTTTTAGGAGTCCTATGCATAATCAGCTTCTCGTTTGATAGAATTCCTACTGCTCCAAGGACTCCACAAGTCTTGGGACTCTTATCTCTCATTTATGCAAGCGTATCTTCCTGGGCAACAACCCTTATCATGTTTAGCAGTCCTCGTCCCACAAATTCGGACCTGGGTAACTTTGAGATAAAGTAAGTGTCTTGCAAAAACATGCTATCATCAACCTTGAAGAGCTGGTTCTTAGAGCACAGCAGTTAAGCATCTATGTTGAGGACCTTGTTCTTAAAGCATTTTATCTGAACAAACTTTGTTAATCATTAAAATCTCAATACTCAACACTTTTCATATTAAAGTCGTTAGAGATAACTCTTGAATGTGAAATCTTGGGTAAGAAAGTAGTACTAGTAACTAAACGAAAATAACTTCAACAGGGGATAATTAAGAAACCTCCAAACCCACCGCTAGACACCCTGTCATATTTTTTTGTGATGTCTTTTTCTCATCTTAACTCAACATCTTCTCATGTAGGGTCTGATAGCTATGTAGATCTTTCTAATAACTCCTACCCCACCCCATGCAAAAAAAAAAAAAAAAAAAAAAAGAAACTCCACATTTTCTTCTACCCTCTAGAGTAAGAGAGAGGACTATAGTTAAGACTTTGACTTGTGTGGGTTTGTTTTCTGTTCATATCTCTCATCCACAGCTTGCATTATCGTACAATAAATCCAGGTAATATAAAGGGGACGAAGCAACTCCCACTTTTTAGCCTAAAGATAATTGGGAGTTGGATTCCCTTTATGACAAGTTACTGTTACTAAAGAAATTAAAGTTCATACTAGTTTAGTATTTTTATGGCAATTGTCCCATTTACAAGCATCATCATGAGCCAAAGCCAACAAGATGACACCATCGACAACATTAACAACACCATTAAAGATGATGATGATGATCATGAACATGACATGGTCATGCCTGGTTTTCGTTTCCACCCTACTGAAGAAGAACTTGTAGAGTTTTATCTTCGCCGTAAGGTTGAAGGCAAGCGTTTTAATGTTGAACTCATCACTTTTCTTGATCTTTATCGCTATGACCCTTGGGAGCTTCCTGGTATATATATTAATTTTCTACTCTCCTTTTATCTCCCTATTTCACTGAATTCCAATCTCTTACTCTTTCACTTTTCCTATTTTTTCTCAATCATTCTCCGTATTGATATTGGTACTAGTAGAGGCGGATTTAGAATTTTAAACTTGATGGGTTCAACCCTTTCGTTCTTTAACTTGTTGTACTTTTGAAATTATGAGTTCAGAATTTAATGTTTCCATGTCGAATATACTGAGTTTAGTTGAGACAATTAATGGTACAAATATTGCATCCGCCTCTTGGTGCTAGCACATAATCTTGGAAGTGTTTAGGGGGTTTTCTTGTAAGTTTTATAACTTGGTTTGCTTTGTTGGTTTTAGCGTTGGCATCAATTGGAGAGAAGGAATGGTATTTCTATGTACCAAGAGATCGGAAGTACAGAAATGGGGACAGGCCTAATAGGGTGACAACTTCAGGTTACTGGAAAGCTACTGGAGCTGATAGAATGATTCGAAGCGAGAATTCGCGGTCGATTGGCCTGAAAAAGACATTGGTTTTCTACTCCGGCAAAGCTCCTAAGGGGATTAGAACTAGTTGGATTATGAATGAATATCGTCTGCCACAGCATGAGACTGAACGCCTACAAAAGGTAATGGATTCAATTACTTGCTCTATAATAAGAGTAACTTCACAAATTCCTCATTTCTTGACCGTCTTATGGTGTTCTTGGTTACAAAGATGTGCATATCAAGCTTGACTATTGACCTACTATTTATTCAAAAGTGGGAAGCTACAGAATCAATCAATGTTAGCTCCAATTAATGGTTCATTAGAAAACCTAATACTACTAATTTTTCATTCTCAATGTTAAGATTAAGCTCATAGAAGATGAAAAGGGCAACATATGAGGAAGAAAAATGTGAATAGAACAAATGCACGTAGTTTACCAAGTTGACAAGGGATTCATTTAATCATAAATTTAGTTGAGTTTAATTTTTAAATGCCCATGACGAAAACGTAGATCCAATATATTAACATGCATGGAAGTTACGAATTTATGACCTCCTGATCCTTTTTTTCAATTCACAAGAGGTCAAATTTTGATTGTTGTGTAAGTTACTGAATGAATCTATACGATGTTTTTCAGGCTGAAATTTCACTGTGTCGTGTCCATAAAAGATCTGGAGTAGAAGACCATCCATCTCTCCCTCGATCACTTCCCACAACAAGAGCATCATCTTCTTCTTCCTCAAGAGGGACAACTAATTCAATCAAGAAACAACACCATCAACAAGTAGTACAAAATTCATTGATCTCTCCATATGTAGCAGGTCAAACCTCCCAACAGCAAATTGATGAAAAATTGAGTACTGAAACAAGTGCAAGCAGTACTAGCACTGATCACCACCATCATCATCACGTCGCTACATCTCTCGGCCTCAATTCCCTTTCAAATTCTTACAATTCCATCGCGTTAGACCCCATGGCTAGGGACACAGTCACTTCAGCCCTCCTTACAACATCCAGCTCCTTATCGCCTTTTGCTTCGTTAGTCTCACAGAGTAGTACTGGTGCTGTAGTCGATGATCTCCACAAACTAATCAACTTAGATCAGCAGGTCGTGTTTCATAATCAGAATTTTCATAATAATCCCATTAACCATATTCCTGCTGTTGCATCCCAGCAATTTTTGCAGCCACAAGTATTACCACAACATGCGCAGCCTCAATCTTTATTGTTCCAAGGATCTCTTCAGTCGTCCTCGTCGTCTTTTTCAGACAGATTATGGGAATGGAGTTCAATTCAAACTGATGCAAACTGTAAAGACTACCAACCCAATAACCCCTTCAGGTAGTCTTATGAATAAGCTACTAATAGACATATATATATACATAGAGCTCTATATTTTTACTAGCAGTGGTCAAAATAATGTGCATGGTACCTTTGTTAGGGTTTTGGGATCTTAGTTAGATTATTAGTTTTTAGTTAATTGTAATTTCTCTTACTATCGGTACTTGATTAAATATGTGATTTAGCTGTACTTTTCAATAAGGAAAAAGGTTAATTATAGTTAATTAATTCATTAACTTCTATGGTATCCAACATTTTTGTTTTTGTTGATTATATCGAGTTAAAGGCCTTCTTGTTTACAAGTTTTAGCTTTGACATATATTTGGGAAAATTTGGAGAGGAAGTACTAATGGAGTGAATTACTTTTACTTTCTACTATTAAGCAAAAGAAAAATACCTACTAATTATATCTAGAATTATTTTAGGAATCAAAACATTGTGCCTTGTATAGTGGTGGACCCAGAATTTTGTGCAAGCGGGTTCAATCTTAGAAGTATATAACTTTAATCGCAAAATAGTAATTGTCAAGTGGGTTCAAATAAAATATTTATACAAAATTTACGTAGCTTTAATCCTAATTTATACATATACATAATATTATTTTTTGTGAAGCGGATTCAGTTGAACCCGCTTGCAACCACCTGCGTCCCCACGGGTCTAGTATATGTCCCTTCATTATTCAGGTATATAGCTAACAAAATGATAAAGAGGCAAAATCGTTTCCATTGAAGTTTTTGGAATCAAAAGGGATGAACATAAAAAGCTGACTGTCTATTGTTCCAATAAACATACTGTTATTCATGAGAAATAATGATATAATATGATTGATTCACAGATGACTATGAAGAGACAAAACTGCATATGGAAAATGTTGGAAAAGGAACGCATTTTCACAAGCCAACATCTATATAGAAGACAAATTAATTGTACATCAAGATTTGCCTGAATAGTTCTGGTGGTAACTAATCCATTACAAAGATTTCATTGTTGAGTAAAATATCAGTACTAGATCCAATTTATTTATATATATAGCTACGTTATTTCTTGAGATTATCTTTTCTATATATATGTGTCGGCTAGTCTAAAAAGTTCTTTACATCGTTCTAACAAAATGCTACTCTATTTATCCATCAAGGAGAAATATTATCTTGTACATTTTCTTAACATTTGTGACTAGAGGGAGAGGGTATATGTGCGCCATTGAGAGGTTGCATGTTTTGGTATTTTAGATGAACGTTTTCTACCATCAAAGGATGTGGTGCAGTAGATGAGATTGTTCTTCCCTTAACCAGAGGTCTTGGGTTCGAGTTTTGAGTATGGAAAAATTCTTGATATGGAGCGCTCCCCCCAATGGGGTGTTCCCCCCTCTCCCCCCAATGGGACCCTACGCAGCGCGAATTCGGATATAGCCGGGGTCAAATACGGTTACCGAACACCGGCTGGAAAACCCAAAAAAAGATAAACGTGTTCTCACAAACTGTTAAGTTTAGAGTATTTGATTGTCAAAAGTTGTTTTCCTAATTAGAGGGTAGAAGAGTAAGAGCCTTATTAATTACTAATTAGAATTTCCTATTTATTAAAAGAGCTTTATATTAAGTGGCGGGACGGAATTATGAAATGACTAGGCCAAGCACATTCCAAATTCACGTGTAATACGACGAAAATGTGATTTTGATCCTGTTTGGAAAGCCATATTTAATTGGATGGTATAATTGGCTGAAATTATATATACTATCTTGGACTAATATTTTTTTCAAAAAATAATTATTTGGTGGAGAGGTTACGTTCTTCAATTTCAAAGGGAAGTGCGGATTGCTGATAACAATATATGGTTTATTTTCTTCTTTGGATGTATTATTCTTTTTTACATTCTTTCTCTTTTATTTCAAATGTATGAAGAACACTTGTTTAAATAATTTCGTATTTTACTATCCATGCTTAATTTCCTATTTATTAATATGAATCATTATTATAGGAAAATATATATACTTACTAAACCCATATCTATCTTCTTGTAACAACAAGTCCTTTCGTAATCTCATATACGTTGCTTTTCTAACATATAATATTTTGTCTATTTTTTATTGGCAAAAAATCAGTTGAAAAAATAAAAGGTTCAAGAACGAACTCTTCTTAGTTTTTCTTATTTGTAGGTGACAGAACCTTGAATCATTTAATTGACCAAGTATGCATAAGATTGAGTCATTTTATTGACTAAAAACAATCTTTTTTCTAAACGATACCAGACTCTAAGATACTGGAGAATGACATGACTTTATAACAAAAATTTGGAAACGGCCAATGTGACACTAGCCGTCCAAGACAAGTCAAGAGGAAATGACTGTTTAGTGTTGTTTGATATGCAATTAAATCTGTTGAGATTTTTTCTTATTAGACCAAAAAGAATGAATAATTACTAACTTGAATACTATTGATTTGAGTATTATCTCATTTTGGTGTGTCTCACTAATTTTTTTCAATTTGAAATGATTGAACCTGCATGAACTAATCTACTATAAATTGAAATAAGAAAAAAGAAACATGTATATTGATCTCGATGGCTTTTTGAAACTTGCACATTAATTACCTCTTTAATTTGTAGTGTAGGAATAGACTCCGAACCAAAGGCGGACAAATGAGGAGTCATCGGCACCCGTAAAGTTTGATAAAAATTCGATATATACATGTACATGTCGTTAAAAAAATAATATATTAGCAATGATACCCTATATACAAAGCAAATTTTGGTTGAATGTAAATGTGCACCCGTGTGCTACTTCTAAATACTGGATCCGGCTCTGCTCCGAGCTCCTTTTTCTTCTACGTATATATAGGTTGTCCAACTACTAATAGTAATAGGTCATTCTCTTGAAGATTCAGTATGATAGTGATTTTGCAGAACCTACAAGAATTGCTACTAAAGTCTTCTATATTTAGAAAAATTAAAGCACATATCATATCAAGGAAGCATTATTTGACTTCTACATCAAGCTTGAAGTATTGGAGTTCACATCTGTTTAGATGCTGGAGTTCGTTTAAGGGGAAAAGATACCTCTGTATAGTATTTGAATAATTGAAATTGATGAACAGAGTAACGTAATGTATGATTACTATATTCTTATTGATATTTAGAGGCGGACCCAGGATTTGAAAGTGGCGGGGGCGAATATTGCAGATATGTCAGAAGGATAATATACAGCTGTATTCTATTTTGTAAACTAGGGAACAGTTTTCTGAGAAGGAGTACTAACATAAGGAGAAAGTTAAAGGCCAAAGTTTATTCAAAACGTGAAGGAACATCTTGTAGAAAGCTGTCATGCAATGTTAACAGATACAATGGGGAATGTAAGCAAGTGAACCATCACCATCATCAAGTTCTCAGATTTATTTGTCACCACAATAGTCTTGATTCCAATTGCGTTGTTCCTCAACCAGTGTCCCGCATAAAAAATGGGTTGTTTTCCGTCTCTAGTCATAACACGATATAGTGACAGTTACATTTAGAATTCAAGCTTGACGAAGTGAGCTGATAACTAATGAATTCGCACTTCAGTTAGATATTCTACATCCAGTTTGCAAAGATGCAGGTACCCCATTCATGATAGATTATCAGTCTTGAGGCATGTGATTTGACAAAAACGAGAAGTTATTTTAGAAATTATGTCCAAGTAAATTCTGGAATATTAGCAGCAGTAGTATGTACATTTAAGAAGAGAGAGTTACTCATACCAAGACTAACCTTGCATCAACGATAAAAGAGTGCTACTTCATCTTTTGCCAGCTCCTTTCCAGTCATGTTGTCGCTTCTACCTAAACAGAACAAGCCACTGCTTCTAAAACCCAGCAGAATCTAACTCCATAAACTGCAAATCGCCTAATTTTGCAACCTCTTAGTCTTCTCCTGTAACATGCTCAGTAGAGTTTTGTATACACAGACAAATCAAATAATAGTTACATGACACATATCAAACGGAGTGTTCCGTTGCACTAGAAATAGACGTGTTTTGAAAAATGAAATTGGAATCTCCTTGCTGCTGATTTCCTTACATTAGGACGTCCTACAATCACAACAGTAGAAGCTCGACAATACAAATCAACATTTTAATGGGACGTTTGTCTTTTAGCCCATCAGCACAACTAGGAATGGCAGATTTAACGTTAGAAAACAAATACCTATCAGCATCTGAAGCCACAAAATCAAAATCAGATAACTCATCTTGCAAATCTTGCGCCGAAAAAGTCCAGAGTTTTCAACATAAATATCCATTGCCATTGGCAATAATTTTATCCTGAAAGTGCAGTTCCACCACCAGTGTTGATCAAACTACTTGATGAGCAGAATTTAAGGGATTGAGGGGAAGAACAATCCATGAAGGAATTCGGTCAAAGTGGATAGAGGGTAAAGAAGAGGATAAATTAGAGAAACAAAGAGAGGAAGCCTCCCATTCACAATTCACAGTGACTTCTCATCACATATGTAGTGAAGCTATTTGCAACTAAACCTAAAATAGGGAATCACTAACAGAAGTAACCGAATATGGGACAAATAACCATCCAACTGAAATACCCAACTGCTTAAACCGTTGTATTTACCAGCACAACAAAAGTGATACTATCAAATGAGTACCAACTGTTCTAACTACTACTACTACTACTACAAAGCCTCAAGCCAAATCCAAGTTGTGGTGACAAAACCAGAACTTTTGAGACCATTCTCACTACTAATAGCGCAGAGAAGTGATCGAGTAATCTGAATCAATTATGGGATCTTGAAGCTGAATCGAACCAATGGCAGGTTCTGTGAAGTGGTTGTTTTAGAAAGTATATGTGAGTTCAGAGCAGTGAAACAAGTTTATAAAAAGAGATCAGAATCAATGAAAACTGCACTATTGTTTCCTTTAATAATAAACATACTACTCATTCTTCTCTGTTCTTGAGTAGTTTACACCAACTACCATTG
The DNA here is from genome assembly GCF_000715075.1 of Nicotiana tabacum. Classification (NCBI taxonomy): domain Eukaryota; kingdom Viridiplantae; phylum Streptophyta; class Magnoliopsida; order Solanales; family Solanaceae; genus Nicotiana; species Nicotiana tabacum. The sequence continues at coordinate 119,997,778 of NC_134086.1, read as the reverse complement.
CTAAGATGATGAGATGGTCAAAATTCGAAAACGCCTTTTTGTTTATTGGCTTTCATTTGATATTTACAGTCTTTAATTTGGAGAGAAAAGAAGTCAAACCAACTAGAACATGAGCTCTTAGGAAAACATAGAAATGGTGAAACCATGCGAGAAAATAAAGAGTAATTTTACTACATGACAATTAGCGATTAAAAAGCTATTCAGCTATTTCCATGTTGGAGTTGTCCCGTATAACCAATCGCGTTTTAATTCAATTTTTACTCGAGAGCTTCTTTCTTCTTTCTCTTTGGCTCATCTTTTTCATCGATCAATCAATCAACTACAAGCTAAAAGAAAAAAAAAATCAGTCAGTATCATTCCTCCGAGTAGGACAAAGAGAAAGGAGACAAGACTCACATTCCCCTACTTTGTCAATCAAAGTCTCATTTAATCTATTCTTGAAAGTGTATGAATAGAAGACCATTTTCTAGAATGTCTTGTATTCAGGCCTCCATTGGCCTTCGGGGGTACTCCATTCGCCCACATGCTCAGCTGAACCAAGCCACACAGGCCTTAAAAGACAAACAAGCAGATTCTCGGATTGAAGAAGCAGTGACTGTCATTGATGAAGTCCAGCATCAGGAGCCTACATTCTCAAATTAGTTGGAATCATCGGTTAAATGAACATTTCGAAACCACTCAAAGGATTTTATCATAATTAAACTACTTTTATGTTTGCCATCAACTACAATAACCAAACCGTCTTGGAACTGACTATACTTGATACAATAATGAAAGCTTTGTCTTGCTTTAACCGAAAATGACTATTCTTTTTAAAGAAAAGAGAAAAAACGATGCTACTTCATTTGGAATAATGGTGCAATTGCAACCGAGACACAACCCAACGAATTTCACCCTCCGTACTTTTCACTTTAAAAAAGTGAAAAATATAAACTACTCCACTTTTGATTACAAAACAAGGACATCCAAATTGGATAACGAAGACTAAAAAGTACTATAAGCAAAGAAGCCATTCGTGTTATTTCTATCCCAGTCCAACTTTTATTGACAACAACAATGTTAGCAATAATAACATCGAATTTTCACAGAAGGTGCGGATGTCGACCTTATCCTTACCCTTACTCCTATGATAGCAACAACAACAAATCAAGTAAATTTACACAAATAAAATTTAGAGAGAGTAATATGTATATAGACTTGCTCTAGAATATTAAAACACTGTTAGGATAGACCCTCTGCTTAACAAATGTCAAAATCAAAACTCACAAATCACAACTATCATTCTATTCTAACACCTCTTCCTCAGAACAAGAAGAAAAAGAAGATAGAGAAACCTTTTCGTTCTCCAAGGCAAAATCTTCGGCCCAACCAATAAAAAATTCTCAAGTAGTAGGCTATAATTTTTAACAAGAAAGAAAAAGGCATTTCGCATCAGATTTCTGAATTCTCATCTCTCCCAACAAGAAAAGAAACCCCTATAGATCTAATAAGTTTTCACCAAAAAATAAAAATTTTAAAACCAAAAAATATACTACAGTATATACTACGTATTTATTTTACTAAAATAGCGCTTACCCTCAAAAAAAAAAAAAAAAAAAAAAAAAAAAAAAAGAGGCAGCTGCTAAAACCCTCTCCCCCACCACCCTGCACTTTCCTTTTTCTTCCCGCTGTTTCCTCTCTTTCTTCTCTCTCTCTTTATATCCATTTCTTACAATTTTTCTTATTACTTCTTACAATTTCTCATAAAAAATTAAACTTTTATTTATCTTCTTCATTTTTACAGCACATAGCAAGCCAATTTTAAATTTTGGGCAAACATGAAGAGGAAACCCTAGCTCTTAGCACAAAACCCTAATTCCCTTCTACCCAATTCTTGGTTTTTCCAAAGACTCAATTTTTTGCTTGTGGGTTTGTTGAAAATTGCGTGGAGAAAAGGATAATATGGAAAATCCGGTACCTAGGACTGTAGAAGAAGTATTCAACGATTTCAAAGGTCGTAGAGCTGGTTTAATTAAAGCACTTACCGTAGGTTTGTAAATTTGTTTCCTTTTTTTTTTTCTCATGCGCTTTTATGTGTTTTTGAGCATAAGCACTTTCTGGGTGTTTCTGAATTTTGTTGGTTTTGCTAATTATGATTTTTTGCTTTTTTTAATTAATTATTGCAGATGTTGAGAAGTTTTATCAGCAGTGTGATCCTGGTGAGTTTTCGTTTCTCAGTGTTTGATTGGATTGTTGTGGTCCATCTATATGTGTACATTTGGTTCTTTTTGGATAATTGAGCTTGAGTTGTATTTCTGAATGCAGTAGCTTTTAATTTCTGGAATTGTTTTCTTTGTATTTCTAATTCTTATAAATTTCTGTTGTTTCATGTTCCTACTTTATTTTAAATCGTCTTCGTCCATAGAGTGATTAAGCCACTTGATTAGGACCTTTTGACTGTTAATATATCAGATTTTCATAAATTTGCTTCTTGTAGTGTTACTGTATCAGTTCTGTAATTTTTAATGTTGCTGCCCCGTAGGGTGGTCTAAAACACGTTGTTAGAGCTTTCTGTCTGTTTGCATCATTTTGGCATTTGATGTGTTCTTTGGCTGTTATGCAGGAATGGAAAGATCAAATCTTTAACGAGTAGTTAATTGTCGTCTTCATTTGAAAGAGTAATTCTTCTGCATTTATGACAAAAGTGTCATGATCTTAAACTGTATTCCAAAATAAGTTGTAACAATGAGATCATTACTTAGAATGTTATGTCGTTTAGCGAGAGTTTCAATGTCAGAAGTGTTTTCGTTATAATGTTGATGACTGTTATCAAATCTCAAGGAAGAAGAGCTGTAAAACTTCTTTTATGTGGCAGTGATCATCATTTCTCTATCACATTGATATAAAAGTCTAATAACCGTTAATCTTGTTTACTATGGGTGAATAGGCCTGTTTCGGTGTCTGTTGCATTAAAAAAAATGTCAGATTTTTTCTGATTGTATCAACTGGTATACTTATGAGGATAGAAAAATATGATTGCAGTGTTGAAAGCACTTTGATGTAGATGCATTTGGTGTATAGTTACTTAAGGTGTCTTGAGGCAGTTTAATTAAAATGGTTGAAGTTTGTGGTAGTGTGTGATGATAGTATATTCTCACCTTGTGATTAATAAATGTTCTCGTCTTCTATTTTTCCCTCTCTGGACAAGTTCTTTTTTTTAGGTTTTTTCTTTGGGGGGGTTGAGGAGGTGAGAGTTCTGTTATTTGGAAAACCTTATTTTGCATGTTGCCAGGATTAGAGGTGCTTTTTTGTGCCATAATTCATGAATTGTTTTTGAAATATTTGATATAATAGTGAAACATAATGTAGCTTTGTCCCGGATGTTTGACTTCTTTCTTTGATGCAGTGTCTAACTTGTTTATATCTATTATAGTGTCTGTAAATAACTCTATTTGAAGAACTCGTTCAAATTCTTTATTTCGTTGCTGTTATTTATTTTTTTCCCATTAACAGAAATTCTGATTATGACCTTCATCACAAAGTATATCAATCGGCTACTATATCAAACAGTTGTGTCAGTCTTTATGACAGTGTATTTATTTAAGGGCTTCGTGGAATTGCGACTTGGAAGTTGTCAGGAAAATAGATTTTTCTTTTGTGTTGTCGCATCATTCATCCCCCCCCCCCCTTTCCCTCACTTCACAGTGTACCCTCTCTTTTCCCTTGTTTTGAGCTTGTTGGGTGTTTCCCTCATTGGGTGTTGTTCAATTGTTGGTTTATTTAGACTACTTATGCAGATCATTTATGTCTTTATGAAGTGTTTATAACCTTTTCTGAACTTAACACATGTTTTTACTTTCAGAAAAGGAGAACTTGTGTCTCTATGGGCTTCCTAGTGAGACGTGGGAAGTAAACCTCCCTGTGGAAGAGGTGCCTCCAGAACTTCCGGAGCCAGCATTAGGCATAAATTTTGCACGTGATGGAATGCAAGAGAAAGACTGGTTATCACTTGTTGCTGTTCACAGTGATTCATGGTTGCTTTCTGTTGCGTTCTACTTTGGTGCACGGTTTGGGTTCGGCAAGAGTGAAAGGTATTATAATGTCTGTTACCTTTAGATTTCACCATCTTCTTTTACTGTTTTTCCACCTTGCTCCTATCTGTTGTATTTCATTTGCATATTTATGTTTATCTTGTTTGATGAAGACATTGGGGGCTGGGGCTACCTTTTGGCAAATGTAAATAAGTGTTGTGCCATGTGCTGGCGTCCTAATAAATTGTGTGGATTTTCTGTGCTCCCTTCTAAACTCTGTCATTGCAGTGTCTATCGGGTAGTCTTTGCTTGTCTACAACACTTTTTATCTTTTCGGGGGTGGCTGTGGTGGCATAAGTTGAGCTACTTCTTTCACATACTAATTTCCGTCATGCTGCTTAAAACTCACCTCCATAAGCAATTGGTGCATCCAGAACTTGTGTGCTCCGCTGACCGATTTCAGGGAGAAAAGCTTAAATGCTTGCTGTCCGTTTTTTCTTTTTTTTTTTTTTTTGTTTCATAGGTGAGACATCATTGTTCCATGAAAAATCACAGAAGAAATTTAATCAAGAATCATGTTATGGAAGTCTCTTTTTTCCCTTTTCTAACCCAGACAGTTGGAGCTCCCTTTTCTACCCTTCAATCGCTGATGAAGAAATTGGTATATATATTCCTTTTTATTGTCCTCTCGCTTACCACATAGTGTTTGACCTGTTTGCTGTATCTCACTGAGGTTGACCCAACAGTCAACTGACCAATGAACTAGGCCTTATCCCAAACAAATTATGTCTGCTTCATTTTATCCGCTTTGCACTCTCCAAGATTCAGTATTTGGAATTCATCATAGTTAGACGATCTTACGCTTGCCATTTATCTACCACAACCCTTCTCCTTTATTGGCATAGGGCCAGCCATGCTTTGCAAGTCTCACATAGACAGAGTTGTGGTCAATTGATGGTATTGAGTTTAAAAATATTTTTTTCATGTTAAATATATTCTCACAAAAGCACCAAGAAGGTGCAAAACTGCAAATATATTGAGTTTAAAACAGTAACCCTCTAAAGTATAAGTCTTAGCTGTAATTACTAACCAAGTTAGAAACTCTAGGATGAAGAATTACTGTCAGTTAGATTATTTGGCCAATATAGGAATCCACCTTTAACCAAAGTTGACGGTGTTTTATATTCTCTCCATCATGAAAAGAATTGTTTTTCTTTGTCTTGGTGGGCACATTGATGACTTGTTGCAATGATATTCTTGGTGTGATGAGATTTCAAACATCTTCCATTTTTAGGTTATGGTTATAGAATTTCTTTACAATTTCCTTATTTTAAAAAGGGAATGATTAAAGATTTGCAATGCTCTTGGTCCTTTCTCTATTCTGGGGAAGGTTATTAGGTGCTAGTTTTTAGATAAAAGCAAATTCATTCACTTAGTTGCATTGGTTTGTGGCATCATTGGTTAAGATAGTGTTTGGTTAATGAAACTAAGGATGCCTGACATGTTGAGATGTTTACCTTCTGCTGGTGTTTTTGGATGTTCATCGAATAAAATAGTGCTCAGTGGGGTGAACCGAAGGAGGTCTGACATCTTGAGAGGTTCACCATCAGCTATTAATACTGGCTGTAGCATCATTGGATAAGTTAGTGATTACTTGAGTTACCGAAGGATGTCTAACATGTCAGGATGGCACAAGTGCTGTATAACACTTGGAGCAACTTTTTGTGTAGCATCCCCCCCTCCCCCCTTTCTTTTCTTTTCTACTCTTTATTCGTGTAGGTTAGAGGATCTCTTGGAACACAAAACTATGACAGAAATCCTTATAAGCTGGATTTTATACTGGGAAACTGGTTGGATCGCGTGGGGTTCCATAATCATGTGTTCTATGTCCATAAATGTTAACTTGAATTTGGTTTATATTTGTCAAGTGCCATAGTTTGCCTAGCTAGTCCAATCTCATAGATGTGGCTTCCATTGGTTAAATGGTTATCTGATATTAATTTAGAGAGGATAATTGTTTTATTCTGGAAATTATGTATACAGGAAGAGGCTTTTCCAAATGATAAATGATCTGCCAACAGTATTTGAGGTTGTAACCGGAGCTGCTAAGCAGGCACATGATGCCGCTCACAATAATAGCAGCAAAAGCAAATCAAGTGGAAAGGTTCTCATATACATGACCTAACATGTATAATTATATTTTTATTCCTCTCATAAATGATTTTTGCTATCATCTTTGGTTTGCAGTCTCGACAGCCAGACCCCCAGCCCAAGGCAGTAAAGATATCTCCACCTAAAATGGAGGATGAAAGTGGGGAGGAGGAAGAAGAAGAAGATGATGAACAAGGGGCAACTCTCTGTGGAGCTTGTGGTGATAATTACGCCACTGATGAATTCTGGATTTGCTGTGATATTTGCGAGAGATGGTTCCATGGCAAATGTGTGAAGATTACTCCAGCAAAAGCTGAACACATCAAGCAGTATAAGTGTCCTAGTTGCAGTAGCAAGAGAGCTAGAGTTTAAATTGTGGTAACTTTAAAGAGCAGCATCAATCAAGTTGTGATGTTGGAAGGTCTAGAACTTTTAGCTCAGTTATTTAAGTGTCATCTGTATCAAAGTTGAATGTTTGCTGATCGGATGTCCCTTTCATAAATATTTTCTGTCTGTTTATCTTGCTTTTGGATTGCGTTTTAGATAATTACATTTGTGCCTGTTACCATCTTGTGTTTGAGGGTATATTTTCATCTTTTTCTTTTACTATAATGGCTTATCTAAATACCAGGCTGCGGTAGTATGAGAAATTTAGAAACTTTTGAGAATCTTAATTTTAATAGGGGAACAGCAACCTCCTTAAACTTGTTATTATGTGAAACTGAAATGAATTCAATTGCTGGTGGAACAAAAACAATCTAACAATCACCGCCCTATAACTTGTCCAATTCATAATAGAATCAGAGCAAGCAATAACCTCTGGCTGAACCATTTCTCTATGGTCAACTGTGATGTCCAAGTGTGTTTCTATCCACACAACATAAAGATTGTTGGTAGAACAAAGTAGCCAGCCAAACAGAGCCTAACTATTTTCCTGTAACTAGGAAATATGCTTATGTGCGAGCCGAACATCAGATATTGTAGTTTGGTACACAGAATGGCATGACTACCAATAGTCTTTACAAGAACACTGCCCTTTACTGAAGCAGTGGAATCGATTATTATCCCTTACAATAATCTCTCTCCCCTCCAACTTTGAAATGATTTTGATTGCTGTGTGGCAATCCCTACATATCCTGAGGTTCTTCACCACCCTTATGACCGAACATGGTTCAGTAACAAGAAGTGCAAAAGCCACAGCCAACTTCTCGCTATGGGTCCCTACCATCTCCTCCATCTCTTCTTCTTCAACGTCTTTTAAAACACAGCTCTTATCAGCCATGTATCCAGCTAGCCTCATCTTCTTTTTTGTTTCAGCCAGCACTCTATAAATATCTTCTGATTGCACGTGTGACCTATCACCCACTATAAACTTGTGCATCTCACCCTCGTGTTCAATCCAACTCCATCCAGTTGTCTTCATTACTCCTCCAATTTTCATCAACCCTCTCACCCGATCTACATCTTCCCATCTTCTTGCTGAGGCATATATGTTCGAAAGCAAAACATAATTACCTGAATTTTCTGGTTCTATTTCAAAGAGCTTTTTAGCAGCAAATTCTCCAAGGTCTATCCTTTTGTGAACTCGACTAGCATGTAAAAGGGACCCATATACTCCTGCATGTGGACGAGTTGGCATACTTTCTATCAAACATTTTGCTTCGTCTAGTTTACCATTTCTACCTAATAAATCAACCATGCACGCATAATGATCAGAGTCTGGATCTTTGATTGAGTTAAATATCCTTCGACCTTCTTCTAGCAGTCCACCATGACTGCAAGCTGTTAGTACCCCAATATATGTTATTCGATCTGGTTCAATATTTCCTTTCTTCATCTTGCACAACAGATCAACAACCTCAATCCCATTGCCATAAGCTGCAAAACCTGTAATCAATGTGTTATAGGAAACTACATCTCTGGTTTCCATTGATTGAAATACTTTCTTCGCATCTTTCATACTTCCACACTTGGAGTACATGAAAATTAGAGCATTGTACCCTGAAATGCTCAACTTGATTTGATGCTTTTCCAGGAAATTCACTGCCCAATTGCCAAATTCTAAAGCCCCAAGGTGACCGCAGGCAGAGATCACACTAACCATGGTGACTTCATCTGGCAGCATATCTTTTTCTATCATATCTTTGAAAAGGTCAATAGCCACTTTTGATTGCCCATTTTGAGCATAACCAGCTATAATTGAATTCCAAGAGATGACATTCTTCTCAGGCATCGTATCAAAGAGTTCTCTTGCAGAAGCCAAATCACCAACTCTTGCATACGCCGAAATCATTGCATTCCATGTAACTAAGTTCTTATATGTACCTAATTCATCAAAGATCTTCCTAGCCATGGCAAGGTTCCCACACTTAGCATACATGTCAAGTAGCGCAGTCTTTGCAAAACAATTTAAGCGAACACCCTTCTCATTTATCATCTTGACAAGGGCCTCGGCGAGGCTAGCATCACCAAGCGAAGAATAAGAAGAGATGACAGTAACCCATGTAGTTTCATCAGGGCGAACCCCACAACTCACCATCTCATTAAACAACCTTATAACTTCTTCAACTGACCCATTTTGAGCATACCCCGTCAGCATTGCATTCCACGACACAACATTTCTCTCCGGCATTTGATTGAAGTACCTTCGAGCGTTCTCCAAATCTTTCCTCCTCGAATACCCAGTAACCATTGCAGTCCAAGTAACCACATTCTTCTCAGGCATCAAATCAAACAAACTCCTCGCTTCAGCCTCATTCCCCCAATTCCAATACCCCGAAATCATAGCATTCCAATCCGCAACAGCTCTCTCGGTCATTTCATCAAACAGTTCCCGAGCAATCTCCAAAGGCCCAAATTTTCCATACATATCCATAATCGCGTTGCGAGTGAACCTATCCCACTCATGACCCAATTTAATACAATTAGCATGGAACACAACGCCGCATTTTCCAGCTGCTTTGATGAGAATGGGATATACAAACGCATCAGGGGTTACATTGTATTTCTGCATTTTGTCAAACAGATAGAGTACCTCAGCGTGGGCACCCAATTGGGAGTAGAACTTGAGAATGTTGGTGAAAACGAAGACATTGGGTTGGTCGACCGAGTCGAAAACTCGGCGAACGTATGTGGGTGGAGCGTGGAGGCGCGTGCAGAGATTGATGAGCTGCGCCACCCAGTAGTTGTCGGGGTAAAGGGAGTTTTGAAAGAGCTGTGCATGAAGCTGTTTCAAGTGGTTTAGTTTGGTCGCTTTTAGTGCTGCCGTGTTCAAGTGTGACATTACATTACATTGTTTCGGTGCCAACGTTGGACTTTTTTTATTGTCAACCAACTTAACTGTTCCCTACAACTAGTATGCAGTTAAGGTCTTTCTTTTCATTCAAGTAGTTATATTAGCATTTTTATATTCTTAAAAGTCTATTACTATATGATGTTGCCTATGTTTTGGTTGCTCTACTATCTTATTGTTATTAGTGTTTTCCTGACTTGTACACTATGCATATCTTCTCTACAATGTTATGATATTGTATACTTGTGTTAATTTGAGTACCTTTATAGATTACTAAAGAACTTGGTTCGTTACCTTACTTCTTAAGTATAAGTAAAATAAACAGTAAAGTAAACGCATCAATTTTCACCCGACTCAAAAGCTGCAAAAACTACGACCTACCACGTAGGATTTTAGCTTCAATTTCACTAAAACAATGAGCCAAATGTATCGATTACAAACCTGTGACTTAATATTCTCCAGTTCTCCTACTTCAACTATTTGACTTACAAGTTACTCTAACTTGCAAAACCTAACAATTACTCCAATTCACTGATTATATATGACACTTTGATTACAACTTGATTTCCTAAAACACATTTACTAAACTGACTCAAGAAGAACACAAACACTAGTAATCAACTTGAGTATAGAAAATGTAGTTCTTCTGTTAATGTGTACAAGGATAATCTCAGCAGTACAAAAAGATAGTAGTATTTAAACTCCCTGGACTCCGAGATCTTTTAGGAATCCTATGCACATTCAGCTTCTCGTTTGATCGGACTCCTACTGCTCCAATGACTCCACAAATCTTGGGACTCTTGTCTCTCACCTATGCAAGCATATCTTCTTAGACAACAACCTTATCATGTAGCAGTCCTCTTCCAACAAACTCGGACTTGAGTCACTTTCTGATAAAGTTACTGTCTTATAAGAACGTGCAATCATGAGCCTTGAGGACCTAGTTCTTAGAATAGTTAAGCAGCTACGTTGAGACCTGGTTCTTGATAGCATTTCCTTGAACAAACTTTGTTAATCATCAAAATCTCAATACTCAACAATTTGCTTAGAGTCGAGGGTCTATAGAAACCAGCCTCCCTACCTGCATAAGGTGGAGTATGGCTATGTATTCACTACTTATGTTAAAAAAATAAACTACCTTTATAATTTAATAGTTTACTAGGTGTATATATATTATATTGTTAATGTAACCATCATTAACCAGGCGAAACAATTTTTATCTTCAACTTTAGCTATCAAAAAGTGTACTAAAAACAAGTAGGAATTGGAATTGTAACATCTTGAATACCTCGACTCGATTACGTATATTTTTAAATAACTTCTACGACTTTCTCATATTGACTCTAATTAATAATATTTATATCATTGAAATTTGTTTTCTAAACGTGGACAAATTACTTCGATTTGATTCACTGATACTAGTCTTGAAATGAATAAGTTTATATAAACGTATACTCAAAATGTTAAAAATAAATACACTACCAACTCTAATAAGTTTATATGAACGTATACTATTAAAATAGAGTAAAGAGTAGTTAGTTTGTTATATTAGCTAATTATTGTTGGTGTAGTTAGTTAAGGCTGTTAGTAAATTGGTTAGTGAGCAGCACATGATATGCACGTGATCCTACCAAGTGTATATGTATGAAAGTCTGTGACTTGTGCATTTTGTAAAGCAAGAAAGAAAAATCAGATCTTCTTTCTCATACTTCCTTCTCTCTAGATTCTAGAACATTCTTCTTCTATAGATGAATCCTAGCTTCCTATTTCTGTTAATTGACTGAGACTCACAAAGTTGATCCTCAATTTAACATGGTATCAGAGCAGCGATCGTGAGGCGTGAATTCCGGCATAAAGCTCCGGTTGAATAAGAACAATTTCGAGCTGAAAGAGGCGGACATGGCGGAAAATGAAGTAAGTTCACTTGATCACAATCATCCACTATACCTTCAAGCTGGAGACACTCCAGGGTTGGTTTTAATTCCAATCAAGCTCACGGGGCCAGAAATTATGCCCTATGGAGCAGAGCAATGAAATTGGCCTTGCGAGGAAAGAGCAAACTAGATTTTGTGGATGGATCGTGTGTAAAGGCTAGGTACAGAAGGGAATTGGTTGAACAATGGGAAAAATACAACGCAATAGTGTTGTCATAGATAGGAAGCACAGTTTCGAATGAATTAATGCCAAGTATTGTCTATGCATCATATGCAAGGAAAGTGTGGAATGATTTTCAGGAGAGATTTGATTGCTCAAACTTGACGAGAATTTACCATCTCTGGACTGAAATAGCAACAATGAGGCAAGGAACGGATTCAGTAACAAGTTACTACACGAAAATGAAGGATTTGTGGGAAGAATTGGATGTGTTGGCTCCTTTATCATGTTGTGATTGTGAGGAAGCGAGGACATCTATTGAACTCCTGAAGTCACAACGTTTACTGCAATTCCTTATGGGATTGAATGAAAGTTACAGTAACGTAAGAAGCAATATACTTGCTAGGAGACCAGTGGTGACAGTAAATGAAGCTTATGCGATTGTCACACAGGAAAAGAGCCAGAGATCACTTGGTGTTGTGGACACTCACAAAGATCCATTAACTATGCTTGCAGGAAAACCGCAAGGGTTCAAACCAAGAGGACCAGGGATGATATGTGAATAGTGTGGCTATAAAGGCCACTTGAAGGAAAATTGCTATAAAATTGTAGGGTACCCCCAGACTTTAAAAGTAAGAAGAAAAAACGATCATTTTGGTAGAAATCTTGGGCAATCTAGCAGCAGAACACAGATTGGAGGAGGCTATAAGCCAAGCATCAACAATGCAGTAGTAGAGGATTAGGTTCAGGGATATTTTTTTACTGAGGAAGAGTATTCACAACTCATGAGCTTGCTTAACAAACTCCACCAGGTGAATTCAACTCGAACATGGTAACAGGTACTGTTACATTGCTTTCTGAGACTTATATATGTGAATGGATAATAGACTCAGGGGAATCACACCATATTACACCCTGCAAGGAATTGCTAGAAGACATAAGAAGCTTAAAAAAGAGTCATAGCAGCAGAGTACAAGTACCAACTAGAAATAAGTCATTTATATCTAGTGCAAGAAGCACAGTGATATTAGGAAGTCATAAAATCACGAATGTGTTGCACGTGCCAGACTTCAAATTTAATTTGCTTTCAGTATCAAAGCTAACCAAGGAATTGTTGTGTAAGGTCACTTTCTTTCCTAACTTTTGTGTGTTTCAGGAACTTTACAATGGCAAGATAATGGGGATTGGTAGAGAAAATAATGGACTCTACATATTGCAAAGAGAAGTAAAGCCTACAGTAGGAGCAGCTGTAATAAAAGGTGCAGATGAAGCTGAGTTGTGGCACTTAAGGCTAGGGCATCCTTCAGCTATAGCAATGCAACATATACCAAGACTGAAGAACAAGCTAAATAACACAGTGCAAGAGCAATGCTCAATATGCCCAATGGCAAAACAAGTGAGATTAAAGTTTCCTATTAGTAAGAATAACACTAGTAGTATTTTCTAACTGATACATGTAGACGTATGGGGACCTTATAGAATGCCTACTTTTGATAGAAAACAATTCTTTGTTACTGTGGTGGATAATTATAGTAGGTACAATTGCATCTGTTTACTTCTATCTAACTATGAAATGTCAGTTGTACTTAAGGATTTCTTGACTATGATAAAAAATCAGTTTGATGTATGTGTGAAAATATTAAGGTCGGATAATGGCAAAGAATTCTTTAATTCTCAATATGATGAGCTCTTCACTCCTCTTAGAATCATTCATCAAAGAAGTTGTGCTTACATACCACAGCTAAATGGGACAGTAGAAAGAAAATATAGACATATTTTAGAAGTGGCAAGAGCATTAAAAATTCAAGACGTTATTCCAGTCAGATTCTGGGGTGAATGTGTTAAAACAACAGTCTATCTAATAAATAAGTTGCCTACACCGGTACTAGAAGGCAAAACACCAAGCAACTCGTGATGGATCATTTGTGAGTGTTTGGTTGTCTATGCTATGCAAACAATCTACCTAGGTCTGATAAAGTCGCTCCTAGAACAAGGAATGTAGTGTTAATGGGCTATTCTGAGACTCTGAAGGGGTACAAGCTATTTGACTTGGACACTAAGACCTTTTTTATCAGTAGGGATGTCAGTTTTAGTGAAAGAACTTTCCCTTTCAGATCCATGCCAATTGAAAATGAAGATGATGTATTATTCATGCCAATAACCAATTTAGGAGGTACACATCGACACAATAAAGAGAATTCTCATGCTTCACCTACACCATAGCAGCTACCTGATCCAATACACCAAGATGGAAGTGAGTCTACAGAAACTACACACACACATGACATTGCAGATCATCAGACAAATACACAACACATTGCACCTAATTCTTCAATAGAGACAATACATAATTGTCAGCCAACAAAATCTAATGAAGAGATGCCTAACGAGGAACCAATAGAAGGACAATATTCAGCTGAACAAATGGCAGATAATGACAGAGGTAAAAGAGTTACTAAGCTACCCATTTGGTTAAAGGACTATGTCACTATCAAAATAGGGTATGCTAAGTACTCATATTCCATTGCAAATTATGTGGGATATGATCACTTATCTGCTAATTATCAGCAGCATTTGAGCATGTTTTCAGGCCCCACTGAGCCAAGAAACTTCAAGGAGGCATCTCAAGATCAGAAATGGATTGAAACAATATAACATGAGGTTGATGCTTTAGAGAAAAACCACACTTGGGAGCTTGTTGACTTACCTAAAGGGGAGCAGACTATAGGTTAAAATGGGTATATAAAGTCAAGTACAAGCAAAATGGAGAAGTGGAAAAATATAAAGTCAGGCTTGTTGCAAAGGGTTACACTCAACAGGAAGGATTAGACTATCATGAAACCTTCTCACCTGTTACTAGAGCAGTCAAAATGGGCTTAATCAGTGAGGCCAGCCCAACTCAGCCCGCTGCTTGAGTAGGGTTGGGCTAGAATTTTTAAGCCCATTTCAAACTAAGGCTTATAAGTCCGGCCCAAGTCAGCCCGCTGGCCCTTGAGAACAACCGAGGTTGGGCCTGGGCCGGCCCGTGGGCTAAAAATTAGCTAGTAAATATTTAATATTTAAAAAATTAAAAACTAAAAAAAACTATTAACTATAATCCCCATTCCCCAATCCAAGATTGCTCATTTACCCTTCCATATCAACTAAAATTTAGATTTTTGACATGTATGTAATATGCCAAAATTAGTTTTTCTTTTGCTTAATTAATAACGAACTCGAAAAGTTTTAGTTGGCTAATAATAATTATTTTTCAAAAGAAAATATTATTTTAAGTGGTCAATGATCAGTTTGGATTACTTTAATATACTATTAATATTTAAACTGCTCTTTAGTATAGAAAAAGATCAATTTTAAATACACTTAAAAAAATAATTGACCACTAGCAAATTTCAGAAATTTTAAAAATTTTATGGACTATAATGATGAAATCAGCAAATGATATTAATCCTAAATTAAAAAACCTTAGCATTTAAACTTGTTGAAGTAAACCCTGAATCTGAAAAAAATAAAAGAAAAGCATTAAGAAAATATTCATATAACTTTAAAAAAGAAGAGTTAGAGATATAGAGAATTTGCATTTCAATTACGAAATTCCTCGTCAAATATCAAGCTTTTTTTACGCTCTAAGCAAACAAAAGTTATTTACATGATTAATCGACTATATCACGAAAAGGTATTTAAGGACTTAAAGAAATTCTTTTTTCTTAAAAAAAATTGAAAGGCCAGCTTGGGCTGGCTATTTTAAGGCATGTTCATGTGGTCGGTCGGCCCGTCCTAGCCCACCAAATTTAAATACACGTGAGGCTTTGGCTGGGATGGACTGGGCTGACCCATTTTGACAGCTCTAGGTTGTTGCTAAGATGGTGACAGTGAAAACAGTAATCAGTGTTGCAGCTTCGAAGTGGGGGCATCTATTCCAGATGGATGTCAATAATGCATTTCTACAAAGAGATCTACAAGAGGATGTTTATATGATCCTACTTTAGAGTTTTCAGAGGTAGGGGGAGTATAAAGTCTGCAAGCTACTCAAATCATTATATGGATTGAAGCAAGCCTCAAGGCAATAGAACATAAAATTCATAGATGCTCTCCAAGAAGAAGGTTATCTTCAAAACCCTTATGATCATTCTCTATTCGCCAGAAAAGAAAATGATAAAATTGTCATTGTCTTGGTATATATGGATGATCTTCTAATCACCGATAACAGTGAAAGAGTAATTGAGCAAGCCAAGAATACACTGCATAGAAACTTCAAAGTGAAGGACCTAGGTGAGCTAAGGTATTTCCTGGGAACTGAGGTGTTAAGATCTAAGGATGATATACTTCTCAATCAAAGGAAGTACACGCTTGAATTGATCTCAGATTTTGGTTTAAGTGGTGCTAAACCAGTTAACACACCACTAGAGGTGAACACAAAGCTCACTACTGTAGACTATGATGAACATGTCAATACAACAGTCCAGCTTGTTGATTTACTGACCAAAGCTCTAGGAATTACACAGCACCAGTCACTTCTATCCACACTTGGAGTGTTCGGTGTCTTTCACCCTCCAGCTTGAGGGGGAGTATTAAAATAGAGTAAAGAGTATTTAGTCTGCTATATTAGCTAATTACTGTTGGTGTAGTTAATTAAGGTTGTTGGTAAGCTGGTTAGTGAGCAGCACATGATGTGCACGTGATCCTACCAAGTGTATTTGTATAAAAGTATGTGACTTGTGCATTTTATAAAGCAAGAAAGAAAAATCATATCTTCTTTCTCATACTTCATTCTCTCTAGATTCTAGAATATTCTTCTTGCATAGATGAACCCTAGCTTCCTATTTCTGTTAATTGATTGAGATTCACAAAGTTAATCCTCAATTTAATATGGTATCAGAGCAGCGATCGTGTGGCGTGAACTCCGGCATAAAGCTCCGACTGAATAAGAACAATTTCGAGCTGAAAGAGGCGGACATGACGAAAAATGAAGTAAGTTCACTTGATCACAATCATCCATTATACCTTCAAGCTGGATACACTCCAGGCTGGTTTTAATTTCAATAAAGCTCACAGGGCCAGAAATTATACCCTATGGAGCAGAGCAATGAAATTGGCCTTGTGAGGAAAGAGCAAACTAGATTTGTGGATGGATAGTGTGTAATGGCTAGGTACAGAAGGGAATCGGTTGAACAACGGAAAAATACAATGCAATAGTGTTGTCATGGATAGGAAGCACAATTTCAAATGAATTAATGCCAAGTACTGTCTATGCATCAGATGCGAGGAAAATGTGGAATGATTTTCATGAGAGATTTGATCTCTCAAACTTGACGAGAATTTACCATCTCTGGACTGAAATAGCAACAATGAGGCAAGGAACGAATTCAGTAACATATACTTTCAACTTTTTATTCTCTCCTGGTTTGGTTTACAATTGTGGGATATCTCAAGCGATTAGCTATCCCATCTTCTATATGAGATTGTCAATACCATTATTTTTGTATAAAATTTATATCGATATTAGATAAGACCTATAACCAAATATGAAATAAATACAACTCAAATTTTATCCTCAGAATCAGTATCTTTATCTCGGTAACCAAAGGATCCCAAGGATTTTAACTCACTCCAATTGAAATTATGAAGTAATTGAAAAACAGAAAATATTAGAGTTAAAAAAGAAACAATGAAGTGTCTAAATAAAGAGCCATGAGGGGTGTGCATTATTCAGATTTAATCAAAAAATCAAATCAAACCAATCCGAAATTCCAGTTTGGATTGGTTTTTCGATTTTTTTGTTTGGTTTCGGATTGAGAAAATAATTTTTTTAGTTTTTTAGTCTGCCAGTGGAAGTTATGACAATCTAATAGGGAGGTTTGGCACACGGCGGGTTCTTGTTGTTGGAATTAGTCTGGGAATCTAGAGAATATTTGTAGCCATGGAACAGGTTCAGAAAAACAAGAATCAAGTGATAATAGTTAAATAAACATATCTTATTTGTTCTAAAATAGACTTTGGTAGTTTTCACCTTCTCTACTTTTTGCACATCAATAACTAAATACGGAAAAGGCCTAAAAATGCCACTCAACTTTCAGAAATGGCCTATCGATGCCTTCCGTTAAAAATTTTCTATTTCCATGCCATTGCCGTTAAAGAAATGGCCTATCTATGCTATTATTTGACTAACGTATGGAATTTATTTTTAAAATTATTTTATAAGACTTGAATTTCCACGTGTCCTGTTATTATTTGTCTGAATTAACCTCTGCCCCACTTAATTCTAACCTTGGTTAGATCCATCTACCCATACCCATACCCAACCCGGTTAAAACAAAACAAATTCCTAACCCAAACCTAACCCTTCATACCAAATCCCCACTCTCCAGTCGTCTCTTTCATCAAAAATAATCCATTTCTCAAAATTCCCTCTTTAGTCTTACTAGGTTTTTGAACGGAAGCAAAGTTATTGTCGAAGGTGGCTTCAAAATTTGATTTTGTTGGAAGATTAATGTAATTATCAAGGTTAGTAGATCGAAAAACTTATTTAATTTGGTGGTTGTGGTTTAATAGGGTGGGTGTAAATTCAGTTCATGTGGGGATTGTTGTGCATGTGGGGTTACATGTTTTTGTCTTTTATTTGGGGTTGTCTTTCAAATGTTGTGCATGTGGGGTTTAATTTTATATTTTTGTTCTTTTCTATGCCGCCCCCCCCCCCCCCCCCAAAAAAAAATTATCTTTCTAGAGTTTTGTTATTCTTGTATTTTTAATTGCCGAAATGTGTAATTCTGATTTATTCCCTCAATTTTCTATTTTGTTTTTCTTTTGCATGTGAACTTCATTGAAGCATGACTGACACAGTTGACGTGTATTTCAACTATAGGGGTGAATGGGTAATTTCTCCAGAAGTATTGTATAATAACAGGCTGGTCCATATGTGGAATAGGTTTGACCCAGATTTGTTGTCTTATAAAGATTTATGTGAAGAGTTCACAAAAGAGTTAGGGTTTATTGAAGTGAAACAACTTTTAGTTGTTGGGCCGTCGGGTAGGTTCTATATAATTGATGGAGATGATGGTATCAGGGCATTACAGTCTCTTGTTATAGGTTCTATATATAGCTTCAAAATCATGAACTTGTTTGTTGTAGATGAGTTAGAGTTGACTGTCCATACTCAAAGTATTCTGCACCATACTGAAACATTCCATGTAGATGTTGAAGCAGTATCTGAAAATGAGCATGTTATTGGGGACTATGATTTTGATGTTGATGCTCCATCTGATGTTGAATATGATTCTGAAGGACTTGAGGTTATTAGCAAACAAAGGATGAGGGTATTGAGTGATAGGTTGGAGAACTTTAAGGAGTTGGATAAGGGCATGACATTTAAAGATATTGTGGAAGCTAGAAGGGTAGTGAACTATTATGCAATTGCTAATGGATATGGCTTGAAGATTGAAAAAACAGATCCTACTAGAGCTAGATATATTTGTGATGTTGGATTCCCTTTTAGATGTTCTATCTCAAGGGATAAAAAGACTAATAAGTTTAGTATCAAAAACTTGAAGGCAAAACATAATTATAATCCTTGTTATAAAAATTCAAATGCTGATGCAAAGACATTAGCACAATACTTTAAGAATAAACTGCAAAACAATCTCAAGTATACTATTAAGAATACTTAGAGAATGATTTTAAGTTTAATATGACAAGATCTAAGCTTAAAAGGGCTAAAGTGATGATCCTTGAGAAGTTTGATGGGAGTTTCAAGGATGAATATAACAAGCTTGAAGCCTATGGTCAAGAACTAAGACTATCTAATCCTGGGAGTGATGTTGCAATCAACATATCAAAGGATGCTTTTGAAGAAGGAAAAAGGAGGTTCTTGAGATTGTACATATGTTTCCAAGATTTGAAGCTAGGCTTCAAAAGTGGACTGAGACCACTTATTGGTTTGGATGGTACTTTCTTGAAGGGAAAATGCAAGGGTCAGCTATTGGTGGCAATGGGACAGGATTCTATGAATCAGTTCTATCCACTTGCTTGGGCAGTGGTTGACAAGGAAACAAGCAGGACCTGGAGTTGGTTTGTTGATCTTTTGAAGAGGTCTTTGGACCTAAATAATGGGGCTGGAGTGACATTTATATCAGACATGCAAAAGATACCATACTCTTATTTCAATTCTATTTTTGCTTCTGTTTTTATCTGTTTTCAACTGTTGTTTTTACTTCTGTTTTTCTTCTATTTTTTTCTGTTTTCAACTGCTGTTTTATATTATGTTTTTCTATTGTTCTCATCTATTACAACTGCCGTTTTTACTTCTATTTTTCTTCTATTTTTTTCTGTTTTCAACTGCTGTTTTTTATTCTGTTTTTTCTTCTATTCTCTGCTGTTTCAATTATGTTCTGTTCTCATCTGTTTCAAGTATGTTTAATTTCTATTGTTTTCTTCTGTTCTCATCTGCCATCACAGGGGTTATTAGATGTTGTGAGCACTGTACTACCTGATGCTCATCATAGGTATTATGCTAGACACATTGAAGCCAACTGGTTAAAAAAATGGAGGAGTGGGGAAATGAGGAAGTTGATATGGTGGTGTGCTTGGAGTACTCATGAAGAAGAATTTAAAGATCAGTTGTTGAAGCTTGGAGGGATGTCACAGGATGTTGCAAGGGACTTGATCAACTATCCACCAAAAGCATGGTGTAGAGCCTACTTTGATACACAATGTAAAAATCTAATGTGGATAACAATTTTACTGAGTCCTTCAATGCATGGATTCTAAATGCTAGACATATGCCAATTATCAAGATGTTGGAGAACATAAGGATCAAGGTAATGGAAAGGCTTGCAAACTATGAAGGAAAAGCTATGAGCTGGACTGACAATTTCAGTCCACCATGTATGAAACTATACCATGATTATAGGGAAAATCACATGCTTGCACTTTGAACTTTAATGGAGACAATGGCTATGAAATAACAGAAGGTAAAGACAAACAGTGATTTATCTAGAATACCTTGTCCCCATGCTATTAAGGCAGTGATGCATGAGAAGATTGAACCAGTGACACAAATACACTGGTGGTATAGTAAGGAGGCTTGCTTGCTAACATACAAGTACAAAATTCAGCCTGTTAGAGGGGTGCAATTCTGGAAAGTTCTGCCTAGTCAGGCCATGGAGCCACCTGAAATTGTCAAGATGGTTGGAAGACCCAAAATAAAGAGGAATAGGGTTGCTGATGAAGCTTTGAAGAGGAAAGGTGAGTGGAGTAGTTCAAGAAAGGGAATTATAATGACATGCAGGCAATGTGGTGATGAAAATCATAATGCAAGAGGATGTTACAAGGTAAAGCTTTATATTTATTGTAGTTTATGAAATAATTACAATTTTTGTAGATTATTTACTAACTATTGTCTTTGGTTGGCAGGGTAGTGGGGTTGGACTTGGTTCAAACAAGGGGAAAGTTGTGGACACAATCCCCACATTGACATCTTCAGAAGATGAAACACATGAGTTTGGTGAAGCATTCTTTGAAACTGAAGTGGGAACACAACAGTCACAACAGTCAGTATTTAACACTCAAGCTGGAACACAAGAGCTCAACAGTTATGGACCTGATGTTGGAGATGATGAAGACCCAACAATTAGGCCAATGTTTATATCTGAAACTGACACAAGACTAGCTATGAGGAAGGTACAGATGATTGCAACTGGTACAAGAAGGATCCAGTTTACTGGAGATGAAATAGGTGCAGCAACACCAACAAACCTGCCTTATTCACCCACAAAGGCTACTTGGAATGGAAAACCAGCAATTACTTCAAGCCAACTTCAAGTAGAAGTTAGAAAAAAGAAGTACAAAATAAAGGCAAGGAAGGGCCAAAGAGAACCAGCAGATTGATTGAAAGCTAGTTTACTATTTTTGTAATTAGCACTAGTAGCTAGACTGTTTAAAGTATTATTTTTTGTAATTAGCACTAGCAGCTAGAGTGTTTAAAGTATTGTTCTTTATAATTAGCACTGGCAGCTAACCTACTATTTTTTGTAATGTTTAGCTAAGCAAAATACTGTGTGAATACAGTTTGACACTGCTGAATGTGCAGTTTTTATGTCCAGTTTTTACAGTGTTGCTTAGTTTCAATTATCTGCAGTTATTGCAGTGTTCAGCTTCAATTCTGTGCAGTTTTATGTCCAGTTTTTGCAGTGTTATATGGCATCAATTATGTGTAGTTTTAATGTCCAGTTATTGCAGTATTTAGCTTCAATTCTGTGCTGTTTTATGTCCAGTTTTTGCAGTGTAGTATGGCATCAATTATGTGTAGTTTTAATGTCCAGTTATTGCTTCCATGTTTGAAAAGGATAAGAGCAAATTGACAAGTCTCTTTTCCTCATGCCATCCAAACAGTCCTAATTCATAAAATGTTCAGCAAGCCTATCAACTTCAAAACTGCACAATGATTATGCATTAGCTTTACCAAGTCTAGCTATTACAAGTTCACAATATAGACTATTACATGATTCGGGAAAATTGGAAACATGTCCAAATTACATAGAACAAACATATACCTAACAAAAGACCAAACTTTTAAAATTCTAAGCAATGATCATTACATGGATCATTTGGTAGCCCATGCTTCCATGAACACAATAAGGCAAGCGAACAACCAAATCAAGAAAATCGACTGCCGGAATACTTTTTCCCTTAACTCCATAATCTTCAAGTTATCCTCAATAGAAGATACTTCAAGTGCATCCAATCTTTCCCTCAACTCTGTTATCGTTGGAACATCAATAACAATAGAAGCTTCTAAATCATCTATCTTCTTCAACAACCTATTTCTTTCAATTTCAAAAGCTTCCAATTTTCTCTTTTGACTGCTAATGACGATTACAGCTCGCGAGGGAAATTCAACATCGTCCCATTTTCAATACCCACAACCTTGTTTCTGCCAAGTAATTATATAATAAAATCTCCGATTATGTTCCGATAAAAATAAAATATTACACAAAAAATGCCGAATTGCATTATGTAAATTATACTTACTTCAGGCAATGGACACTTGTAAAAACGTCTCCCACAGTTCATAGGAGTTGTTTCCGTAAAATGATGCGCTACAAATCCACAACGACACTTCCTCTTTGAGTCAATTGAGCTGCTTGACCCATCAGACATTTTTGAAGCCACCTTCGACAATAGCTTTGCTTCCGTTCGAAAACCTAGTAAGACTAAAGAGGGAATTTTGAGAAATGAGTTTTTTTTTATGAAAGAGAGGATTGGAGAGTGGGGATTTGGTATGAAGGGTTAGGTTTGGGTTAGGAATTTGTTTTGTTTTAACCGGGTTGGGTTTGGGTATGGGTAGATGGATCTAACCAAGGATAGAATTAAGTGGGGCAAGGGTTAATTCGGACAAATAATAACAGGACACGTGGAAATTCAAATCTTATAAAAAAAAATTAAAAACAAATTCCATCTGTTAGTCAAATAATGGCATAGATAGGCCATTTCTTTAACGGCAATGGCATGGAAATAACATATTTTTAACGGATGGCTTCGATAGGCCATTTATGAATGTTGAGTGGCATTTTTAGGCTAATTCCGAACTAAATATAATTGTCCCATCTCTAGAATCTTTAGTCCTTGTTGAATGTTTTTGGGTGTACACAAGAAGTTACATTTTGCGAACCCATTACCGCATTACGTGTGAAATAAACTAAAGTGAACTATGCAAGTATATTTTACAGTGATGGAAAGACTCATTCCTTTAACACTTGGTCTAACTTTAAATATGCAATGCAAGTGATACATCTCTATTTCTTCATCACACCTCTGTCATTCATGTTCTTTCTATATATATGGTATTAATATTTTTCAAAAAGATTTCCTATATCATGTTTGCATTTTCTCTCTTTGAAGGGTAATTGATGACTTTCAAACTATCCCAGCTGATTTAGATCTTTCGCAATTATAAAACTTGTTTGATTGTGTTTATCAGTTTCTTTCTTTCTTTATGCGATATAAACTCCACATTTTAGTAACAATAAGTGCAGTAACCTTACGATACTTTTGTTGAATGTTTAAGGAAATAAAATTTTATTCCCAAATATCTGAAACAATACATATGATCCTATTAATATTGGAGGCAAAATTGAGAGTGAAGACAAGCAAAATTATATATCTTAAAGAAGGAGGATTGTTATCATTTTGAAACTCAAGATTACTGATAAGCGGCCAAATACTTTCATCTCATAACTTGTGTGGTTACAGTAGGTTACATGAGTTTTTGTAGTGAATTATGCTCATTACGTGCATTCATATGTGTAGGAGCAAGTTGGACGAAATGTGAGCAAAAGAAGTTGATTCGTGACTGATAACTAGGAATTATGATGCATTTTACACTCCTTCATGCTCAAATTTTGATTAGAAATGTGTACAAAATAGTCCTAAAGGCTCACAAGTTGTGCATGATTGCAGGTTTAATCAACAAGGTGACAAGATGTCAAATATCAACTCAAAAAGGAGTGAAACTTGCACAAGTACCAAGACAAGACAAAGCTCAGTCAAACAGGGCCAGTACGGCCGCACACTATTCTGTGCGATCCGTACAAATGAAGTTCAAAAAGGTTGTCATTCAGGCCAAAAGGCAATGCGACCGCAAGAGGTTTTGTGTGGTCCGCATTGGGATCATTGCGGCCGCACTCGATTTAGTGCGGTCCGCGGAGCCAGGGTTCAGAGAGGTGGTGTTTTGGAGGATGAAGGTCAATGCGGTTTGCGTTCCTTTTTGTGCGGACCGCACTAGTAGCCACCGCGGCCGCACTCGATTTCGTGCGATCATTGCCCAAGTTCAGAGAGCTAGAAATTCAAGTCAAGAGCCTTAGTGTGGCCGCACTTGATTTTGTGCGGTCCGCACTAACCTCGCAGGGGTATTTTCATCTAGAATTGTCAGCTTAGTATAAATAGCTTCTTTTCCTATTTTTTAGATAGACACCCGACTCCAATATCTAGCTCCCTGTGGAAATTGATCCCGACCTTAATCGGGTAAAAGCTGCTTCGACCTCTCTCGCTACTCAATAGTAGTACAGGGTTTTTCTCGATCACTTTTTGGCGCCGTTGCCGGGGAGCTAATGGTTTTGTCTATCTATCTAAATAGTCTTGTGTATTGTTCTTCTTTCCTTCTTTGTTACTAACTTGTTTGTATCACAACTTCAGGCACGAAATGACAGCAAATTTTAATGACCCTCTTGGAAATGTGATTGCGGGGGAGGAGGTAAATGATGTTGAAAATGATGAGGTGCCTCTTATACCTCAAGGACAACGTATAGGCCACCAGGCCAATGCTAATGCCAATGACAATATTCCAGACCCTCATCCGCCACCTCCAAGAGTGTCTCCGAGAGTGCTTCCAAACCAAGGCTATGCAAGTGCAATTGTTCCGCCCCAGATTCGGACGGGCAATTTTCAAATAACCAATGTGATGCTGACTTTGCTGGAGCAGTGTGGATATTTCACGGGCGTTGCGAATCAAAATGCTTACAAACATCTTAAGGGGTTCGTGGACACCTGTTGGGGGAGCAAGCAAACTAATGTGTCTGAGGATGCTCTCCAGTTGAGACTCTTCCCATTTTCACTTAGAGGGAAAGCACTTGATTGGCTTGAGCGACTTCCCAACCATTCCATCACTACTTGGGATGAGTTAGCGGATAAGTTCATTGCAAAATTTTTCTCACCGGGGCATATGGCTGCATTGAGAGATGAGATCTTGGCGTTCAAGCAAGAACCCACTGAACCTTTGCATGAGATTTGGGAGAGCTATAGAACAATGGTGAAGGAATGCCCCAACAATGATATGACCGAGGCGATGATCCAACAAACCTTTTACCGGGGCATTAACAAAACAAACCAGTGCATAGTAAACCAACTTGTTGGGGGAAACTTTATGAAGCTGTCTTATGATGAGGCTTGTGACATACTTGACGAGATGGCTGACACTTCTTCTGCGTGGAAAAGTAGAGCCAACGTGCCCCAGGGTGACCCCACGGTTACTTATTTGCATAAGGAGTTACATGATAATGGGTAGGCTATAGCTGAGTTGACAACTACTATGAACCAACTAGCAAAGGCACAGTTACAACAAGTTCAAAATGCTCACCAAGTGAATGTCATGGAGGGTGTTAACATGTTTGTCAATAAAAGAAGACAAAGAGGTCAACAGAACCAAGGGAATTTGGAGCAATTTGACAATAATTGTGGTGGATTTCAAGATGATGATTTTGATGAACAAAGTGAAGAGGTGCAATACGTGAATAATTATCAAGGCCAAAGGGGAAATTCTTCCAACCAACAACAATTGAGACTCCAAAGCAATTGGGGCAATCAGCAACAACAAGGCAATGGTAGTTGGGGGAACAACAACCAAAACTCTAACTGGGGCAATCAGAACAACAATCAAAACAATCAAGGAAATTGAAATGGTAACAACAATTAGGGTTGTAACAATAATCAAGGTGGATAGAACAATTCAAACCAAGGAAACTGGGGGCAAGGCTTTCAAAGGACCCCAATGTACCAACAATCGAACAATCCACCCCCATTTCCATCTCAAGGTCTCAGTTCTTCTAGAAATGATATGGGGAGAACTGAAATGATGTTCGAACAGATGATGAAAAAGAGTGCGGATGCTGATGCTCAGTTGTCTCCCCACAATACGTCTATTCGGAATTTGGAGGTTCAGTTGGGCCAAATCTCCCAGTCCTTGAATACTCGCCCTAAGGGTGCTCTACCAAGTGATACGGTAGTGAACTCAAAAGGTGGGAACAATCATGTTATGGAGGTAACTACAAGGAGTGGACGAGGCGGTAATGTGAATGCCTCCAAACAAAAGCAAATCTTTAGTGATGATGTTGAGTTGCAAGAAGATGAAGTTCCTTTGGTGGTTAAAAATGTGATTGATGAGAATGTGAATGAAAAAGTGAGGATTGATATTCAAGATTCCGAGGTGGAAACTCAAAATGATGTGAAGCCGTCTAGGGAACACATAATAGACATGTCGGAGTTGGTTGTGCCTAAAGCCAAGGATCCTTTGCCAAGGTCACCTCCGCCTTATACTCAAAGGCTCGCGAAGCAAAAAAATGAGAATCAGTTTAAAAACTTTATTGACATGATGAAGAGCTTATCCATTAATGTGTCTTTAGTGAAGGCTCTTGAACAAATGTCGGGCTATGCTAAATTCATGAAGGACTTGGTGACAAAGAAGCGGTCTATGGGTTGTGAAACTATAAAGATGACTCACCTAGGAAACTCTCTTTGGATCTCGAGAATAGGAAGACTCCACCAACAAAACCTTCAATTGAGGAGCCTTCGGTGTTGGAGTTGAAACTGTTGCCTCCACACCTTAGGTATGAGTTCTTAGGCCGTAGTTCTACTTTGCCAATTATTCTTTCCTCTTGTCTTACTAACGTGCAGGTTGATGCCACATTGGCGGTGCTTCAAAAGCAGAAAAAGGTAATTGGATGGACTTTAGCTGATATTCAGGGGATAAGCCCTACATTTTGTATGCACAAAATTATTCTGGAAGATGGATGCAAAGCCCTCCTTGGAGCATCAAAGGAGGTTGAACGAGGCAATGCAAAAGGTTGTGAAAAAAGAGGTGATCAAATAGTTGGATGTCGGGGTTGTGTAACCCATCTCTGATAGCTCTTGGACTTCATTGGTGCAATGTGTACTGAAGAAGGGTGGCATGACCGTAGTTGCGAATTCACAAAATGAGTTGATTCCTACCAGAACCAACACCGGTTGGAGGGTATGCATGGACTACCGCAAGTTGAATAAAGTGACCCGCAAGGATCAATTTCCTTTGCCTTTTCTTGATCAGATGTTAGACCGACTTGTTGGGCGTGCCTTCTACTGTTTCTTGGATGGGTATTCTGGGAACAACCAAATCTTGATTGCTCTAGAAGATCAGGAGAAGACCACATTCACGTGTCTATATGGCACATTTTCCTTCTCTAGGATGCCTTTTAGGTTGTGTAATGTACCGGCTACATTTTAGCGTTGCATGATGGCCATTTTCACCGATTTGGTAGAAGACATTTTGGAGTTATTCATGGACGACTTTAGTGTTGTGGGAGATTCATTTGATGAGTGTTTGAAGAATCTTGATAGAGTTTTGGCCCGTTGTGAAGAACCCAATCTTGTTCTCAATTGGGAGAAATGCCACTTTATGGTGGAAGAGGGCATAGTTCTTGGGCATAAAATTTTAAAGCATGGTATTGAGGTAGACAAAGCAAAAATTGATGTGATTTCAAGGCTCCCTCCCCCTACATCTGTCAAGGGAGTTCGAAGTTTTCTTGGGCATGCGGGGTTCTACCAGAGATTTATCAAAGACTTTTTGAAGGTAGTGAATCCCTTGTGCAAGTTGTTGGAAAAAGATGTCAAGTTCATGTTTGATGAAAAATGTATGCAAGCCTTTGAACTTCTCAAGCATAAGTTGACCACCACTCCTATCATTACCACACCTAATTGGAGCTTACCTCTTGAGCTCATGTGTGATGTGAGCGATGTTGCGGTTGGGGCGGTTTTGGGTCAAAGAGTGAACAAAATGTTTCATCCGGTGTACTATGCGAGCAAGACAATGAATGATGCTCAAGTAAACTACACGGTGACCGATAAAGAACTTTTGGCTATTGTGTTCGCAATGGAGAAATTTCGGTCGTATCTTATGGGTGCCAAGGTCATAATCCATACCGACCATGCCGCACTCCGGTACTTGATGACAAAGAAGGATTCCAAAGCTAGACTGATGCGATGGGTCTTATTACTTGAAGAGTTTGATTTGGAGATTGTGGACCGGAAGGGTAGTGAGAACCAAGTGGCAGACCACTTGTCCCGTTTGGAGGAGGAGGGGAGTCCTCGTGAGGGCCTAGAGATCAATGATTCATTTCCCGACGAACAACTTCTTTCGGTGTCGATGAATGGTATGCCATGGTTTGCGAATGTTGCTAATTTCCTTGTGACTGGTATAATCCCGTGTGAGCTCTCTTCTAATCAAATAAAGAACCTCAAGCGGGATAGTTTGGATTTCTATTGGGATGAGCCGTACTTGTTCAATATTTGCACAGATGGTGTGATCCGAAGGTGTGTCCCGGAGGAAGAGCAATTGAGTACTTTGAGGCTTGTCATTCCTCTCCCTATGGTAGCCATCATGTCGGGGCAAGGACGACTTCCAAAATTCTTAGTTGTGGGTTTTATTGGCCAACTTTGTACAAAGATGCAAGTGAACTTGTGAAGTGGTGTGACGTCAAAGAGCGGGTGGAATTTCGAAGAAAACAAGATGCCTCTCAATACCATCCTCAAGGTTGATATATGGGGCATTGATTTTATGGCCCCGTTTGTTAGCTCATGTGGGAACACATACATTCTTATAGCGGTGGACTATATTTCAAAGTGGGTTGAAGTCGTGGCTTTGCCCAACAATAAGGCCCGGAGTGTTGTTGCATTTCTCAAGAAGAGCATTTTTACAAGGTTTGTACTCCTCGTGCAATCATAAGTAATTGGGGGTCTCATTTTTGCAATAGAGCTTTTGACACTTTGCTTGCAAAGTATGGTGTCTGTCACACCTCCTTTTTCACCTACACCCCAGGGAGGGTATAATAAAGGGAGTTTTTTCCAATTTAAGTGACAATCGAAACGGGATTATTTTAATTAAAATTCAGAGTCGCCACTTGGGATAATTAATGGTGTCGCAAGTCACCGGTTCAAATACCGAATCGAGGAAAAGATTGAATCTGTATTACAGTCTGCGAACACAGAAATCCGGGTAAGGAATTCTGTTAACCCGGGAGAAGGTGTTAGGCATTCCCGAGTTCCATGATTCTAGCACGGTCGCTCAACTGTTATAATTGGCCTATTATCTGATTTTAGTACATGTTTAAACCTATGTGTAAATTTTAACTTAAACCGCTTTTCTTTATTTAATTTTTAAGAAAAATTCAACGTCATCTAAAACACGTCTTGAACCCGGTCACATAAATGCACCCGCGGTCCGTGACGTATTTTATCCAACATTATTGAGATTTAGATTTGGGTCACATAAATGCGCACCCGAGTTTAGGAAGATAAATTATTAAAATAACGCGCCTAAAGCAACTACGCACTTTCAAATTTGCGAGGGCCATGGAAAATTCAACTAATGGCATGCCTCGATTTCTAAAGTATTAAAATTAGTTATATGCGGGCTATGGATTATGAACAAAATATATTGTGGAAAACCATCTTCAATAGGAGAACTATTGTGGATACATCTGCGGTACATTACTGCTAAAGTAAACATTTGCTCCAATATGTGCAGAAAACAAGCATATCAAAATTGTTTGACATAGGTTCAGGTGAAACCAAAATAGAAGAGATCAAAAGATATTAAATTCTTTATTGACAAAATATCGCGAGAATATTCATAGAATTTAATAATATGAAACGTGGCCATTTCACAAGTAGATATACGATACATCACATCATTCAGGCATCTTAAAAGTTAACCGCTAATATAATAAATAAAGGCACTAATTTGACAACTACATACAACACATCGTTAAAACACATCTAAAGGACACAATGATGCAATACTTTTTCAACTTTAGCTAACAATTTCCATAGCTTTTGTTGTTTACTTTCTAAATAATGAGTTTTAAATTCAAAGGGAAACCACATGTACTTCTTCAGCAACCTTCAAATAAATCAAAAAGCCTTCAACTTAAACTCACATTTCCAACTAACTAAAGATAATAACATATTTTATGTCAAACAAATACAGGGATGCAAAATCGACAATAACCAAACTAGCTGAGAAGATCAACACTGATACAGTAGTATTATCAAAGTGCTAGAAAATAGGAGCTGACCTTATCTTTCAAATTCAAACAAAACAACAACGGCAAAGTCAAACAGGAACCGCAAGCAAAATCGAAACCTCAAACCGGAAACCTCATAACTACGTTCTTCGACGACCTCGAAACTCGCCGGAACAGTTTTGGAAGTGGACTATTTGGGGCGTTTTATGGGGTGTTTTTCAGGTGGAGAAGATGAGATCTCGTGGCTCTTTCATGGTGGATGTTAAGCTCTAGATGTAGAATTTTTAGGAGGAAGAAGACCCTCTTTTCGTTGGTTGTCCGTGTATATCGAGAATATCTCTAGTGTATATATAATGTATAATGACTGTATATCGAGTGTATACCCCCTGTCTTCGTTAAGAAGAAGCCATCTTTTTTTCCTCTCTATCTTTTTAACTTCTCCTCCCTCTTTCTCCAGCTCTCTAATCTCTAAATAGGCATCAAATTAGTGCATCTTCCATTACAAATTATACTTTTATCTTCTTTAATTATCCACTAGTTAGTGTTATTATTTAATTTTCATTAGTGTTAGTTTTACCCTACAAATATAGAAGCTTCCTAATTAGTTAGGTAAGACTCTTTTTTCATTTTTTTTAAATAAAACCTAAATTAATTTCTATCCCCAAATTATCTTAGACAATTAAATTAATTAACTCTAATAATTATTACAACCAATTAAAAACCAAATTAAAAGAAAATTGCCAAAATTTGAAAATTAAAGAGTAAAATGTAACATGACTATTTTTTATGATCTTTTTCTATTTTTTCAACAACAACTTACTTAATTAATCTAAAAATGTAAAATAAAATCCAAAATGCAGATGCAATATATATATATTTTTTTTTTTGTATTTTTTCATAATCTGAAATAGTACATAATGCATTTTAAAATAAGATAGAAATATTGCACAATACCAAAGCTAATCCTAATTAATTAAACTAAATATAAACTATTTTTGTGTTTTGAAATTATATAAAGATAAAAATAAGGTACTATTTTTTTAAAATTGTTTTTTATGAAAAGTACATAAACTAAAATACTTGTTTGTAATTTGTATTTTTCTTGTAAGAAAATAAAATAAAAGAGTTAAAATGAGTTGAAATAGCTATATTAGGCCTAAATTAAATATTTACGTGCTCAAAATATAAAATTTTTGGGGAAGATCAAAAATCACATGTCTACAGCTGCCCCTCTTTGACTGGAAACGTGAAGAGTTTTCAGACAAAGAACGACTAGACATGTTTTTTGACCCGACCTTTATTTAAAGAGACCAAAACTTAAGAGAAAAGGGAAATGTGACCAAGCCCTGGTATTTGGGCTGCCTACATATCCTTGGCTATAAAGGAATCAGGTCATGTGTAGTTCAGAAGTGAGTGAGATTATCGAGTATGTCGAGGTGGAGAGCCAGTCGAGGTGTCGTTCCGTCGAGGTTCTGATCCGCGGTCCTGTTATTACATCAAATAAAAAAAACTAACTAAGTCTATCAACTATGAGTTACAAGATTTTTATCTACATCTTCAAACTCGATCTTGCAACTCTTGTTGTCATGTTGACTTGTATTCTCCCGGTGAAATCCATTGTTGCCGCTTTGCACCGACTTCTTGAAATGATCTCCCTCTCGCTATGCTAGTACCTGATTACTGATCCTTTAAATGTCTCCATCTTGATCATTGTCGTCTTCCTCTGCTCTCTAGGCGAGCTCCTGACTTCTTGATCTTGAATGTATTTCTCTTGATTTTTGTTGTATTCCTCTTGATTTTTGTTGTATTCCTCTGCTCTTCCGGCGGGTTACTGACTACTTGACTTAAAAAGGTATTCCTCTGTTCTCCAGGCAGGCTCCTGACTTCTCTATTTTTCAGGCGGGCTCCTCACTTCAAAACGTGAAATATATCCCTCTGTTATCCAGGCAGGCTCCTGACTTCAACATTTGAAATATATTCCTCTATTCTCCAGGCGGGCTCCTGACTTCAACACTTGAATTGTACTCCTCTGTTTTCCAGGCGGGCTCCTGACTTCAAAACTTGAAATGTATTCCTCTGTTCTCCAGGCAGGCTCCTCTGTTCTTCAGGCGGGCTCCTGACTTCTGAAACTTGAAATGTATGCCTCTGTTCTCCAGGCGGGCTCCTGACTTCAACACTTGAATTGTACTCCTCTATTCTCCAGGCGGGCTCCTGACTTCAAAACTTGAAATGTATTCCTCTCTGTTCTTCAGGCGGGCTCCTGACTTCTGAAACTTGGAATGTATGCCTCTGTTCTCCAGGCGGGCTCCTGCCTTCAACACTTGAATTATAACAACCTCCGTTCTACAGGCGGGCTCCTGACTTCATCAACTTAAAATTTAACAATCTCCATTCTACAGGCGGTCTCCTGACTTCATCAACTTAAAATTTAACAACCTCCATTCTACAGGCGGGCTCCTGACTTCTTCGACTTAAAATTATAACAACCTCCGTTCTACAGGCGGGCTCCTGACTTTATCAACTTAAAATTTAACAACCTTCATTCTACAGGCGGGCTCCTGACTTCTTCGACTTAAAATTATAACAATCTCCGTTCTACAAGCGGGCTCCTGACTTCATCAACTTAAAATTTAACAACCTCCATTCTACAGGCGGGCTCCTGACTTCATCAACTTAAAATTTAACAACCTCCATTCTACAAGCGGGCTCCTGATTCTACAGGCGGGCTCCTGACTTCATCAACTTAAAATTTAACAACCTCCATTCTACAAGCGGGCTCCTGACTTCATCAACTTAAAATTTAACAACCTCCATTCTACAGGCGGGCTCCTGACTTCTTCGACTTAAAATTATAACAACCTCCGTTCTACAGGCGGGCTCCTGACTTCATCAACTTAAAATTTAACAACCTCCATTCTACAGGCGGGCTCCTGACTTCTTCGAATTAAAATTATAACAACCTCCGTTCTACAGGCGGGCTCCTGACTTCATCAACTTAAAATTTAACAACCTCCATTCTACAGGCAGGCTCCTGACTTCTCCAACTTAAAATATAACAACCTCCGTTCTACAGGCGGGCTCCTGACTTCTTCGACTTAAAATTATAACAACCTCCATTCTACAGGCGGGCTCCTGACTTCATCAACTTAAAATTTAACAACCTCCATTCTACAGGCGGGCTCCTGACTTCTCCAACTTAAAATATAACAACCTCCGTTCTACAGGCGGGCTCCTAACTTCTTAAACACTTGAATTATAATAACCTCCGTTCTACAGGCGGGCTCCTGACTTCATCAACTTAAAATTTAACAACCTTCATTCTACAGGCGGGCTCCTGACTTCTCCAACTTAAAATATAACAACCTCCGTTCTACAGGCGGGCTCCTGACTTCTTCAACTTAAAACATAAACAACCTCCATTCTACAGGCGGGCTCCTGACTCCAACTTAAAATTTAACAACCTCCATTCTCCAGGCGGGCTCCTGACTCCAACTTAAAATTTAACAACCTCCATTCTACAGGCGGTCTCCTGACTTCATCAACAATTACTTCCCTCAAACTGGTGTTTTCACTTCTCTGAAACCTGCCGGGAATAACACTACTGGGGAATTATCTTCATTCTTTAAGACTAGTTACTTTCCTCCTTTTAACAATGGTGGGGATGATACTGATTCAAAGACCACTACCCTTAAAACTTGGGTTATCTTGCTTCTTCCAAGATTGCTTTCTTTAAAACTTGTATTGCCTTCTCTCGTAAACTGCTGGAGATTCCACTTCCTTCAAAACTTGTGTTATCTTCCATCTTCCCCAAGTGGGTATCTGATTTCAAGAAATTTTTTGCAATGAGAGAATTTTCTGCCCCAGTTTGATAATCTTCTTTGTGGCCATGTCTTCCCGCTGTCAATAACATTTACTTTACCTGCTTCAAATCAAAGAAAAATTTGTTAGTTTAAAACGTGGTGAGTGGTCATGCCACTCCTGCTGGGGATGGTTTTTCCCTTTTATCTTTCCCTGCTTTGCGTTTTATTACAAAACTTGCTGAGGTTGATATTATTTGCTGGGGATGATATTCCTGCTGGGGATGGTTTTTCTTTTCTCTTCCTTCCCCGCTCTGTGTTGTCCGACTATCGCGGAACTTGGTCGATAATCTGTCGGAGTTGTTCCTGCATCTCGCAAATCTGCTGGGGATCCTCTTGGAATTTGATCCATAACTTTTCAACTGTTATTTTTTCTGTTTTTCTCCAACTTCCCCTGGAAATTTGGTCCTCTTGGAATCTAGACTCATTCATCATTTGGTCTTGCGACAAACTTCTTTTCGCTTTGTCGCCTTATCTTTGGCCTGTCCTATTTGCATTTTGCTTTGCATCGTTTTGGCAACTGGTAGTAAGCTCTGAAAAATCTTTTTCAAAACAAACTGCTGGAGGAAAAATTCTTAAAACAAAAGAAATGAAAAGTGATGATTTCAAAAGATGGAAAAAGAAGAAGTCTTTCCGAACGAATGTTGGGGAGAAGAAAAGGAAAAGGACTTATCTGAATGATATAACCGATCCCAACGATCATGTCGTGCATTCCGGATAATCAACCCAGTCTATTTGTATCAATCAATCTTTCTGGTGGCCTCATTTCGCTGGGGGATATGTAGGCGCCGAACTCTTTTTGCCAAATCAACACTTTTGCATTGCTTGATGCCTCGACGGATCCTTTCCGCTAATCTTATCTTGTCGCCTCATAGTGCCCTTCGAGGGGTTTTCACTAATAAGACTCTCTCATTTCTCTCAACTCTCGTCGCCTTCTGGTGCCTATGAAGGTTTTCACCATAAGACTCTCTCATTTTGTTTCTCTCAGCTTTCGTCGTCTTACGGTGCCTGTGAAGGTTTTCACCATAAGACTCTCTCATTTTATTTTCTCTTTCTCAGCTGGGGATTGGAGTGTTGCCGATAAGATTCTCTCTACTGGGGATTCTTTTGGCTATCAATTCCGTCGGCTCATAATCCTCTTCCAGTCGGGGATCAGTGTGTTATTCTCGGCTTTCATTTGCCTGCTCGGCATCTCTCGGATACTGATCGGGAGGTCTTTTTGGACATCAAATATGGGTTTTTGTGTGGGGCTAAAAGGAAAAGGATATCAAAAGATTCAAAATAACTTTAATGGGTAAAACATTACAACTCTCGGAATCAAACTTTTTTCCACAATTTAAAACGTAACTTCTGCCCCAGTTTTCTTGTTTGGGGGATTTTTTGATTTTTATTATACTATGACTGAGTCGTGAGGCGCCTACGTATCCTCTTTGAGGAATCAGGTCGAACGTAGTTCATTCGATTCCTTTGTATTTCTTTTTCTTGTGGCTTTTCTTTTTATTTTGTTATTATTTTTTCTTCCTTTTCTTTTTTTTTTTTTTCATTTTCATTAGTGATTCCAAGAGAGGGGTATGAAAGAATAAATAAGTCTCAAAGGGGGAAGCAAAGGTTAAAGTGTTTGGATAGAAGAAAGAATTGCCTCCGTCATTTCATTCTCCGATAAATGCCAAGTACAAACAGACAAACATCAACTGCAATTAAAGGAATTACACATAATATCTTTTGGCTGTGCCAGAATTGATAGCCATGTCGATGCATCTTCCCTCGACATCTGTCAGACATGAGGCGCCATTGGATAACACTCTGGTCACAATAAACGGCCTTTGCCAATTCGGGCCGAACTTGCCCTTTGCTTTGGCCTGATGTGGCAAGATTCGTTTCAGCACCTGCTGTCCTACTTCAAATTTCCTAGGACGCACCTTCTTATTATATGCTCTTGCCATCCTCTTTTGATACAACTTACCATGACATACTGCTGTCAAACTCTTTTCATCAATCAAGCTCAACTGCTCCAATCGGGCTTTGACCCATTCATCATCATCAATCCCAGCCTCAGCGATAATCCGGAGGGACGAAATTTCTACTTTTGCCGGTATCACTACTTCTGTTCCGTATACCAACAAATAAGGAGTTGCACCTACTGAAGTGCGGACAGTAGTGCGATATCCCAACAATGCAAATGGCAACTTTTCGTGTCATTGCCTGGACCCTTCTACCATCTTCCTCAATATCTTCTTTATGTTCTTGTTGGCTGCCTCAACCACGCCATTCGCCTTGGGACGATACGGGGTGGAATTACGGTGTGTAATCTTGAACTGTTGACATACTTCTTTCATCAAACTGTTGTTACGATTAGCGCCATTGTCCATGATGATCACTTTGGGGATCCCAAATCTATAGATGATATGGGAATGAACGAAATCCACCACCGCCTTCTTGGTTACCGACTTGAAAGTTTTTGCCTCAACCTACTTGGTGAAATAATCGATGGTGACCAGAATGAACCTATGACCATTGGAAGTTGCCGGCTCAATCGGTCCAATGACATCCATGCCCCATGAAACAAATGGACATGGTGCTGACATTGTATGCAATTCTGTTGGCGGAGAATGAATCAAATCTCCGTGTATCTGACACTAATGGCATTTTCGCACGAAATTGATACAATCACGCTCCATAGTGAGCCAATAATACCCTTATCAAAGAATCTTCTTCGCCAATACATATCCGCTCATATGTGGCCCATAAACTCCCGCATGTACCTCTGTCATCACTGTCGTGGCTTGACCAACATCTATACATCTCAGCAATCCCAAATCTGGTGTTCTTTTGTATAACACTCCTCTACTGAGGAAAAATCCATTTGCCAATCGCCGAATGGCTCTCTTTTGATCTCCGGTGGCCTGCTCTGGGTATATCCCCATCCTGAGGTATTCCTTGACATCATAAAACCATGGCTCGCCATCCATTTCTTCCTCTATCATATTGCAATAAGCATGCTGATCACGAACCTGGATATGCAACGGGTCAACATGAATTTTTTCTGGGTGGTGCAACATCGATGCTAAAGTAGACAAAGCATCGGCAACCTCATTGTGAACTCTTGGGATGTGTCTGAACTCCACTGATCGAAATCGCTTGCTCAGATCGTGCAAACATTGTCGATATGGTATAAGCTTCAAATCCTTTGTTTCCCATTCACCCTGGATTTGATGCACCAGGAGGTCCGAGCCTCCCAAGACCAAGACGTCTTGGACATCCATGTCTGCAACTAACCGTAAGCCCAAAATGCATGCCTCATATTCAGCCATGTTATTGGTACAATAGAAACATAGCTGTGCCATAACAGGATATTGATGTCCTGTTTCAGAAATAAGTACCGCTCCTATTCCAACTCCTTTCACATTTGCGGCTCCATCAAAGAAGAGCTTCCAACCTGGTTCCTCGGATAATTCCAACTCATCTATATGCATCACTTCTTCATCAGGAAAATACGTCCTCAATGGCTCATATTCTTCAACAACAGGATTCTCAACCAAGTGATCGGCCAATGCTTAGGCTTTCATGGCCGTCCTTGTCACATAGACGATGTCGAACTCTGTGAGTAATATTTGCCATTTTGCTAACCTCCTTGTGGGCATAGGCTTATGGAAAATATACCTCAGTGGATCCAAGCGTGAAATGAGATAAGTAGTATATGATGACAGATAATGTTTAAACTTTTGTGCCACCCAAGTTAGGGCACAACACGTCTTCTCAAGTTGAGTGTACTTAACCTTATAGACCGTAAACTTCTTACTAAGATAATAGATGGCTTGCTCCTTCCTTCCTGTGATATCATGTTGCCCCAGTACGCAACCAAATGAATTCTCCAGTACCGTTAGATAGAGAATCAACGGTCTTCCTGGTTCAGGTGGGACCAACACAGGTGGGTTTGATAGATACCCCTTGATTTGGTCGAAGGCTTCCTGACATTCTGCCGTCCATTCTATCGCAGCATCTTTCTTTAGTAGCCGAAAAAATAGGTTCACAAGTCGCCGTGAGTTGAGCGATGAACCTGCTGATATAATTCAACCTTCCCAACAGATTCATTACTTCTGTTTTGTTCTTCGGCAGTAGCAATTCCTGGATGGATTTGATTTTTGACTGGTCCAACTCAATGCCTCGCCGACTGATGATGAATCCCAGTAGCTTTCCAGATGGAACACCAAATGCATATTTGGCCGGGTTGAGCTTAATGTCGTACCTTCGAAGTCTTTGGAAAAACTTCCTTAGGTTTGCCACGTGGTCTTCTTGACGCTTAGATTTTATGATCACATCATCTACGTACACCTCAATCTCTTTGTGTATCATGTCATGAAACACCGTAGTCATTGCTCTCATGTACATTGCCCCAGCGTTCTTCAAGCCAAAAGGCATTACCCAGTAGCAATAAGTCCCCCACAGCGTAATGAATGTCATCTTTTCCGCATCTTCTTCATCCATCAGAATCTGATGATACCCAGCATCGCAATCTACAAAAGACCCGATCTCACGTCCGGCACAATTATCGATCAAGATATGGATGTTGGGTAATGGAAAGTTCTCCTTGGGGTTTGCCCTGTTCAAATTGCGGTAATCGACACACACTCTGATCTTCCCATCTTTCTTCGGCACTAGCACCACATTAGCCAACCAATCAGGATATCGAGTGACCTGAATAACCTTTGCCTGCAGCTGTTTGGTTACTTCTTCTTTAATCTTCACACTCATATCTGTCTTGAACTTCCTCAATTTCTGCTTGATGGGAGGGCACGTCGGGTCAGTGGGCAATTTGTGAACCACTAGATCGGTGCTTAAGCCCGGCATGTCATCGTACAACCATGCAAAAACATCTTTGAATTCAATGAGTGCTTTGATTAGTTACTTCCTGATGTTCGACTCAATGTGGATGCTTATTTTGGTTTCCCTGACATCGTCTGCATCCCCTAAATTGACCGCTTCAATGTCGTTCAAATTGGGCTTGGGTTTCTCTTCGAACTGGCTTAATTCTCTGTTTATCTCTTCAAAGGCTTCATCCTCATCGTATTCTGATTCATCATCATAATCGACCTCTTGTACAATTAGTTCGGAATCAGATTGATTTTTTAGACTAGGTTAAAGATCCGTTGTGCATGCCATGTCATTAGAACCAGTATAAAGAGAACTGTTCAGAAAGAGAAAAGAAGAAAACAGAATTAAAACAAAATAAAGAGAGAAAACTTTCACTTTATTAAAATGCGGGATAACAGAGTTTCACGCTTTTGTCGAATACAAAAATAAAACAAAACTGGATTACAACTCTGGAATAATCCAGAAAACAAGAAAGAAAATCCAGAGCCTACTACCAAGACTCCCCCCAGGTAGGAAGAAGAGTAGCTGTCCAGTTGTTGATATTGGCCCTAGGCCCCACAAACTGTATATCTGCCCTACTGGAACCTTCTCCATCTTCTATCACGTTGACGTCGGCGAACAGCCTTTCAAAACCCTGATTCAAATCTCCATCTGACCCAATCAGAGGTCCGAGAATTTTGGGGACTGACAACCTTCTGATACCTGCTCTGACAAAGGATCTAGAAAGACGTGGAACTGGCTTGGGAAGAACCCAAACTTTCTTCTTCAACTTTCGGGCTCGCCTTACATCTGCTGCCGTAGGCTTGAATCCTAGCCCAAAAGTGTCCAGGTTCTTGGGCAAAGAAATTGGTTGGACCATACCTTGCAGATCAACCCCCAAACCTTTTCCTGGTACAAACCCGCTGTTTAGCATTTCCAAGGCTACCATGAAGGTGGCAGCTACGATCCTGGGAAGTGGAAGGTCCTCGCCTTCAAAAATTTTATCCACTAAAACCGCATCGAAAACCTGGTACACACATGGACCTTTGTCGTCATCATTTTGTATGAATGGCACAACTGCATCACTCAGAATGCCTGTACCATCATCCCCGTGCACCATTATCTCCTGCCTGTCCCATTCAAATTTCACCATCTGGTGCAATGTAGAAGGTACTACTTTGGCGGCATGGATCCAGGGTCGCCCCAATAGAAGATTGTATGATACTGCCATGTCTA
The DNA here is from genome assembly GCF_000715075.1 of Nicotiana tabacum. Classification (NCBI taxonomy): domain Eukaryota; kingdom Viridiplantae; phylum Streptophyta; class Magnoliopsida; order Solanales; family Solanaceae; genus Nicotiana; species Nicotiana tabacum. The sequence goes on along the minus strand of NC_134086.1, from coordinate 119,957,466 downwards.
CCACTTGGAATTCCATGTTGAATTCTACTGGACCAATGGTCAATCCCAGTATGATATCACCCACCGTGTCGGTACCACCTCCATCGAAACCTCGGACGTAGACGATGTTCCTACGAATCCGGTCATGATCAACTTTCAGCTTGTTCAGAGTAGTCAAAGTACAAATGTTGGCGTTTGATCCATTATCAATCAATACTCGGGTGACCACCGAGTCTTCGCATTTCACGGTCAAGTATAGGGCTTTGTTGTGTTTTGTACCCTCTGCTGGCAATTCATCATCAGAAAATGTCACTCGGTTTACCTCGAAGATTTTATGCACTATCCTCTCCAAGTGATTTACAGAAATTTTATCCGGAACATGGGCCTCGTTCAGGATTTTCATCAGTGTCTGGCAATGATCGCTGGAATGGATCAGCAGTGATAGTAACAAAATCTGTGCTGGGGTCTTTCTTAACTGCTCCACAATGGAGTAGTCTTGTGCCTTCATTTTCTTCAAAAACTCCTCAGCCTCTTCCTCCGTCACTAGCTTCTTTGCCACCGCTGGGTTGGACCTTTTTAACTCTACGGGAGTAAAACACCTTCCCGAACGAGTTAAGCCCTGGGCCTCACATACTTCTTCCACAACCTCCTTCCCTTTGTACATTACCATCGCTTTACTGTAGCCCCATGGCACGGCTTTCTTGCTGGTTATCGACATCTGCATTACTGGCCCTATGCATGCTGGCTTGCTTGGTACCTCTCGCACCGTTACTTTGACCGGCTCTGGATTCTTTGCAACAACAGGTGAACTCTTCCCCATCACCACTACTGGCTTGACGTCTACCTTTTCCAACTGTACCACCTCTTCTCCGCCTGTCGACTTTTCTTTTGGACTGGCACGAATCATCATCACCGTCTGTGAGTGTTTCTTTATCTCCCCTCCTTCGTGCACAAACTCGATCATGTAGGTTTCGTAGTGTGCTGGAAATGGGTTCTGATTGATATTGGGTGCCTCCGGTGTCTGAACCTCGATCTTGTTGGTGTCAATAAGATCTTGCACTGCACGTTTCAACTTCCAGCACTTCTCGGTATCATGTCCGGGAGCCCCCGAACAATACTCACAGCTTACCGAGTGGTCCATATTTTGGGGAAGGGGATTCGGCAATCTAGGCTCAACAGGACTCAACAAACCTAACGGCTTTAATTTGTGGAACAAAGCAGTATAGGTTTCTCCCAACTCAATGAATGTTCTTTGTCTCTGCACCCTTTTATTTCTGAAAGCTTGATTCCCCCGGAAACCTGGCCCTGCGGGATTCCTATAGGCCCTTGGTGGTGGATATATGTTTTGTGGAAGTGGATATGTATTCTGTGGAGGTGAATAGGTATTTTGGGGAGCCGGCGCACGCCACTATGGGAGAGCCGGAGGCTGGGTATATGTCTGGGCTTGATGGACGGAGAAATGTGGTTCTTGTGGTGGGTAGTAGGGCTGTGGGGGGTAATTTGGAGTGTGTGGGTAATTTGGGTGATGGGGTCTGGCTTGGTAGTGGGGGAAAGGACCTCTCGATCTGGACCAATTACCTTCCTCTATTGTTGCGACCTCTTCTCTTTTCTTCTTCCCGAGCGCACCTCCCGTGCTGCTCTGAATGGCCTGAGTTGTTGCTTTGATTGCCGAATAGCTCAGGATTTTGTTAGACTTAAGTCCCTCTTCAATCATACCACCCATTTTCACCATCTCGTTGAAAGATTTGTCAACTGACGTCACCAAGTGACCAAAGTAAGTTGGCTCTAGAGTCTGCAGAAAGTAGTCCACCATTTCCCCCTCTCTCATCGGAGGATCAACTCTTGCTGCCTGTTCTCTCCACCGAAACCCAAATTCTCTAAAGCTCTCTCTAGGCTTCTTCTCAAGTTTCAGCAATGTGAGACGGTCGGGGATAATCTCAAGGTTGTACTGAAAATGACCTGTGAATGTTTGTGCTAGATCGTCCCAGGTGTACCACCTGCTTGGATCCTGTCTTGTGTACCATTCCAGTGCAGACCCACTTAAACTTTGACCAAAGTAAGCTATTACCAGCTCATCTTTACCACCTGCTCCTCTCATCTTGCTGCAAAACCCTCGCAGATGTGCCATTGGATCAATGTGCCCCTCGTATAGATCAAACTTTGGCATCTTGAACCCTGCCGGTAATTGAACATCAGGGAAAGGACATAGATCTTTGTAAGCTACACTGACCTGATTGCCTAACCCATGCATATTCCTGAAGGACTGCTCCAGGCTTTTAAATTTTCAAAGCACTTCATCCTGCTCCGGGCCCTTAGTCGGCTTTTCAGTCTCCACCGGGATTTCAAAGTGAGGATTATAAGTATATGGCTCGGGTGCTTTGAGGGTAGGTTCAGGGGGTAATATTGGTTATCGTGAGCCTGAAACAATGACCCACTGGATGATCTTTGTAACGTGGCTGGTGGGGGTGCCACGAAAACAGGAACATTTGGTGGGGGAAGGTTTTGATCGGGTGGTGGAGCTTGGGGATCATAGGGATTTCTTCCCTGATAGTAGTGATGACTTGGGAAGCTTGTCGAAGGGCCGGGTGAAGGGTATTCCGGCATGTGTCCTGGTGGGAGAGTAGGAGTAACGGGTGGTTCGGGCCCCTTTTGTACCCTACCCAGGGCTAGCTGCATTTCGTTCATCTCCAGTCTGATTTTTTCCATTTTTTCCATTGCCTCTTTCAGCATCTGACTTTCCGTCCTTTCCTCTTCAACACTGTTTTCTAAGTTAGTCATGCTTTTCAATATGAACCCTTTGGATCTTGTTTGGTAATGGTAATCTGCCAGAACGTTCTAACAAACTAACTGGTTTGAAATCTCTGGAAAATAACAAACTTGTTAGCGTTAGAGTTTAACACATATTGCAATTGCACGTTGGGGAATAAAATGTTCCTAGGTAGTTTAACCATTTCTAACATGTCTTTGCTCCGTATGCATCATCTCGGCTTATTTTACTTGTGCCCTTTAGGTGTTTCTGAAACTTTCCTTTATTTGCTTTCTCTTTCTCTCTTTTTCTTTCTTTTATTCACTTTTTCTTTTAGTGGTGGTCGAATCTTATGTGGATTGCCTACGTATCATGTCCCCGCATGAATCAGACCGTGCGTAGTTTTACCACAAATAAAGACACCAATTTTTGGAAAATTTATTTCATTACTAAAACTTCTATTACAAACTACCCATTTGGAAAAGGAAAACAAAATACAGACTCCGAAGTACTAACATAATTTGATGCCAAAAGGAAATACACGGACAGACAACAGACTTTTGAAAATACAAAAATACAAATTTGAACTAGGAGTACATTAACTCTTTGAATTTTGGTGCCCACGGGGCATCGTTCGGCCTTTCCCCGGGCTTTTGTGCAAGGCCCCTTTGCAAGCTTTTCAATTCTTCCATGATTCGGTGGACGTAACCCATGACTGAAGCAAAAAGGGTATCACGGGGTATTTCCTCACATGCTAGGCACCTCATGGTGATGTAATGCCCAATCTCCTCAATTCTACCCCTGATTCTATCCCTTTCCATGAACAGTTGCTCTATTCGTTGATTCTTTGCTCCCAGTACTTGAGCGTTGTCAGCGAGTTGATCTTGGAACCTCTCCATTTGTTCTTCCATTCGGGCCATTAAATCATAGCAGTGCTTCCTATCCGTTCTAGCATCTCGGGCTTGTTTAAAGACCCGATCTTTGAGAGTGGAATTTGTTTCTCTTAATATTTCAATGCTCGCTTCATAATCCCTTCTCACTTGCCGTAAGTGCTTTGCTCGCGTTGTTGTCCTTTTGCCCATCTGGCCCGAATTCTTGCTATGCAGGCCTCTGATCTTGCCAAACCCTCTCGGCTTTCAATGACTTGGTTTCTCAACCCAGTTATCAGACCTTCGTCGGATCGGCTCCTTTGTTGGTTGTCGGCATTTATTCTGACTCGTTGGATTTGGGCTTTCAAGGCCTTATTTGCTTGAGTCAATCTGTTCTTTTTTCCTGTGTCAGCATCGACTTGCACGCTATTTTCATATTTCAGATCCTCAATTTGCTGTTTCAGCTTGCCAATCTCAACCCGATAACCTTCTTCTCTTGCCAGCCAGCCCCATTGTTCTTGCGAGTCATTCGTGAATTGCTAGACATGGGCTCTTTTAGCAGGACTTTGACGAATCCGGAACCTTTTCCCAAACCATGCATCATACTTCAGGTCCACCTCGCCTTAGGCTAAATCTCGCACCATAGTTTTGGGCCCAAGGAATTTGCATTCACGCCACAATTTGCGAATTGTATCTTCCGGGACTGTGGCATTCGGTTTAGCTCGATGGTATGCTTGCTCAAATCTTCATCATGAGGGATAATCTGGAACCTTCCCAATTGACACAATACCCGATGGGGAGCGTATGGTTGGATACTACGGACATCCATCAGAAGAACATAACATTCTTTGGCCGACATGTATATTGCTTCAATAGCGGGCAACCACCCAAACGCCCATTCAATTTGATCCGTCGTTAGTGATCTCAGTCGTATAAACCAATCTCCAGTACCCTCGAGGAATGCAACACCCGTTACCCGCTTCTCAAACTTTTCAATGCAGTTTAAACCAGTCAGCCCGAAGTTCATATACCCCACTCGATGGCGGAGATGTTCCTGTATCCACAACTGAAGTAATAGATTGCAACCTTAGAAAAAATTTCCTCCCTCCTTACACACGGTCAATGCTCGGTATATTTCTGATAAGATTAGGGGAACTATAGTGTTGTCAGCCCTTTTCATTGCGACATCAACCATCCCCATGAGACCTATCTTTATTTTCTTGTCGTCTCGTGGGCAAACCATGATTCCCAAGAATGCCGTTATGAATGCCAATGTTCGTCTTGCTCCCCATTTACCTCTATTTCCGACGTGAGTCAGTCCTAAATTTGGCTTGTCAAAGCCCCGCGAATTACCATAACGCTGATATAAGAACTGAAGAGCGCAGCATCCTTTTGATAAATCATTATTTTGCACAGTCTGGCTGATTTTTAACAAGTCCAGAAATCGGTGTGGCGATACTGGCCTTGGTGACAACAGATATTGACTTCTGAGATTCTCATTCATACCCGCATAACCTGCTAGTTCCTCTAGTGTGGGTGTAAGCTCAAAATACGCAAAGCAAAATACATTTCGGGTTGGGTCCCAAAATGGTATCAAAACCTCGATGACATCCGTCATTGCCTTGACATTTAGTAGACTAATGAGACCCCCCAAGACTCTGACCACTATTTCTTTGCTGCTTTTTCCCAAATCGTCCCACCACATATGGAGCTGGAGAGGGACCTCGCTAAAGACGGTGAAAGGTTTTTTTTCACTTGTGCTCATCCTGCACATTTATTAAGGCGATTTAAACAAAAGCAAAAAATTATTTGACTCAAAAAATGATTTGACTATATTTTCAGAAAGAAAGATCTGATTTTCCGAACACGGCCTTTCAGCACTTCGGGGATGAAGCCTGTGAGGGTTAACCGATCAAAACTCTAAAGGATTATTGTAAGCACGTGATTTTTTCTTCACGAAAGTTACTCCAAAAGAAAAGAAAAAAAGAAAAGAAAATCAAAAAAAATATATGTTTTGTCATTGAGTGATTTTTGTTTAATGTTAAAATTATGTGTTAATTGTTATAGGTGTTAACCAATATGTGTGTAAGTTTATTTTTAATTTTTACAATTTTTAGGGATTTTTAGTTTAATTTGTTAATTTTAAAAGAAAATGATTGTGGAAAATCGGCTTGGGCCCCAAAATGAGGCCCAAAACCAGGACACAAGTCCAGTCCAAACCAGGCTTCAGGCAAACCCCCCCCCCCAAACGACGCCGTATAAAGGCGTTTGATCTGAGCCGTCCATCCAGGCCAATCCAACGGCCCAGGACCCCCTTCAGCAACCCGTTTCCAAACCCGACCCAGCTACCGGTTCAGCCCAACCCCCTCACTTAAACCAAACGACCCCGTTTCTATACCAAACGACCCCGTCTCGTCCATCACCAGTAGATCCAAGCCGTTGAGAAGACTTGATCTAACGGCCCTGATCTATCTCCCTATTCCGTATATAAACCCTCCATCACACCCCACGCCCCTATCCAAACACCCCCCGGTTCCATCGTCCCCAAGAGCCCAACCCTAATGTCCCAAACCCTAGCCGCCCCCTTCACCTTCCCCGTAAAGCCGGCGGCAAGGACGCCGGTGACCACCCCCTTAACACCCCTGATGCATCTCACCACCCCAAACCCAAATCTGCTACCTCTAGCCTCGAATCACCCTCCATCATCTCGAATCTTGATTTGAAGATTCGAGACCAAACCCCGATCTACACCAAACCAACCCAAACTCACACTGGACAACCCCCTGACCTCCCTCGTGACAAAACCAAGCTTTGTTTGGTCCGAATCTACCCACAAATCCTAAAATCCCAAATCTGAAGATTCAAACTCTAGGATACAAGAACCTGGGGAATCCGGTCAGTTTCATGGGGATTTTGGGACCTAATAGGCTTTAATCAAGGTGTTCTCGGTCGAGAACACCCCGATTAAGGTTTGTTCGACCTCAAATGGTCAAAACTGGTTCAGGTCTGGTCCGTTCTTGGTTAAAGCTCCCACAGTAAGTTTTCCTTTTAGTTTGGTTTGAGTATTGTCTAAATTTGTTAGCATGTTTTGTTGTAGTTTTTTGTTGTTTCTGGTATTTTTGTTTAATTTTCTTCCGTCTTTGTAAAGACCTTTTATTTGGTCATTTGTTCTTCTGTGTATATGTGAATACGTCTTGTGATATATATGCTCGATGAGATTAGTCGTCGAATAGATAGTTCACATGGCCTCCCAGTGATTGTGCGAAGTTGTCTGAAGCCATTCGGGACCCTGTACGTGTTGTTTATGTGATCGACTAGTTATTTCTTGTCATAATTAGTATAGTCGATTTGATAAACGTCGTCGATTAGTTTCCTATAACTGAAGGTTCAAATATTCTAATTCATACAACTTCACATGAGTGAACGAACCTGTTGTTGTTAATTGATTGCTTGACATTGTTTGAAAGTAGTTTGTAACTGCATTATAAACAACTAAAAGACTCAGGCTAGGGCAGTTTTAAATTTGAACTTTCAGAAGTTCAAAATGCCCTGATGCTGCAATGGTTTAGGACAGTAATAATCAGGGCTTAACAAGGGTAGTTTGGGTGTAAAAAAGAACAGAAATGATTAGTTTAAATGAGCTGATAAATAGGGTACTGGATTAGGATTAAAATAATGTAATAGTGGGGAGCCAAACTTGTTAGCATGGGGCTGATTGAATAAAAAAGAGGTGCCCATGTTTTTGGGCAGAAAATACAGGCTAAAGGCCTGTCGAATGGATGGGAAGGGGGAATATTTTGTTTAGTTTAAAAAGAAGTTATGGGCAGGAAAGAGGGGAGGGGTTCAAGGCAGCTTAGTGCTTGCCATTTCTGCCTACAAATAGGACTGATTCATAACATAAAAGGGGCTGGACATTTTTAGTCTTCAGAGAGATTTTAGGTTGGAAAAACTGAAAGAAAGAAACATAAAGAAACTTTCAGAATATTGTAACCAAACACTGCATGAAAACTACATAAGGGTGCAAGTTGGTCAAGCTGTCTTTGCCAACTGTTGTTGGGTTGTTTGCCGAGCTGTTTGTGATTATTGAACTGCTGGTGCTGTTACATTAAATATTCTGGGCTTTCTTCTGTTTTCTACTCTGTTTCTGGGATTGTTCTGTTTGATGCTCGATCACCTGTGGGCCTCCTAATTGTTGCTGGTTGTTGTTGCTGGTTGTTATTGTTGTGTTGTTGTTGTTTGGTTATTGTTGCTGATCATTCTCCTTCTTCTTTTGCTTTCCATACCAGGTACACGACTAATACACTATTAATATAACCTGAAAGTTGAGCATGAATACAAAGAGAAGATTTGAAGATGTTTATTTCCACATATAGTTTGTTGTTTCGAATATCATGCAATGTGTAATGGTTTACATTCTTGCCTGGATACTGGAGTTAGTCCTCTTATATAGTGAATGTAAATATAGGGTAATTTAATATCATATTGTGTGTAGGTTGACAGACAAAAGGATTGGCAGTACAGTAGGCTATGTCTTATAAATTAGCTATGTTTGTGATTAACATGTCCTTAAATGCATGTCAAGTATAAAACTATCCATTGTTAGCATATTTCATTTCCTTTGATAAACTGCCCTGTTATAACTGATAAACCACCCCTTTAGAACGAAGATACAAGTTTTTGACCTCAACCTCACGAAGGTCGAGCCCAAGTTGAAACGGGCTAAGCAGGCCTTCACCGGAAAATCAGTGGCCCAGGCCTGGCGAATCTCGCATAAGCTGGGTTTGGGCCCATGAGGTCCGATCGCTCGCCCATGGGTGTGGCCCTATTTCTGATTTTTGTTTGAAAAGCATTCAGAATCCTGCTGTAAATAACTGTAAGCATGTAATTAACTAGGGCGATTTTCTGTTTTCAACTGGTAGAGACAAATGCGACAAGAAATATAGCCGCTATAGGATATCCTTTCAAAATAAAAAAGATGAGATGAGCCTCGACAAATAAAATGCACAAGCTGCGGGGCCCTCATTGAATGTATATATTAAAATACTTAGACTTCGGGACAGGCCGTTTAGCAAAATTCGCGGCCTTCCCAGGATAATAACACGTAGTCTCTTTAGGCGCGTGTTTAATAATCTTACCTTCTTAAAATCGGGTGTGCATTTCATGCGACCCAACTCCAAATCCTAAAACATTGAATAAAAATATGTTCTGGATCGCGGGTGCATTTCATGTGACGCAATCCAAAGACATGTTTTAAACGATGTTCATATTCCTTTAAAAAATATAATAAAAGCGGTAAAGGTTAAAATCTGCACATAAGTTCATATTTGTATAAAATCAGATAATCAAACCGAATATAACAGTTGAGCGACCGTGCTAGAACCACGGAACTCGGGAATGCCTAACACCTTCTCCCGGGTTAACAGAATTCCTTATCCGGATTTCTGGTACGCAGACTGTAATATGGAGTCATTCTTTTCCTCGATTCGGGATTAAAATTGGTGACTTGGGACACCCTAAATCTCCCAAGTGGCAACTCTGAAATAAATAAACCAATCCCGTTTCGATTGTCCTTTAATTGGAAAAACTCCTTTGTCCCCTCGCAGGGGCGGAAAAAGGAGGTGTGACAGCTCTGGCGACTCCGCTGGGGACTTGGCCCAGAACCACTGGTTCAGGGTTAGAAATTCGAGCTTAGATAAATTGTTATATTTGGTTTTATCTGATTTTTACATGTTTGAGCCTAATGTGCTAAATGCTGCTTTTACCGCTTTGATATTACGTGAACTGTATATAAACTGTGCTGAAACCCCTATCCTTTCTGAGTCTTCTAAATCATGAAGAAGGGCGTACTTCGTACGACTTCTTTTCTGTATAGTGTCAAATCCCAATTTAGAACGAGGTTTGGATAAGTTGCTAAGCCGGTAAAGCTTCTGTATTCCCGGTATGCTCCCCCCCCCCCTCGGCTCGAGCTGTCCGCTCGGGTAAGCCAGGTCTAGAACAAACACCCAGGTTCTGAACCTAGAATAACTCAACTTCATGTCGGATCCTTAGTAGGAACGCTTATCTGCATCATGTGCATTTTTGACTTAGGGTACTCAACACAGGGGTTGGGTCCATCTAGGAGTAGCAACCTGAAACAGAAAAGGCCATCCTGATGCATCCTGCTCACTGCTTGTGCATTTATTTGCCTCGAACATGCACGATGACCGGTCTTGAATGTTGAGAAATTTTTTTTTGCAAAATGGGTATGTTTTATTTTAATAGTTTGTTTTACTAAATACAAAGGAAAAGAGAAAAGAGAAAAATAGCAAGCTGAGAATGAGGAATGAGTTTTTTAAATTTGCTTTATTTTCAAAAAAAAAAAATAAACTAGTTAGTTTATTACCCGAACTACATCGGTTTGATTCTCACCGGATGTGGGATACGTAGGCAACCCTCATCGGGCCCAACTCCCTGTTTCATTTTACCAATAATGACATACAACAAAGTATATATGTATATATATATATATATACACATGTATATATATGCATATATTTTTTTTCTCTCTCAAAGATTTTTGTTTGGAACCAAAATAAAGATTTTGCTGTCGCCTAAAAACACCTTAATAAATGTGCAGGATGAGCACAGAGCGTAATGAACCGTTCTCGGCCCTCAGCGAGGTCCCTCTCCAACTCCACATGTGGTGGAATGACTTTGAAGCCGATGGCAAAGAGATAGCGGGAAGAATATTGGGAGGTTTTGTCGATTTGCTGAGTGTCAGGCCAAGGACAGATATTCTTGAAGTTCTAATACCATTTTGGGACCCAACCCGCAATGTATTTCGTTTCGCTGACTTTGAACTTTCACCAACACTGGAGGAAGTCGCCGGATATGCAAGATTGAGTGGGAGGTTAAGAGGGCAATACCTACTTTCGCCAAGGCCGGTATCTCCGCATGCGTTTCTGGATCTGCTAAGCATCAGTCGAAAGATACAACATGATGATTTATCAAGAGGATGTTGTGATCTCCATTTTTTGTATCAGCGGTACGGAACTCCGCAAGGTTTCGAGGAACCAAACCTTGATTAACTCATGGCGGGAACAGAAACAAATGGGAAGCAAGACGTACTTTGGCTTTCATCACAGCATTCTTGGGAGTCATGGTCTGTCCAAGGAAGGATAAAAAGATAGAGATAGGCCTTGTAGGGATGGCCGACGTCGTAATCAAAAGAACCGACAGCACTGTGGTTCCTTTGATTTTGTCCGAAATCTACCGAGCTTTGACTATATGCCGAGAAGGAGGCAAATTCTTTCAAGGTTGCAATCTGTTACTTCAGCAATGGATGCAAGAACACCTCCATCACCGAGTAGGATACATGAACCACGGGTTGACCGAGAGGAATTGTATCAGATGCTTCGAGAAGCGCATGACAGGCGCCAGATTTCCTGAAGGTGTCGAAGCATGGTTTACACGGTTAAGGTCAACAACAGCTGACCAAATTGAATGGGCATTCGGTTGGTTGAGTGATACTAAGGTGATCTACATGTCGTCTGAATAATGTCATGTTCTCTTAATGGGACTTCGCAGCATCCAGCCATATGCTCCTCATCGGGTATTACGACAACTGGGCAGGTTCCAAGTAATCTCTACTGATGAAGATCTGAGCAAGCATGCCTTGGAGCTGAGCCCGAAAGTCATATTTCCCGAGAGGAAGATTAGAAAGTTGTGGCACGAATGTATATTCTTGGAACCCAAGACCATGGTGCGAGAACTAGCTAAAGGTGAGGTAGACCCAAAGTACGATGCTTGGTTCGAAAGAAGGTTTCAGATTCGGCAAAGACCTGCTAAAAGAGCCCATGTCCAACAATTCACAGATGATTCACAGGAGCAATGGGGATGGTTAAAAAGGGAAGAAGCTTACCGGGCTGAAATCGGGAAGCTAAAACAACACGTTGAAAGGCTTGTATTTGAGAACAACGTGCAAGTCGCCTCTGAGCGACGCGAAAAGAACAAGCTAGCCCAAGAGAACCAGACACTAAAGACTCGCCTACGCCAAGCCAGCAACAGTAACATTGACCGACAGAAACGTCGCTCCGACGAAAGATTGATAGCAAGTTTGAAAAATCAGGTCGTCCAAAGCCAAGAAGAATTAGAACAATCAGAAGCTCCCGTAGCAAGGATGAAGGTCATATGGGCAAAATGTACAATGGCCCGGAGGCAGCGTCTGCAACAGGTCATAAGGGATTATGAAATGAGCATCGGGATATTAAGGGAAACGAACTCCACTCTACATGATCGGATCATCAAACAAGCACGAGATGCCCAGACCGACAGAACACATTGTTACAATGCAATGGCCTGCATGGAAAGACAAATGGAGATCTTCCAGGATCGACTTGCTGACAATGCTCAAGCACTGGGATTAAAGAACCGGCAAATAGAGCAATTGTTCACTGAAAGGGACAACATTCGAGGAAGGATCGACGAGATTGGGCACTACATATACATGAGATGCCTAGCAGGCGAGCAAATGCCTCGGAAGACCCTCCTTGTTTCCATCATGGGCTGCGTCCACCAGATTATGAACGAGTTGAAGAGCTTGCAAAGGGACCTCACACCAAGGGCCGCGGAAAGGCTGAATGATGCCTCGCGGACCCCTAAGTTGGAAAATTAATCTTTGGTCGAATCCTGTTTATTTGGCTTTAACGCTTTCCCATATGTTGTTTTCTTTTCTTTTAGTCAAATCAGGTTAAAAACTGTGGAGTCTGTACTATTGTTGTTCCTTGTTTGAAGTAATTTGTAATAGCAAAATTTTGAGAATGAATTTAATGATTCCAAAAGAATTTTGTGTTTTTTTACTTTATGGCAGAACTACGCCTGGTCTAATTCGCCCGGGGACGTGATACGTAGGCAATCCCCATAAGATTCGACCGCTTTTAAATAAAGAAAGAAAGGAAAAGAAAAAAATACAAAAATACAAAAAATAAAATAAAAATACAGGGTTTCAAATGAGCAAACCGGGATGACGCATGTTGTATGAAGCAAAGCATGTAGAAACAGTTAACTGCCTAGGAGCATTGCATCCTCTATGTGTTGTGATCAAATCTATTAAACTCTAATGCTAACAAAGTTTGTTATTGTCTATACCAGACAAGTTAGTTGTTAAAGAATTCTGGCAACACACTCTTACCAAACCAGATCCAAAGGACTGGTAGCAACAAGCATGACTACTTCAGAGAATAGTAATGAGGAAGAAAGGCCGATGAGCCAATTGTTAAAAGAAGCGATGGAAAAGATTGAAAGGATGAGACTAGAGATGAACGCAAAGCAGCTGGCTTTAGCCAAGGCACAAAAGAGCACTGAGCCACTGGGGCACATGCCGGAATACCCTCATTCCGGCCCTTCAACAAGCCTCCCGAATCCCCGTTATCATCAGGAAAGAAGCTCTCATGATTCCCAAGCTCCACCACCCCACCAACCTCTCCCAACACCGAATATTCCCACTTTTTTGGGACCCACATCAGCCACCTTGCAAAGAACGACCAGTGAGTCATTGTTTCAGGCTCACGATACGCAATACTATCCCCCTGAGCCTACATTCCATGCCCCCGAACCACAGGCCTACAATCCGCACTTGGAGGTACCGACAGAGATTGAAAAGCCGGTTAAAGCCCCTGAACAGGATGAGGTATTAAGGAAGTTCAAAATCCTGGAGCAGTCCTTCAGGAACCTGCACGGATTGGGCAACCAAGTCAGCGTGGCTTACAAAGATCTATGCCCTTTCCCCGACGTCCAACTCCCGGCTGGGTTCAAGATGCCTAAGTTTGATTTATATGAAGGGCACGGGGATCCCATGGCACATTTGCGGGGATTTTGTAGCAAAATGAGAGGGGCAGGCGGCAAAGACAAGCTGCTGATAGCTTATTTCGGCCAAAGTCTGAGCGGATCTGCACTAGAATAGTATACCAGGCAGGACTCCAGTAGATGGTACACTTGGGATGATCTGGCACAGGCTTTCACGGGTCATTTCCAATACAATCTCGAGATAGTCCCTGACCGTCTCACGTTGTTGAGGACCGGGAAGAAGCCCGGGGAAAGTTTTCGCGAATACGGGTTCCGCTGGAGAGAACAAGCAGCTAGAGTGGATCCTCCCATGAGAGAGGGAGAGATGGTGGACTACTTCTTGCAAACATTGGATCCAACCTACTTTGGTCACTTGGTGACGACAGTTGTAAAATTTTTCAACGCGGTAGTGAAGATAGGGGTCATGATAGAAGAAGGTCTAAGGTCTGACAAAATCTTGAATTATTTGGCACTCAAGGCCACGACCCAGGCTATTCAGAGCGACACGGGAGGTGCGCTGGGAAGAAGAAAGAAAGAAGAAATTGCCATGATCAAGGCAGGCAGTTGGTCGGGGAAATCCAGATGCTAGGAATGACAGGCTGCGGAAACACAGAACTTTCACGGAGTTGGGAGAAACCTACACCGTTTTGTTCCACAAATTGAGGCAACTGGGTTTGGTTAGTCCTGTCCAGACTCGAGAACCAAATCCCCCACCCCAGAATTTGGATCGATCAATAAGTTGTGAATACTGCTCAGGGATGTTGGGGCATGATACCGAAAAGTGTTGGAAATTGAGGCATGCCATACAGGATCTTATTGACACCAATAAGATCGAGGTCCAGACACCGGAGGCTCCTAACATCAACCAGAACCCACTGCCAGTGCACCATGAGGCTCACATGATCGAGTTGGTGTATGAGGGAGGAGAGTTGAGAAAACCTTCACAGACAGTTATGATGATCTAGGCCGCTCCGAAAGAAGGATCAACCAGTGGAGGAACCGGGGTACAGTCGCAGAAAGAAGGCGTCAAGCCAGTAGTGATATTGGGAAAGAGCCCGTCCGCCATAACAAGCAAACTCGAGCCAAACAAGTTGGTAATATCAGGGACTCCACCCACGCCTGCAGTTGTGTTGAAAGGGGTGTACAGGGAACTGGTCACTATAAAGCCTGTAGTCCAGCTGCCGATGATTGATAGCAAGGCTGTGCCTTGGAAATACGAGAAGGCAGTGGTGATGTACAAAGGAAAACAGGTGGAGGAAGTTAGTTGTGAAGCGCAAGGGCTGACTCGATCAGGTCGGTGTTTTGCTCCGGTGGAGCTAAGAAGAACCAACCCAGCTGCAACTAAGAAACCTGTGTCCGAAGAAGAGGCTGAGGAGTTCCTGAGGAAGATGAAAGTGCAGGACTACTTCGTGGTCGAACAGCTGAGGAAAACACCGGCCCAGATCTCGCTGCTATCATTACTAATCCATTCTGAGGAGCATCGTTGGGCCTTGATGAAGATATTAAACGAAGCTCACGTGCCCAACGAGATTTCGGTAAACCACCTGGAAACCATTGCCAACAAGATTTTCGAGGTGAATAGGGTAACATTCTCAGATGATGACCTGCCGATGGAAGGTACAGAGCATAATAAAGCTCTCTACCTAACTGTCAAATGTGAAAACTCGGTAGTTACTCGGGTATTGGTGGATAACGGTTCAAGTGCCAATATCTGCCCATTATCCACTCTGAACCAGTTAAAGATCGACCACGGAAGAATCCACAAGAATAGCATCTGCGTCCGAGGGTTTGACGGAAATGGAACAGCCACTGTAGGGGATGTTGTACTTGAATTGACCATCGGTCCAGTCCTATTCACCATGGAGTTCCAGGTGTTAGATGCCACAGTTTCTTACAACCTTCTGTTAGGATGACCGTGGATTCATGCAGCCAAAGTAGTGCCCTCCACCCTACATCAGATGGTGAAGTTCGAGTGGGATAGACAAGAGGTCGTACTGCACGGCGAGGACACGGCATGCACCATGGGTGGCGCCATTGTACCCTTTGTAAGCACCGATGATGACAAAGGTCCTTGGGTCTACCAGATTTTCGATACAGGGTCGGCGAACAAAATTGCTGAAGGAGAAGTCATCCCGCACCCTAGGGTAGCTGCCGCGACAGTCATGATGGTCTAGGAAATGCTGGGTAATGGATTTGTGCCGGGAAAGGGCCTGGGAGTCGAGCTTCAGGGGATTATCCAACCTGTCTCCCTGCCTAAAAATCTGGAAACTTTCAGATTGGGGGTCAAACCAACCGCAGCAGATGTAAAGCAAGCGTGGAAAATGAAGAAGAAAGTCAGGTATCTTCCCAAACCCGTGCCACGTCTTTCAAGATCTTTTGTCAGAGCAAGCGCCAAAGGGCCACTGGTCCCAAAGATTCTAGGACCATTGATTGGTATGGATGGGGACTTGAATCAGAGTTTTGAGAGGCTATTCGTTGATGTCAGTATGGTAGAGGCTGGAGAAGGTTCCAGCAGAGCAGAGATACAGTTTGTGGGGCCTGAGGCCAAAACCAACAATTGGACGGTTACTCCTCTTCCTGTCCGAGGGGAGTCTTGGTAGTAGGCTTTGATTTATGTTTTGTTTGTTTTGTTTTGTTCGGATTATTCCAGGGTGTAATCCAAATTTTACTTTTGTTTTGTAAAAGTGTGAACCCTTTTATCCCGCAAGTTTAATAAAGTTCTCTTCTTTTGTCCCATTTTAATTTTGTTTTGTTCTTTTTCTTTCTGAACAGTTCTCTTTTTACTGGTTCTAACGACATGGCATGCACAGCGGATCTTCGACCCAGTCTAATAAATCAATCTGAATCCGACTTAATGACACAAGAGGTCGTTTGCGACGATGAATCTGAATATGACGAAGATAAAGCCTTCGAAGAGATAAACCGAGAACTGTGCCAATTTGAAGAAAAACACAAACCTAACCTAAATGACACTGAGGCTGTAAATCTAGGGGGCGCTGATAATGTTCGAGAAACCAAAATCAGCATCCATATTGAGCCGAATGTCAGGGAAGAATTGATCAAAACTCTCGTGGAATTCAAAGATGTTTTTGCATGGTCATATGATGATATGCCGGGATTAAGCACCAATTAAGTGGTTCACAAATTGCCCACTGACCCGGCAAACCCTCCGGTCAAGCAAAAGCTAAGGAAATTTAAAACAGAAATGAGTGTAAAGATCAAAGAAGAGGTGATTAAGCAGTTGCAGACGAAGGTCATTCGGGTCACTCGATATCCCGAGTGGTTGGCCAATGTGGTACCAGTTCCAAAGAAGGATGGGAAAATCCGGGTGTGTGTCGACTACCGCAACCTCAACAAAGCAAGTCCCAAGGACAATTTTCCATTGCCCAACATCCATATCTTGATCGATAATTGCGCTGGGCGCGAGATCGGATCATTTGTGGATTGCTATGCAGGTTATCATCAGATCCTAATGGACGAGGAAGATGCGGAAAAGACAGCATTTATCACGCCATGGGGAACTTACTGCTATCGGGTAATGCCGTTCGGACTGAAGAATGTCGGGGCAACGTACATGCGAGCAATGACTGTTGTGTTTCACGACATGATACACAAAGAAATTGAGGTGTACGTAGATGATGTGATCATAAAATCTTGGCGGCAGGAAGACCATGTAGCAGACCTAAGGAGATTCTTCCAAAGACTCCGAAGGTATGATATCAAGCTTAACCCGGCCAAATGTGCATTCGGGGTTCCATCAGGAAAGCTGTTAGGATTCATCGTCAGTCGACGGGGGATTGAGTTAGACCCATCCAAGATCGAATCCATCCTAGATTTGCCACCGCCAAAGAACAAGACAGAGGTAATGAGTTTGTTGGGTAGACTCAATTACATCAGCAGGTTCATCGCTCAACTCACAGCAACTTGTGAGCCCATATTTCGGCTTCTGAAAAAGGATGCTGCTGTAAGTTGGACGGTAGAATGTCAAGAGGCTTTCAACCAAATCAAAGGGTATATGTCTAATCCGCCCGTGTTGGTCCCGCCTAAGCTAGGGAGGCCCTTAATTCTTTATCTGACGGTCCTGGAAAATTCATTTGGTTGTGTACTGGGGCAACATGATGACACAGGAAGGAAGGAGCAGGCCATCTACTATCTTAGCAAGAAATTCACAGTATACGAGGTCAAGTACACTCAACTCGAGAAAACATGTTGTGCCTTAACTTGGGTAGCTCAGAAGTTGAAGCACTACCTGTCCTCGTATACTACTTATCTCATATCCCGTTTGGACCCATTGAAGTATATCTTTCAGAAACCTATGCCCACGGGGAGGTTGGCAAAATGGCAAATTCTGCTCACAGAGTTTGATATCGTCTATGTGACGAGGACAGCCATGAAAGCCCAGGCGTTGGCCGACCATTTGGCAGAGAATCCCGTTGATGAAAAATACGAGCCTTTAAGAACGTATTTTCCCGATGAATAGGTAATGCATGCAAATGAGCTGGAGTTACCCGAGGAACCGGGTTGGAAGCTTTTCTTCGATGGAGCTGCAAACGCGAAAGGGGTTGGAATAGGAGCAGTACTCATTTCTGAAACAGGACGCCATTATCCTGTTACAGCTCAACTACGCTTCTATTGCACCAACAATATGGCCGAGTATGAAGCTTGCATTTTGGGTCTACGGTTGGCCGCGGACATGGATGTCCAAGACGTTTTGGTCTTGGGAGACTTGGACCTCTTGGTACATCAGATTCAGGGTGAATGGGAAACACGGGATTTGAAACTCATACCATATCGGCAATGCTTGCACGATCTGAGCAAGCGATTTCGATCGGTGAAATTCAAACATATCCCGAGAGTTCATAACGAGGTTGCGGATGCATTGGCCACCGTAGTATCAATGTTGCACCACCCTGACAAAATGTATGTTGTCCTCTGCATATCCAGGTCCGTGATCAGCACGCTTATTGCAACGCCGTAGAAGAGGAAGCAGATGGCGAGCCCTGGTTTCATGATATCAAGGAATACCTCAGAATGGGATATATCCGGAACAGGCCACTAGAGACCAAAAAAGAGCCCTTCGGCGTTTGTCGAATGGTTTCTTCCTCAGCGGAGGAGTTTTGTACAAAAGAACCCCGGATTTGGGATTGTTAAGATGTATAGACGCCGGTCAAGCTACGACAGTTATGGCAGAGGTACATGTTGGAGTTTGCGGGCCACATATGAGCGGATATGTGTTAGCAAGGAAGATCCTTCGAGCCGGGCACTACTGGCTCACCATGGAGCATAACTGTATCACTTTCGTGAGGAAATGCCATCAGTGTCAGATACATGGAGATCTGATTCATTCTCCGCCAACAGAGTTACATATGATGTCAGCACCCTGGCCGTTTGTTGCATGGGGCATGGATGTCATTGGGCCTATTGAGCCGACAGCGTCCAACGGTCATAGGTTCATTCTGGTAACCATTGACTACTTCACCAAATGGGTTGAGGCCAAAACCTTCAAGTCGGTAACTAAAAAGGCAGTGGTGGATTTTGTTCACTCCCACATCATCTGCCGATTTGGGATCCCAAAAATGATCATTACGGACAATGGTGCGAATCTTAACAGCAGTTTGATGAAAGAGGTATGCCAACATTTCAAGATTACACACCGCAACTCTACCCCATATCGCCCCAAGGCGAATGGAGCGGTCGAAGCAGCCAATAAGAATATCAAGAAGATACTGCGAAAGATGGTGGAGGGATCCAAACAATGGCACGAGAGATTACCCTTTGCTTTGTTGGGTTATCGCACTACCATCTGGACTTCCATAGGTGCAACTCCTTATTTGTTGGTGTACGGAACTGAGGCCGTAATACCCGCGGAGGTTGAAATCCCGTCCCTCCGGATTGTCGTTGAAGCCGAGATTGATGATGATGAATGGGTCAAAGCTCGATTGGAACAGTTAAGCTTGATAGATGAGAAAAGATTGGCAGCAGTGTGCCATGGTCAGCTATATCAGAAGAGAATGGCAAAGGCATATAATAAGAAGGTACGCCCCAGGAAGTTTGAAGTAGGGCAGCAGGTATTAAAGAGGATCCTCCCGCATCAGGTCGAAGCAAAAGGCAAGTTCGCCCGAAATTGGCAAGGGCCTTATATCGTGACCAGGGTGTTGTCCAACGGTGCTTTGTGTTTGACGGATATCGAGGGAAGATGTGTTGACATGGCTATCAATTCGGATGCAGTCAAAAGATATTATGCGTAATTTCTTTGATTATGGCAATTATTGGTTCGTTTGTTTGTACTTGGTACTTATTGGATAATGAAATGACAGAGGCAATTCTTTCTTCTATCCAAACACTTTTTATCCTTGTTTCCCCCTTTTGAGCCTTAAGTTATTCTTTCATATCCCTCTTTTGGAATCACTAATGGAAAAGATATGAAAAAGAAAAAAAATTGTAAAAGAAAATGAAAAAAATGGAGATAAAATCACAAGAAAAACAAAATTGTGGGAACTACGTTTGACCTGATTCCTCAAAGAGGATACGTAGGCGCCTCACGGCTCGGTCATAGTGTGCATAATGTCCATAAGTGTGCATAATAGGCACAGTGTGCGTAGTGCACATAGCTCAACATAGAGTAAAAAAACAATCCCCCAAGCAAGAAAACTGGGGCAGATGTTATGTTTTAAAATTCCAACAAAAGTTTGATTCCCAAAGTTGTAGCGGATCACCCATCAAAGTTATTTCATTTAGCCTTTCTTCTTAGCCCCACACCAAAACCAACATCGACGTCCAAAAGACCTCCCGATCAATATCCAAGAGGTGCCAAGTCAGGAAAATGAAGCCGAGAATAATACACTGATCCCCGGCGAAGAAGAGGGTCATAAAACTGGAAATGAATTGATAGTCCAAAGGAATCTCCAAAGAGAGGGTCATATCATCAGCACTCTAATTCCCCGCTGAAGAAATAAAATGAGAGAGTCTTATCGGTGAAAACCTTCACAGGCACCATAAGGCGACAAAAAATGAGAGATATAAAACGAGAGAGTCTTATCGGTGAAAACCTCTACAGGTACCATAAGGCGCCGGGAGCTGAGAGAAAAGAGAGAGTCTCATTAGTGAAAACCCCTCGAAGGGTACTATGAGGCGACAAGGCAGATCAGCAAAAGGGTCCACATTCGCAAAGAAAGGGACACCCATTTATCCCCAGCAAGTAAGGTCATCAGGCAAGTCGATTGATACAAATAGACTGGGTCAGGAATCTATGGTGCACGTCATGATCACAAGGACCAGTCATGTCATCCAGATAAGTTCTTCTCTTTTCCTTTTTCCACCAAGTATTGGTTCAGAGAGATTTTCCTCCTTTTCTATCGTTTTCATTTTTCTTTCTAAGAATTCGTTTTGAAAAAGATTTTTCAAAGTTTACTACCAGAGACTGAAAGGGTCCAAAAGCAAAGTACGAAAGGGATAGGCCAAAAACCAAGAATAAGACAAAAGGCATCGGTCGCAAAACCAAAGGGCGAATTGCATCAAAAGAAGGGTGGCGTAAAGAGAGCGGAAAATGACGAGTGAAGGACTCGTGGACCAAGTTCCGAGAAGGTCTCCCCGCAGAACGTCGATAAATCACGGACCCAAGTCCAAAGTGGTCGGACTCCACAGGAAAGGGAAATTGATCCGATGCAAGATAACCCTAACAATCCCAAAGGTTATCCCCAGGCAATAAAGTTCTATGCCTTGCAATTCCGGGAGGAAATAAACTCTTAAGAGAGCGGTTTCGGGAGGGAAGCAGACTCCCACAGTTGGTTCTATAAAGAGGAAAGCAAAAGGGGGGATAAATGGAAGACCATCCCCATCAGACGGGTCACCCCAGCAAGCAACTTTGTCCGCCAACCAGTGGGAGGGCACAAAGCCAGCAAAAGAGAAAGAGAGAAAAATCATCTCCCAGCGGAAAGAACACCGCTGCCCACCATGATTAAAACTAACTAAATCCTTTTGTCTGCTACAGGAAAATAAAGGTTGATGATGGCAGAAGGACGCGATGCCAGGGAAATCACCAAAACCGGGGCAGAAAATTTTCTGTCGTTGTCGAAAATTTTCTCGGAAGAACGAGGAAACAAATTCAATACATTCATGTTCTAGGTCGCCCACCAGTAAAATGCGGGAATACTTTCTGTTCTAGGTCGCCCACCAGTAAAATGCGGGAATACTTTCTGTTCTAGGTCGCCCACCAGTAAAATGCGGGAATACTTTCTGTTCTAGGTCGCCCACCAGTAAAATGCGGGAATACTTTCATGTTCTAGGTCGCCCACCAGTAAAATGCGGGAATACTTTCTGTTCTAGGTCGCCCACCAGTAAAATGCGAGAATACTTTCTGTTCTAGGTCGCCCACCAGTAAAATGCGGGAATACTTTCTGTTCTAGGTCGCCCACCAGTAAAATGCGGGAATACTTTCTGTTCTAGGTCGCCCACCAGTAAAATGCGGGAATACTTTCTGTTCTAGGTCGCCCACCAGTAAAATGCGGGAATACTTTCTGTTCTAGGTTGCCCACCAGTAAAATGCGGGAATACTTTCTGTTCTAGGTCGCCCACCAGTAAAATGCGGGAATACTTTCTGTTCTAGGTCGCCCACCAGTAAAATGCGGGAATACTTTCTGTTCTAGGTCGCCCACCAGTAAAATGCGGGAATACTTTCTGTTCTAGGTCTCCCACCAGTAAAATGCGGGAATACTTTCTGTTCTAGGTCGCCCACCAGTAAAATGCGGGAATACTTTCTGTTCTAGGTCGCCCACCAGTAAAATGCGGGAATACTTTATGTTCTAGGTCGCCCACCAGTAAAATGCGGGAATACTTTCTGTTCTAGGTCGCCCACCAGTAAAATGCGGGAATACTTTCTGTTCTAGGTTGCCCACCAGTAAAATGCGGGAATACTTTCTGTTCTAGGATGCTCACCAGTAAAATGCGGGAATACTTTCTGTTCTAGGTCGCCCACCAGTAAAATGCGGGAATACTTTCTGTTCTAGGTCGCCCACCAGTAAAATGCGGGAATACTTTCTGTTCTAGGTCGCCCACCAGTAAAATGTGGGAATACTTTCTGTTCTAAGTCGCCCACCAGTAAAATGCGGGAATACTTTTTGTTCTAGGTCGCCCACTAGTATAACGCGTGCATACATTTCATAATTTTGCATTCAGGCGCCCACCTGTATAACAAGAGGAATACTTTTTAGTCTTATACTGCAGATTTTGGAATCAGTAACCCTATCAGAAGGCGGAAGGTTACAGCAGGAATGCCCAGCAGGAAACAATAAAAACCCCCAGCACCGGGAAGCAGAAGGGTGCAAACTCAAGTGCATGCGTCAAAAGGAAGAAAGGACGCGTTTTGAAAGAAGCAGCTTGTGAACATTAGACCATGCCCAGCATAACAAATCTGATGAAGAGAGTCGTGCCACCAGAGGAACCATTGAAAAGCTTAACGAAGAAGGCCATATCCCCAGCGGACCAAGCAAAATGATGAAAACTGGTACTCAGAAGAGCAAAGGGCCAGTACCATCCCCCAAGTTCACAAAATAAAAGCATCGAAGGAAAACGCAAGCCGACAAGAAAGCAAGGCGACAAGAACAAGTTGAAGATAGATGAGATCTTATGATCCGTAGTCTAGCCTAGCTTCTTGCTTTCTTTTCATCCCAATGTAACAAGGAGATCGGTAAGCGATGACAGCATACAGCAGCATGTAACAGCACAACCACAGCAAACATGACAGTCGCACGGTAGTCCCAGCTACCAAAACTTCCCGAACTACATTGACCTGATTCCTGTTCAACCCAGGATATGTAGGAAACCTCTGAAGCGAAGGTTCGGTCAAATCTTTTTTCGAAAAATGCTTCACACGAAGTACTCGGACAGCAAAAATCGCCCGCTTTATCTTTACGCGAAAATCCTTCGTGTCTTCGGGCAAAAAGGGGCAGCTGTAAGCACGTGATTTTTGCTTCACGAAAGTTACTCCAAAAGAAAAGAAAAAAAGAAAAGAAAATCAAAAAAAATATATGTTTTGTCATTGAGTGATTTTTGTTTAATGTTAAAATTGTGTGTTAATTGTTATAGGTGTTAACCAATATGTGTGTAAGTTTATTTTTAATTTTAACAATTTTTAGGGATTTTTAGTTTAATTTGTTAATTTTAAAAGAAAATGATTGTGGAAAATCGGCTTGGGCCCCAAAATGAGGCCCAAAACCAGGACACAAGTCCAGTCCAAACCAGGCTTCAGGCAAACCCCCCCCCACCCCCAAACGATGCCGTATAAAGGCGTTTGATCTGAGCCGTCCGTCCAGGCCAATCCAACGGCCCAGGACCCCCTTCAGCAACCCGTTTCCAAACCCGACCCAGTAACCGGTTCAACCCAACCCCTCACTTAAACCAAATGACCCCGTTTCTATACCAAACAACCCCGTCTCGTCCATCACCAGTAGATCCAAGCCGTTGAGATCACTTGATCTAACGGCCCTTATCTATCTCCCCTTTCCGTATATAAACCCTCCATCACACCCCATGCCCCCCTATCCAAACACCCCCGGTTCCATCATCCCCAAGAGCCCAACCCTAATGTCCCAAACCCTAGCCGCCCCCTTCACCTTCCCCGTAAAGCCGGCGGCAAGGACGCCGGTGACCACCCCCTTAAAACCCCTGATGCATATCACCACCCCAAACATAAATCTGCTACCCTCTAGCCTAGAATCACCCTCCATTATCTCGAATCTTGATTTGAAGATTCGAGACCAAACCCCGATCTATACCAAACCAACCCAAACTCACACTGGATAACCCCCTGACCTCCCTCGTGACCAAACCAAGCTTGGTTTGGTCCGAATCTACCCACAAATCCTAAAATCCCAAATCTGAAGATTCAAACTCTAGGATACAAGAACCTGGGGAATCCGGTCAGTTTCATGGGGATTTTGGGACCTAATAGGCTTTAATCAAGGTGTTCTCGGTCGAGAACACCCCGATTAAGGTTTGTTCGGCCTCAAATGGTCAAAACTGGTTCAAGTCTGGTCCGTTCTTGGTTAAAGCTCCCACAGTAAGTTTTCCTTTTAGTTTGGTTTGAGTATTGTCTAAATTTGTTAGCATGTTTTGTTGAAGTTGTTTGTTGTTTCTGGTATTTTTGTTTAATTTTCTTCCGTCTTTGTAAAGACCTTTTATTTGGTCATTTGTTCTTCTGTGTATATGTGAATACGTCTTGTGATATATATGCTCGATGAGATTAGTCGTCGAATAGATAGTTCACATGGCCTCCCAGTGATTGTGCGAAGTTGTCTGAAGCCATTCGGGACCCTGTACGTGTTGTTTATGTGATCGACTAGTTATTTCTTGTCATAATTAGTATAGTCGATTTGATAAACGTCGTCGATTAGTTTCCTATAACTGAAGGTTCAAATATTTTAATTCATACAACTTCACATGAGTGAACGAACCTGTTGTTGTTAATTGATTGCTTGACATTGTTTGAAAGTAGTTTGTAACTGCATTATAAACAACTAAAAGACTCAGGTTAGGGCAGTTTTGAATTTGAACTTTCAGAAGTTCAAAATGCCCTGATGCTGCAATGGTTTAGGACAGTAATAATCAGGGCTTAACAAGGGTAGTTTGGGTGTAAAAAAGAACAGAAATGATTAGTTTAAATGAGCTGACAAATAGGGTACTGGATTAGGATTAAAATAATGTAATAGTGGGGAGCCAAACTTGTTAGCATGGGGCTGATTGAATAAAAAGGGGTGCCCATGTTTTTGGGCAGAAAATACAGGCTAAAGTCCTGTCGAATGGATGGGCAGGGGGAATATTTTGTTTAGTTTAAAAAGAAGTTATGGGCAGGAAAGAGGGGAGTGGTTCAAGGCAGCTTAGTGCTTGCCATTTCTGCCTATAAATAGGACTGATTCAGAACATAAAAGGGGCTGGACATTTTTAGTCTTCAGAGAGATTTTAGGTTGGAAAAACTGAAAGAAAGAAACATAAAGAAACTTTCAGATTATTGTAACCAAACACTGCATGAAAACTGCATAAGGGTGCAAGTTGGTCAAGCTGTCTTTGCCAACTGTTGTTGGGTTGTTTGCCGAGCTGTTTGTGATTATTGAACTGCTGGTGCTGTTACATTAAATATTCTGGGCTTTCTGCTGTTTTCTACTCTGTTTCTGAGATTGTTCTATTTGATGCTCGATCACCTGTGGGCCTCCTAATTGTTGCTGGTTGTTGTTGTTGGTTGTTATTGTTGTGTTGTTGTTGTTTGGTTGTTGTTGCTGATCATTCTCCTTCTTCTTTTGCTTTCCATACCAGTTACACGACTAATACACTATCAATGTAACCTGAAAGTTGAGCATGAATACAAAGAGAAGATTTGAAGATGTTTATTTCCACATATAGTTTGTTGTTTCGAATATCATGCAATGTGTAATGGTTTACATTCTTGCCTGGATACTGGAGTTAGTCCTCTTATATAGTGAATGTAAATATAGGGTAATTTAATATCATATTGTGTGTAGGTTGACAGACAAAAGGATTGGCAGTACAGTAGGCTACATCTTATAAATTAGCTATGTTTGTGATTAACATGTCCTTAAATGCATGTCAAGTATAAAACTATCCATTGTTAGCATATTTCATTTCCTTTGATAAACTGCCCTGTTATAACTGATAAACCACCCCTTTAGAATGAAGATACAAGTTTCCGGCCTCAACCTCACGAAGGTCGAGCCCAAGTTGAAACGGGCTAAGCAGGCCTTCACCGGAAAATCAGTGGCCCAGGCCTGGCGAATCCCGCATAAGCTGGGTTTGGGCCCATGAGGTCCGATCGCTCGCCCATGGGTGTGGCCCTGTTTCTGATTTTTGTTTGAAAAGCATTCGGAATCCTGCTG
This sequence comes from Nicotiana tabacum, assembly GCF_000715075.1. Lineage (NCBI taxonomy): Eukaryota > Viridiplantae > Streptophyta > Magnoliopsida > Solanales > Solanaceae > Nicotiana > Nicotiana tabacum. Next base: position 119,931,166 of record NC_134086.1, on the reverse strand, counting down.
TAAATAACTGTAAGCATGTAATTAACTAGGGCGATTTTCTTCTTTCAACTGGTAGAGACAAATGCGACAAGAAATATAGCCGCTATAGGATATCCTTTCAAAATAAAAAAGATGAGATGAGCCTCGACAAATAAAATGCACAAGTTGCAGGGCCCTCATTGAACGTATATATTAAAATACTTAGACTTCGGGACAGGCCGTTTAGCAAAATTCGCGGCCTTCCCAGGATAATAATACGATAGTCTCTTTAGGCGCGTGTTTAATAATCTTACCTTCATAAAATCGGGTGTGCATTTCATGCGACCCAACTCCAAATCCTAAAACATTGAATAAAAATATGTTCTGGATCGCGGGTGCGTTTCAAGTGATGCAATCCAAAGATATGTTTTAAACGATGTTCATATTCCTTTAAAAAATATAATAAAAGCAGTAAAGGTTAAAATCTGCACATAAGTTCATATTTGTATAAAATCAGATAATCAAACCGAATATAACAGTTGAGCGACCGTGCTAGAACCACGGAACTCGGGAATGCCTAACACCTTCTCCCGGGTTAACAGAATTCCTTATCCGGATTTCTGGTATGCAGACTGTAATATGGAGTCATTCTTTTCCTCGATTCGGGATTAAAATTGGTGACTTGGGACACCCTAAATCTCCCAAGTGGCGACTCTGAAATAAATAAACCAATCACGTTTCGATTGTCCTTTAATTGGAAAAACTCCCTTGTCCCCTCGCAGGGGCGAAAAAAGGAGGTGTGACAATGATCAAAAGTGGCCATTTATGCAAAGTCAGCCTTCCGGCGTCCCTTTCGGGAATATTTGGCTATTTTTGACAAAAACAGCATCACTTGATTTATTTAAGACTCTTTTCTGGTTTTTCCAAAATAGTAACCCGACATTGAGAACACGGCCTTACAGAGCTTCGGGGACGAGGATTCTAATGCTGTGTGGGCTAATTGGTCAAAATTCAAAAAAAAAAAAAGAGACCAAAAGTGGTCGTTTATGCAAAGTCAACCATCGGCGTCCCTTTCAAGAACATTTGGATATTTTTGACAACAACGGCACCGCCCGACTTATAATAAAATTTTTGACATTTTCTGGGTATTTTTGCAAAAAGGGGAAGTTGGACCCGATGAGGGTTGCCTCCGTATCTCACATCTGGTGAGAATCAAACCGACGTAGTTCAGGCAAATAAAATAGACTATTTTTTTCCTAAATAAACTATTTTGAAAACAAGACAAACTAAAAATAAAGACTTTTTTTTTTGCTTTTTGAATAAAACAAACTATTTAAAATTAAAACCTTTTTTTTCATTTTCTAAAAAAATTTGGCAGAATTTCGACACTATTCGGGCATTGGTATTTTCAAAACTAGTGATTAACTCTCTTAACCCTCTACACTGCTATTTCTCTTCTTTTTTTTTCATTTTTCCCAATATTTAAAAGCCGGTCAGCATGCGAGTCCGAAGCATATAAATGCACATGTAGCAAGTAAGATGCATCATGATGGTCTTTTTTATTTCAGGTACACCTGTCTTAGACAGACTCAACCCCTGTGTTGAGTCTCCAAAGTCAAATGCACATGATGCAAACAAACATTCCTACTAGGGATCCGGCATGTAGTTTTGTCATACTAGGTTTAAAACCTGAGTGTATTGTTCTAAACCTAGCTTACCCGAGCGGACAACTCGAGCCGAGGAGGAGGCAGCGTACCGAGAATACAGAAGCTTCACCGGCTTAGCAACTTATCCGAACCTCGTTCTAAAAAAATGGGATTGACTCTAAACAAAAAAGAAGTCACACGAAGTGCACCCTTCTTCATGATTTAGAAGACTCAGAGAGAAGATGGGTTTCGTAACAATTTATATACAATTCACAGAATAACAAAGCGGTAAAAGCAACATTTAGCACATTAGATGAAAAAAATGTAATAAAATCAGATAATAAATAAAGCCAATATAACAATTATTCCAAGCTCAAATTTCTAATCCTGAACCAGTGGTTCTGGGTTAATCTCCCCAGCACAGTCGTCAGAGCTGTCACACCTCCTTTTCCACCTACACCTCGGGGAGGGTATAATAAAGGAAGTTTTTTCCAATTTAAGTGACAATTGAAACGGGATTATTTTAATTAAAATTCAGAGTCGCCACTTGGGATAATTAATGGTGTCCCAAATCACCGGTTCAAATCCCGAATCGAGGAAAAGATTGACTCTGTATTACAGTCTGCGAACACAGAAATCCAGGTAAGGAATTATGTTAACCCGGGAGAAGGTGTTAGGCATTCCCGAGTTCCATGATTCTAGCACGGTCGCTCAACTGTTATAATTAGCTTATTATCTGATTTTAGTACATGTTTAAACCTATGTGCAAATTTTAACTTAAACCGCTTTTCTTTATTAATTTTTTAAGAAAAATTCAACGTCATCTAAAACACGTCTTGAACCCCGTCACATAAATGCACCCGCGGTCCGTGACGTATTTTATCCAACATTGTTGAGATTTATATTTGGGTCACATAAATGCGCACCCGAGTTTAGGAAGATAAATTATTAAAATAACGCGTCTAAAGAAACTACGCACTTTCAAATTTGCGAGGGCCATGGAAAATTCAACTAATGGCACGCCTCGATTTCTAAAGGATTAAAATTAGTTATATGTGGGCTATGGATTATGAACAAAATATATTGTGGAAAACCATCTTCAATAGGAGAATTATTGTGGATACATCTGCGGTATATTACTGCTAAAGTAAACATTTGCTCCAATATGTGCAGAAAACAAGCATATCAAAATTGTTTGACATAGGTTCAGGTGAAACCAAAATAGAAGAGATCAAAAGATATTAAATTCTTTATTGACAAAATATCGTGAGAATATTCATAGGATTTAATAATATGAAACATGGCCATTTCACAAGTAGATATACGATACAACACATCATTCAGGCATCTTAAAAGCTAACTGCTAATATAATAAATAAAAGGACTAATTTGACAACTACATACAACACATCGTTAAACACATCTAAAGGACACAATGATATAAATAGCAATACTTTTTCAACTTTAGCTAATAATTTTCATAGCTTTTGTTGTTTACTTTCTAAATAATGAGTTTTAAATTCAAAGAGAAATCATGTACTTCTTCAGCAACCTTCAAATAAATCAAAAGGCCTTCAACTTAAACTCACGTTTCCAACTAACCAAAAATAATAAAATATTTTACGTTAAACAAATACAGGGATGCAAAATCCACAATAACCAAACTAGCTGAGAAGATCAATACTGATACAGTAGTATTATCAAAGTGCTAGAAAATAGGAGCTGACCTTATCTTCCAAATTCAAACAAAACAACAGCAGCAAAGTCAAACAGAAACCGCAAGAAAAATCGACACCTCGAATCGGAAACCTCAGAACTACGTTCTTCGACGACCTCGAAACTCGCCGGAACAGTTTTGGAACTGGACTATTTTGGGTGTTTTATGGGGCGTTTTTCAGGTGGAGAAGATGATCTCTCATGGCTCTTTCATGGTGGATGTTAAGCTCTAGATGTAGAATTTTTAGGAGGAAGAAGACCCTCTTTTCGTTGGATGTCCGTGTATATCCAGTGTATATCGAGAATATCTCTAGTGTATATATAATGTATACTGACTGTATATTGAGTGTATACCCCCTGTCTCCGTTAAGAAGAAGCCATCTTTTTTTCCTCTCTATCTTTTTAACTTCTCATCCCTCTTTATCCAGCTCTCTAATCTCTAAATAGGCATCAAATTAGTGCATCTTCCATTACAAATTATACTTTTAACTTCTTTAATTATCCACTTGTTAGTCTTATTATTTAATTTTCATTAGTGTTAGTTTTACCCTATCAATATAGAAGCTTCCTAATTAGTTAGGTAAGAATCTTTTTTCATTTTTTTTAAATAAAACCTAAATTAATTTCTATCCCCAAATTATCTTAGACAATTAAATTAATTAACCCTAATAATTATTACAACTAATTAAAAACCAAATTAAAAGAAAATTGCCAAAATTTGAAAATTAAAGAGTAAAATATAACATGACTATTTTTTATGATCTTTTTCTATTTTTTCAACAACTTACTTAATTAATCTAAAAATGTAAAATAAAATCCAAAATGCATATGCAATATATATTTTTTGTATTTTTTCATAATCTGAAATACTACATAATGCATTTTAAAATAAGATAGAAATATTGCACAATACCAAAGCTAATCCTAATTAATTAAACTAAATATAAACTATTTTTGTGTTTTGAAATTATATAAAGATAAAAATAAGGTACTATTTTTTTAAAATTGTTTTTTTATGAAAAGTACATAAACTAAAATACTTGTTTGTAATTTTTATTTTTCTTGTAAGAAAATAAAATAAAAGAGTTGAAATAGCTATATTAGGCCTAAATTAAATATTTACGTGCTAAAAATATAAAACTTTTGGGGAAGGTCAAAAATCACATGTCTACAGTGTCAATCACAAAATTTCTACCCCGTATCATCCTTAAGCAAGTGGCCAAGTGGAAGTATCAAACAGGTAAATCAAGAGTATATTATCAAAGACGGTCAATGCAAATAGGACCGATTGGTCAAAGAAGTTGGATGATGCTCTATGTGCTTATAGAACTATAAGACTCCGATTGATATGTCTCTGTATCGGTTGGTGTTTGGGAAAACTTGCCATCTACCGGTTGAGTTATAGCACAAGGCCATGTGGGCTTTGAGGAAGCTAAATCTTGAATGGGATGTTACAGCCAATCTTCGTGTGAAGCATCTCAATGAACTTGATGAATTCCGATTCCACGCCTACTCCAGGTCATCCTTGTACAAGGACAAGATGAAGTATCTTCATGATAAATATGCTCGTAGCAAGGAGTTCAAAGCAGGTGATTTGGCTCTTTTGTTCAACTCTCGGTTATGTTTGATTCCGGAAAAGCTTAAGTCAAAATGGAGTGGACCTTTTGAAGTGGTGTGTGTGACCCCGTTTGGTGCACTTGATTTAAAGAACAAAAAAGGGGAAGTTTTCATAGTGAATGGGCATAGAGTCAAGCACTACTTGGGAAAATTTAATGACAGCCACATGGTGACACTTATTCATCTCAAATGATTTGATTGTAACCTGCGTCGTACCACGACGTTAAATCAGGTGCTTCTTGGGAGGTAACCCATGTATTTTTCTTCTTGTTTTTCTTTGATTTTCATTGTAGGATAGGATTTATTTTTGGACTGACTGGTTGTGAGATGTTACAGGTTTATGTTGATGCAGTGCAGGACATTGTCGAAAAATTGTTCAAGTCTTTGAAGTTTTCAATGCGGACCGCACTACATTGTGTGCGGTTGCAAGGAACTCAGTGCGAGGGGTACAAAATCAGTGCGGACCGCACTGATGATGGATGAAAATACCAACTCTTTGAAGATTGCCACCGCGACCGCATTGCATTTTGTGCGGTCCGCGGTGGACCACTACGGCCGCAAAGCATTTTGTGCGGACCGCAGTAGGTTGCCTTCTCAAACTTGCATAAATGTTGTGTGGGCGCACCGCATTCCATTTTGTGCGGTCCGCATTGGGTAGGTGAGATGGGGCCCAGGACTTTTTCTATAAATAGTATCTGAGGCCCTCATTTTTAACTTTTCGATCTTTTAACTCTCCAAGCTAAATTATTGTTCAACCCTACTCTTTGCACGTAACTGATCATTAAGGCCTAATCATCATCACAACATCTTACTTCTGGTACTCTCATCTCTTTTCAATTGTTAATCTTATTATTTTCATTAAATATTTTTGTTTTTCTTTGTTCTTGTTCTGTTTTTCTTGTATTTCTTGCGATTTGGTAAGCTTAGGTTAGTTAATTCTTGTTTACTGTTAGAATAGGTAGTTCAAACACTGGGCAAACACTTAGGGACTGTTTATTAGTGTAAAATTGGATTTAAAGTCAAAATATCATAAACTCTAAGTTAGTACTGCAATTGGGCACTCAGTGCAGATCGCAATGGAAATTATGCGATCTGCGGTCCACAATGGCATTTTGTGCGGACCGCATTGAACAATGTTCTGAAACCTGCTCATTGAGGACCGCGGCCGCATTGCATTTTGTGCGGTCCGCGGTGCCTCAATGCGGACCGCATTGCGATTTTGTGCGGTCCGCAGAGCAATTATTCAGAGAGTGGGTAGTCTGAACCCCACCTCTGTGCGGACCGCATTGACATTTTTTGCGGTCCACATTGACCTTTGTGCGGTCCGCACTCTGCAATATTTTGAAATGCCTGCAACATTTTTCTGCACCTGCAATTCACAATGCTTTTCTGGATACTAACAAGCCTAATGAATGTTGTTTGCAGACAATGGTGAAACAAAGAGGCAAGGGTGCTAAACAAGCAGGTAGAGGAGAATCCTCCCGGGGAGGGAAACAGAAGATGCTAAGATTGACTCCCCAAGCCCGGCAAAACATTAAAAACACAAGGAAGATCATAAAAGCTGTTGATACGGCAATTGACCAGTCGGGGAGTGAGTATGAGCCCTCCCGAGATATATCTTTAGACTCTGTGCCAGAATACATCCCTGACTGGCCGGAGAGAAACAGACTAAGAGACACTCCTCCCACTTCCCCCACTGCTCAAGCTTCAGTAAATGTATCTTATGGGTAGTCTGAGGGCTCAACTGAAGGTAGTGGGGATAAAAACTCCACCTCTCACATAGGTTCATTATCCGGAAAGGGTGCAGTAGGAGAAGATGAGGCGGCAGGAGAAGAAGAGGTAGTAGGAGAAGAGGGTGAACCTCGGGTTAGAGGAGTAGCTAGAACAAGAAAATCAGAGGTGTGGCAAGACCGGTTTGTGAGTGAGGTGGCCTACCATAAATTCAGAGAATGGTGGCCTATGAGGAAATTGATTCCGGAGCAGAGTTTTGTAGAGACCTATTGCCTCACAACCCCAATGTGAGAAGGCAGTTAGAGAGAGAGAATGGGATGGGAGTACTTATTAAACACCTGTGAGGATGCAAACGAGTACCTGGTCAAGGAATTCTACACCAATATTGCCCACATCAAAACGGGCACCAAAGTGACCAAGGTGAGGAATTGACAGTACTATTTGATGGGAAAGCAATAAGTGACTACTTGGGCTTTGATGAAGAGGATGAAACACAGTATCTGGCAAAGATGGAATTAGGTGAGGAGGTCCGTCCTTGGTTGGCAAAGTATCTGGAAATCCCAGGTACCACCCCCGATTGGTTAAATGCAGGAGTGAAGATCTTAAGGAGAAGTTTGAATTTCGAGGCTAATGGGTGGGAAACATTTGTGTGCAGCAGACTGGACCCCACTACCCATGACAACTCACTCTCTCTTCACCGGGCGGTACTGGTAGCTTCGATTATGGAAGGTTACCCGATTAACGTCGGGAATGTGATGTCTCGGGTGATTACGCAAGTAGTGAGTGAAGGTGACAGAAACTACCCCTTCCCCAGCTTCTTAACCATGTACTTCCAGGACCTCAAAGTTGAAAAGTGGAAATTTGATATCAAAGTGAAAGCAAAGGCACCGTTCTCATGGTACAACATGCAGGGTGATGACAACCCTAAAAGCAAGAACTACAAGGGAACAACCATTGCTTCAACTGGTCAGTCTGAAGAGCCAGTAGAGGTAGTGGCTCCTACTCAACCTTCTTCCATCTCATCGGACATGCCACCTGGCCCATCTACTTTGGCAGTTCCAGACATACCCTCCACCTCGGCTCACCCAGTAAATGCCCACCATCTGAGCCAAACCCTTCTCAGCATTAAGAACTGGATGCAGACAGCTTCCTCTAAGTTGCTTGTCCTTACTTCTACAGTGGCAGCTCAGTCGGCACCTTCGTCTTTGTAGGTCCTACAGTCTATTGAGGACACCCTCAAGGATATCTTGGACAACCAGAAGAAGATCCTGGACACTCAGAAAGTGCTTACAGAGGTTGTGGGTTCTCATGGAAAAGATCTCAAGAAGCTTGCTAGGGAGGCCAAGAAGATGAGAAAGACTCAGGCTTCCAAGGAGTCCCTGAAGGAGTTGAGGTTTGAGGTTGACAGTTTAAAGGCAGATCACCTGCCTTTGGATTTATTGCGAGATGACCTGGTGCCAACAGCCAATCCCCAGCCAGTTCAGTCAGAAAGGCCTACAAAGAGGAAGAGGGTGATTCCCAGTGCAGATGATGCAGTCATCCAGTTGGCAGACCCACCGGAGACCTCCTCCAGTCAGCGACAGGATGCAGCTCAGGAGCATGTCCAGGTCCAGTCCCAGGTCCTAGCAGTAGAGCCACTAGTCACAGGGAGCCATTCTCAAGTTCTCGAGCTTACAGTGGACCCAGGGACCACTCAGGATCCCATGCAGACAGACGGGCCATAAGGAGTTTTTGTATCCTCTTCCCTTTTTTTTTGGTCCTTATTTTGCTTAGTTGGCATTGAGGACAATGCCAGCTTTCATTTGAGGGGGTAGGCCCTACTTTTATTGATTTGGATGAATGTATATATTCGACAGATTTTATGATTTCTTTCTTTTTATCTTTGGTATGTATATAATTTTAGTACTTCATTACATTTTTCGTACTTTTCACTTTGGGTCTGTATATAAAAGTTATGTTACATTGTATATATTCATCCCCGTATTGTATATTCGACTAAATCCCCTCTTGTACATATTCATTCTACTTTCCGCACTTCTCTTTTTTGTAGCTTCTTATTTATGTTCGTAGCTTCTTGTTTTGAACGTTTGCAATAAGCCTTTGATTTTCTTAATGCCACAGTTCTTTCCAAAGGTGGAGTTTATGTGAACCGGGTGGCTCTTCCCAATGATGGATGGCGTGACAACCTTTTAAGGGTTTGAGTCCGTTTTTCTTTTTGCTTTTTAGTAGTTAGTGGTAAGGGTGCCTCAAGCAAAACTTCACTTGGGCCGACCACATTTGCCTTTAATCTCATGGTCAAAAACAAATTGTTGTGTTTAGGATGGTGAAAGTCGTGACCTTAAGACTCTTGTGTTGACCGATAATCATCAAGTGGTTTTTCGGAACCATTGTGTGCTCAAATCTTATCTAAGGTCATTGTGGGCCCCGAATCTATGTCTTTAGCAATCCCATAGCTTGTGTGGTGAGAAATTGTATTGCAAGTCCAAGTCCCGAGCCATTGGTCTAGAACTTGCCCTGAATGTTTGTTGAGACAAAATCCTAAGTGAATTTTGACTAGAGGCATGATTATAGGCTCTCGTTGATCCAAATGATAGCTTGAACACCTCCATATCCTAACAATGATAAAATCCTTAGTCAACCTTTTTGAGCCTTGGACCTTTTTCCTTCAAGAACTATTATACAAGCCTTTACCCGTTTTAAAAGATACCATCTCTTCGTACCCGATCTTTCCTTAGCACATGGCAAAAGTATAAGTTTGAGGGGAGAGACGAGGATTCAACAAAGTGAAAAGGCACAAAATGAAGAAAAAGAAAGACAATGAAAAAGAAAGGAAAGCAAAAAGACAAAAAGAATGTTCAATATAGAAATGAATAAAGGGATTCAAGAAAAGCAAATAATGAAAGGTGTGGAAAGTTGAAAAAGGAGAAAAGATTTGAAATGAGCAAGAAAGAGTGACAATGTCTCTCTAACCCCTTAGAAAGAAGTTAAATGACTTAAAAAGTTAAGTGAATGTGTGCCAAAATGAAACAAAAAAAGTGCTTAAGGGAAGATGAAACCTACTTAGACCAAACATTTCCTACCCTAAACCAAGAGCTTTCACTATGTCTCCACAAAAGCCGTATATGATCTTGAGTTGAATGAAGCTTACATTAGTGGTGACTCACATAGGGGCAAGAATATGGTACTTAGATAGTGTTGTATGGTGGGCCGGGCTGGGACCAGGACCGGACCGGGCCCGCGGTCCTAACGAGCTAAACGGGTCTGGCGGGCCGGTCCTGGTGGGCCGGTCCTTAATGGTGCAAAAAGCCCGGGGCGGGTCGGGTATGATAAAATAGCCCACGAGCCCGGGACCGCTAAGCCCGGGACCGGCTGGCGGGCCTGGGCCGGTCTTACCGGGCCTGGGCCGGTCTTACCGGGCCTAACGACTACTTTTAAAAAAAATTAAAAAATAGCAACGGTCAAAAATTTAAAAAGTAGCTGTTGGGCTGCAATTTTGACCGTTTGGAACTTTCAAAAATAGCCATTTGGCCCCCAAACTTTATATAATTACACTTTTTCCCTATTCTCAACTATAAATACCCCATCATTCTTTTATTTTTACTCACCAATTCATCAATCTCTCTCAATCTCTCTATTATAGTTGCTTATTTTATTGTTGAAATTTCGTGAAAAATTGTGAAGTTGGTGAATTGAAGTATTCAAGTCTTCAACGATTTTCAAAGAAGTTGTTCGGCAATTCGATAAACGCGTTCCAACTCTTAAGTTTTAATATTATAGTTTTGTTAGTTTTATTTAGTATAATTATAATTAATATGGCATTTTCTTTGAAAAATATTTTTGGTGGTAAGGGTAAAGCTAAAACTGGTGAAAGTAGTGGCCAACCTACTACCCTTCCCCCGATTCCCCAACCCAGACCTGGTAGACGTCATGTTGCTCCTATTATTCTTGATAGTGATAACCTCTGTTTTCAATTTTTCGATAGTTAATTTTGCCATAATGTTGTACCAGGTCAAAATTTAGATGATGAAACTATGAATGCTCTTTATCCTAATCAAACTATCTTTGAAAATGATGAGGAAAATGAGGATAAAGATGAAATCCAACTGGATTTAGATGATACACCTACTAGTCCTGTTAATAACCCAACTGATGTACCGCCCGGCCCACCTGTAGAAATCCCTAGTTTTAATAGACAACCTCCTAAATGCCTATAAACATCATTAGTTTGGAATTTTGTTACTCAAGTAAGAGAACAAAATAAGGCTAAGTGTAAAACATGTGGGAAATTACTGGCGCATAAATATACTGGAGACCGTAGCGGCACGGGTAGTTTAACTAGGCACATAAAAATACACCCTAGAGATAAAGTTAGATATTTACAAATGAAAGCGCAGCTAGAGGGAACACATGTAGATTCTGATGTTAACCCTAGTACAGGTTCAAATCTAGTTCAACCAGGAATTAACACTGTGACCAGAGGTATTTTATATTACGATCCAAATAGAGATCGTGAAGAATTAGCAAAGATGGTTACCGTTATGTGCTTACCCTATTCTTTTCCTTCTAACCCTAATTGGGTGCATTATATTAGAAGAGTTTTTAATCCTACTTATAAAGGTTGGCCTTGCGCAACAATTAAGAGCGATATTTATAAATATAAACATGAATATGAACAATATTTGCGGTATTTATTTACTCATATAACTAATCGGTCTATTACTACTGATATTGGTAGAAGTGGTAATGATTGTGATTATCTAACTGTTACAAGTAATTGGATAGATGAGGAGTGGACAATGCAAAAACGCATTATTGCGTATAGAATAATTAATTCATGTCACACAGGTAAGTTTATAGCTAACACTGTTGCAGATATTTGTAGATATTTTTGTTTTAGAGATAAAATAATGGCAATTTCTATGGATAATGCTGCTAGTAACACTAGTGCTATAGGCATACTTACAACAACACTAAATCCTGCATTTAGGAATATATTTCATGTTAGATGTATTTGTCATATTTATCATTTAATTGTCGGTGATGGTATGCGAATTTTAAATTTAGAAATTGAAAAGGTTAGAATGGCTCTTAATTGGCTTTTTTATTCAAACCGTAGAAGTAGACTTAGAGAATATTTTAAAAAATGTGATGAATATGGCCTTAGAGAAACAAAGGTTCCTAAAGCTTGCCCGACTAGATGGAATTGTATGTACGAAAGTTTAGTAGTTGCATATGAATATAGAAACCCAATTAATGCAACATTTAATCCTCGGGTAGGTGGCGAGGATGATGATGAAATGCTTACTACTCAAGATTGGACGAATGTTAAAATTCTTATAGATTTTTTAGAACATTTTAAAATTGCTACAAATGCATTTTCTGGGCAATATTATCCTACTATTTCAAACTATTTAGTTTATATTGCAGCACTATGTGATTTGTTTGTTGAATTTTCGGAGGGTCTTGCTATAAATGAAATGAAAGAAAAGTTTAAAAAATATTTTTTCCCTATCCCTCCTATTTATGGTGTTGCTGCAATGTTAAATCCTACAATGAAATTAGGAGGTCCTCATTTTTGGTACTCAAATATTTATAAGGCTTTAGATCTTTCAAATGAGGAATTTGCTACACTTACAGATGCAAAAGCCTCAATTAAAATCAATGCTCAAACAATTTATAATGATTATCAACTTGCCTTAGAGCATGCTAGGCCAAATGTTCCAACCCCTACTTCGTCTAGTTCACAATCGTCTAAAAGAGCTGCGGGCTTAAAAACACTTAAATCTTGGACGGAGTTCAAGGGTTCTCAAGGTGATAATTATGATGAAACTTCACATCTAAATGAGTTTCAAGTTTATTTGTCGCAGGGACTTGAAAAGGAGAATCCAGACGGCACTTTTGATCTTTTGGAATGGTGGAAGGCAAGGGAAAAACATTTTCCGGTTCTTGCAAGGATGACTCTGGATATTTTATCTATTCAAGCTTCAACTGTTGCATCAGAGAGCGCTTTCAGTCAAGAAAGACTTCAAATAGGTGATCATAGAGCGTCAATGAGGGAGAGCTTGAAAAAATCTGTACTGTTCAGAGATTAGATCCGCTCGGAAAGAAGAAACTTTGGAATTGCAGAATCACAACCGGCGATAGATGAAGCTTATGAAGAAATGATGGCGGAACTTGCGGAGGATGCTGCTTCGCCCGGAAGTGGTGATGAACAAGCTTCTTTTCCACCACCACCAACGCAACCTCCTCCGAACCTTGAAGGATTTATGAAATTTGTTAGAGATACAATGTAGATTATGGTGTAACTTGTACTTTGGCATATCTTCTTTTAGTTTTTTTCCCTTTTAATGGTGGTATTAGTACCTTGTTGTGGTCATTCCATTGGGGGGAGGAAGAATAAGAAAGATATGCCATTTTTGGTAATAAAAGTTATAAGACATGCCCTTGAATATCTTTTTGCAATATTTTTTTGTCTTTAACTTGCAATTATTTATAAGCTATAATATATATACATAACATACAATATATACTACAAGAAAATATATAAGGGAATATATATACATAACATACAATATATACTACAAGAAAATATATAAGGGAATATATATACATAACATACAATATATACTACAAGAAAATATATAAGGTAATATATATACATAACATACAATATATACTACAAGAAAATATATAAGGGAATATATATACATAACATACAATATATACTACAAGAAAATATATAAGGGAATATATATACATAACATACAATATATACTACAAGAAAATATATAAGGGAATATATATACATAACATACAATATATACTACAAGAAAATATATAAGGTAATATATATACATAACATACAATATATACTACAAACTACAAGAAAATCTCTCTCTCTCTCTATATATATATATACTACAAAACATTATAAGAAATTATATTTGGAAATATATATACATAACATACTATATATAGTATACTATACTAGTATACTATATATACTACAAAATAAGATTTTTCAAAATATATATATATATATTATATATACTATACTAGTATACTATATATACTACAAAACAAGATTTTTCAAAATTCAAAATGAGGGCCCCACCCCCAATGACCACCAACGGCCATATTGCACAAATAGCCGTTTTTTTTTCCAATTTACAAAACTAACCTTCTCTAACACTATACATACCCCCCTCCCTCTTCTTCATTTCAATACTCAATACTCATTTCTCAATCTAAATTTCTCTCAATCTCTCAATCTCCAATTTTCAAGACTTCAAGTCTCAATCTTAATTTTCAAGTTACATCATGCCTAGTTCGGAAAGAGTGCGCTTATTTGTTTCGCACTACTATGAAGTGCTTGAAGAAAATGAAGAAGGCCAAATATTAAAATGCAAGAACTGTGGAAGAGTCTTAAATTTTCGTTCAGGATGTACCACAAGCATTTTAAGGAGGCATATAACGTATTGTGTTGATGGTATTTATCCGCAAATTCGTCTTTAAGATTTTTCAACAATTTGTGTTATTTTAAAATTATTAGACGTATTTATGCTTCATGTTATACTTTCTTATTAATTTATTATGCATGACAATTTAGTTATACTATTGTTTTGTTATTTTACTTTTTCGCCAAGCACTTTAATAATTAGATTTCTACATATATATTTTTTATATAGCCATGATATGGTTTACAAGAAATTACCTTAAACAAAAAAAATTAAAAAAAAAAATCCCGGAAATAAAAAAGCCCGTTAGGCCCGCTAAGCCCACGAGCCCGACCCGTTTAGCCCAAGACCATATGGGCTTAGGCCCGTCACGGGCTGGTTCCACCCGTTGAGCCCATGAAGCCCGGGACCGTGAGGCCCGGGACCTCCAGAGCCCATGCCCGCTAAGCCCAGCCCGTTAAGCCCGGTCCGTTTGGCCCATTTAAGCCCAGGCCCGGCCCAGAATACAATATTATACTTAGAGCCGGACTTGTGACTTTTCCTTGATAGAGATGAGTGTGATTCCATTAATCTCGTCCTGAGTGCCACTATCCTACAGATGAGGTTTGCTTAGGGAAAGTTGAGGATGTGTAAGTTTGGGTTTAATAATGACCAATGTAATAGAAAGAGTTCTTTGATGTGTTGAGTCAACTCTTGATGCTCTTGTGTCGCACTTAATCCATGGTGTTTAAAAGGGTAAATGTTGTTAATGAGTCATTTGTATTGAGGGCAATTGTTAGTCCCAATTGAGGCTAGATGAGGTCACTTTAGGACAACTGAATTTTCTTGGATTTTCTCTTAAGGGGTGTGTCTTATTTTGTTTGCTTGAGGACAGGCAAAAGCTTAAGTTTGGGGGAGTTGATAACTAGGAATTATGATGCATTTTACACTCCTTCATACTCAAGTTTTGATTAAAAATATAAATAGAATAGTCCCAAAGGCTAACAAGTTGTGTTTGCTTGCAGGTTTGATCAACAAGGTGACAAGATGTCAAAGATTAGTTCAAAAAGGAGTAAAATTTGCACAAGTACCAAGACAAGACAAAGGTCAGTCAAACAGGGCAACTGCGGCCGCACACCATTCTGTGCGGTCTGCATAGGTGAAGTTCAGAGAGGTTGTCATTTAAGCAAAAGGCAATGTGACCGCAAGAGGTTTTGCACAGTCCGCAGTGGGATCATTGCGTCCGCACTCGATTTAGTGCGGTCCGCGGAGCCAGGGTTCAGAGAGGTGGTGTTTTGGAGGATGAAGGTCAATGCGGTCCACGTTCTTTTTTGTGCGGACCGCACTAGTAGCCACCGCGACCGCACTCAATTTCGTGCGGTCCGCATTGCCCAAGTTCAGAGAGCTGGAAATTCAAGTCAAGAGCCTTAGTATAAATGGCTTCTTTTTCCATTTTTTAGGTCATCAGATAGTTTTTGGACAGAGTTGCGCTCGTGACTTCACTTCTTTTATCTGTTTTGAGTAATTTTAGCTTCATTTCAACATTGAATCTTCAAGTTTAATTTAACAATTAATTAATATGAGTTTTTCTTCATCTATTTCTTTGTTTTCTTCTCTAATTATGAGTAGCTAGACCCATAATCTAGGGTTGTGGCTCAACCCTAGTGTGGGTAATTGATGGGTCTTGTGTTTTGATGCTTGATTGTCTATGGGTGTTTGATATTTGGACTAATTTCATGTTTAATTGCTGAATTAGTGGTTGCAAACACTAGTTTGTGTTTAGTTGACTTTGGCTTTTCTTGAGAAAGAGAGTCTAAGTCTCTGAAATTGGTCCAACAAGGAATTGGGGCGTACTCAAGAGATTGATAGCCTCAATTAAAGGATTAAACCTAGAGATAGTAATACCCGACTTGAACCTTGATTACTTGTGCAAATTTGTAGACCCAATTGATCTTGAGAAAGTCAATTCGGGCAAAATCACTCGAACTACCGAGAGGTATATAGTGAGTAGAATTGTGCAATGGTTATATCATACTCCCCAAATGTGACAATCACGCCTTAAACTCAAGTATCCGTCAATTGACCACCTAGGCGAAAATCACTACCCTAGTGCCTTTTAATTATTTGAACAACTCGCAATAGTTTAAACTTAGCTTATTTTAGTTTAGTTGAGCATTGTAGTTTTATAAAATTAGAATCATAATCAAAACCAAAAATGTGTAAAAGTGCAATTTGGAGCAAATACGCATCTCTCATTTAGATAGACACCCGACTCCAATATCTAGCTCCTTGTGGAAATCGATCCCGACCTTAATCGGGTAAAAGCTGCTTCGACCTCTCTCACTACTCAATAGTAGTTCAAGGTTGGCCTCGATCAGTGACCAAAAGACAAAAGAAGGACTTTGTCCGTTCACTCTCGCGTGCGCACGATAGAGTAAACGAGCTAACCTAAAAAGGCTGTTTCGAAGCGGGCTTGTATTATTTCACCCCATGCTAACCCTATCCCATATAAATAGTCTTTAAACTCACTTTTGTGAGAAATAAGAACGTAACTTGTGGAGGAGGACGTTTCTGAGAGTGACTTTTGACAGACTTTTGACCTAGGGAGAGCACGGAGCCGCCGTGGAGGCCGGAATTCATCAAATTCTATCTTTCTTCTATCAAACTTAGTAATCTTTACGTTTCTTTGGATGAATTGTTATTTTACTAATATGTCTATATGGAGCCAAACTTTGCATTCTAGGGTTGTAGTCGTCATGAATATTGAAGTTTATTAACTATATTACCATTAATTCGAGTTATCATCTTTGGTTGTTTCTTTAATTTTGTGTATAATCGCTTAATTGTTTGGCCAGCAGTTGAGTTCTATTTACTATCTATGCTATGCTCCGTGTTTAGATTAGAGTATAATTAGAGAGAGCTTGTTTCTGAACTCGTGGATCGGGAAAAGATTTCGTGGTTAGGATAGGACTATAACTAACAATCTTACTTAGTTTAATACCGTATTACATTCGTTCATGATAGATTCAATACCATAGGAATATAGGGTTGATATATTATGGATAGACGAATAGTATTGCGGCAATATGTTCTATAAACGATCCGGTCAACTAGCAATCATATATAATTCGGACTAACATGTGTAATTACGAACTCAATAGGATTGATAAACCGATCACAACCCTAGAATTTATATCTCCCTTGGTTACTTGTTTAAATTTCGCAATAGTAGTTGTAATAGAAAATCAAACTTTTGATTAACTTGGACATTAAATTGATTTTAGTTTGCTTAGTTAATGGTTAATCTAAGTCTCTGTGGATTCGACATCCGACTTTCGAGTTACTTTATTACTTGACGACCACGTATACTTGTGTGTACTTGGGGAACCAACAAGTTTTTGGCACCGTTGCCGGAGACTTAGTTATTGATTGTTTATCTAAGTTAAGCTATTAGTTGATTTTTGTTCAAATTTTTAATTTTCCTATTTAGTTATTTTTCTAGATTAGACTTTTACTTTTATCTTTATAGGTTTTGTTTATTTTTTCTTTTTGTAAATATTTTTATTTTTATAACAATTGGATTTTTCTCTTAGTGTGTTCATAGTTCTCTCAACATGAAACCTGGGGATGAAATATACGGAGGTAGGGTTATTGATGAAGACGCTTGGTTGATGAAAACTTTTATGGCCCGTCGTTTTGGATTTATCATGACCAGAACTCTGGGAGGTCTGAATTTGAATATAGGAGTAAGGGTTTGTATTGGGATGGATATTCACGATTAAGAGAATATGCAGAATGACGTTCTTTTCTAACAAAATTAGTGAATGATTAGTCGAAGTAGAAAGTTGATCTTGTACATGAAATTGACAAGTTTGGCTTGGCTTTGCACAACTTGGATGCAGATTTGAGAGTGAATGTTGATGCGTGTAACGCCCAATAATTTAAGGATGAGTTATGTGAAGCTGAAAAAAATCTTCTAAATCAAATTGAGGAGCTAAAACGAGAATACTAATCATTAGACCATACTTCTATTGATGATGTCCATGTTGCGTAAAGCACTGTAGAGTCATATGAGGAAGTAGATAATGTTATACTTGAAGACTCTAGTGTGTGTACATATGAGGATGTAAAGAGTAATGCAATTCTAGAGTTAGGGCGTATTGGTCCTCATTCCATGTATTTTTTGACATTGTGTTTTGATGATGATATAAGAATTGAGTCATTCAAGTCTTTGGAGGAGCCAACGGATGAGGAACAAGGTGCTTATATTCTGGAATCTATTGTGCCAGAGAGAAAGAATTACATACCTCATCTGGAGGCCAAGGAGTGTAGAATGCGAAATTGGTTACTTGGCCCAATTACATATATCCCACCACCCCGTGAGTATATCAAAAAGATTGAAGCCAAATTAGGGGCTCAATTCATAAGTTCAAGGTGGAGTCAAAAAGTGGTTCAAGTTGTGTCGCGACGTTAAATCAAGTGCTTGTTGAGAGGCAACCCAACTTTACTGCTTTTTTATTTTTATTTTTATTCTATTATTTTTGTAGTGTTTGTTTTTATTTTGTAGGATTATGAGCATAGGAATAAAGCCATTGAAAGAGTGCAAAAGCAAGCTAGATGGTGAGAACTAAGTGTGGGGTGCCCACACAAAGGACCATGCATGGGGGAAGTCTGAGTACCTGTGAGCCACTATTGCTTCGGCCTTTGGCCTTCTAGGGAATTTCTTGCCCACCCTCGTTAATGTTTTTCTTTATTTGTGCATTGGGGATACTGCACTCCTTTAAAGTGTGAGGAAGGAGAATTTATCTAGATGATTAGTAGTAGTGTGTTAGAAAAAAAAATGAAAAAAGTAGAAAAATTAGACTTCTCCCGGCGATGGATCTCATTCGACAGATTTCTTGAGGGATTTAAGTCGAAATAAAAAAGACAAAAAGATTTTCTTTTGTTAGGTAGTGTAATAATTCCCCCTTGGTTTTTCTTTGTGCTGCAGTTTCTTTTCCGAGATTTTTGTTTGGATCGGTGTAGTTAGTTTTTTTTAGGAGTAGGAGCCATTGTGTTGTGATTGGAATTGAAGCAATATTCTCTTAATTTTGTTATGCCTTGAGAATAGTGAGTACTTTGGTTGTGACGCTTAGGCTCAGTTTTTGACTCTTGTATAAGAACCTCAAATTGTATGATCTTAACTTTGCTTAATTACTTTGACTAGAGTATCTTGATGATTCCAATCATGAGTGAGTTATGTGCATATGTGTGTGAGGTTTGTGTGTCATTCTGTGCATTGCATTTGATGTCTAGAACTTGTCCCGTGTGTTTGCAAAGCGAAATAGTAATTTTGTTCAGTCTTGGAAGTGATATAGGCGTTTCTTTGTTGAGCCATATATATATATATATATATATATATATATATATATATATATATATATATATTACCCGCCTAATTGTCATGTATCGTAGTTAACCCCTTTCAGACTGTAATCCTATTTTTTTGGCAACCACATTACAAGTCTTACCCCTTTGTTTGAATTAACCATATATTTGAATCTTTTCACCTCTCATGAGCACTTGAATTGTAATGAACTTTATAAAAGTTAAAGTGTGGGGTGCTGGTTTGGCTTTTGAATGGAACCAATGAAATAAGGAGAAAAGTGCATTGTTTTGAAAAAGTAAGAGCCACTTTGATTGAAAAAAAATGAAAAAAAAAGTAGTTGTATTGTGTGAAAAAATATTCCTTGATAATGGTGACTCTTGATGTAATTGTGCTTAAAGAAGTATGGAGTTAATATACATTGATGTGAAGGTGGAGTTATAGTTTGACATAAGTGTGTGGTTTTAAATGTTAAAGTGTATGTATTAAAGTGTTTAGGGAGGTGTAGTCACTCGTATATCTAAATGTATCCTACCCGTCTCGCAACCTACATTACAACCAAATAAAGTCCTAATTGATCCTTGACTGAATGAGCTCGATTAGTAGAATAGTACACTACAGGCAAGCCTATGGTTCATCTTTTGTGTCATATGAATGTTGTTTCTAAGAGTGAGTGAATTCTTTCTATATTGAGTTCCTAATTGTTCTCGAATTTTATGTGTGTGAAACTACTCTCTTTCGTTGTGAGAGGACACTTGATTCATGAAGGAAAGGTAATATCATTGACCTTTATGTTAGAGTAAGTGAGTGGGTTGTGATAAATACGTGGTGTTTGTGAGTCAAATTTTGAAGTGAGGATGTTACACTATTGTGCTTAGTCTTTTTTAAATATTCTTAGTATGATAAGTTATGAGAGTTGTTTAAATAGGTCGAGTTGTTGTAAAGTGTAGAAAGTTGCTCGAGGACAAGCAAGAGTTTAAGTGTGGGGTATTGATAAGCGGCAAAAAATGCATATTTTTTGGTGTACTTTCATCTCATAACTTGTGTGGTTATGGTAGGTTACATGGGTTTCTATAGTAAATTATGCTCATTACATGTATTCTTATGTATAGGGGCAAGTTGGATGAAATGTGAGTAAATAAAGTTGATTCGTGACCAAAAGACAAAAAAAGGACTTTGCTCGTTCGCTCTCGTGTGCACACGAGAGAGTGCACGAGCTATTGAGGAAGAACTTGAAAAAAAAATGGCAAAGTATAGCAAAAAGGCATGGAAGTGTACGAGAGACCTAGAAGAGAAAGAAAAAGAGAAGAACTTTGCTCGTTCACTCTCGCGTGCGCACGAGAGAGTGAACGAGCTAACCTAAAAAGGTTGTTTCGAAGTGGGCTTGTATTATTTCATCTCATGCTAACCCTATCACATATAAATAGTCTTTAAACTTACTTTTGTGAAAAAAGAAGAACGTGACTTGTGGAAGAGGACGTTTTTTAGAGTGACTTTTGACAAGCTTTTGACCTAGGGAGAGCACGGAGCTACTGTGGAGGCCGGAATTCGTCAAATTCCTTTTTTCTTCCATCAAACTTAGTAATCTTTATGTTTCTTTGGATAAATTGTTGTTTGTTTATGTGGAGCTAAACTTTGCATTCTAGGATTGTGGTCGTCATGAATATTAAAGTTTATTAACTATATTACCGTTAATTCGAGTTCTCATCTTTGGTTGTTTCTCTAATTCTGTGCATAATTGCTTAATTGTTTGACCAACAATTGAGTTCTATTTACTATCTATGCTATGTTTGGGGAAGCCATATTTAGATTAGAGTAGAATTAGAGAGAGCTTGTTTCTGAACCTGTGACTCGGAGAAAGATTTCGCGGTTAGAATAAAAATATACCTAACAGTCTTGCTTAGTTGAATACTGTATTAAATTACACTTAATTTTGACCTCTTGATCACGAGACCGCTACTTATATATTTGTGCGGCTCGAAAGAGACTTGCTCAACAAACATGCCATGCATTTTAATAAGAGTTGTTGGGTGGCACTATCACGATCCTATAAGCATTTATTGAACGATCTCAATCGAACCTTTAACATTTAGCCAGATTACAAATGGAACAATGCTCCTTAAATAAATTCAAAAACCTAATCCAAGAAAATTGTAATGTCTGCGTTGGTACTTACTCCTTGGATCAAGTCATATGTATTATCGATTATGTAGTAGTAGCACACAACTTTCATTTCATGATGTCCCAAACAAGCCTCACATTCATATATTGTTTCAGCCCCTTTAGGAGTGGCACGTAATAAGGCCATTTTCTTTTGTCTTAGAATCTACTCATCAACTCAAGACAGCCCCTTTTTGCAAATATTACAACAACGTATATGCACGTTACACCAGTTATCCATAAGCTCGTTACAACCACATACTTTAATTTATCATCAATATTTCACTCTCCTTGATTTGGTGGACTTGCTCTCTGACTGCTAATGGATGCATAAATTTTAATACATTAATCTTGATAAATAAAAAAGAGTAAAATATCGGCATATCGCGTGCTTGAATTTCCACCACATCCTTAATTCCTTATGTGTTGGAATATATACAAAGCCGAGTGCACCAAAAATGAACGAGAAAGATATTTATTATCTTTAAAAAAAAATCCAAACCTTTGAGTAGTGCTTTCTTGAGTGAGGTTGAGATACCCCGCATATTCAAAATTATGTGATCCGATTAGATAGGCTGACCCAGGAAAGAAAGCAATAAGCAATCTATTATCATATAACCATAAAATGCTTGATTAGAGTGGAAAAAAGATTCAAGCTCAATATGTGTTAATCACAAACGTATAAGTATATATATATATATATGAAAAGTTTTGTAAATTTAAGGAGTGTAAATATCCAAGTTTAGCGAGTTCGAGGGATTGATTTTGTTAGACTCGCCTCATTCCTTCAAACTCAAGTTTTCCTCTTAAGTTATTACTACCAAATAGGCATTTCTTGTATGTAGCGTGTGTGTCCATGTCTTGGAACTTTTTATCCTCTCATCGAGATTAAAATCTTAAACTTACTCTTAAAGCAATCTATTATCGTATAAACCATAAAATGCTTGATTAGGGTGGAAAAAGATTCAAGCTCAATATATATGTATTAATCACAAACGTACAAGTATATATGAAGTGTAAGTTTTGTAAATTGAACGAGTGCAAATATCCATGTTTAGCGAGTTCGAGGAATTGATTTTGTTCGACTCGCCGCATTCCTTCAAATTCAAGTTTTCCTCTTAAGTTATTACCAAAAATATATTTGCCCAATTATCGGATTTTGAGCCTTTTGTTCCTTACAAAGATCCAAATGCTAAGAGATTTGCACTTTAACTATGAAATCACTTTCAGATGGGATTTCTTGAAGTATATCACAAAATTAAGTGAGAAGAGCTTATCCATATGGTAAGAACATGTTGGTGACATGATTAACGAATAGGACGTGATCGAAACATGCAGTGCATTGCATGTGACCCGTTGGGCAAGTGTTTTATTGTTTAGTAATTATCTTCTCTTGTACATGTCTTAAGACAGATCTTTGTATACCAACATTTGACTAGTTGATCACGTGCTAATTAAGGGATTTGCAACACCCTTGCCTAATCTTCTCTTTTGGGATTAATCTTATCCCTTAAAACAAACAAATTTTCAGATAAATGAGGACATTTTGAAAAGAGACGTGATTGATTGCAAGAGGGTGTCTAATTGGATTAAGAAGATGTTTCCCTTTCTTGGAAATTGGAGGGAAAGGAGGAGGGTCATTAGTGAATTCAGAATTTAAAATTTGTTGGTTTTGTTATATATAAATAGAAATAGAAGGAGAGAGTGTTTTCTAAACGGACTAATAAACCCGTTGTGCCTAGTCTAGATCGGCCAACAGGAGGGGTTGTTTTGTGCACAAAGCACATGATTTGGCAATAGAAAATGGAGTAAAGATCAATGGGATAAAGAGTTGGATGCTAACCCCCAAGATTGGAGCAAAGGCTATAGTATTTTATTATTTTAATACTTTGCATACGTTTGACCAAACAGTATAGTTTGTAGATTTGGATCTTGACAAATAGAAAAAGAAGCTGTTAATGGAAGAGTCATTGTGTTTTAGTCAAGTCTTTCACAATCAACAAAGGGACCCTTTAGAAAATAATACGACACGCCTAGCCCATTATTGATAGCTTATTAAGAGAATAAAGAATTAGTTTTGCGAAAAGTTTTAACTCATTTTTGTGTCCTTTAATTGCTGATGTGCCTTTCCCAAAAGGAATTTATTCATATGTTGCCATTAATTTATTGAAAAGAAAAAAAAAGGCACTAGTTAAGAATGTAAATATGTTAATTGGAGCATAGTTATTTACTAACATTCTCTATAGTAGCAATTTTGTATAAATAAATCTTACAAAATCACTACAATCACAAATATCCTTCTTGGTCTCTCATTTTTTTAAACCTCTACCCTTAAGTTAATCTAGGGTGGAGAGCTTTTGAGCAACGATAAATTTATTTTTGTTTGACCTATAGGTCATGAGTTTTAGCCGTAAAACGATGGAAGCAACCACTAATGCTTCCATTAGAGAAAGTTGTCTACGTCACACCTTTAAAGGTGCGACCCTTCCATGAACCCTACGTGAATGCAGAATGCTTTGTGCACTCGGCTGCCCTTATCCATTAAGTTACTTTAGAGATATTTTATTTCGTGAATATGAACAGAAAATAATATTTCCTTAATATTTTGTAAGAACGATGATATTTATTTACATTAAAGATAATGAAGAATATCTAACATAAAAGGTGCCATGAGTTCCTGACTGAAGTTCCTACAACTAATTTTAATAATGTCGGAGAAATATTGGTCTTGTTGGGAATAAACCCCGTAAAAATAGTATTCACGGTATTAGTGATAAACGCAGAACACTAAGTTATGGTTAAATCATCAAGAATAGAAATGCAGCAATAATGACACCAAGATTTTACGTGGAAACCCTTCTGAATAAGGGAAAAAACCACGGCCAAGAAGAGCAACTGATATCACTATAGCGAGGAATTTTACACTTTGTAGTAACGAGTAAAAAATACTCCTAAGACCACTACACCCTCAAAAGAAATAAACACTCTTTTGCTTTTTCCACCTCACTACAATATCTCTCACACTCTATTTTTCTTCACAAACTATTTTCTTATAGTTTATGGAATACCTTGCTCTCTCTTTTCTCTCTTTGTTGGTGTGTAGAAATGAGAGTTAAAGCTCTCCTTTTATAGCCAAAACCTCACTCTCTAAAGCCTACAATATTTGACAATTTACACACCCTTTTCACAATTTCAACAAGGTTGGCTACCAAACCAAACCAAGTCAATAAAATTGGCTACCAAATTATACAAATTCAACAAGGTTGGCTACCAAACCAAACCAAGTCAACAAAATTGGCTACCAAATCATTTGAATGAGATGGACACCATATCAATCTCCCCTTCTAGTCTCATTCATCTAGAGGAGGTAACACTATCTTCTAGTTTGAGTGCATGCCGACAAGTTCTTTGCATAGCTCGAACTTGTCTCTTGGTACCACCTTGGTCAACATATCTGCAGGATTTTCACTCATGTGAATCTTTTTGACTTGAAGTGATTCGTTCTCCACTTGCTCACGAATCCAATGATATCTGACGTCAATGTGTTTTGTTCTCGCATGGTACATGGAGTTTTTGCTCACGTCTATTGCACTCTGACTGTCGCAATAGACAACATACTCCATCTGTCGCAATCCAAGTTCTTGAAGAAATCTCTTGAGCCATATCATCTCTTCGCCAGCTTCAGTAACCGATATATACTCCGCTTCAGTTGTAGATAGTGTGACACACTTCTGCAACTTCGACTGCCATGATATAGCTCCCCCTGAAAAAGTAAACAAATATCCAGTAGTGGATTTTCTGTTATCAAGGTCACCTGCCGTATCAGAATCTGTATAGCCCTTCAAAATTGGATTTGATCCTCCAAAACATAAGCATTCACGTGAGCTTCCTCTTAGATACCTGAGTATCCACTTTACAGCTTCCCAGTGCTCTTTTCCTGGATTTTCGAGAAATCTGCTAACAACACCGACTGCATAAGCAATATCTGGTCGAGTGCATACCATTGCATACATCAAACTTCCAACGGCAGAGGAATAAGTAATCTTAGCCATTCTCTCTTTTTCCTCCGTTATTGTTGGACACATCTTCTTGCTCAACTTCAGATGACCAGGAAGAGGTGTGCGAACCAACTTAGCACTTTTCATATTGAAGCGCTCCAGTACACGTTCTATGTACTTCTCCTATGACAAGTAAAGCTTCCTTTCGTTTCTCGAACGAGTAATTCTCATGGCCAAAATCTACTTAGCATGACCCAAGTCTTTCATTGCAAAAGACTTATTCAACTGTTTCTTCAACTCGTCAATCTTAGAAGAATTCCTGCCCACAATCAACATATCATCCACATATAGCAAGAGGATGATAAAATCGTCATCAGAAAATTTTTGTACAAACACATAGTGATCTGAAGAAGTCTTCTTGTAGACTTGCTCCCCCATAACAGACTCAAACTTCTTGTACCACTGTCTGAGAGCTTGCTTCAATCCATATAGACTCTTCTTAAGTTTGCATACAAGATTTTCTTTACCTTTTGCCTTGAAGCCTTCAGGTTGTTCCATATAAATCTCCTCTTCTAAGTCACCGTGAAGAAAAGCAGTCTTCACATCCATCTGCTTAATCTTCAAATCAAGACTGGCAGTCAAACCAAGAACTGTCCGAATAGAGGACATTTTTACAACAAGAGAAAATATTTCGTCAAAGTCAATACCTTTCCTTTGACCAAATCCCTTTACAACCAATCTAGCTTTGTATCTGGGCTTCAAACTATGTTCTTCAGCTTTAACTTTGAACACCCACTTGTTCTTCAAAGCTTTCATGCCCTTAGGCAATTTCACCAACTCATAAGTATGGTTCTCATGCAGAGATTTCATCTCATCTTGCATGGCTTCAATCCATTGATCCTTGTGCTCATCTTCTATGGCCTCCGCATAACATTTAGGCTCTCCCCCATCAGTGAGTAATACATATTCATTGGGTGAATAACGGGAGGAAGGAGTACGAGGTCTAGAAGACCTCCTGAGTGGAATATCTAACTCGTCCACAGCTTCGTGAGTAGGAGCATCTACCTCATCAACATTAGCATTGTTATCCCCATCACCATCAATATGTTGATCTGGAATATGGTTCTGGGCATCACCATCATCATTGAGCCCACCAGTGTCATCCCCATTTGTATGAGGAACTTGATCAAGATTAACTAAACCTTCAGAACTTGAAGATTTTAACTTCTCCGCTTTGTTAATATCTTCAATGGTTTGATCCTCCACGAAGATAACATCACGGCTTCTCACAACCTTCTTCTCAATTGGATCATATAGCCTGTAACCAAACTCATCAAGGCCATAACCAATGAAGATGCACTACCTTGTCTTGGCAGTTAACTTTGACATCTCATCTTTAGGCACATGTACAAAAGCTTTGCAACCAAACACTTTCAAGTGGTCATAGGAGACATCCTTGCCATACCAAACTTTGTTTGGAACATCACTTTGCAAAGCAACCGCAGGGGATAGATTAATAACATGTGCGGCGGTCAACAAAGCCTCACCCCAAAAGGAATTCGACAACTTTGCTTCAGAAAGCAAACATCTGACTCTTTCCATCAATGTCCTGTTCATCCTTTCTGCTAAACCATTAAGCTGAGGAGTCTTAGGAGGAGTCTTCTGGTGTCTGATACCCTGTTGTTTGCAGTATTCGTCAAACGGTCCACAATATTCACCACCTTTATCAGTACGAATACACTTCAGCTTCTTTCCAGTTTCTCTTTCAACTGAAGCCTGAAACTGCTTAAAGACACCCAACACTTGGTCTTTAGTCTTCAAGATGTAGACCCAAAGTTTCCTTGAACAATCATCAATAAAGGTAGCAAAATAAAGTGCACCACCCAAAGTTTTTGTCTTCATTGGACCACATAAATCTGAATGCACCAACTCAAGCAACTCTGTCTTTCTTGAAGGAGGATAAGACTGGAAAGAAACTCTTTTTTGTTTTCCAGCCAAGCAGTGCTCACATTTTTCTAATTTTGCACTTTCAAAATTTGACAACAATTTTTTCTTGGCCAGAACATTTAGTCCTTGCTCGCTAATGTGGCTAAGCCTCTTATGCCATAACGTTGAAGAGTTATGGCTCTCAACGGCATTCACCATATCAACACAGGTAGAGGCCGTAGTCCAGTATAGACCACGACGCTTTTCCCCACGAGCCACAATCATGGAGCCCTTAGTGAGCTTCCACTTTCCAGCACCATAGGTACTGACATATCCCTCATCATCCAAAACACCAACAGAGATCAAGTGCAAACGAACATCAGGTGCATGCTTTACATTGTTTAAAACTAGTTTAGTTCCAATACTAGTTTCCAAACAAATCATTCCAACACCAGCCACCCTAGATACAGTCTCATTACCCATACTCAGAGTTCCAAAGTCACCCTGAGTATATGATGAGAAAAATTTCTTCCTTGATGTCACATGAGATGCGGCATCACTGTCCACAACCTAGCTTGACTCATCACAAGCAATATTTATCAGATCCGCATCAAGGACTGTAACAAGATCTTCTGTAGTGACAGTGGTCACACGATTTCCATCTTCTTTCTATTCTTCCTTGTCTTTATTCTCCTTTTTCAAAATCCGGCAGAACTTCTTTGTGTGTCCTTTCTTCCCGCAATGATAACACTCAATATCTTTAAGTCTGCTTCTGGATTTGCTTCTATTATGTTCTCTATTTTGAGAACCCCAATTCTTGCTTCTCCCCCTAGAGTCAGTCACCAAGACATCTGATGAGGAGGAACCCTGAGATTTTCTTCTCATCTCTTCATTTAGAAGGCTGCTCTTGGCAAGATCCATAGAGATCACACCATCCGGAGCAGAATTTGATAATGAAGTTCTAAGAATTTCCCAAGAATCTGGTAGGGAACCAAGTAGAAACAAGCCTTGAATTTCTTCGTCAAATTTAATGCCCATAGCAGATAACTGGTTCATGATCTCCTGAAAATTATTCAGATGATCTGTCATCGCGGAACTATCGTGGTATTTTAAACCCAACATCTGCTTTATCAGAAACATCTTGTTGTTTCCAGTTTTCCGAGCATACAAACTTTCAAGGTGCTCCCATAGGGTTCGAGCATGTGTCTTCCCAGAAATATGGTTCAAAACATTATCGTCAACCCACTGTCTAATAAAGCCGCAAACCTGCCTGTGTAACAAATTCCACTCTTCATCTGATTTATTATCAGGCTTTATAGTGGCGAAGACAAGTTGATGAAAATTCTTGACATAGAGTAAATCTTCCATTTTGCCATTCAAGGTAACCATTCTATTAGTGTTGGCTTCCATCGTTTATCACAAATACAAATATTATTTATTAGGAGACCAAAGTAATTCTTTTCTGATGTGGAAGTTCAGACTGTGCTGCAACCACAGAGCATACTCAGATAGAACCTTGGCTATGATACCACTTGTTGGGAATAAACCCCGTAAAAATAGTATTCACGGTATTAGTGATAAACGCATAACACTAAGTTATGGTTAAATCAGCAAGAATAGAAATGCAGCAATAATGACACCAAGATTTTACGTGGAAACCCTTCTGAATAAGGGAAAAAACCACGGCCAAGAAGAGCAATTGATATCACTATAGCGAGGAATTTTATATTGTGTAGTAACGAGTAAAAAATACTCCTAAGACCACTACACTCTCAAAAGAAATAAATACTCTTTTGCTTTTTTCCACCTCACTACAATATCTCTCACACTTTATTTTTCTTCACAAACTATTTTCTTATAGTTTATGGAATATCTTGCTCTCTCTTTTCTCTCTTTGTTAGTGTGTAGAAATGAGAGTTAAAGCTCTCCTTTTATAGCTAAAACCTCACTCTCTAAAGCCTACAATATTTGACAATTTACATACCATTTTCACAATTTCAACAAGGTTGGCTACCAAACCAAACCAAGTCAATAAAATTGGCTACCAAATTATACAAATTCAATAAGGTTGGCTACCAAATCAAACCAAGTCAACAAAATTGACTATCAAATCATTTGAATGAGATGACACCATATCATATCATGTCTTTCAATTATATTAAACCTCATCTATATTTTAGCTCTTTGTGTGTTGTCTTTTCTTTCTTTTAATTCATATTTCACTTTAGAGTTTTTGAAAATTTTATGTTTTAATTTATTAATTTTAACTTATATACTCTAACTGTTTAATTGAACATAAAAATCATGATGCCTTGTCATAGCAAACTTCTAACTACATGTTCCTAAATGATTTCTTCCCAATAGAAAAGTGCACACTTTTTATAATAAATGCTATCATGAATTTACTGCCTTATTTGGTTTACAACTCAGAATAATTGGATCCACCTTTCTTTTTATTTATTACTTGTCTAACTTCTTCACACGGTTTTCATATTATTATCATTTAAAATCATCATCAACTCCACCAATCATGCACTGTGTTTATTTATTACTAACTTCTACCAATTATTATGTGAAGAAAGCCAAATTCCCAGCCGTGATTCTTGATTTATTTTACCAATCAGGAAATTTCGAAATTACATGAATACACTTATATATGATTCAATTTGCGAAAAATTACTAATTAATGTAGCTTGCTTTTTTCACCAAAAAAGGAAACTAAATCAGGAAATAATTGAAAGTACTTTCACGAGAAATGTGTTGGATATTAATTTTGGAATGAGAATATAACCTGTCTCATTACCTTAAATTTCTTTTTACATCAATGGATAATCTTTGAAAATGGGTGTCAAATTAGTATACCTAATAATGATATAAAACAATAATTTGTTTTCTTATAACATCTATTTTGTGGTCGAAGAATTCATTTATTACGTGCTTTTATAATTGAAGATCCTTTTATTTTGAATATATAGAGTTTCCATTTTAAAATTTAAAAGTAAATTCCAGACTTCCAAAAATTTAAAGCTAGGACTAGTATATGAAGGTTGAAAATTACTATTCTTATTTAACTATGGAAGAAAAAACACGGTGATTTATTTGAGATAAAACCAGTATAAACTTGATCAATGAAAAATTATGAATTATAGACTTTTGACACAAATGAATTGAAATGTTTCGAGAAGAAAAATCATTTGCCAAAAAAAAATGTTGAAATGCACGATCTGTCACATCAAAAAATAAGAAATTATTATTCATTGAATAAAAAGAACAAAAAAATGAAAATATTTTGAAGTCTCGATATATTTGGACCTACATTTACGCTCCTCCTTCTGTAGTCTGAATTCTGAACAAGTATTTTGACTCTAAATGGACCAATCCGTCAATAATTCCACTAGCTTACAAAGACCAAATAGGAGGGAAAATATAAAACATATAAATAGAGAGGGAAGAAAAGAAAATCCACAAAAATCGGAGTTTTCTTTTCCTCCATTTTATTTTAAATATATCTTGTTCGATTGAGCACGAAATTGAAAAATATAATATCATTTGTATATTGTGTCATTAAACATGTCATTCTATAAGGAGAGTGCTATTAAGGCTAAATCTTAAAATTAGAAACTTAATAAATATGATAAGAGATATTTTTTTTATGCAGACTAAAACAAAAAGTGAGACATGTAAATTGCAACAGAGGGAGCAGTACACCTCAATTTGGAATTAATTTTACTTGAACTTCTCTAATTTCCCCACGGTTAGAGAGAAAATATCCCATATTTTAAAATTTATAAAAGTCCACCAGTGTAACGTTGAGGGGAGAAATTTAAAAATAACCCGATTTATAACTGGTCGTTTAAAAATAGCTCAATTTCAAAAGTAAGCGAAACTTAGCTACTTTTCATGTAAAGATAAATTTAAGCGAAACACTGTTTAAAATCCGAAAAATACGCCAATATATTATGTTGGAGTTCCAGCATAAGTATACTTGAACTCCAGCATAATATGATGGAGTTCCAGCATAAATACAGTAGAACTCCAGCATAATATACTGGAGTTCAAGCAACTATACTGGTCCATCATAATATACTGGAGTTTGGAGCACCGGTGCTCCAGTCTCCAGTATATTATACTGGAGCCAGCAAAGAATACCGGTTTAGCATAATATGCTGGAGTTCATACACAGGTGCACCGAACTCCAGTATATTATGACGGACCGATCTTTGTTGCAGCAAAATAGTGGCTATTTTTCATTGACTTGATAAACGCTGACTATTTTTGAATGACCAGTTCGAAAACTGACTATATCGTGCTATTTTTACGAAGTCATGTGCACCCTAATCAAGTTAAACTTAGCCATGTGCACACTAATCTAACTTATGCTCGATTTTGCACATAAAGTTGGAAGAAAATGAATTGTCCTTAATTTCCATTCCCGTTTTATTAATTTCCATAATTTTCCACTCTCTTATTTCAATCGTACTTTTCCATTTTGAGACGTTTCCAAATATGGTTGATGCTATAATTAAATGCTATTTATACAATGTTCAAAAACTTTTAAAAATTCAAATTTAACGAACTATTTTTTTTCTTCTCTTTTTGAATCTTAATATTTTTTTACACTAACGTTAATAAATATACAAATCAAAGTTCTGCGGTCATCAATATAATTTGCAAAAAAGTAATATTATAAACAACACATCCGATCAAATATTACTATGTAAACTGAAACGAATAGAATAATTAATTTTAATAATTGAATTATAGTTGATAGAAAAGTTCAGAAGAACATACGAGCAACCAAATACCTCCAAGTAATTTATAGTAGTGGTATTATTTTTATCATCTAAAGGGGTAAGAAAACAAATTATATCAAGCAAAAGAATAACAATGCTTTCACACGTAACCAGAGTTCACACTCATTTTGTAAAATGTGTTACATTAATTTTCTTGAAATAGAAATTCCAAAATTGGGATATTTAACAACTAATAACCATACATTAATAAAAAAATCCCATACAAGAAAAGGAAATAAAGCCAAAAATTAAGTAAAGTTTAGTACTTTACCACCATTAGAAAACACAGTACTTAAGACTAATTTAGACAGTAACAAAAAGGACATAAGCAAAGACCAAGATGGAAGTAAATCCTAGACAGAAACCCACAAAAAACAATGAGAATCTTTATTACTCCTATAATAGATTCTTTAAAAATCTCCAAATGACCTTAATTAGGCGCCTTTGGAGGGAAAATTTTCTGTTTCACTTTGTTTTCTTCGATTTCTACGAAATATTTTTCTACTTTCTTCTTCTGCTACTTCTGTCTGCTGCCATTGCCACAACCTTAACCAGTTAACCTTAACCCTAGTCCCTATTTTTCCACATTAACTCACTTGTTTGTACATTTTTTTCTTCATTTCAGCACCATTCTTGACATACCCATCTGCTCTTTTTAAGTCCAAATTTATTGCTGTCACCTCCTTATAAAGAAAAAAGCTAACTTTGTCAGATCTGAGCATATCCTTTTTTTCTTCACTTCACATAGTATAGGCCCTTTCTCTCCACTCTTTTTCTTTTTTTCTGAATACAATGTGGTGTTATAAATGAACCCTTTTTATTTTCTTGGACAAACACTTTGAAAAATATATACTACTTTACTATGTCATCGGAAATGGGCAGCCGTGGTGGCGGTGGCGGTGGCGGTGGTAATGGTGGGATTGTTGGTAATAATGGGTTTGATCCAAGTAATCTTCATTTGAAAAAAGAATTGACCCAAATCAAGAAAGCTGCTAGAGTGTTGAGAGATCCAGGAACCAGCTCTTCTTGGCGTTCACCACTTAACTCTGCTAGATCTGTAGCTGCTGCTGAAGCGAGAAAACACCATTATTTTCATCATCACAAGAGTGGTAACACTCTCACGAAGCATCAATCGATTGATGCTAAAGATACTATCTTTGAGCAAGATAAGAGAAATGGTACTAACAATGGGAAAGAGAAAGAGAGAGAGAAAAAAGTGTTTCTATATAATTGGAGGTCTCAAAAGTCTGAGAGTGAAAGGAGTAGAAAACTAGGTGATGAGGAAGATATTGGAAATGGCAATGAGAATGAGAATGGGTCTTCTTCAACTCCAGAGGAGAGCGTGGAAGATAGTTTGAGCGATGCGCGCCATGGTGGCGGTGGCAATGATTCCAAGAGTGATACTTATGTAAGTGATAGGTATGCTTCAATGATTTTAAAGTGTAAAGATACTAACTTTATGCCATCTATTAGACGGAACATGAAGAAAAAATCAATTAGAAGTAATTATTCTAATGCCATTTTAAGACATCAAAACGAAAAGTTGCAGCAGCAAATTGTTCCTAGTAGTAGGATTTCTAGAAGAGCACCTGCGGGTTTAGGTATAGGGAGGGACGATTCCACGAGTCTGGTTGATCAATCTGATGATACTGAGGATTATTATAATTCTGAGGATATAAGGAGGATTTCTGCAGCTTCACCATTGCTTGCTAAGCTTAAGAATAGGAATCGTGCTTATTGGTCGTCTAAGTTGAGAAATAGTGGGAGAGAGGATTCATCTTATACATATAGCACCCCTGCCTTGTCTACGAGTTCTTACAACAGATATGCTGTTAGAAATCCAAGTACTGTTGGGTCATGGGATGCCACAACGGCGTCCCTCAATGATGGGGATGATGAGGTGGACGATCAGCTTGATTTGCCTGGTCGACAGGGATGTGGGATTCCTTGTTGGTCCAGGAGGTCAACACCAAAATATAGGGGTGGGGGTGGGAGTTGTTATTCACCGTCCTTTTCTGATACTTTGAGGAGGAAAGGAAGCAGCATTCTATGTGGAAGTCAAACTATGTATCAAAGGAGACGTCGTGGATCTTCTTTAGGGTACACCAAGAGGAGACACAGTTCGAGGAATGCTGCTCAAGGCCTCATTCCATTGCTAACCAATGGTGATGGACAAGGATTGTCCTCAATAGGAACTGGACACAGTGATGATGAGCTCTCCACAAACTTTGGGGAACTTGATCTGGAGGCATTAAGTAGGTTGGACGGGAAGAGATGGTCTACCAGCTGCAGAAGTCAAGATGGAATAGAAGTGGTGGCACTGAATGGAGAAGATGGAGAGGAGGGCTCCCCAGAAAATATCAGAAGCCTGAGCCAGAAGTACAGGCCAATGTTTTTTGAGGAATTAATTGGGCAGAATATTGTTGTTCAGTCCCTAGTGAATGCAATCTCCAGGGGACGAATTGCCCCTGTTTATCTTTTCCAAGGCCCACGAGGAACTGGAAAGACATCAACAGCAAGAATTTTTGCTGCTGCTTTAAATTGCCTTGCCACCGAAGAAACTAAACCCTGTGGCGTCTGCAGAGAATGTGCAGATTTCATGTCCGGGAAATGTAAGAATCTTAGAGAAGTTGACGGAACGAACAAAAAAGGAATTGATAAAGTTAAGTATCTTCTAAAGAATCTGACAGCAAGTCAGCAATCATCTTCCTTAGGATTCAAGGTTTTTGTTGTTGATGAATGTCACTTGCTGCCTTCAAAGACATGGCTAGCATTTCTGAAGTTCCTTGAAGAACCACCACCACGGGTTGTCTTCATTTTTGTAACCACTGATCTTGACAATGTGCCGCGTGCTGTATTGTCTCGGTGCCAGAAGTACCTCTTCAATAAAATCAGGGATGGTGATATTGTGCTCAGATTGAAGAAGATTTCTTCGGATGAGGATTTGGATGTGGAGTCAGAAGCATTAGATTTGATTGCTTTGAACGCAGATGGATCACTTCGAGATGCAGAAACCATGTTAGACCAGTTGAGTTTGTTGGGGAAACGAATCACTACTTCTTTGGTAAATGATCTGGTGAGTTTGATGTGCATGTTTACACCATTCATACTAATTTCTTCAATTTCTTCCTTTTCTTTTTTCTCTTTGTGGCATGAAACCGAGCAATTTTTTATGATATTTCTTTCCTTCCCTAGATTGGTGTGGTTTCAGATGAGAAGCTACTGGAACTTTTAGAGCTAGCAATGTCATCAGATACTGCAGAAACA
Organism: Nicotiana tabacum; assembly: GCF_000715075.1. Lineage (NCBI taxonomy): Eukaryota > Viridiplantae > Streptophyta > Magnoliopsida > Solanales > Solanaceae > Nicotiana > Nicotiana tabacum. Next base: position 119,895,553 of record NC_134086.1, on the reverse strand, counting down.
GTAAAAAGAGCCCGGGAATTGTTGGATTCAGGTGTTGATCCAATAGTTTTGATGTCTCAATTGGCCACTCTCATCATGGATATAATTGCAGGAACTCATCCAATAGTTGATGCCAGGCAAACTGATACCTCTGGCGGGAGGAGTTGTAAGTAGCAGATGTTCACCCTTAGAATCTTTGTCCTTTTTGTTTGATCTTTTGTTCACAAGCTTTGGCTTACATTCTGCAAAAGACACAAGATTTATGCTTTCGATTGTAATTTCGGTATCTCAAAATCTATTAATAATTGGTTGACCTTAGCCGACCGTGCGAAAACTTGCATTTGCTTGTCTAGTTAACCGGGTGACAATGTGAATAGGGAAAAATCAACCATTATTGATTCTTTAAACTAGAGAATGCACAAAATGGCTACTTACTTTAGCAAAACCTTTTTTGTTGAATTGATTAAGTTTAATATGCTACTCCCCTGTCTCATTCTCGGAAACAATTAAAAAGAGTATAGAGATTGATGAATTACTTCGATTTACAACCTAGTGTTAGACGAAAAATACTGAAGCGATTGCTCAAATAGCCCGTAAAATTGGTTGATAGGAAAGCATCTATAGACTGACTAATTAGAATTTGTTTAATGTGTAGAATATCATTATCTTACAAGTTTGTTTAAACCATCATAAGATATGTTCCTTTGGAACACTGAAAATACAAATGTGTCACGTTTAATAGGAAGGAAGGAGTGAAAATTAGAGGAATGCTTTCTAGTCTGTTCTCCTGATAAAAGTTTTTTAATATTTAGTTATGTGCCTGTAGCCCTTCTGTTGAAACACCGAAGAATGTGGAGGAGAAAGTTTTGAATATTATACGTATTATATGTTTTCATATATTGTCAGAAAGGATTGTCTTATTGATCCATAGCCTACAAAACAAGCTGACTTTTAATGTTAGTAAGCTATGTAGCTTGTGTATGTACAGATTGCGTTGGCTCGTGTACTGTCTCTGTACCTTTCAATGTGACTGCTCTCACATTTTGTGGATGTTTTCAATATTTGTCAAACTTTAACAAGAGCAACAGCAATAGTCACTCTCAACAAGTTCCAAGATTTGAGTTCTTTAAGCCATATAAATTTGATTTGAGGTGTTTTTCTCACATGCACTTAGTGCAGCTTCGCAAGTAGTCTAATGCAGTTTGTATCTGCACTTTGTACGTTGAACTATATTGTCGACAATGGTCATGGATGTATCTACATGTTTCATGAAGTGATTAAGCCGTTGTGCCTTAGTGAGTTGATAAAATGAAGTACATACGCAATATTTTCTCTTGCCTGTATCACCTTTCAATTATTTTGTGTCTATATTTTTGTTATTGTAGACCTTGTTAATGAAAAACTTTTAGAAGCTTTTTTAGGTTATCAGAGTTTGGCTTATGACTTTTTTCCATATACTTTCTAAAATTGCTTGGATCCACCTGTCAGTGACCGAGACAGAACTGGATAGATTGAAGCATGCACTAAAGCTTCTTTCTGAGGCAGAGAAACAACTTAGGGTTTCAAGTGAACGTTCAACTTGGTTTACAGCAACCCTTCTGCAGTTGGGTTCTTCTACTTCACTAGAACAAACTCACTCAGGAAGCAGTCAAAGGCTGAGTTCTAAGACAACCGAGGAAGACCCTTCTAGTACATCTAGAGAAGCTATATCCCTGAGGAAGAGAACTGATACTCACCATGCTCCGCGTAAATCAGGTTCTCCCTCGTCTTTTGCAAAAGCCAACCATCGAAATTCAGCAAGTAAAGAATTGGGACTCTCATCGGTGATTGGTGAGGCATTGGGTGGTCCACATAGTGACGTTAAGGAGAGTAAGACAGCATCTAGGTGCCCCAACACAAACATATTGGATGATATCTGGATCAGATGCATTGATAAATGCCACTCCAACACTTTGAAGCAACTGCTTCATACTTGTGGAACACTACTGTCAATCTCTGAAGTTGAAGGTAATTTTCTCTTTCTGTTCCACGTGCAGCTGTTTGTGTTCACAATAATGGACTGAATTTAGGTCTTCTGGTTTCTCTTGTGATCTTCAGCTCTCCCAATTAACTGTTGAATTAATAAGGAATGAACAGTAACTTGAACTGCATTTTCTTAACTTGAAGCTGAGCGAACACTATTCAAAATTTAGTTACAGGTAGAGAGAACTTGGGATGAGATGGGCAGTGGCACTATATTAACTTGTTTTCTGCTTGCTGCACAAAATGTCACTATGATGTGTTAATCTAACTCTCGAAGTACAAAGCTATTGAAGGCAGAAAAACTTTAAAACTCAAGTTGAGAAATGATTGAAATTTATAGCATGCATATGACTTATTAGCTGTTTGGACCTACTGTGTGCAGGTGGTTTTGTTGCTCATATTGCTTTTCGTGATAACAAGGTTAAAATGAGAGCCGAAAGGTTTCTTAGCAGTATCACAAATTCATTTGAAAATATTTTACGGAGCAATGTAGAGGTTAGACTTGTTCTGCTACCGGATGGGGAGACATCTGATGACAGTGGAAAGCCAATTACATTGAGTGATCCTGTAGGTCTGAGACAGATGGATCCGCCAAACATGGTGAAGAAGGAAACAACAGTTTTCTCGAATCATGAACCTCTACAGATATCAAGACGAAGCTTTAACGATTCTGAGAGCAAGATGGCTGAAACTTTTGAGTCAGCAAGTGGAAATGCTGAAACGAGTAGTTCTAAAGGTAGAATCTCAGAAATTCCAGTGCAGAGAATAGAATCCATCATCCGTGAGCAGAGGTTAGAAACAGCATGGTTACAAGCTATGGAGAAAGGAACTCCTGGATCAATGAGTCGGCTAAAACCTGAGAGGAACCAAGTCCTGCCACAAGATGGTGCTTATCACAACAATCAACTAGAATCAATTAATTCGAGGGACCTGCCCTCCCAGCATTGGCATGATGATCTAAATGAGGAAATAAGAAGTCTGAAGATGATTGATGGAAAGACCATTCAGAAGGATCAGACCAGTAAAAAGGGCGACAATTATCCCATTTCACCAAGTTTGTTGCATAATGGCATCTATGCCGGCAATTTCAGCAAGGAGAGCATGTAAGTTACAGGGGTTATCACTTCATAATTTTATCTCAGTATAAACTTGTTAACACATTTCACTACTTGCATAATGTCGTAAATTTCTCCTGATGCAATGTTAACTTTTGTGGCTTGCTGTAGATATGCTTTTGTTGAAAGTTGTTCAAATTCTACTCTTCTTTCAATTATTTTTTATAGAAAGAATCAATAATGTTAGGTAACCTGATAGTGTTTTCAGTTCCTTCACACTGCTTGTAAGTTATGATGACAATGTTTGTCTTTTAGAGATGTAAAATAAGAGGGTCTCAATGTAGACTATCAGCAGGTGCTTTTTTGCCTCTAACTCTCATTGTTGCATGGTTACAGGGGATATGAATCAGGATCTGGTGCTGGAAGTTGTTTCTGTTGGAACAACACCAGACCCCATAGAAGGGGGAAGGTATGCTTTTTTTGGATGATACAACTAATTTTTTCCCTTCTCCACACCCCGCACATAACAAGAACTTAGTGCATCGGACTGCACTTTTTTTTAACTAGTTTTTTTGCCTATGATCAGTCAACTAGAAGCATACTTGACGTTTTGCAAATTAACAGGTTAAACAAGGGACCCCTGTGCGTCCACCTAAAGGCGGGCGGTTCTTATGGTTTGGGGAGTGTGCAAAATCAAGGAGAACAGAGAGTAGATTGAGAAGATAGTAGTGAAGCTCCCAGATCCAAGAATTGCTCATTTGTTTTTAGTTGGTCTTTCTGTATTTATTCCATCTGCTGGGGCCATTCTATTCTTTCAAGGATTTCAAGCTCACTAAAGGATTATGTAAAGTTATTACTCTGGGCTTCTGAAATTCCCTCTAGTCCAGCCAGTTATGTGAAATCAATAAAAGGTCGAATAGAGAACATTTCTCTTGCCATTGAGTACTTTTTTACTTCCTCTGGAGTCTGGAATTATGCAGATAAATACTTTCTGGACCAAAAAGAAAAAGAAATGGTAGGGCCAGAACTACCCCGAAGTATCAGAATTGGTACATAAATGCGCTCCGTCCATCTATTTGAATAAAAATGCCGCTACCTTTATTTTTTTGGCTCAACATTACCCTTGTTACTAACAGAAAATTCTTGAAAAATAGAAAAAGTAATTAATATCCACATATCACCGTTTCATTGGCTTAACTTGAACTTAAGTCGACTTAATAGCTTTTGCTTAAATTTTGTATTTGTATTAAAAAATTTACGGTGTACTTATTTATTATATATATATATATATATAACTCGAAATTGCTATAAGAACCTATAAACTTAAAATCTTGAATTCGTATATGCTTGCTTTTCATACGAATATGATCAATTCAAGCCATGCAATTGCATGAGAAAACCCAGTATAATCCCACTTAGTGGGGTCTGGGGAGGGTAGTGTGTACGCAGACCTTAACCACTACCTGGAGAAGTGGAGATTGCTACATTATATAATTAGTATATAATGTAGGACAAAATGAAAATTCCGTCGCTAAAAATTGGCGCTTTAGCGACGGATTTTGTATGTCCCTAAAAAATACGGTCTTTCTTTCTCACAGAAGAAGACACTAAAAAACCAGCCCCTTTGCCTCTTCTTCTCCTCTAATCATCCATTAATTTTCCCAGATGCGTTGCTACATCAACTCTTTTCTAATGTACTGGTTTGTCTCTGCTTCTTTCTTTGTTTATTAGAAATTTTCCTACATTAAAAATTTTAGGGCTTTGGTAGATGTAAGATAAATCAAACTTTTGTGCATGTGGACTCATAGTCTCCACTGCAGCTTCCTCTTCTCTTCCTTTTCTTCCCTTTTTTTCAACACCCCCCTTCCCACCCCCCCAACAAAACACTAAAGAAGAACCCCCTCATGATTTGTGCTTACTTTCAGAGTTTCAGTAATCCTATAATTTTCTTCACAGATAATCGGTGAGTTTTCAGCTTTCTTGATTTCTTTTGGCGGGTTGCAGTTTTTGTCTTAAAAATTGAATCTTTTTGTAGTTTCCTTTCTCATTTTGAAGGTTTTTTAGTTTAATACTTGTTTGTTTTTGTGAAATAGTTTTTCTTTCGTCGGGTTGCATTTTTATGTTAATTTGGAGTCTTTTTGTAGTTTCATTTTTAATTTTGAAGGTTTTTGACTAGTTTAGGCTTGTTTGTTTCTGTAAAGTAGCTTCCAGTTTTTTTTCTTTCTTTCTTTTCCCTTTTTGCGTTGAGATTTCTGTGTCAAAAATTGAATCTTTTTTAGTTTATTTCTGATTTTGAAGAATTTTGATTTTATAACAGTATATGTTTGTTGTTTTTGTAAAGTAATTTCCTTTTTTTGTTCTTGTCTTCTTGTAGAATTTTGAGTTTATAACAGGCCTAAGCATGCCATTAATGATGATTGAATGTACTAAAAAGAGACAATGTGGAAATACATTTTCTCAAACGATCTACAATATACAAGAATCAAACCTAACTTAGCTAAGAACTAACAACTTAGAAGCAAGGGATACTACCATACCAAACAGGTTGAGATTTATTCTTAATTATTATTGTTGTTACACCCAGTAGTCACAGATTATTTTTTTTCTTGTCTTTTATTCCTACTTTTTCCTACTAAGAATTGCATTTACTTGAAAACAATAAAAAAAAAAGCATCTGAGAACTACATAGAAACAGAATCTTTTCTTAACATAGGATTGCTAACACCAATTGTTTTTTATTTGCGGCAGTCCTTTTGCAAGCTACTGTAGTCCATCCTTCCTCCATGCTTTTCTCCTCATTGTTGCTCAAATTATAGGCATTCAAGCTAGCTGTAGATGCACCAATCTTCCCAGCCGAAATGCTACTGGAATGTTCAGCCACTTGAACACTTTCATGTCCAGTTTTTTCCTTTTCCTGTTGCAACAGATTTCCAGCCTGCAGATTTGCTTCTATATCCATATGGTTGCCTAATTGCTCAGCTTCAACATCCATTTTTTTTTGTGTGTAATTGATTGATCGACATCCCAAGCAGGCAAGCAACATTAGTAGCATTCACATGCTCGCCAAAGCACTAGCTGCAGGAATATCCCTGGGAGCTTTAGATTTATTATAAATCTAGCTGCAGGATTTAACATTAGTAGATTTTGTCTTCTGAACTAGCTAGAAACAGGAATATAATCTCTGTAATAAATTTATTAGTACCTTTGTGGTTCTACATATTGCAAAATAAATCTATGTGATATTTTTTTTGTATGCATCTGACTAAATTATATTTGTTCAGCTTCATTTCAGGAAAAGGAACGAAACAATCTCAAAGATTCCTCATGGATTAGTTAAGGTATTAGTATATTTCTATTAAATTATAAATATATCTTAATTTATTTTGTTGACATATATTTTATTGTCGCTCTCTCTCTTTCTCTCTCTCCCTTCTTTTCTTGTTCTTATTAGCGCTTTCTTAAAATGAAATGTCAATGTTATTTAGAATTTTCGCTTTTTCTTAAATGGTTAATCTTACATAGAGTGACTGCTAGGGATGCGAGATAATTTTTAGTTATCTAAAAATATTCACATAGATTACATTAGCTTTCTGATGTATTTGTGATGTAATGATGTATTTGAGATTGTTTATATATAGTGACTACTAGGGATGTATTTGTGATCTATTTAATCTTACATTAGCTTCATGATGTATCTGTGATGTTCTTTTTCTTTAACAATTTATGGGTTATAAAATAATAGTAACTACTTGAGTTTTTTTGCTGCCATGTATTTGGTTTCTTTCCTTCGTGCATAAAAAGGCAGTACTGGGTGTTTGGTAAGGTTAAGTATATTTTCTCTTTACTTTATTCTTGTTTTATCACTTACCAAAAAAAATAATACCTGCTTGTCTTTTTAATTTCAACATTAAATAGGAAAATGGAGAATCTAGAGCGTGGTTGGATGTATGAGAGGTTGGATGGACGAGGGGGTATTAATTCTTGTTTCATATCCGGTGTGGATAAATCTCCAGTTTGCATGTTCTCAAAGAATTATACTACTATATCTCTTTGTATTTTATTTGTAGTAATCTGTGTTGTATGCTATAACTTATGTGCAAGAATATATGTACATGTATATTTTTTGATTGTCTTTAATGTCCAAGCTTCTCATTCATTTTCTTAAATCATTGCTTACTATAAAACTGAAAGTCTAAAATAATTCTATGATCTTGCACGAATTACTTAGCTGTCTATTATTTTTGCAGGGTCTTAATTCCAGTCTAGTACATTGGCTCGACTTTCACCTATTAGCATCATTCTAAACTTCTACCAATCTTTTTGCGTTTTTGCTCTCCAACCACAGGTATAAAGAACCTTCTGAGTTTCAGGTATTCACCTATACTAAATTCACCTAGTGTTGCTTCTGCTGGGATCAGACTGATTTAACAAATTGATTGACTAGAATAATATTTACACATAAGCAACTAGACACTAGGACATAATAATATACTGCTTATTGAGTAACTCCAATTGCCCGCCAATTTTTGAAGGAAACAATTGATGTCTCTGCTATGAAGTAGGGAATTTAGAGGGCTTACATAATCTATCTACTTTATTTGATCAAATAGAATCCTTTTAAAATAGCTAAAATGAATCAAGTGATGTTAAAATCCTTTTAAAATAGCTAAAATAGCACTTGCAATGTTTTTCAGTTCTTTCTCTGGCCACATAAATGAATCTGATTCCATCATTACCTTTTGTTTTTCCTGTATGCAGTACTAACAGACACCATGTACTTCTTGCTACTTTTTCAATTTGCTTAGCACTATTTTTTTTTTACAGATATGACTCGAGGCAGAGGTCGAGGTAGTGTAGGTCGTATAAGCAAGTCCTCTGCTAAGGGTAATTCAGCTACTCATAGGAACATTCCTACTATTCCCATTCCAACAATTCCTCATCAACAAGGTGGTACGAGTTCTTCAAGTAGGCCAAGTCATATTAACCAAGTTCAGACATTAGGTCCTAGTAGTACACCTCCAATTCTAACATCAGGTAGTAGTAGTACCCCACCTGTCTATGTTGAACCATCTCCGATGACACCTAATCAGAGCAACACAGTAGATGAGGGTATATCACATAATAATGCAATAGGTGAGGGTATATCTACTCAAAGCAATGCAATAGGTGAAGGTGAGTGCAACAGTAGTCTTGGCCCGCGGACTCTTGTTTTTCTTTCTTCAACAGGGTTAGTCCATTCTTCTACTATCTTTTTATACTGTTATTTATTTATGATAAGCCTTCAAGTAATATCTTCAAATTATCCAGGTTAGAACCTTCTAGATTATGCTCTGAGTTTATATAAGAAAATTTCAAGCATGAACTTCATCCTAATGGAATCAATCGGAAAGGTGTCCCAAAAGAGACGAAAGAATTTTACTTTGGAGAATTCAAGGTATGACATTACATCAAATTGATTTTACATAGTCTATTAACTTTTATAGATAGTATACAAATATTACTACTTTATAAAATTATTTCAGAAGGCATTCTATTGGGATTCTTTGATTGATAGAGAAGTGAAGCGCCTATGGGGAAGTAAGGCAGCGAGAAGGTACTGTGATTTTATGTGCAACATTAAAAAAGAGAAGGATATAGTTCAACCAGATTTTGTTCCAAAAGATGTGTGGGACAATTGGATGGAACTATGGAAGGATCCTAAGTGTGTCAAAAAATCAGAAATAAATGCAAAAAATCGTTGTGGTGGTGGGACTGCCGTCGCCATTGGGACTCACACGGGCGGCTCTGTCACCATTGGGGAACATCGCAAGAGACTTGTAAGTATATTCTTCGTAAGGGGTAATAACTAGAATTCAGTACACATATTTCAGCTTCTTAATAGGTTGAGTGGAACGGAGTAGCAGCAACATACTATTAGTAAGTAGTAATATTTGCTAAGTTTTGTTGCTCTATGATAGACTTGCTTTGATATTTGATATTTGATATTTCCAAAGCAACCACTCTTAGCACTAAGATTTCATCGTCGATCACAATGTGGCTGACGAATCGATTTCATGTTCTGTATCTATCTCTTAGTGGGTACATAGAATATATATTTACAAATATTCAATGTATACTCTGTCTTCAAGTGTTGTCTTTTAAGTTTTATTCTGTATATTGGAATTAAGTCCCGTTAATTCATGTTTTCACAAAATTGGAAGCTTTCTGGTAGAAATAAAGAAAAATGCTTTCTGGTTTATCTAACTCTGAACTACTTGATATAGCTCATGTAAACAAGGATTCATTTAGACGCAGTTTGTTAATGCATGCCCAAATTGAAAGCTGACACCTGACTTCCCTGTCTTGAATGAAATTAGTAGTAATTGTATTTGTTAGTTGTTGTGACTATTAGTAGTAATTGCATTTGTTAGAAATTAGCCTTCCTTCACAAGATTCCAGCAAAGACGAGTGGTAAGATTGACCATCTCTGGTTGAGGAAAGGACAAGAAAAATATTATGATTTGTTGTAGCAAAGGTTTACTAAACCTGTAGTGCAGAAAATTTTCAAGAACTAGGAGAGCATGATATAGTTTATGGGAAAAAGTTGCCATAGTTTCAAAAGATTGCTAGTATCTTTGGTTTTAACAATTGGAGGGTGGAGTGACAGTTCAATTTTTAAGAGAACACGGATACAAAATGCAGTTATAGGATTTCTGTTGTTTGTTGTTGTGATGTATGCAAATAACAGAAGCATCTTTAGCAAATATTTTCATAGCAAGAATTGAGAAACTAAGTTAACAAGTTCACATGCTAGCAAATATTTTCATAGCAATATCGAGTAATTACAGTGAATAGTTAGTTGGAATCACATGAGAAAGTTACTTGATTTGGCTACATCTTACTGTCTGTCATCGATCAATACCTTGATTGCGAAGTCCTTTTGGTTAATCTTTCTGTCTATCATTGATAAAGTTACTTTACCATGAGATATCCAAGTCTTTGGTGAATTCAATACACCCATATATTAGAGTTGTCGATTGGGAGTTTTGTTTCATTATGCATTGTCAGCTAGTTCTAGTTGTTGTCTTCTTTGCCTGCATATTTTGCTACAATAGTGTAAGTTTATTCTCTCATGGATTTTCCAGAGAGCATCATCTCTAATGTTATACTCCCCTTTCTTACCAAAAAAAAATTAGCAGCTGCAGCTCCTCTGTAATACATTGGAGCAAGACGGTGGTATCTCTCTTGGCCTGCTGTTCCCATATTTTAAATTTTACAGCAGCGTCATTTACTGCTACTGTTTGCGAGAAAAATGCTGCACCTATCAAAGGAAATTAAGTTCTTTGTTTTTTGTGTAGGCTATTGAAAAGGGTCGAGATCCAACACCAAGTGAGCTACACTTGCACGTCCATACGCATGGTCATGATGAAAAATCTTTTGTTAGTGAGCGATCCCGACTTGTAGTTAACATATTTATGCTTTTATCGTTTCTTTTCCCTTAATGTTCATCGTCATCATTAATGAATTTCACTAATTATTATTGTATTTACAGGAAAAATATTAGCAAATATTACAGCTACAAACACAAACTCAATGTGATATTGATCAAGCTTTAGCATTTTATCAAGCTGCGGGAGGGGAAAAGAAGAGAAGAATATATGGTCTTGGATCTCAAGCAAAATATTTCTATGGGTCGAATCTTTGTGCCTCTTCTGGATCTGATGCTTCTTCATCAGCACCGATGACAAATTTGGATGAGTTAGTGAAGCGATTGATTCCTGCATTGACTGATCATATGGTTCCTGTACTGACTGATCACATGCTTCTTGTGTTGGCTGAGCGAGTAAGAGGATTGATAGCTTCACCATCACATGTGCAAGATAATCATACCGATCACCCATCAGCTATGGCACCTCCAGTTCCTCCTCCTACTAATGTTAATGAGGTTCATGCATCGCTTTCTGATGATGACCTTCACTCTCCAGTCTCTCAGTAGTTAACAATTTTTATTTGAACTTTACTTTGGTATTGTAGATGTTTGGTATTAACAGGTCCATGCATTGCTTTTTGATGATGACCTTCGCTCTCTATTCTCTCAGTAGTTGACTATTTTTGTTTGAACTTTATTTTAGTATTATAAATGTTTTAATCTTAATTATACATTTGCATTTTGGTATCTATTTTGGATCTTGTAGAATATTAATTTCTATGAATTTCAGTAATTTATTAAGAGTATCTTATATATGCTTGAACAATATGTTTTTTATTAAATAAAATAAGAAAAATATAATTTTCCACGGATTTTCTTCGTAGCTATAACTAATATAGTATTACAGGGTGCGGCAGATTTGCGACAAAAGACTTTCGTCGCTTAAAGAAAGGCAAATATGTCTTAATAATATTAGCAACGGATTCGCGACAGAAAATATTTGTCGCCAATTAAATCCGGCGACGAATATTTTCTCGCCAATTAAATTCGGCGACGAAATGACTTGTCGATTTGGCGACAAAATTGATGATACTTGCGATGGATATGTGTTGTCGCTAAGAGTAGCAACAGATACAAACCGTAGCTAATTCGTCGCTAACTAGCAACGGATTCAATTATTTCGTTAGTAAAGGGTTAGCTACGAGCAAATTAGCGACAGAAATATACTATTTAGCTGCGGAATTTGTCCGTCGCTAAAGTCAGTTTTTTTTGTAGTGAATATATATATATATACTAGTTCTTGGACACGTGCTTTGCACGTGTATCCTATGCTAATTAGTATTAATATTTTAAAAATATTATAATAAATATAAGAGGAGTTGCACAGTAATTAAAGAGAAAAAATGCAAGCTTGAACCGATGAACGTGAGCCTATTCAATCGATCTTTATTATTATACTGAAAAAATTGCTATCAAATGAATTTCAGAAGTTATATTTCTGATTACTTCGATTATGGAATTCTTATATTATATCAACTAATCAGATGGACGGTGATTCTTTTTTTATAAAAAATATGTTAACAACACATAATTTAAACGTCGGCTATGGTTGTAAATGTTTTGCCACTAAAATTTTTTGCCTTCATCAAGAAATTGTTGTCAGATGAGAGTAGTGTTTTGTAGAAGCTATATATACGAAATTCGTTCAAAACACCTTCCTTGGATGTCTAATAGATCATTGATAATCTCAAGATGTATACCTACACATAGGTGCCAGTTATTTGTAATACAAATAATTGTTGTTGAAATATTTAATTGATGTATATAAATGAAAACACGTACATATACCCTTTGTCTCCTTGTTTGATTCAAAATTATGAGTCCTTTCATCTATGAATTTGACCAAAAAATTTATTGGTATTGAACGAAGATAATTGTATTATAAAATTGAGCACAATCATGTATTAGATGATGGGAATTTGATGTTTTAGTACTTAATGAGAAATATAACATTCTATTAATTAATCTTTTGGTTTTTAATTTAATTTTTTATAATCAGAAAAGAATTTTACAAACAAAAAAACATGAGAATCGATGATATTACAGTATGTGTGTAATGAGTATCATGAAATTAGAAGGGCTAAATTACAAGCTTCAACTAAAGAAAAAATATATAATTGCGACATGAAATACCTATAGAATGAAAAAAAGTTAATTGCAGTGAATAAGGAAAAACAAAGTATTAAGAAGTCACAGTCGAATTACAAATGGAACTAAAAGAATCTTTTAGTATTATTTGAAAATGTGAAGTTGAAACGGAAAGTATCAAACTCTCGTTTGGCCATAAATTTTGGCTATCTTTTCAACAAAAAAAATTGAAAACATTATGTGTTCATGGAATATGATTAGTTTTTGAAAATTTTTGATTTTTTTTTTCAAGTTCCAAAAAACTGGTTATGAAACTTTAATTTTTTTAAAATAAAATAAATATCTAAACAGAACTTCAACTTCCAAAAAACTATTTTTTAAGACAACTTCAAAAACTTATTTTTTAAGTTTCGACCAAATCTATGTCCAAAACGCTAGCTAAGTCTTGTTTCTCCATGCCTTATCATCCATCATTTTCTTGTACGGTATCTAAAATTGTGTTTTTGCACCAACTTTTAAATATTAGTAACTAAAGGGACTTTCATTTTGTTTTCAATTGAATAAAAATATGTATGAAGATATTTGTTAATAAATATTTGAATAATCTATCTTCATCCAAAAACGATATATCAAGTTTGTTAATTTGAATAATGTGAAGATAGATTGAATTGCACTAAGGGCATTGCTATCAATATAAGTTGAAGCTTGATAAAATGAAAAAGAAAAAGAACAAAGATGGATCTAGAAGATGTGAAATCACAAAGTCAAATGACTTGCAGAAATTTAACATGCATACATTAACCCATACGTAAAATATATCAAACCCCAAAATGGAACATGAATCAGATACTCCATGCATCATGAATGTAAGAAAAAGAGAAGACAGCAAGAGAGAAAAAATTGTAAACCTGTGAGGCGCAGAGGAAAGTAGGCCAAGCAAAAAATCTAATGGACTTTTTTTAAAAAAAAAGAAAATTTTAGATAGAAACAAGAGAAATATATATATTACAGTGATTTAGACAATTTGATGTACACTTTTATAGAGTGAAATAAAGAATGTACAAAAACTACAAAATTATTCCTACAACCGTGGAAAATAAAAAGAACTAAAATGTGGTTTTGAGATAATTATGAAAATATACAGCATGCATCACTACTATAAGAACGAAACTGAAATGTTAAATTTTACAGTTTGCATTAGCATTATTACTACAGAATTGAAACTGAAATATGAAAACAATTTTTTAAATCTACAGGTTTGGTCCATCTTCTTTGTATTATACATGCATTACCATTACAGTTTTTCTTAACAGCTTGTTGAGACTGTTAAGGTTCTTATAACAGTTCAACCATTACGTCTAGTTAATTAATAGAGCAAATAAAAAGCTTTAAACAATTTCAGTTTATGGCCATCTGAACGGCCACATTATTATTTCGTTGTATTTTACTTTCTTTTTGCTTGTTCCTTTGTTGTTATCTTTATTAGATGTATATTTACATTATGCATAAAAATATTCTTGAATTAATATTTGCTTGAAGGACAAAACTGTCGTTTAACTTTTGAAGGATATTTTGGTCTTTCAACTTATACTTCAAGGTTTCACATTTATAATATATATATATATATACACCTTCTTCTCCTTGTTGCTACTTGGGCGGAATCCACTAGAAATAGCAACAAACACTGCAACACATCTCACTTGCAAATTATGCATAGAAAAATCTTTTTTTTTTTTACTAGACTTAGGGTGTGTTTGGTATAATGGAAAATGTTTTTCGTGGACAATGTTTTTCAAGAAAATATTTTCTTGGAAAACAAGTAGTAATCTTATTCATTTTTCGGTGTTTGGTACGCAAATTAAGGAAAATGACTTCTCAAGAGTATTCATAAATAATTTAGATATAATAAATATGAAGCCATAAACTTTTAAACCAACAACCTTCCGGACCCACAAATTTCATAAATTTTTGAACCGCTAAATTTTCAAAACCGCGGAATTTCAAACTCGTAAACTTTATAATTTCTAAACCCGTAAACTTCCAAATACATAAACCTCCGAACTCATAATTTTGGAACTTGTAAAATTTTGAGCCTTTAAACCGATAAATAATAAAAATTAAAACTGAAAATATAATTAAAAATTTTTTCCTTCGGGGGGGAGGGGGGTGCAGTAAAACGAAAAAAAAAACAGAAATTTAAATTACAAAAAAAAAGTTTTTTTTGTGCGGGGGGAGGTAGGGGGTTGGGGTGGGTGGTGCAGAAAAAAAAACAGAAATTTGAAATTGCAAAAAAAAAAAAAATTAAGGTAAAAAAAATATTTTTTTGGGGGGTGGGAGGGTGGGGGTGGAGGGGTAGTAGGGTGGGTGGTAACGGAAAAACTGAAATTTGAAAAAAAAAAAAAACCTTTTTTGAAGAGGGGGTGGGGTGGGGAAGGTTGAAAAGGAGCTTTGGAAAATATTTTCCCTTCTTTTGATAAGGAAAACATTTTCCTCCACTTGGAGAAAAATGAATTAATAAGGAAAATATTTTCCAAAGCATTTAAGCCAACCAAACATGGAAAAATTGAAAAACATTTTCCTTCGTACCAAACACACCCTTAGCACAGTAATCTAATCAACAAAATTAAATTCGATAATAAAAATGATTTCAAAAGAAGAAAACAAATACTAATGAAGAAATTATCTAAAAAAATTTGAACCGTGTGTGTATGAAATATGATAATTGTACAATAACCGTTACGCATAGCAGAAAAACTTATATATTAATAGAACAAATAATGAAATAAGTTAAAAATAGAAATACGTATTACATAAACAGTAAAAAAATGAAAAAAGGGTCCTCGGTTTGATTCGATTCCTCGGGTTTTTATGAACACCTCCAATCGCACACACACTCGTAAAAATGCTCATTAAAATGAAATGGGAGAGAGAGAGAAAGAGTTTAATTATAATTTAGCTTAGGGTTTACATTAGGCCTATGAGACGGTGACATGTGAATATTAATTAACTTTTTTTTCTTTCTTTTTTAGAATTTTCTGTTAGTAATAAGAGTAGTGTTGAGCCAAAAAAATAACGGTAGGGGCATTTTTATTCAAATAGGTAGACGGAGGACATTTTTGTACCAATTCCTATACTTTAGGGGCAGTTGTGGCCCTTTTTGTAAAGATAACAAAACATAAGTTAACAACTTGAAGATAGGATTTTGCCGTTTTCTCCTCTAAACATATTTTTCCCGTAGCTTGGTGACTTTCTAATAAATTTTCATTATTTGCACAGCTTTGCCAAGTTGCTGAAATCTGTGGAGATGATACTTTCTTTTCCCATGAATTTCACAAGACTTGCAAAGCTTTCTAAAAACAGTGAATTGAATGGGAGATTACAAATTTCCAGGTAAATATTGTGTTTGAAAAAAGAAAAAAAAAAAACTAAAAACTCTAAGATTCTTCAGTGTTCAATATTCTTTCCGCAAGTAGCAAATCGTCGGGTGTCGTAACCTGCAATGCAAATCATAAGGGCAAAGGCATATTTCACATCCACAACAAGAAAATGATGTTTGAGGTTAAGCCACTGGCTACCTTTATGTTAGTGTAAGAGCCTTCAGTAATGTATACAGGATGTTTCAGGTGCTCCACTATTGATACATCATCTGTTACTTCAACTCCTTCCCTAAAACACCACATCAAACATTAAATAAATAATCAAATAACAAGGGACCCGCTAAGCTCCTTTTAATTGTGTTTATGACAAATATTCTTATCACCTCGTCAAAATGATGAATAATGTGAAACTATTAGGGGTCATTTGGTAGAATATATAAGAATAATGCTGAATATAGTGTATTAGTAATGCTGCTATTAGTTATCTTGCATTAGTTATGCTCACATATTTCTTATTCATTGTTTAGTTTGATGTATTAACGCATTGCACAATTTCTAAAAGAATTGTTTGTTTACAAAAATATCCTCATAACCAGTCCATCACTTTATCTTTTTAAAAGAAACATATGTTGATGATTATTTTTATATGGAAAAGGTTTAAAAAAATATTTGATTTGTCTACTAATATTTTAGTACAGAACTGAATGCTTATTTATAAGAAAAGAAAATATGCTAAGTATTTATTTATTACTAGGGATATAATTTTATTTTTCACTTTCTTGGGTTATTTCAAACTTGCATTAATATAATAGTATATTTTAATCAAACATAAATTTTGAAGGACAATTTTGTCTTTAACTAAGCTAATGCATGCATTAAAACTCATTACATTGTTAATACCATGGTTTCTTATGTATTAGTTATGAATAGGATAATACCAAATAGGGAGTATAACTAATGCATAGGTTCAAAAAGTGTACCAAACAAGGTATTATTAATACACAAAGCTAATGCATGCATTATTTTATCTAATGCATCCTACCAAACGACCCCTTAGTCTTTCCTCCCAAATTAACATAACTGGGGGAGAGGGGGACATATCCATATATCATTCAAATTAGTGTGTAAGGTGATTTTTGTCCGCAAAAATTATGTAACAGGGGTTCGGTCCTTTGTTCAGGGGTAAATTATGTATTTTGCCTTTAGAAAAAAATGTAGTACTATCTACTTCAAAGAATATGTGGTGTTCCTTCCAAAAAGGAAAATGTAGTATTATCTTTTAATCAAGTAATGTTACAACATTTCTATTTCTTTGCAAATCATAAGGATTTTGAGGACATAATAAGCAAATAGGTAATGCTGCGGTGAAGAAATGACATCCACTTAAAGAAACATGTATCAAAGGCCCTAACCAAGATTTGAAGGTCTTGAGATCAAATTTGTTTCTAACCCCAGGCTTACCATCTCTAACCTAGAAAAGAAAGGTGTAATCTCATGCCACCTAAGTATAAACATGTTTCAAACTGCTTGCCATTCTCAAGCTTTTCGTCAATATAAATTATGCTTCTCTGTGTAATCATGGTGAAGAAATTTGGACATCATCCTATACCATTTAATTTCATTAATAACTCTAATAAAGTGGGAAACACGAGCTTGTTGAATATTGAACGTCAAAAATGTTTCAAACATATTACCTGTTAACAAGCTCGAAACCCTTCTTAAGCAACTCAGGCTTGATTACCTGTGCCAGACAAATTTGTTGAACAGTCTCTGCAGGTGAAGAAGAAATTCTAAAACAAAAAGGTTTACTACCTGAGGTGTCTGCATTTCCCAAAGTGTTTTCCTGTCAAGAGTTTTCACAACGAAAGACTCACTGTTCGCCTGCACCAGAAATGACAACAAAATTAGTAGATCCATCAAAACCAAGTTCAATCGAGATAATATAAAGAGGAAGACCTTATGCGCAATGTCAATGCACTCAAACTAGATGCTTTATCAACATTCCTGTCAGCAGTTTTACGTTGATGCCACTCAGATCAAATACGGGGAGGAGTGATGTAGAGGGCTACATTTAAATTTGCTGTCTTATAGAATGTACTCTTACTTTTCATATCATATAAGTGAATAAATACACACTTGATCTCTGCCCAGAAGATTAGTAGAACTATTACACCGAAGTTAAGTTTTGTTAACAAGAGAAATTAAGGGAGAAATAATATTATACGGCAACTTCAGCACAGCCTAAAATACTTCTTATTAAACAAATATCAAACAGAATAACCATACAGTGATAATAATGATAATGCATACTAGTCAATAATAAAAATGAAAAGATTTTGACCAAATTGAGACTCGGTATCATGCTACAACTTAGAAGCAATGGAAACATTTGAAGGAGATTATGCAAATTAATATAGATGAAAAAGAGCACAGGTAATGTGTCATCCTAATAGTTCCACAGCAAAAGGCTAGAGCAATTAGTTTCTAACTGGCAGCTATCAGCTTGAATATCTGCTAACAGAGAAAGCTACATAAAACTCAGAACATGCTTCAATTTTCTACCATTGCGTTCTCTCACATGAGACGGTCTGCCACCTGCAGCTATATATTTTAATACAATCAGATATAGTAAGGTACTGATAATAATTAAGGCGTACCTCTTTGATTGTTGCTTTAGCAGGAACGCCGAGAACTGCTGCCCCAACCAGCCAACCATCCTTCAGGACCTGCAAAGAAGATTCTTTGAAATAAGTAAAGGAAGATTAGTCCTTCAGAATCTTAAACATACATATGACCTATATAAAATTCAACAATCAGCAAATTCTATGATGAAGAATTAAAGATAAAGAAGATGGATATCTGCAGAATTCATGCTGTTCGACAGGAGTACTTCCCACAATACCAGAAAGCTCTTGCCAAAGCCAAAAGAAAATATAGAGGAAGAGGAGGAGCTTATGCAGTGATCAAACCTTTTCTACATCTTCAGTCCATACTAGAGGTCTTGCAGAGTCATGGATGCATACAAGTTTGGAGTTTGAATCAACTTCCTGACATGCAAAGCATCAGCATCTTCTAAAAATTACAATCACTACTGAGAAATACCATGGCAATACTGCACTGCATAGCATACTAACGACATAGTTTTAACAATATGTGGAACAACCGAACATGATAAAGATGAAGATATTTCACAAGATCAGCTTTAGTGAATGCAAAAGCTTTTCACCGGAGAATTAACTGAACCAACACGACTCAAGATCAGATGTTGACAACCAAACCAACAAAGAACGATGAAATGTAATGGAAAAGGTAACTTGAATTTAAGCTTTTGGTCATTTGTTGTTCTCTCCCAAAAAGTCAAACATTTCAATAGCATTTGGAATGAGATCAACAGATAACTCGTATTTGGATTAGAAACATGAAAAGAATCTTAAGGCCAAACACAGAATAGCCAGGACCGATCACTTAAGAGCCAAACTCTTTTAGCACCTCAGACGAGACCAACTGAAACAGGAATTACCCAGATAACTAGCTAATAACTTTTGCTACATGAACTATTCTGTACGAAATCAGCTATAGAAGCCAAGTTACAGAACATGAGTTCAATACTCCCTCCCAAAAGTTGATCTACTAAGTATAGCCAACCATGCGAATTACAATTGAAAATTTGGTTAACTACATATTCTGGAGAATAAAGGCTGAAAAGGGGCCATGGGTAAAAGATGGAAAAATTAAGTTATCAAACATGACCAACTTTGCTTTCGAAAGTTGGAAGTATGAGACTTAGTACCGTCTGAGATAGCATATAGCACGTACCTGAAGTCCGCTGTATACAGAATCTTGTCTTTCCTTCCCAGGTAATGCAAATTTTAATTCGACTTGGATATTCTCTTTGGCATCTATAAAATAAATGAAGAATTCTTATACAATCATCTTAGTATCTACAAAAATGCCTATAGATATTGCAATCTGAATAAGAAAGTTATGTGCATGTTATTGCTTTCTTGGACAATTTTCTCTTGGCTGCACACTCACACTAGACATTTGAAGTTCATACCTTCAAAAATGTCTTGATAAGAAGGATCACATACAACAATGATTTCTTTCACCTGAGGCATCCTGGAGAAAGTGAAGAAACTGCAATATTCCAACAAATTGTCACCCACAAAGGCAAGCATGTGAACTGGTTGAGTAGATACAGAAATATTCTCTCCAAACTGTGGTCTCAATACTGTTAAATTCTATCCACCATCTCTCTTCTTGTTTACCTGTCATGACTTGGACAATTTCACACACGGGTTATGTCAAAGCAGCCCAATTGAAGCTAAAAGGTCCCGCCTATTGCTACCGATTTTATGGTATCACTAACTAGACCAGGCTGCTATATTTGTTACAACTTAAAAGCAATTTAAGTTGCCCATGTGAATATGGACAAACGTTAGGATTTTTCACCGCACAATAAATTTCAGAAATCTCTAGGTTATATCTAGCACTGCGAAATTAGTTTTGGCAGGTTTATCATAATTGAATCAAGTTGACCAGTTTTGGTTTACCTGTACAACGCAATTGGTTGGCCTAGAAGTGGTAGGTACTGCTTTGGCATGCTTGCCTACTCGGACAAAATACAATAATAAAAGCATTATCCACCAGAAGAATATTCATCACTGTAGATACTGAAAATATGAGAATACAAATATGCAAAGAGCTCAAAAGAGAATAGTTTCTAGCCAAATAATACATCAACTGCAATAATCTTTTGAACTCTTAAACAACACAAGTAATGAAGACAGGAAAATTGAAACAGCCACATAATTGCAAGTAATGGGAACAACAAGATAAGTTCTTTCCCTCTTCAACTCATAAAAATAAAACTGCAGAATAAGTACTTACACCCATTCTTTTCCCCTTCCCTCCAGCAAGAAGAATCACAGAAACACTTTTCTCCTCCACCACCACATCTGTGCTCTGCAAATTCAAAAATGCCAAATTTCAAAATCCAATCTTTTGTCCCCCTTTTCTAACTAAAAAATAGAAGAATAAACTATGAGTATATTAGTACTATTAAAAAAGAACAAACCTTGTTTAGGTTTGGTGAGGTGGCAGAGCAAGTGATGTTGAAAAGAGACATTCTTGGGACACCATGACTGTAGGTTCTGCAAGTACAATGAGCTAAGCGGAAAGGATTCTTTAAAGAGTTGGTTTTTGGAGTGGGAAAACCGTTTCTGGGCGTCAGAGAATGACTTGGCAAGAAAATTGGAGATGAAGAACAAAGGGTGACACCAAATTGAAGTGTAGACATATTGTTGTACTTCACACCTCAGCTCAACCAATGAAGAGTTAAAAGGGTGTAAAATAGAGCGATCCCTTCCAATTGAATGAAGACAAAAAGTACATAAGTTTTTTTTTTTTTGGGTGCTAAAAAGTACATAAGTTGGGGATACTTACCTAACATTTTAGCCAAAGAATACCTTTCCTTCTCATTTCTCTTTCTCTCTCTTCTCACTCTGATTTTTTAGTATATAATTAAGCAGGCGTTTGGACATAAGAATTGTAAAATTACAAAATAGGATTAAAAAAATTTTTAAGTGAAAATGATTTGAAATTTAAAGTTGTGTTTGGACATAAATATAATTTTGGGTTGTTTTTGAAGTTTTGTGAGTGATTTAAGTGAAATTTTTTGAAAAATAGCTTTCTGGAATTTTTCAAAATTTTGAAAATTTTCAAAATGCATCTTCAAGTGTGAAAATTAGAAATTTTATAAACGAACGCTAATTTTGAAAAAAAGTAAATTTTTTTTGAAAAAAAGGGAAAATTTTCTTATGTCCAAATGGACTCTAAATATTTCGAGAAATTTCTGAAATTGCATTTGAAAGATAGAATGAACTTGAGTTTTGATTTCTGACGTTGCTTGAAAACTAATTAAGATGCAAATTTCTGAAATTGCATTTGAAAGATCAAAAAAATTTAGATTTGATTTCTGAAGTTGCACCGAAGATGGTACACTTTGTAAAATTTTGTACAATACAAGTATAACTTCAATAGTGTCTCCAAATGTGGGTATATGAAAATGCCCTATTGTTTTTCACATGTTTTATTTTACGGGGTTAAAATTTAAACATTTTGTGGGGGCATTTGCATCTATACCAGCTTTTTATGTCACGTTTTAACTTGTGCCCGCTTTGCAAAAAAAATTGCAAGCATACCCGCTTTTTCGCATAACTTAAGCATACGGGGCTAAAGTAGCAACGACAATCACGCAAAACTTCAGCATTCTAGTAGTCGGGCCTGAAGTTCAGCTTTAGAGCTGAAGTTTTTGTTTTGTAACTAGCGAAGTTTTTGTTTTTGTAACTGGCGAACTTCAGCTCTAGAGTTGAAGTTTTTGTTTGTAACTGGCGAACTCCAGCTATAGAGAGCTGAAGTTTTTGTTTGTAACTGGCGAACTTTAGCTCTAGAGCTGAAGTTTTTGTTTTGTAACTGACGAACTTCAGCATTGTTCTTGTGGCAGCAACACCATTTTCATTATCGACGTCATCGTTGAACACATGAGCAAGCGTTACGAAGAATTTCTGTGTCACTTTCGTCTTTGTCAATCTTACTTACAAGTAACACTGCAATTGATGCTCAAAAATTTAATTTTTGGAATTGAGGTTTCCAACTCATTGTTGTGCAATAAGAAACAAAATGTGATAATAATGCTCGGTGTATTTCTGTGACAAATACATCTATGTGATTCCATTCTAATTGAATGGGTACAAAAAAAATAGAGAAGCAGGTAGCGAAAAATGGAGCAATGAAGATGAAGGAAGTCAAGCCTTTCACTGGTTAGACGCTAGTATTCAATAATTGAGATAGTGACCTTTTTCTCTATAGTTCGGTGATGGTGATGGAGAAGGAGGAGGAGAAAGGGGGCTGAAGTTGTTTAAAAAATGGGTACAAGTTAAAAGTTTTTTAAAAAAAATGTGCAATTTTTACCTAAATAATCATAATTGTGCAAAAGGACCAACTAGTAAAAATAGCACGATATAGCCAGTTTTCGGACTGGTCATTCAAAAATAGCCAGCGTTTACCAAGTCAATAAAAAATCCACTATTTTGCTGCAACAGAGATCGGTTCAGCATAATATACTGGAGTTCGGTGCACCCGTGTATGAACTCCAACATATTATGTTGGACCGGTATACTTTGTTGGAACTCCAGTATATTATGCTGGAGTTCTAGTATACTTATGCTGGAACTCCAGTATAATATGTTGGAGTTCAAGTATACTTATGCTGGAACTCCAGCATAATATACTGGCGTATTTTCCAGGTTTTGAACAGTGTTTTCGCTCAGATTTATCTTTACATGAAAAATGGCTAAATTTCGATTACTTTTGAAACTGAGCATTGGTGCTCCAAACTCCAGTATATTATGCTGGACCGATATACTTGCTGGAACTCCAGTATATTATGCTAGAGTTCTAGTGTACTTATGTTGGAACTCCATCATATTATGCTGGAGTTCCAACATACTTATTCTGGAACTCCAGTATAATATGTTGGGGTTCAAGTATACTTATGCTGGAACTCCAACATAATATACTAGCGTATTTTCCAGGTTTTGAACAATGTTTTCGCTCAGATTTATCTTTACATGAAAAGTAGCTAAATTTCAATTACTTTTGAAAATGAGCACCGGTGCTCCAAACTATAGTATATTATGCTGGACCGATATACTTGCTGGAACTCCAGTATATTATGATGGAGTTCTAGTGTACTTATGCTGGAACTCCATCATATTATGCTGGAGTTCCAACATACTTATTCTGGAACTCCAGTATAATATGCTGGAGTTCAAGTATACTTATGCTGGAACTCCAGCATAATATACTGGCGTATTTTCCGGGCTTTGAACAGTATTTTCGCTCAAATTTATCTTTACATGAAAAGTAAGTCAATATCGATTACTTTTGAAACTGAACTATTTTTGAACGACCAACTATAAATACGACTATTTTTTAATTTCTCCCGACCAACTGTGCCCACCCATATAAAGGCCCAAGCCCAAGAAACCAATCTTGGAAGTCCTCAAAGGCAGCGCTCCACTTCATTTTCAGCAATCAAATTGGTGAAGTCAAGCAAGAGAGCAAAAGATCGGGAAATGGGGAAACCATTGGGAACAACAGGAGAGTTCTTCAGGAGAAGGGACGAGTGGAGGAAGCATCCTATGTTGACCAACCAGTTCCGCCACGCTTTCCCTGGCCTTGGCATCGCCGTCGTCGCATTCTCCATCTACTGCGTCGGCGAATTTGCCTACAACAAGATGTCTGCCCCTTCTCACTCCACCTCTTCCGCCGCTGCTTCTCACTCTCACTGAGATGAATCCCCAATCGTCTCTTTTGGTACTATTCATTTTCTGATTTTATCATTCCCTTTATTTCCTCAACCAGCTGTTTGAAGTTTGTGTTTGTGAAATCCGTTTTGATATGCTTTAAACAGGTGGGGTTTGTGAAAGTTTTGATTTTTATGAAATGGGTCTCTTTGATATGCTACTGATCGAAACACATTTTCATTTTATTTTGATGAATTAGGTCTTATTGATGCAAAAATGTTCAAGTGAGTAGATACGTTCCTGGTGTAATGAATTGGGAATGTATTTTCCTATGCTAAGAAATGTCTTTGGTGGTGCTCTAGGATCTTGATTAATTTGGTTTGGTAGTGTCCACTAATACTGTTTTCAAGCACTCTAGTTATGCCAATTGTGTTCTTATTATTCTTTGTATCCACACTTTAAAATAAAAAGACCAGGAACACCAATTTTAGTATAAATCTTATTATTAACTATCCCAAGTCCTGAATTTGTTTCATTAGGCACACCGGTTTTCATTTGTCCTTTATCTCACCCCAACTGCTGGAAGTTTTCTTCTTGTGCAATCATAGTTGATATGGTCAAAGGGGCATTTTTTTTTGGTTGATGAAATGGGCTTATACATATGCTCAAGCGGTTAGATATGTCCGTGTCGTAAAGATTGAGATGTCTTTTCCTATACGAAAAAATGCCTCTGTTAGTGTTTTTGATTTGATTGGTGTATGTGTGAAAGGTGTTGACCAATGTCCGCTATTACTTCCCTCGAGCTCTCTAGCCAAGCCACTTGTGTTATGTTTTTTCGTTGCTCTCTAGCACAACACTTAATCATGCCTTTTCGACGATTTAGCATTGATTATGAGTCCTCTCAAGTTTCTTCCCTTGTTTTTTGTTATAATTTTAACACGTGTCACGAATGCCTGCTCCTTTTGTCGTACTCCTAGTTCTGCTCGTTTTGTGGAAAGAAATAATTGTTAGTTATGGGCTACAAAGTGACTTCCTTTTGCCTGTGCTAGTTATCTACTTAAGTTAGGAACAGAACAATATGTTGCTGCCTTACTGGACAGTTTTGTTTGTGCATACAATTATCTTTACTATGAGTCTAGCCTTGTTGGCACTTTCCGCTCCCATTTATCTTACACATTAAACTAATAAAAACAAGATGAGAGGGGCATTTATATTCTAACTTCTATATCTTATTGCGCCAATACGTGAGAGACAAGTGTGGTTTGTTGATCATAAGTAATAGTAGTGTGTTTGGTTAGTAACCATTCACTACAATGACAGACCATTAAATACATTTAGTGGTGTGCGTGGAAGCATCACTACAAATGTAGCCTTTAGTGCATTGAGGCGTATTCTCATCAGGAAAAAGGCCGATTCATTATAGCTTCAGCAGCCACACATCCAGCTGTTTAGACATATGATTCCTCTAGTATATACAAGATAACAAAAATCTGGACAGAACTATTTTTTTAAATAAAAGTCTTCCAATCATCTGTCTTACTTGTATAACCTTGTTCCGGTACATGACAGATAAATGTGGGGCAGATAGCAGTGCTCTCAAAGACCCTCCTATCCTGTCCTCCTATAGCACTCCTACCAAATTGTCTATATCAAAGTGTGTATAGCACTTCCCCTCGTGTTTTATCCCGCACTATTTGTTGTGGTTAATTGCACTTATTGTACGCGGTTTATATAAGCTCTTTTTGTTCTTAATTTCATGCTGTGCTCATAATATTCTTAGCTTTTTCAAATAGAATCATCTCCCTAATGATATAACCTTCTTAAACTGAAAGACTCACATTCTTAGCTCATAATATTTTCTAATTGCATCATACTCGGTTTATATGGCCTGCTTTACTGTTGTCAACCCTATGGCGTTTACTTAAGCAAATTGTAATCTCACCTATTACGTTGAACTCTCTAAAAGGCTAGTAACTCGACTTCAGTCTATCTTTGTCCGTAAAGAATTGGAAAACCATATATATTCCTGTGTAGGTTTTTCCTCCAACAGTCCTTGTTTTCATTGTTTGCCAAATTAATGATTATGATCAATGAAAGCTAATTCTGAGGAATGGGTAACATACGAAAATCTTTCAGTCTTAACCCAGCTCTAAACCTTAAATGCTTTTAGGAGTTACGGAAATGTTATATGATTTCTGAATGTGGTTGATTTACTGGGTTGCAATCTCAGTTGCTGCAAGATTTCCGTGAATCAAATGGCACCTAAACATTGTTTCATTCAATTCTGTTATGAATTTAGAGAAAAGGAGTACAATGGCAAGTCATTTGTTTTCCTCCATTGGGGAATGGATTTAGTGATGGCAAGTGCATGCCTTTGTCAATTATGTCAACTTTTTTATGAACTACGGAGAGGAGGGAAGAGAGATTTCCAGTATGTCTGTCTCCAGATAGGCTCCCACTTGTTCGGCTAGGTAGGGAGCTTCTTTTGAGGCAGGAGATAGGAAAGGAGAGAACAACCCTCAGGCCTGAGGTTGGCCTGGTGGCAATTGACTTGAGCCTTGGGGTTTTCTCCCTTTCAAGGTCTCAAGTTCGAAACCCACTGGGTGCAAACAATTTATGAGGGCCATCGGACCGGGTAAAACCTGAATTAACCGTGGTGCACTTGCGGGAAAACTCCTTGCTGAGGGCCTGTGCACCCCCGGGATTAGTCGGGGCTCGAAGAGACTAGGACACCCGGTGCAAATCAAAAAAAAAAAAAAGGAGAGAACAACCTGGCTCTAAGCAATATCCAATTATCCCCATGAGTGCTTAAGACAAGCAATATTTAGCAAGATGAAATTGTTCACAACCGTTGCTAAGTTAAATATTTTGCATCTCTTCATACTTGTCCATGAGTATTGTTCTATTTGGTAAATTGGCAGCAGATTTGGCAAATTGAAAACTGAATACGAGTTTGTTATTGTGCAGGTGAATTGGTGGTGCAAGAACGGGGATGACAGTAAAATTCAGTCTCGCGTTTTTCTCAGTAATATCAATAAGACATTTAACAAACATGGACTTGTAGCCTCAAATTATTTGAGGCTTGTTTTGTAACAAGATTAATGAGTGGTTTACTTTACCATGTGTTTACCTCTGTTTTGTGGTTTATTTCTATGTTTCGATGGGCTATCGCCCCTTCTTTCTTGGATTTTGCACAATTGACATTCTCCATAGCATTAATTAGTTCTACATACAAAGCTTAATGCATTACAATTTACTTGACTTTATGATGATACAGCTTCAATTTACTACGCGTAGACAGTCCAAAAGTAAGCTATATTCATTGCGGAGTTTTTGAGAGATTTATAAAGGGAATTTTACATAAATCTCTCAAATAAGTCTCAACTTACCAACCTCTAGTTATTAAACGTAGACTTACTAAAACTAGCCAAACACATATATAAATTGAAAATCCAAATAAATAAGGTTACTCCTCTCCAAAAAGCACACGCAAAGCTCTTCTTCAATATTTTTAAGCGTGATCAACAAAATTAGATGAAAGACAGAAAGGAAATTTCATGGATGAGGTAGCAAATAAGATGATGAAAAAATTCTTCTGCGATACATGTATCAAACATGTAACACACATATATCTCATACACAGGTATACATGAATATACATTTGATCCAATATGTGATACACAAATGATTTTTTTTTCATGTTAACCTTCTACTTCAAATTTTCAATTCAAACCAAACTCCACAAAATCATCCAAAACTGAGGTTCAAGCTCCTTAAGATTTACTCAATATATCCTAGTAACACCCACTTAAAATTTTGACCCTTTTTGGCTACAAATAGCTAATTGGATAGTATTGGTAATACTTGGCTGATATTAGTAATATTTTATGAATTGACCAATTTTTGTAATAAGCTACTTATAAATGGACATAGCTGGTAGTTTCCCATTTATAAACTGCGTATAAAAATCCAAAAAAGAAGAGGATTTTAAGCCCAAAAAAGTACTTTTTCGGTAACTAACTTTAAAAGTAAACACTAGTTGATGCGCAAATTGTCAAAGGGAACAATGGGGTAACTCGAATAATTCACTTGCAAATAAAAAAATAAAGGACTGCCGTAAAAAATCAAAATGGCAGAGTATATTACAGTTCGAAAAGGTGATATCCTTTGGTTTAAAACGAAAATTACAAGATGAAAAAAAAGGAAGTAATACTTATGATGTATGCTTTGTTGTACAAAGGGCGTTTGCTAAGGAATATTTTACAAGGGGAAAAGGAAGCCGGAAAGAAAATTACCTTAACACGCAATTTGCCTTGCGTTAACAAAACCTCGCCATTTTCTCTTCACAGTTCACACGGCATTTCCATTGACTTCAACTCCTCAAAACTCTCTAAACTTTGCTCTCCAGTGAATTTTCTCTTGAGCTTCTAGTTTTCATTCTTACTAGCACACACACAAATCATCAAAATCTCAATTGGGTCATTATCCTCTTTGACTCTGCACAGCTTATCACTTTCGTAAAATCTCTCTGTTGGGTCATCATTTTCTTGGACCAATTTCAATGGCAACCCCACAATCCACACAAACCCGTTACTCTTTCCATGTTTTCTTGAGCTTCAGAGGTGAAGACACCCGAAAAAACTTCACTGATCATCTCTACACAGCTCTCATCAACGCGGGAATACGAACTTTTCGAGACGATGATGAAATCCGCAGAGGAGAAAACATAGAATCTGAACTCCAGAAGGGTATTCGAGAATCCAAGATTTCCCTAATTGTTTTATCCAAAGATTACGCTTCCTCAAGATGGTGTCTTGATGAGCTAGTCAACATTGTTGATCGGAGGAAGAAAGAGGGTCATACTGTTTTGCCTGTGTTTTACACTGTTAGCCCTGAGGATGTTGAGAACCAAACTGGGAGTTTTGCTGAAGCTTTTGTGAACCATGAAAAGAGAGGAAATGCGGAGACTGGAGAAAAAAGAAAGGTATGGATGGAGAAGATGGACAAGTGGAGAGTAGCTCTGAAAGAAGTTGCTAAATTGGAAGGAATGTGCTTAGCTAAAGAAGTTGACGGGTTAGTTTCTTTCTTTTTCTCTTTAAATTATCTAATGTTCTGGTCGCTTTTTTCTTCAGTGTTTGTAATTGACGTTTCCTCATGCTGTCTTTAGATTAGGCTTGAGGCTTGAAAGCTATGTTTATTTCAATTGTTACTGGTGAAAGAAAAAGGGTTCTGTTCTGCTTAGGGAAACTTGGCTGAAGTTTTGCTTAGGGAGTCAATAATCTACTGATTAATTTCATTTATTTAAATTGGAATTTTTTTATAGAATAAACGGTATTTGAACTTACAGTCCACGTGACTCAAACCCCCATCCTACCAGCTGGAGCTCTAGTCACCGAATCAGACCTCATATCTGTTTGAAAGTTTTGATGTAAGTTTGATTTGGGCTGCAAAAATTACAATATCTATGTATTTGACTATCATACATCTTAATGTGCTTGCAAAGTGAAACTGCCTAATGTGCCCTGCAAAATGATCTATTGGAAAGATGATTTCAGGAAAAGATACTCTGGAAATGCTAAATGGGCAAAATTTATATGGAGGAAACTTCCTCTATGAACATGAAAAGTTAACTGTGAGCTGCCGAAAGTTGAAGTGATTTAGTATGCCAAAGACCCTTAAATAGTCGTTTGAGCTCTAAGCAAATTTGAGTCAAAAGGTGTAACCAAGATGGCCTAAAGTCTAATGTGAAAGAATGAAATCAATCAAAAGACAGAAAGTTCAACGCTAAAGATGATAAAAAACTACCATAAGGTTGGATTCTACTTGTATGAAACTCATGTTTGAGTATTCCAGATGGTTAATGCTATGCATAAACCCTTAGTAACTGAACCTCATGGGGTTTCACCTAAAAGATAGTGATTCCTAGAATTCATATATACCTTTTCCTTTTCTCAGAATTCATTGCTGGCCATCCACTTCAGAGACAAACCAGGGTTGTTCCAGGGCCTCTTTTATGCTACTAAGTGTCACTCATATGGATCCCATTACAGAAGTCTCATTACTGATCTTTCTTCAATATTTACAACTTTGAACCACTGCATTTAAATGATCTTTCCCTATTAGATTTCTTTTGATTTAAAAGGACTCCCTATAGACGTCATAGTGACTTGTACTTTTTGTCCATTACTATCACCTCTAGATTTTGGTAGCAATGACATCAAACACATTCTAATGCTGAAGATTGCTGGTGAAATCTTCACTTAGATTTTGGGTCCTCTTTTCCATAGATGTGCTGCCCTGCATATTGGGGTATGGCGGTACCCAAATCGAACTCATGGTGTGCAGGGATGTATCTGTGTTTTTTTCCTTTTCTTTTACCTTCCTTCCTTCTCCTGCTTGTCAGAAGCTAGTAAGGATTCTCTCTGCCTAGTTGAAGTAAAAGACTTGGTCAACTAGGGACTCTTGGATTTAAACCTTGCTCTAAGGGAGCAATAACTACCTGCTTATGACACAATCTTCTTTCATTCTGTGAATGCTCCTGACTCGTATGTGCTTTTAACTTTACTAGTTTTTGAACACGTGCGTTGCACGTGTATCCCATACTAATCATTTTTAAAACAATATTAGAATATGTATGCCATAAATTACACACAATTTGAGGGAAAGAATATGTATGCATAGCGCATATATAAAGCATGTTCTGAATAATAAAAGATAAACTAAAGTATATAAACAACATATTTTGAATTACCATTTTATACTTGTGCTATGCATGATGTTAGCAAATTCTGTAGTATGTAATGATTGGGATTAGCAACTTGGAGATGTCATGCAAATAAGTATTTTCGGAAACATAAAAACACTACCCCCTAATTAATCTGCTTACAATGGTGTGTGAGACAATATAGTGCAATGTCAATTATCTACTTCTATCAAGTAACTTTATTAACATATATGTGAGGTATAGTTTTTTTAAAAAGGAAGATTTGTAGATATTCTAAAAGCAATTATATTAGCTATAAAATAAAAATAGAAGTGTAAGAAAAAGTAAGTTTCGTGCACATCTCATAAATATTTTCTTTGTACGTATCTTTCACATAATAGTAGTCTGGACTTTTCTCTTTCCATGGTTGCAGTAAAAAGCAGTACTACACTATATATAACCTGTAGATGCACACAAATAGTATTCTCAGTTTCGCTATTCTAATACTCTTAAATAATTTACATATGGCATCGAAATCTGATACATCCTCAATTTGTTCAAAATCATGCACCAATAGTGCCATTTACCTACATAATCTTCCAAAATTGCAGCAACGTACTACATCAAAGTCATTACGTTGAACTTGAAATTCAATGTTTACAGTTTTTACATGTTTTCCCCATCTATAGTGAATGCTACCCATGCTGCACACAAAGAGCAAACTCCTTCCGGAAAAGATGCACAAAAAAAAATGTTTATAGCCTCCATTTGTAGGGCCAAGAATACAATATACCTATTGGGATCGAGTCAAGTTTTTTTTATGTGTCTTTCGTTTTTGCTTTTGTCTTGATTACTTTCTCAATCATCTAATATTTCCTGGTCTTCCATGGAAAATAAAAAGTCAGAAAAGAGTCAAAATTATTTTGAATAAAAAGGTTAAAAAATATAATGCTCAAGCTAACATGAGAAATCACACATAAAGTCCAAGAAATAAATTTTAGCCTTCTTCTAGATGACGGCGACTGAGATGAAGACTTACAATTGCAGATATAATCTTACAGAAGCAACATTGATTTAGTCAGCAAGGTTAAGCTGCAAAATAAATTAACACACTAAATTATCCCAAAGAATATGAAAAGAAAAAGAAGAGAAAACCTCAGAATGTAAGGAAAACGAAAAATGCATATAAAATTGCATGATAAAGAATGACAACATCAATATGAGAGAGGGTTTGAGTTTTCGGTCTGGAATCATAAGCAGTGCCTTGCTATTCACCTATTCCTCATCACATTTTAAGAATTTTGAGATAGCCCAAGCATTCATTGCATATTGCTTTCCAAGAATTTATTGCTTTTGGCTGTTATAAAATGGTACATATTTCAACCTTAACCTTTCATATTTTCAATTGGAATACGAACAAAATAACACCATGAATTCACTCTACCTAGAAATACAAAGAGCACCGAAGGTCCCAAAGCATACAAATACATTAAATTGATATATTCAAGAGACATCATGGTGTTTAAGTCTGGTAGAGTAGTATTTATTTAAATGTATATTTACTTTTTTGCACAAAAATATTATAGAAGAATGAGCAATTGAAGGGTAAAAAGATCATTCAAACTTTTGATGGGCGATTTTATAATTCAACTTTATACAAATGAGTTTCCCACTTTTAATATAGTATGATGATGATCGGTCAGCAGTTCTTCAACTCGTTGTGTTCTCATTTATTTGTTAAGTTATCAGTGTCAAATGATCTGCTTTAAGAAAATGAAGGATACAAAGGAAGGAGACAAAATGCCCTGAATAGACAAATTTGAAGATACAAAAGAAAGAATACTTGTCTAGATGGGAAATGCATACCCCGATTCATAGGGTCCATATTTTCCTTAAAAAAATAAATGGCAAAGCGCCAAATATACTCCTGTACTTTCGAAAATGGTTTAAGAATACCCGTCGTTATACTATTGGGTTATATATACCCCTGCCATCATACTTTGGAACAAAAATATTCTTATTTTGGATGGAGTGCCACGTGTCAGCACCAGATTAAAATGACCCATTTCTTTTTTTACCCGATCTGTTTAAAAGAAACCCACAACTGACCCAAATTTTACCCCACTTAAAATACAACCTGACGTAAAAAAGAACCCCATTTTACCTTATCCACTCCGTTGAAACAGAAAGAAGCGAAAAATTAGAAGAGGAATTTATGAAGTTGAACCCCATTTTTTTTTTAACCCCATTTTACAGCTCTGAATTGTTATTTCCTTTGATTATCATCTGATTTAGTCATATCTCTGGAGAACTTATTCTATTGAAGTTTAATCATTTAATTCCTTCATTGTCTTTCCTTTCTTCTTTTCTGTTTTGTTTTTGTAACATCTTTTCTTAACTTTGGCTTCATAAAAGCAATATAACGTTTAAGGGCAAATTATTTGGTACTTTAATTTATTTTGAGTTCTCGGAAGTGGTTGAGGAGGGGGAAGATTATTGCAATAGACTAGTTGTCTTTGTCAACACTCAAGGTTTAATGTACTAGTCACTTGATACACGTGTAACACCCATTATATGAAAGAAATTCAACATATAAAAAATGTTATTATCGTCGCATATCAGAAGGTACAATTGCTGAAAGTAACATCATTTTGACTAACTTCAGAGTTTGGAAGGAATTGAGAGAAGACAAAGCTGATCCCTTAATTTGAAATTTGGGTCGGGTGGTGTGTTTATTTAAACGGGTTGGGAAAAAAAATAAATGAGTCATTTTAATCTGGTGCTGCCACGTGACACTCCATTCAAAATAAGGGTATTATTGTTCCAAAGTATGGCGGCAGGGGAATATATAACCCAATAGTATAACGAGGGGTATTCTTAGACCATTTTCGAAAGTACAAGAATTTATTTGGCCCTTTGCCTAAAAATAAAAATAAAAATAAAGATTACTTGTGTAAATGGTATTGAGCATTCCATGCACTAAGTGTAGACGCACTTCATATCTCAGTTTCTTTTGGAAATTTGTGTATGATACACTCCAGTAATGATGAGGCTGAACGTGTCCTTGTGTTCATCGTTTTCCTAACTGGACATGGTTCACTATAATATTTCTTGGTTCTCTATTTCCTGTGCTACTGGTCTCTTTATTCGTTGTCCATTTCCTTCTTTGTTGTGCCACAGTATTGTCAAATTTCTTCACAGCACACAAGTAAATATAGCTCATTTTTTCTCCTGTAGCACTAGGAAGCCATATATATTGATTTAGCACTAAGAAGGTGCTTTAAAGGTTCGTACATCCAGAAGCAAAAAACAAAAACCCAAAATTTTCATATTTTCGTAGTTCTCAATTTTGCCTAGGCAACAACCCCGTTATTTGATTTAACTGATGCTTAATATGACTGATTGTCCCACTAGTGTTATGCTTGCTCATAAATGTGAAGTATTAGCAAACTCTTTTTGTATGTTCTCCAATACTTGGCAAGTTGCAGCGCTTTACTGAATTTTTCGTCTCTTACATTTGCACTGTAGGCACGAGGCAAAATTCATCCAAAAAATCATCAAGGAGATACTCAAAAGATTGGATCGGACAGTACTTAGTGTACCTTCATACACAGTTGGATTAGAGTCTCGAGTGAAGGACATTAACTCATGGTTACTGGATGAATCCAGTGAAGCTGGCATTGGGGTGATCTGTGGACTTGGTGGCATAGGAAAGACTACTGTTGCTAAAGTAGCTTACAACTCTAACTATGACAGATTTGATGGCAGTTGCTTTCTTGCAAATGTCAGAGATATCTCAGAGAAACATCCAAATGGTCAGGTTTATTTGCAAAAACAAATTTTTGAAAGTATTTTGAAAGGCAGAAAGGAAAAGATATACAATGCTGATGAAGGAATTGTCAAAATGAAAGATGCTATTGGCAACAAAAAGGTTTTTGTTGTATTTGATGATGTGGATCAGCTGGATGTCTTAGATTCACTTATTGGGACAAGAGATTGGTTTTATCCGGGGAGTAAAATTCTCATAACAACAAGGTGTGAGAAATTATTGAAGGCGCATGAGAGGCACATGTTATTCAAGATTAAGGAACTTGGGGAGGATGAGTCCCTAAAGCTCTTCAGTTG
The DNA here is from genome assembly GCF_000715075.1 of Nicotiana tabacum. Classification (NCBI taxonomy): domain Eukaryota; kingdom Viridiplantae; phylum Streptophyta; class Magnoliopsida; order Solanales; family Solanaceae; genus Nicotiana; species Nicotiana tabacum. Next base: position 119,860,427 of record NC_134086.1, on the reverse strand, counting down.
GTATGCCTTTTCACAAGACCACCCTTTAGAAGAGTTCAAGGTGCTTTCAACAGAGGCAATACAGCATTGCAGTGGGCTTCCGTTAGCCCTTTATGATTTGGGCTCTTTTCTTTCAGGGAGAGATATGGAAATATGGAGAAGTAAATTACAGAAATTGGAAGCAATCCCTCATAGTAAAGTTCAAAAGAATCTTGAGATAAGCTATAAGTCTCTAGATGATCATGACCAGAGGTTGTTCCTCCTTATTGCTTCTTTTTTTGTTGGGAAGGACAAAGATGATGTTATCAAGATATTGGAGAACTGTGATTTTCACCCTACAGTTGGAATTCAGAACCTCATTGACAGATCCCTCATCAGCATTGATGATGAAAATAAGGTGATGATGCCTCAACTTATTCAGGACATGGGGAAAGAAATTATTCGTCGAGAATCACCGGATGATCCTGAGAGATTGTGTAAATTGTTGAACCAATGGGGTCTATCAAATTACCTGACAGAGAACAATGTAAGCATCTTCTATTTTCTATTTATCTTGTCTTAGTAGATTCTGAAAGCGTTCTTGTTTCTCACACACTTTCCTGGAACAGGAAACTGATGCAAATGGAGGAGACCTCCGTAGTGCACATCCGTCGGAAGATGGTCTTGTCCCAACACTTGGTCCTAATGTTGCAAAAAGACCATATTATCAAGATTTTCCAGAAATAGCTATTCTGCCATACCTAGGCAATTCGTTGAAAAGGCGCTTTGTAGGACTTCTTTCGACATTCCCCATATCTGGTGGCCTCAAAAGATTCTTCCCATGATGACAGAAGTACCTGTGAAGATGCCTCCTCTCCCTTTGAAAAACCAACACTAATGCATCACTTAATCATGTCGAGCTAGAAATACACGAGTGTTGTGAGTGTCAGGTTTCAATCAGAATCATTACCTGATAATATCTGAGCATTACATACTCTGTTAGTTGCACAATTTTTGTAAGTTATAGAGGTACATCCAGTACTGTTATTTTTTATCAGCTTTGGGTGGGCTATGGTGTAAATGTATGTTTCATTAACTCATTGTACAGTCATAAGGTCGTTTTAGCTAGCTGCATAGTTTGCTTTAGCAAACAGTTCACTGTAAGGAGCCAAAAATGTAACCTATAACCAATTCATTTTTAGTCTCCAAATGTCTTGAGTTTTTCCTCTTTGATATATCTAATTGAATTACAGGGTTCAAATAAGAAATATCATAGTTTTGACGCGCGTATATAGATGAGTTGCCTTTTTATTTACTCTCAAGGGTAATTTTTCATATTTATAGCAAATAAGCTTCTGGTGATGGTGCTTTTGAGCTTCAAAACCATATCCAACTTTTACATGACTTGATTCATAGTGAATATATAGTGTGTTTGGTTATTTACTCTGCATCAAACAATTAGGAGGTATAAAAGCTGGATCTTTACCTTTTAGTGGGAAATAATGATGGGCTAAAACTTAATGCTTTAAGGAGGATTTCGACTTGTTATTTCAAACGTCTTGTAGCACCACAAAATGGGATTTCAAGAATTTCTCTTCACATGGAGTCGGAATAATAATATGCCAATATTGACAAAGAAATACAAGTATCAGAATCGGATTCACTAATAATTGTCCTTTTGACTGTTAAGTCTAAAAATCCAAAAATATTTATCAAAAACATCTGCTAGTTCAATAATTTGGACGAAGAGGGGGCGATACAACATCAATATCTGGTCGAAGAATCATCTTGACAAGTTTTACGCTCGCGGCTAGTCTACCGCAATCCTCTTCCTTTATTCGGGCTTGGGACCGACAATGTGAGTAAGCCCACAACAAAGAGGGGTGATAATTTATAAAAGGTTCTAGTACAATAAAAAATATAGGGTAAACATTTTATTGCATTGTAAACTCTGGGTTGATACGAAGAATAGTGCAACATTTTTATATTCTTGCGTAATAATAAAAACAACAACAACAAAATACGAATACGATGGTAGGTGATACCAACTAGTTGGATCATATATAACTTATGCCCGGTGTTTCTACAAGCTTTTTTAATCTTTAAATGTCAATATAAAGATAAGTATGGGATTAAGAAAATCTCCAATATTAGTGGACCCTTAATCTGCCTTAACAAACAAATATGTTGTGTGTTGGAACGAAATTAAATATAGTGAATACTCATTGAGGATTCGTATAACTGATTCCAACAGTTTCTAGATTGAAAGAATATGTTAAATAACTTATAATTGGAAGTGTGTTAGGTTTTGAAAATGTTACAAGTTCTATGAATTTTATGATAAATAGAACTTTCTAAATGACAGTTTCTCATGATGTTCCCAATGTGGACCGGAAACATGTTTCTCTAAGTCTTAATCCTAAACAAATAAGATATATTTTGCCAATTTAAGTATTCTAGAATATGGTTCATATAAGCTGAAATGTAAACGCAGTTCTATTTTCATATTGTTTTAACACTTTTTTTTTCGTAAGGTTGACACTGAAAGGTTGCACGTAGTAGTTGGGGACTCTCACTCTAGAACCTCTGTCCTATTATAGAGATGTGCTAAAGTAGCATTTTTCTTACCTTAGTTTTTCCAAATCTAAAAAAGGACAGCTCGGTGCGCTAAGCTTCTGCTATGCGGGGAGTCCGGGGAAGGGCCGGATCATAAGAGTCTATCGTACACAGCCTTACCCTGCATTTCTACAAGAGGCTGTTTCCATGACTCGAATCCGTGACCTCCTGGTCACATGATAACAACTTTACCAGCAACTTTCCAAATCTATTTGCAATAAATAATAGATAAATTGTGTAGTAATAACTACATATATGTATTGCCAATTTGTTGTCAATAATCAGTGGCGGATCCAGAATTCGGAGGTTGCGGGTGTCACTACTTTATGCATACAGTATATTCAAGGGCAGATATATATGACACCAAGCAGTGTTACGGGAAACCGCTTCGCCGAAATATTTTATTAGATATGTATATATAAATAATAATAAAAAAATTTGGATATGAATAAAAAATTTAACGTTGTTTGTTGTTATAGTAATTATTTATTTGTTCGCGTCTTCAAATATTGACACCACTTATTAAAAATTTATGTGTATGCCCCTAAATAATACTTACAACTAGCTACAAAGACCGAACAAAAATGATTTAGGATTATCCGGAATATGTCTTTTTTGACAAATCAAATAAGTTCGATTTAGGTTCAGTATTTGTATACTTAATTTTAAAAAAAAAATCATGAAAGAGGGCCTTAAATTAGAAAATTTACTTAAAGACTAGCTTAATACTACATATTCTTTGTTTCACTAGAATAATTTACCTTTATCATTCCTGGATTAATTTTTTCATGTTAATTGTCTAGTTACCTTCAACATTCATCGTATTATAGTCAACTCAAAATAACTGTCAATCAAGTTATTCAGTGTTTTTTCTTAAGCCAATAGGAAATACGATACAAATTATACTCCAATATATAAAATAATATCTATATATATACTATATAATTGCGGGAATAGAAAAGGTGACTTTGTACATCTCTTATGCCAAAGATCCTATTTATCTTTCTCCTTTTTTTTTTTTTGCCTTTTTCCCTTCATTCTTTTTATTTATTTTGTTTTATAACTGAAAATTGAAAAGACACGGTTCCAAATCTCAAATTCAGTTTTCAATTGTACATTAAATGACACAACTAATAAGAGTTAAACAACCATTATTTTGGTAAAGAATTAAAGAATCTTTAGAGCAAAGGGTAAAGAATCGTATAATCTAACCAATAATCTCTCTTTCAACTATTAAAACAATTGCGACTATAAAGCATTTGGCAACATGCAGTCTTCCTCTTCATATCACATTCTCTTCATAATTAATTGCTTTATATGTATTATTGATAATTACTAATGGATAGTGCAAAATATGAACTGGTTGTACATGAGTGTGTCTCATTGGGAGAAAAAAGAACATTACTGTCTATAAGGGAGAGGCAAATACCTCACATTATCATCTTCTAAAAGGAGCATTTAATCGTGTCATCCCCAAATTAAGGTTTCTTCCTTCAGTAGGTAAATATGGTGGGTTCTAATTGTTTAAGGATATGACGTTTGTCTTTTCCTTTATTGAATAATGTGAGCAACTAATTTTTTATCATACTTGAATTTTTGCCAATTCCCTCGCGTTATATAGCACATACCTTATCACCAACATAATTATTCCCAAACAACCACATTCCTACTCTCTCTTACTAAATGAACTCATCACAAAAAAAGTCAAAAAACAACACGGAAATGAATGATTTGGTTTTGAAAAAGAAGGAAAATAAAGAAAAGTAAAAAGGGGAGGAGAAAGGAGGGGGGACAACATGAGGGGGGGGGGGGGGGGGGGGTAAAGGAAAGGGGAAAGAATTTTGAAAAGTGAAAAAAGGCAATAGGAGAAGGAGAAAATGGAGCAACTAGAAAATGTTTGTTGGACCGTAGCTTCGCAAATTTTTCGGACTTTCCTATTTTTTATTCTCTATATCAATAAGCCAAACCACCTTAAAGGAAGGGGGGCTCCATCACACATTGGTTTGGTTGGACAGTTTTTACACCCTAAAAATATAATTTTAAGAGTGAAAAATCAGCAACTAAAACACCCTTTAGCAAGCTGAAATGGTGAGCTTTGTGAGTAAATTTTAGAGTGCAAACTTTTAGAAAAGTACAAGTCTTCTTTAGAGTTGGTTCTGAGTTTCTTCTCTAAGGTTTTCGGGCTGTTTTAAACACGAAACTGCTGCTGTTTTCTGCTGTGTTTGCTGTTTTTTTTTTGTTGCGGAACTCCATTTTTTCATTGCTGTATTTATTTTCTGCAATCCAGGTATTTTTCAAATTTTGCAATGCAGATTTTTATATCCAATGGAGGAGAATATGGGTCTTTTTTCAGAGGCGGACCCAGGATTTTTATGCGATGGGGGCACATTATTCTGCTCAACCAGTGCCTCCTAAAGGCTTGTAGTGTTCAGGGTGCCAACTGCTTTAAATTAACCATTTTCAAGGTATATACGTATATATACAGAGAATTTCGGCCGAAGTTTACGGGGTCCGGTGACCCCTCACCCATACACATGGGTCCGCCTCTGTCTTTTTCAGCTCATAGGATATGCTCAATATGCTTTACTGGAATGAATGAATATTTAGCGTGTTACTTCTGTTTAAAAAATGTACATCTATAATATTTGGTTAATCTTCCATTTTTCTTCACGTATGTAACTCAAACAAAAGTATGTGAAGCGTATCTAGTTATGTTATAAAAAAAAGAATCATTATATGCTAATACTAAAATCAATAAAAAAGGACAGATTAGCAAATAAAAAGGAAGAATGGCAGTACAACGAAGGGAAAAAAGGAAGAACAGATGGGCCCTAGAGCTAAATAAACTAAGAATAAAGAAATCTTAATACGTAGAATAATAATGAAGACGCTACAGTAGGATTCAAACTCGCATCCAAAACGCCACTAAAGCCTCTAACGTGGGCGCTGAACCAGTGACTTTAACAATATAATCGTTTTCTCAGAGCTATCTTACACACACAGTAAAACTTTTACGGAAGCGAGTGGGTGGCGTGGCAACCCTACCTTATATCCCTGGCTTGTCATTTACTAGGTTAGTTAATGATATGTAGACCTTAGGTTATGTAAATTTTAGAATATATATCTATTCCTTTTTGATTTTGACATGTAAAAACAATGCATGTACCTTCTTAGACGGCCTGCATATCCGAAGTCACCTATTTATCTCTTCTATGCTTCTAAACAATTGCTTCTCAAAAAAACAATCTTTTATCAGTGACTGATCAAAACAAAACAAAGAAATGACTCAGTTTGCTTATCATGCATTTCTGAGTTTGGCAACCAAAATAGGCATGTCCTTTGGAGATCATCTTCTTTCAGCTTTATCAAATGCTGGTATTCGCGCATTCAGAGTTGATGAACTTGAGATAGATGAAAAGGGATGCAAAGAACTGCAGAAAACAATTCAAGAATCAAGAATTCTCATTGTTGTCTTCACTAAAGAGTATACCTCTTCAGAGAGGTGCCTTGATGAACTTGTGTTTATACTTGAGAGTAAGAGAACTTTTGGACGTTTCGTTCTGCCTGTGTTTTATGATGTGGATCCCTCAGAAGTCAGGAAACAAAAAGGGAGTTTTGAACAAGATTTTTTAATGTATGAAGAGAGATTTAAATCCGGGGCCGAAGGAAGGAGACTGGAATGGTTGCAGAAGGTGAAGGAATGGAAGGCTGCTCTAACAGAAGTTGCTGATTTGGGAGGAATGGTCTTACAGAATCAATCTGATGGGTAAACTTTTACTAGCTTTATGTTTATGTTGGTAGTTTTGTATTAGTGGATTTCAAATTGTTTCGCTGCAGTTATCCTCGCTTTTAGACAGTTGCATATCCAATATAAAGCCTGTTATCCTCGCTGGTGCATGGATACCTATAATCTTACTTCCCTCTATTCTAGTCTTCAATAGCTGATGAAAACTAGAGGAATTTCTGAATTATCAAATATTACTGGTTACTAATTTTGGCAGAGTATATACGTGCTTTGTTTCTGACTTTGGATGGTATTGGATACAATCCAATTTTCAGGTGTGAGTCAAAGTTTATTGAAGAGATTGTGAAGGTGGTTGCAAGAAAACTAAATCGCACAGTTTTAAGTGTTGCTCTCCATCCAGTTGGAATAGATTCTCGAGTTAGAGACATCAATCTCTGGTTGCAAGATGGATCGACTAGTGTTGATATTATGGCTATATATGGGATGGGAGGTATAGGTAAAACTACACTAGCCAAGACTGCTTACAATCTGAACTTTGACAAATTTGATGGCAGCAGCTTTCTTGCTGATGTAAATAAAACTTCAGAAAGACATGATGGTCTTGTAAGTCTACAAAGACAACTTCTTTCAAATGTTCTAGGGAAGAAGGTTGAAAAGATATACAACGTCGATGAAGGAGTCAGCAAGATTCAAGAAGCCATCCGTTGCAGAAGAATTCTTCTTGTTCTCGATGATGTGGACGATAGAGATCAGTTAAATGTTGTACTTGGGATGAGAGGATGGTATTATCCGGGTAGTAAAATTATCATAACAACCAGAAATCAGCACCTATTTGATGCTAGTGAAGTCTGCAGATGTAAGATGTATAAGGTCACACCATTGAATGCTCAAGAATCAATTCGACTCTTCAGTTGGCACGCTTTTGGAAAAGAACAACCTTCAGAAGATCACAAGGACCTTTCAGAAAATGTGATACTTCATTGTAAAGGGATTCCTTTGGCTCTCAAAGTTTTAGGTTCTTCTCTTTGTGACAGAAGTATAGAGGTGTGGGAAAGTGCATTGAGGAAATTAAAGGCAATCCCTGACAATAAGATCCTGGAAAAACTCAGAGTTAGCTATGATTTGCTGCCAGATGATGATGTACAGAATCTATTCCTCGATATTGTCTGTTTCTTTGTTGGAAAGGATAAAGACTATGCAGTTACTATACTTGATGGATGCGGCTTTTTCTCAGTAGTAGGACTTGAGATTCTTTCAGATAGATGTTTGATTGAAATGGACAATGATAAGCTGAAAGTGCATTCATTGATTCAAGATATGGGAAAAGAAATTATTCGTCTAGAATCCCCTTGGGAGCCTTGGAAGAGAAGCAGAGTTTGGCGATACAGAGATTCCTTCAATATCTTGAATGAAAAAACTGTAACACTCTTTTAATCTTTGATATTGTGTATGCATTATAATAGGCAATAATGAATAAACAATTGTTGTTTTTCTATCAGGGAACTGAAAAAATTGAATGCTTAGTTCTTGACAAGGAAATGTCCACAAAATTGTCCAAACTACTCAAATCTGTCAGATCATATTTCTTCAACGAAGATATTGGTCTGGTTGGTCATGGCAATTCAAAGAAACGCCGTAAGCATTTGGAGCATTTTGGTGATGCCGATACAGAGGGTTCAAACAATATAGAATTTGAAGCTGATGCATTTTCAAGAATGCAGAGGCTGAGGATTCTCCAGCTTAGTTATGTAAGATTCACTGAATTCTATAGTTTGTTTCCGAAAAGTCTGAGATTACTGTGTTGGTCTGGATTTCATATGAAGACCATTCCTGAAGATCTCCCTCTAGAGAGTCTGGTTGCCCTTGAAATGAAAAAAAGTTGTTTGGAAAAAACCTGGGATGGAACTAAGGTATGTTATAGATGTGTTTCCTTTTCATCTACTGCAGGAAAATGTCTTTTGAATTAGACTTAACTTTTACCTCCTACTTCCATGTTGCAGATTCTCAGATCATTGAAGATCCTTAACTTTAGTCATTCCCATTTCCTAAAAAGAACTCCTGATTTTTGCGGACTTCCCAATCTAAAAACTTTGATATTGAAAGACTGCATTAAGTTGGTCAAGATTCATGAATCAATTGGAGTCCTCGACCGACTGGTCTATCTGAACTTAAGAGACTGCAAGAATCTAAGGAAGCTACCTGGAAGCTTTTGTAAGCTCAAATCCTTAGAAAAACTTATTATCTCTGGATGTTCTAGACTAGTTACATCAGCAATAGAGCTAGGCAAGCTAGAATCTTTGAAAACTCTACAGGCTAATGGCATGAATTTTGGTCAGCTAGCGCCAGTTGGTGGTAATGAGAAATCATGGAGGTCCCTCTGGCAAACTTGGTCATCAAACCTAAGAAGATCCCCAGACTCTAACCAGTTTTCCTTCTCTTCTTTATCAAGTTCGCTCGTCAGCTTAAGTCTTGCTAAATGCAACTTAACAGACGATGCTCTATCGTTTGGCCTCTGTAACCTTCCCTCACTATGCTTCTTGAATCTAAGCGAAAATCTGATTTATAACCTGCCTCAGAATATAAAGAACCTTTGTTTGCTCCAAGACCTTTGGTTAGATGGATGCCCGAGCCTCCAATCTCTGCCAGAGCTTCCGCCGAGCCTTGTTAAGCTGAAGGCAGTTAGATGTTCATCACTGGAAACAGTTACAAATCTACCCAACCTAATGTCAGCTCTCTTTTTAGATGTATTGGAAAGTGAGAATTTAAGTGAGATTTCAGGACTTTTCAAGCTAAATCCCATTGATCATTTTGAAGTGGAAATATTGAATACTCTAAGACTTCTCAAGCTGGATAACAGACAAGATACAGTGGTGGAAATATTTAGTAGGTTCACTTGCACAAAAAGCACATATTCAGTACAGCAGGTAAGTTTGTTTCTCACTGTAAACTTTCTCCTCAACCTGTAGAGCTGATTCAATGTAAAGTATTTTTTCTTTCTTTTTTGGCATCAGGGACTCCATGAATTTGGCATCTTCAGTACTTATTTTCCAGGAAATGAGGTTCCAAGCTGGTTCAGCAACAAGAGTGAACAGAGGTTGTTGACCCTGAATGTCGATTCACTTCCTAATATCAAGATAACAGGACTGCACATTTGCGTTGTCTATGCACGTTCTAGTCCTCGTAAATTTCGCTATTTTAGGGACGGGCATACATTTTACATCAAGGTCCAAAACATTACAAAAGGTCTTAAGTGGATTTATGCCCCATCGTTCATTGGCATTCCAGGAGAGAACAACAGGTTGACATTTTTATGCCACTGGGAGTTTGGGAAATATTTACAAACTGGTGATCAGATTAATGTTTCATTGCCTTGTTGGGGTAACACTTTTAAGATGAAAGAGCTTGGAGCTACACTTGCATATGATAAGCAAGAATTGGACCAGTCCTCAGCATCTACTAGTGACGCAAGAGAGCTTGCAATACGACATAATCCAATTAGTGATTATCAATCCGAAGAATGTGTCATGGAAGTCTTTATGCCTTCATATCAGATGGCGGCTCATCATTACTACCTTTCTCACCCTAATTACTTTGTGCTCCGCGACAATTCAGATTTAGCTGTGAGGTCAATTTTGAATGAGAAATTGTTTGAGGATTCTTATGTGGAGACTGCATGTTCAGGTCTGTGCTTCAAATCTTGTATGTCAAAAACTATACTCATTTATGTACTATTGGATGATCATGTTCAATGTATGGAGCAGGAGCAGAGGAAGAAGCTGACGATGATAGCATCTTTGATTACGATGAGGATGAAGATGAAGAGGCTGCAATAGCAGAGTTAGAGGAGTTGCTGCTAAGATCTTGGTGAGAGAAATGAATCAATATGCTGAAGCAGTGTAACACATTGGCTGACCAACTCAAAAATAATGAATTTGTTATACTTGAGGTGAAAGATTATACGTAATTCATTAGTTGTGTATCAGGTAGTGACAAATCATTACTATTTTTCTCACCCAGAAATATAATTTTTCTGCTTGAAGGGCGAAAGGGAAGAGGAGCTGCAAGCAGAGGTGGATCTAGGATTTAAACTCTATGGGTTCAAGTTCTTACTATTGAACCTATTATATTCTTAAAGTTATGGGTTCAAACCCACTATGTATTACAATTTTAATGAATTTTTACACTAAATTCATACTCCGCGTCAAAGGTACCGGGTTCAGATGAACCGGTACTATAACACTACATACGCCTATGGATGCAAGGTCGACGTTAATGTGGAGACTACTGGTTCAAGCTAGCATAACAAGTTAGTAATAATAAGTTTAAGGTGTCATAACCTTAACCACAATAATTAACATTTGTTTGTTCATAATCACAATGGAAAAGGAAAAAAAACACAAAAATTAAGTTTGGAAGGAAAACAAGAATGTTAGAAAACCTTGAGAACTAAACTATTGAGAAAAGAATATAGTTGACCCAAACAGCATCAGGCATGTAACAGACGGACTGTATTGTTTTTACATTCCCGGTGTTAATATCAATGCTGCAGAGATCATATTTCTTCAAACCCTGTGAATGAGAAAAGAACAATGCAGATTTATCAACAAGTAAACAAATAACTTCTGTTAACGATGTCATGAGCCTGAAGATTCGTCTACTCCATTTTATCTGCTGTTTTTTTTGTAATCGTCTAACACCAAAACATGAAGCTCGTCATTAACCACTTCAGCGATTGAGAGCTGGCTATTCCAATCCAAGAGTTGAATCCTGCTCAACCCATCTGAGATGAAGGTTCCAGCAGAAAGAGTAGTATGACCAATGTAGCTCTCATTCACCATATCCAAAATATCAACATGTATATCAAGATTATTTTCAGCGGTCCAAATACAATAAGCAACTCCCCTTCTAAAGAAAAGAACAAGTCCTTCTCGCACTGCAGATTTGGGAAAAGAATCCAGATTAGTTCTCTTTCTCTCCCCGTATCGTCCACTATTGAACAACTCAGGTACTTGAAGTTCTCGCCATGAATAAGTAGTAGTGGTAGCAATATTATCAATAGGTCCAATATGAAGAACTTCATAGCCAAGAACTTGATTTTCATCTTCATGAACAGAAACCAACTCAACAGCTCGGGTAGATGGAATGAACTCGACGGCAGAGCACAAACTAAGATTTTGTGGGCCGAGAAATTCAAGATATTGGAGTAACGGAGGGAAACTTACGCGACATCTATAATGAGAAACAGAAGATGAAGTTTGTAACAGCCATAAGCCATCACTGCTCTCAGCACTCTTAAGAAAGTTGCCTTCAGCAATCCGCATGATGTGAGTGTGTATGTCGGTTTTCTCCTCTTCCGAAATCAGACGCAAACGCAAATTTCGCCAGTAAAGGAACCTGAATTGAATGTCCAGAAATAAGGTGTTCCAAAGCCTGCATACACATTTGAATCTCACCAAAGACTTCATTGGCAAGAAGCTCAATATATGAAATACCAATTCAATGGGAAGACATGGCGAGTTGCTTGCCATTGGCCGATCGATCGGATACCCCCAAGTAGCAAGAAGGTAACATATATTAACAAGGACACTGAATCCATAAAGCGATAGGTAAGAATGTTCTACAAATCCGACACCAATAAGGTTGCTGTTTAGAGATTATTTGCGGCTGTCTTGCTTTTTTTAGTCATTTTAAAAAAAAAAAACAAATTTGGCCCGAAAAAGACTATCCAAAAAAATTAATGAATTGAAAAAGGAAAAATTACATTTTAATGTATAAATAGAATTGTATTTAAGGTGAATGTCTATATTTAGAGAGATTTTAGAGCTTGTTACTTGGTGGCTAAATCACTCTTTCCCTATAAATAGAGGTGTTCTATTCCATTTAAATTAACCCCAAATCAATAAGAATTCTCTCTTCTCCGTACTTTTCTCTATAATACTCTTCTTCTTCTTTTATTGTTTCATAACACTGTATAGGTCCAAATTTGGTAACCACGGTAACGGATAAGCAAGACAAAGGACGGGGTCGACCACGATACAACGTTTGAAGGTCGTCCTCATAAAGGCTGACGCCAGAAGCGAGCAGCTGAGATAGGATAGTAACGGTAACTTAGGTTCAGAGGTGTGCATAAAGAATATTCCTTTGGATAATCTTTATGCTGTACCTTTTAGGGGTTTTGGGGAATGTCTCTTATAAATAGGAAAAGATAGGGGACAAAGAAGGGATCTGCCTTTTTCTGAACTGAGAACATATTGCAAAAGTTAAAAGGAGAATATACGAAAAAGTTGTCTGATTCATTTATTCAAGCACATGTTGCTCAACCTTTATCCATAAATCTCAAGATCCCATATATACATTTTAACCTCTTGCTTTTCCACGCCGCCATCAGAGAAAAGGAACATCCCAATCATATAATCATTGGGTGATACTTCATTTCCCGTTATAATCCTTGTCATTACTAACATTTATTATACATTTATGTTAATGTTACAACCCATATTTTTGTATGTGAAAGTACGTCGTAAGTCCGTTGATGTAAGCTCGAAAATGAGATCCTCTTGGAAAGTATATAAAGTAATTTAATGGTGTTACATCCCATTTTTTTTCAAGCCTTTGAGAGTTAATATTCAAGGATAAATGTTTATAAGGGTACATGTTGTTACACCCCGTACTTAAGATGTTACTATCATTATAGGATTATCTAATGTAAACTCAAAAAGGATGAAATCCTTCTACAAGGACAAGAAAGGTTTGCCGAAGTGTTACGCAAGTTAAGATGAATATGAGACTTGTTAATCATGATTTAAATGAGTTTAAAGACATGATATGACTATATATAATGTTTGAATATGAAGTATAAAGTTTGAGAAAAATCGGATTTAAGTTGCGGAAAAACCGACTAAGGATTTGCCTTGTAATGAAGTTTTTTTAGTAATATATTTCGTGTGCTATATGAGATCTTTTTGGGACATATTACATACCAAATTGAAGGTCTTGGAATGTAGTTTCTAACGCTCTTAACTGTTTGTTTATACGATATCCGGATAAAAAGATATAAGCGTTTGGAAAAAGGCCAATGAGAGAGTGGCACGTGGCACCTTTTTGACTTTTAGAAAAGGGGATGTTTATCTCTCTGTCTCGTCTCTTACTTTGGTTTTCCAGAGAGCTCGACCATATAACACCCCTAAACTCATCCTCAAGTCCTCCATAAGGATTTTCAACGATACTATCATCCGAGGCACGAAATCACGAAGCAATAACACAAGAACGATCCCCACGACGTCAGTATTGCTATATAACCTCTCTTTTTCTTTGTAGTTTGAGTTTTGGAAGGTAGTTTGAAGTTAATAAAAATGCCTAATTTCTGGTTTCAAGATCTTAAATATCAAGTAAGTTTGATTAATTCATTTCATAATATTTAGAACTCACGGGATGGTGATCGGAAGCCGTGAGTTCGAGTTATTTGATTTGTAATGGACTGTTTTGTGGGCTGTTTCGTGTAGCTTTTGAGCTGTATATTTTGCTGCTATTTAATGGAGTTTTTGGAGGATAAATGATGTGGAGAAACACCACATATTGGTGAAATAATGGATTAGTTATTCTTTATAATACTTTCGGGGTGTTGGACACTACTATAGTCGTTGTTTTTGGTATGAATTGATTGGGGTATGTTGGGCTGTTGTAAGCTAAATATAACATGGATTTCGACTTGCATCTACTGTAGGAGGTAATTATATTGTGTTCCAACAAGTTCTTAAGGTTATATTGATATCGGTTGAGTTAAATAGATGAACTAGACATGAACTAGTGAATAAAGTTGTCAATTAAGAATAATTGGAGTTGTGGATCATTTTCTTTGTTATGGATATATGGTATAAGGCTGGAATTACTGATGAATGACTTCATTATCATGTTAATGATACTATTAAGTTAAAGTAAAAAGTCTATAAGGGATGATATGGGGTATACGAATTCCAATTGGAGCTTGTCGCTCGTCATAAAATAGTTATGACTTGTTGTTGTTGTTTTATGATGTCTTGTTATTGATGATTATGTATTGCTGGATTTCTCTGGTAATTTTTGTGGGTATATTATATTGGAGGAGACTCTTGTTACAGGGGAGATGCTGCCCGAATTTATATAAACGAGCTACAAGTTTAAGTTGCAGATTTAGCCTTTATTCAATAATGATTTTGAATCTCCTTATGTAATGGTGGATTGAGTTGAATTGTTTGAAGAGTAGCTTGGGAGGTATTAAGGACTCACCATGGTTAAGGTATGTTAAGACACTTTCTTCTTTCTTTTGGCATGATCTAAATTGAAATGAACATAAACGATACACTATTTCATAATGAATCTACTCCTAGCAAATAAGGTTGTACATGTTGTTATTTCCGTACAAAGTTATTCTAAGAAAGTATGTATGATCCTTGAGTCCTAGTGAAGTTCATATTGATGGTATGATGTCCATAATGCTAATCAAAGGTGAAACGACCTTACGTCACTCTGAAAGGTTTAGAACGTGATTCCATGAGTCTAGCATGCATATATAATATCTATTTTGATCTACCGAGCCGCACTATAGTAGGCCGGGTACAACACCTATTGTGCAACCACTGATCAGTTGGATTTACCGAGCTAAACGTGGCCGGGTACGATTCTACCGAGCCTTATGATGGCCAGGTACGTTTTTACCGAGTCCTCTTTGAGGCCGGGTACGATATGATGATAATGATGCCTACAGAGACGTATGTTTTTAAAAGTTTATGTATATATATGTATTATGCACTTCATGTCAATAGCTCCCAGAGGCACGCAGATGTTACAGGTTGTATCTCCTCTATCTCTCTTTACATTAATGTTCTTGTTTATGCTTTCCTGCCTTACATACTCGATACTTTATTTATACTGACGTCCTTTTTGCCTGGGGACGCTGCGTTTCATGCCCGCAGGTCCCGATTGATAGGTTGACAGTCTTCCTAGTAGGCTATCAGCTCAGCGGAGGTGTTGGTGCACTCCACTTGCTCCGGAGTTGCCTATTTGGTCTGTATGCTTTGGATATGTATTGATTGGTATGACGGGCCCTGTCCCGACCTTTATGATTTTATGTACTCTTAGAGGCTTGTAGACAAATATCAGGTTTATGGATACGTGTATGGCCTTATTGGCCTATGTGTTGAATTTACAAATGGTCATGTCGGCCTTATAGGCCTGTATGTCACATGTATAAGTTTGTATATCATGTTGGATCGTCATATGTTGAGTATTCCCTTATGATTTATTCTTGTTATCTCATGACGGGTTTCTGGCTCATTTACTTAAGATAGTATAATAAGAAAGATATGTTCTGTTAGTACTCGGTTGAGTAAGGCACCGGGTGCCCTTCGCGGATCTTCGGTTTGGGTCGTGACAGTTATTACATGTATTGTCAATCCTAGCATATTAAGTTCATTGTTTAATGCTCCCGAACTCTACTCGTTATTCAAGAGCTTTATTTTTTCGGTCTAGAATTTATTAAGTTCAACTAGAATTCACCCCTTTTAACTTATTATTAATTGATTTAGCATTTATTTCTTCAAACAATTTGGCGCCGTCTGTGGGGAGTTTTTAGTTGAAACTATAGTTCTTTCTAGATCATAAAGAAAACAGCCATTCGTTTGCACAAACTAATGATGTCAGGAAAAGGAAATGCAAGACTAAAAGTGATAGCAGGCGTCACTACCAACATTTTGAACACCATCAACGAAGATGGCAGGGAAGACAACGAGAATGTGACACCAA
The DNA here is from genome assembly GCF_000715075.1 of Nicotiana tabacum. NCBI lineage: Eukaryota > Viridiplantae > Streptophyta > Magnoliopsida > Solanales > Solanaceae > Nicotiana > Nicotiana tabacum. The sequence continues at coordinate 119,844,328 of NC_134086.1, read as the reverse complement.
ACGCTAAGCCCAGGTGAAGTGCTTCACCTCCCCCTCACAAAAGCGTGACAGCTACACACGAAAGGGGAGCCTCCATGTCTACAGTTGAAGAGGCACACCAACAGTAAAAAATTACTAGAAGAATGACTGACAATCACTCTAAACAATATACTCGACAAACCCTCTCAAAGGGAGAATAGAAACACTGCGCAAACAGATGTCGTACAACCACTAGCGAGCAGCCCATTCCTCAAACAGGTAACACTTACCCCGCTATTGATGCAGGTAATGATGCGCTCGCAGCTGTTCTAAAGAAAATGGAAGAAATGGAAAACGAAAACAAGGCGCTCAAGAAAGGGTCGATAAGATACCAGGCGCCCCAAAGTTACTACCAAAACGAGATGTTGGTCTATTCGTCGAACAACCGTACAACGAGGAAGCGGCTCCACACGCCATTCCCAAAACATTCAATATGCCACCGTACCTGAAGATATACGATGGTACTATAGACCCAGAAGATCACATCATCCACTACGTCACAACGGAGAAGGGCAACGATCTTTCGAAGGAGCAAGTGCCATCAGTGTTACTGAAAAAGTTCAGTGAAACCTTAACAGGGGGAGCCTTAACCTGGTATTCACAACTGTCGGCAAGGTCAATAGCAACATTCGAGGAAATGGCCGACAAATTTGTCACCGCCCATGCAGGGACTAAAAATGCGGAAGCCAGGATAAATTACATATTCGCCATTAGGGAATCGCCTGACGAGGGACTCAGGGACTTTCTCGCCAGGTTTAACAGGGTGAGAATAAGCCTACCAAATGTATCAGAAGGGATGGCGGTAGCGGCCTTCCAGAACAGGTTGAACAGGAATGGGTCGAGAGCAACCAGAAAACTATTAAGCAAGCTCATGAAATACCCTCCCACCACTTGGGAAGAAATCCACAATGCCTATTGCGCCGAGGTGAGAGCCGACGAGGACGACCTTAACGTTCTGACCCAACGACTGACGTCAGTTCAAGCAGAATCAAGGAACAATCATCGTAACATTGGTCAAAGGGATCAGTCGGGCCCCCGTCTCAACCGATAAAGACACCAGCCCTACGTTAAAACAGCCATCCCACCGTCTCCTTGACATATGGAAGGGCCGCCCAGGCCGTACATAGGGACTCAACAAAACTAAAGAGGTATGCCTCCACTCTTATCCGCTCATAATTTTTGTGTTTCCCCTTCAGAAATAGTGTACGCACTAGAGAAGCTTGGCACGAAGGTGAAATGGCCACAAAAGATGAAGTCCGACCCAAGTACTCGGAAGTCAAACGTCCTTTGTGAATTTCACCAGTAACGGGGTCACAAAACCGAAAATTGCATAGCCCTATGGCAAGAGGTAGTAAAATTGCTGAACCAAGGGCACCTGAGGGAACTGATGAGCGATCGTGGGCGAGCCAACTTTGCCCGCGAACGTGAACAACACCAGGGACCTCCAAAGCCACCCTCTACCGCTCGCACCATCCAAATGATCATCGGTGGAGGCGATAATGCAGCGATCAACCATGTGAAGTTCACCACTACACATAAACTGAAATGGTCGATCACCCACGAACGGTATGATGACCTCGGAGATAGTATTATCTTCGATAAGTTGGATACCGATGGTTTGACTTTCCCTTATTTCGATGCTCTTGTTATTACTTTACGTATTTCAGATACTGATATAAGAAGAATAATGGTAGACGATGGAAGCGGCGCGTGTATTATCCACCCCCGAGTCCTTGCACAAATGAGACTCGAAGACAAGATAGTACCGCATAGCATAACACTAACAGGTTTTAACAATGCCATTGAGCGAACCTCTGGGGAAATAACGCTACATGTTCTAGCCGGGGCGTCACCCTAGAAACAACATTCCATGTCATGAACCAAGACACAGCTTACAACGCCATCATAGGGCGGCCATGGATACATGCCATGAGGGCCATCCCGTCAAGCCTCTATCAAGTAATCAAGTTCCCTACTCCATGGGGAATATTCAGTATCCGAGGCGAACAACGCATCGCCTAAGAATGCTATCGTATCGCCTAGGATTGCATGTACACCCAACAACTGAAGGGAACAGACAGAGGCATAGCAATTACCAATGTCATGGACCGGACTCGACGTACAAACAGACGTCATTAAGGACCCTGACATCGTGGAAGCCACTGAGTCAACGGTAGAAGGTCTCGATCCCATCCAACTGAACAATAACGACAACAACAAAAAGGCTTACATCGGACATAAGCTCTCATAACCAGGTAAATTTCACAAGTTTTTAATTGATAATGCTGATCTATTTGCTTTCTCACATGTAGATATACCGGGTATCCCGAAAGACGTGGCCACACACAATCTGAACGTTGACCCACTCTATCCACCAGTGTGGCAAATTAGAAGGAAATTCAATGCTGCAATCAACGAGGCCGTAAGTGATGAAGTGGATAAGCTCCTCGCCAATGGTTCCATTCGAGAATCAAAATACCCCCAATGGGGCGCCAACGTGTTCATGGTAAAAAAGAAAAAGGGAAAATGGCGGATGTGCATAGATTTCACAGACCTAAACAAGGTGTGCCCAAAAGACTCTTTTACATTGCCTCACATCGACCAACTCATCGACGCAACAGTAGGACAGGAATTGCTAAGCTTCTTGGATGCCTACTCGGGTTACAACTAAATCCTCATGGAGGAGGAGGACCAAGAGAAAACTACTTTTATCACCTATCAAGGAACATACTGCTACAGAGTCATGCCATTCGGGTTGAAGAATGCGGGGGCAACGTACCAAAGGTTGGTCACCAAGATGTTTGAAGATCAACTGGACAAAATAATTGAAGTTTACATCAGCGACATATTGGTCAAATCAAAAAGGAAAGAAGACCACATCAATCACCTAAAAGAAGCCTTCGGTATACTGAGGCGGTACGACATGAAACTGAACCACGAGAAATGCGCCTACGACGTAACCTCGGGAAAATTTCTCGATTTCTTAGTATCACAAAGAGGCATCAAAGTCAATCCAGATCAAATCAAAGTCATCGAAGGGATACCTGAGGTGTTAACCAGCAAGAAACAGGTGCAAAAACTGACTGGCCATATAGCCGCCCTATCAAGATTCATCTCGCGGTCATCTGACAGATGCCACAAATTCTTCAACATGCTGAAAAAAGACAACAGGCTCTAGTGGAACTCAGAATGCATCGATGCCTTGAGAGAACTAAAGGCGTACTTGTCCTTTCTCCCACCACTTGCCAAAGCAGAGCCCAGCGAATGCCTCATAATGTATTTGGCCAACTCAGAAGTCGCGGTAAGTGCGGTGCTGGTCCGCGAGAATAAAGCTACGCAATCTCCAATTTATTATATTAGCAAAACCCTAGTCGACGCTGAAATAAGGTACCCCCACCTCGAGAAATTGGCCTTAGCATTGGTTATAGCTTCACGAAAGCTTACCTTATTTTCAGCGCCACCCCATATCGGTGGTGATAACCTTCACTCTACATAGCATCCTACATAAACCCGAATTGTGGGAAGACTGGCAAAGTGGGCCATAGAATTGAGTGAGCATGATATAACATATTAGCTGCGAACAACGATAAAATTGCAGGTACTCACCGACTTCATCGCCGATTTCAGTGCCAAAATAGTGCCCGCGGTCGAGCAGGAAGCTTCTCATACTTCCCCTAGGCAATGCAACCTTTGGGTCCTTTACACCGATGGCGCATCCAATGTATCGAGGTCTAGACTGGGACTCGCACTCGAGGTCCCAACAGGGGAAGTTATTCGCCAATCCATACGGTGCCCCAATATGACTACCAATGAGGCCGAGTATGAGGCCGTAATTACAGGGTTAAAGCTGGCTCTCAAATATGGAGCACAATGAGTCGTCCTTAGATACGACTCACAACTCGTCATTAACCAAGTTACAGGGACTTTCCAAATCAAAGAGCAAAGACTACAAAAGTGCCAGGCAGAAATTCACAAACTACTACCAGAATTTGATGAATGCCATCTCAACCAGATACCTCAAGTTCAAAATATCAAGGCGGATGGCCTTGCCAAACTAGCAGCAGCTACCAAAAAATATCACTAAAGAAAACGTGGTCACCCTCCTCCACTCATCAATAGACCAACTCGAGGTACATTCCATAAATTTGACTTGGGAATGGTGCAACTGTATCATAACATATTTGCAGGAGGGGATACTCCCACAAGACAAAAAGGAAGCTGAAAAGCTTCGAACGCAGGCGGCCAGGTATAACATCATAAATCACGACTTGTATAAGAGAACGTTCAAGGGCCCCTTGGCGAAATGCCTAGGGTCGAGTCAAACAAGGCGCGTGCTCGAATAAGTATATGAGGGCCACTATGGTGCCCTTACAGGCAACCGAGCCCTCGTCAAATGCCTCATTCAGGCAGGATAATACCGGCCTACTATGAAAAAAGAGGCCGCAGATTATGTCAAGAGATGCGAGCAGTGTCAAAAGTATGCACCTATGATACATCAAACGGGCGAACACCTCCACTATGTCACTTCGCCATGGCCATTCATCAAATGGGGAATGGACATCATCGGACCCCTCCCAGCGGGTCGAGGTAAGATAAGTTTTCTTTTCGTTTTAACTGACTACTTTTCTAAATGGGTGGAAGTAGGTGAGTTCACCCAAATACGCAAACAGGAAGTCATCACATTCATATGGAGGAACATCATATGCCGCTTTTGCATCCCCAAATAAATCAACTGCGATAATGGGCCCTAATTCACCGGGAAAAAGACGACCGCGTTCTTCGAAAAATGGCACATCAAGCGATACTCTCCACACCATATCATCCTACTGGAAACGGTCAAGCCGAATCCTCCAACAAAACAATATTGAATATCTTAAAGAAAAAGCTCGAGGACGCCAAAGGGTTATGACCGGAGTTGCTACTATAGGTACTATGGGCCTACCATACCACGCCGAAAACGAGCACATGTGAAATGCCATATTCACTAGTCTATGGAACTGACGCCATAATACTTGTCGATGTCGGAGAGCCTATCCTGAGATACTCCAATTAAAGTGGACAAAACAACAACGAGAACATAAAACAAGACCTCGACGAGGTAGAAGAATGAAGAGACATGGTTTATGTAATCACAGTAGCCCAAAAACAACAAGCATAAAGGTACTACAACAAAAATGCCAAAATACGACCACTCAAAGTCGGAGACTATGTTCTCAAGGCCAAACACAAGCGAGCAAAGACCCAAAAGAAGGCAAACTAGGAACTAATTGGGACGAGCCATACAAAATCACAACGACAACAATCAAAGGAGCATTCCAACTAGAAACAATGGAAGGAAAACTACTATAATACAATTGGAATGTCACCCACCTCAAATACTTAAACTTTTGAAAAAGGATGCCCCTCAAGTCGTACTCTTTTTCCCTCACCCAGGTTTTGTTCCAATTGGGTTTTTTCGGGGAGGTTTCAATGAGGCGACGAAGAGGACGTCTCAAAGTTCAAATTATAATTCATCGCCCCGCCTGCCGATTACCTCTCCAAGACGAACGATGATGGGACTAGATACATGGAAACTTCTCCAATATATGTATGAAAAGGACATGTATAGTATTCTCCAGTGAATGAAATAAAATAGCATTTTGTACTCCTCACTAAGATGTTCACCAACAAGTGAAACAAAGCAACATCTTACTCTCCAATGAGGCTTCTACTTAACATTCGACCTCGCTCGAATCACTTAACATTCGACCTCGCTCGAATCACTTAACATTCGACCTCGCTCAAATCACTCAACATTCGAACTCGCTCGAATTACTTAACATTCGACCTCGCTCGAATCACTCAACATTCGACCTCGCTCGAATCACTCAACATTCGACCTCGCTCGAATCACTCAACATTTGACCTCGCTCGAATCACTCAACATTCGACCTCGCTCGAATAACTTAACATTTGACCTCGCTCGAATTACTTAACATTCGACCTCGCTTGAATTACTTAACATTCGACCTCGCTCGAATCACATAACATTCGACCTCGCTCGAATCACTTAACATTCAACCTCGCTCGAATCACTCAACATTCGACATCGCTCGAATCACTCAACATTCGACCTCGCTCGAATCACTCAATATTCGACCTCGCTCGAATCACTCAACATTCGACCTCGCTCGAATCACTCAACATTCGACCTCGCTCGAATCACTCAACATTCGACCTCGCTAGAATCACTCAACATTCGACCTCGGTCGAATTACTTTGTTACATTCCAAGTTTTTGTACGTGAAAGTACGTCGTAAGTCCGTTGATGTAAGCTCAGAAATGAGATCCTCTTGAAAAGTATATAAAGTGATTTTACGTCCCATATTTTTTTGCAAGACTTTGAGAGTTAATATTCAAGGATAAATTTTTATAAGGTTACATGTTGTTACACCCCATACTTCAGACGTTACTATCATTATAGGATTATCTAATGTAAACTCAAAAAGGATGAAATCCTTCTACAAGGATAAGAAAGGTTTGCCGAAGTGTTAAGTAAGTTAAGATAAATATGAGACTTGTTAACCATGATTTAAATGATTTTAAAGTCATAATATGACTATATATGATGTTTGTATATGAAGTATAAAGTTTGAGAAAAAGCGGATTTATGTTGCGGAAAAACCGACTAAGGATTTGCCTTGTAACTGAGTTTTTTTTAGAAATATATTTCATATGCTATATGATATTTTTTGGGACATATTATATACCAAATTGAAGGTCTTGGAATGTAATTTCCAAATCTCTTAACCGTTTGCTCATACGACACCCGGATAAAAAGTTATAAGCGTTGGAAGACGAGCCAATTATAGGGTGCCAAGTAGAACCTTTTGACTTTTCAACAAAATGGAGATTTATCTCCTTTATCTCGTCTCTTGATGCATATTTACAGAGAGCACGACCAAGTAAGACCCCTAACATCACCCTTAATCTCTCTACAAGGATTTTCAATGATACTATCATTCGGGGCACGAAATCAAGTAGCGATAACATCAAAATGATCCCTGCGACGTAAGTATCGCTATATTACTTTTTTTTCTTTATAGTTTGAGTTTAGAAGGTATTTTGAAGTTAATAAAAATGCCTAATTTCTGGTTTTAAGATATTAAATATTAAGGAAGATTGATTAATTGATTTCATAATAGTTAGAACTCACAGGACGGTGATCGGAAGCCGTGAGTTCGAGTTATTTGACTTGTAATGGACTGTTTTAGGGCTGTTTCGTGTAGCTTTTGGGATGTATATTTTGTTGCTAATAAATAGAGTTTTTGGAGGATAAATGGTGTGGAGAAACACCACATAATGAAAAAATCATGGATTAGTCATTATGTTTGACACTACTATAGTCGTCGTTTTGGATATGAATTGATTGGGGTGTATTGGGCTGTTGTAAGCTAAATATAATATGGATTTCGAATTGAATCTACTTTATGAGATAATTATATTGTGTTCCTATAGGTTCTTAAGGTTATCTTGGCATTGGTTAAGTTAAATGGATGAACTAGATATGAACTAGTGAATAAAGTTGCTAATTAAGAATAATTGGAGTTGTGGATCATTTTCTTTGTTATGGATATATGGTATAAGGCTGGAATTATTGATGAATTACTTCATTATCATGTTAGTGATAATATTAAGTTAAATTAAAAAGTCTATAATGGATGATATGGGGTATACAAATTCCAATTAGAGCTTGTCACTCGTCGTAAAATAGTTATGACTTGTTGTTGTTTTATGGTGTCTTGTTATTGATAATTATGTATTACTGGATTTATCTGGTAATTGTTGTTGTTATATGATATTGGAGGAGGCTCTTGTTACAGGGGAGATGCTGCCCGAATTTATATAAACGAGCTACAAGTTTAAGTTGCAGACTTGGCCTTTATTCAACACTGATTTTGAATCTCCTTATGCAATGATAGATTGAGTTGAGTTGTTTGTAGAGTAGCTTGGAAGGTATTAAGGACTCACCATGGTTAAGGTATGTTAAGACACTTCCCTCTTTCTTTTGGCATGATCTAAAGTGAAATGAATATGTTATTTCATAACGGATCTACTCCTAGAAACTAAGGTTGCCCATGTTGTTCTTTCCTTATAAAGTTATTTTAAGCAAGTATGTATGATCCTTGAATCCTATAGAAGCTCATATTGATGGTATGATATCCACAATATTAATCGAAGGTGCAACGACCTTAAGTCACTCCAAAAGGTTTAGACCGTGATTCCATGAGTCTAGCATGCATTATATATAACATCTATTTTACTCTACCGAGCCGCACTATAGTAGGACGGGTACGAAACCTATTGTGCAACCACTGATCAGTTGGGTTTATCGATCTCCACGTGGCCGGGTACGATTCTACTAAGCCTTATGATGGCTGGGTACGTTTTTACTGAGTCCTCTTTGAGGCCGAGTACGATATGATGATGATGCCCACAGAGGCGTATGTTGTTAAAAGTTTATGTATATATATGTATTATGAATTTCATGTCAGTATCCCCTAGAGGCACTCAGATGTTACAGGTTGTATCTCCTCTATCTCTCTTTACATTAATGTTCTTGTTTATGCTTTCGTGCCTTACATACTCGGTACTTTATTTGTATTGAAGTCCCTTTTGCTTGGGATGTTGCGTTTCATGCCCGTATGTCCCGATTGATAGGTTGACAGTCTTCCTAGTAGGCTATCAGCTCAGCGGAGGTGTTGGTGCACTCCACTTGCTCTGGAGTTGCCTATTTGGTCAGTATGCTTTGGATATGTATTGATTGGTATGTCGGGTCATGTCCCGACCTTTATGATTTTATGTGCTCTTAGAAGCTTGTAGACAGATATCAGGTTTATGGATACTTGTATGGCCTTGTTGGCCTATGTGTTGAGTTTATAAATGGTCATGTCGGCCTTATATTCCCGTATGTCACATGTATAAGTTTGTATATCATGTTGGGTCGTCATATGTTGAGTATTCCCTTACGTTTTATTCTTGTTATCTCATGACGGGTTTCTGGCTCATTTACTCAAGATAGTATAATAAGAAAGACATGTTATATTGGTACTCGGTTGAGTAAGGCACCGGGTGCCCGTTGTGGCCCTTCGGTTTGGGTCGTGACACACTTAACATTCGACCTTGCTCGAATCACTTAACATTTAAACTCGCTCGAATCATTTAACATTTGACCTCGCTCGAATCACTTAACATTCGACCTTGCTCGAATTACATTACACTCGACTTTGCTCGAGTTACTAAGATCTACGATCGACTACGCCAAAATATTACACATAAACAGCCAAAAAACCAGGGACCCCCACACAGTAAACAAAAATAACAATTCAAAGGTACATAGTAAAAAGGTAATCATTCCATTACAACTATTATATTACAAAATCTTTTTACAAAGGGCTCGAAGATGCCCTCACAAAAATATCAAGGCAAAAAAAAATAAAAATACAACAGCCTACGCTGCGTCATCCCCCGCAGCATACTCTTCGTTATACCAAGAATCGGAGGCGAACCTGTCTGCATTATCATCTACATCATCCCGGCCAAGTGTACCAGGATCATAACCAAAGGTTTCGCAGGCTACACGTGCTTTAACATGAACACCCTCGAGTTCTACCTTGGAAACCTACCCGTTAGCCTTTAGGGACTTATACATATCAAGCTGAGCCTCGGCATGAACCCACATCTCATACAACTCCCGCGGCACAATGGGATCAACAGAAGTATGAGATGTGGATGGTTGCGACTACCGTTGCACTTTCTCTGCCTTCAAAGCAACAACCTGCTCGTTCAATCCGGACAACTTTGCCTCCAGATCTTGGATCTGCTCTTCTGACCTCGCTACCTTGAGCGTTGATGTCTCCACCTCGTTATCCCACTCAGACCTACAAACACGGAGAGTATTATCTAGGGCTGATACTTCAGATACGGCGACCGCCCTGCCCTTTTCGGCATGAGCCAATTCATTAGCTTTAACGCTCAACTCGCCCCTCAAATCAACAGCCTTCGCTTCCCTTCACCCAAGCTCAGCAGTTAAGGTGGTCACCTGCACCTGAAGATCGGCGTTCTCGAACATCACCCCCTTGCTCACTTCGAGCTCATCATCCTTTGCCTTAAGAGCCGCCTCAAGTTCATTGCATCGACCTATGGCCTTCATCAACTCATCATCCCGCTCTTTCAGCTCTTCAACTTTCTGCGCCAACTCTTCCTTTTTTTGATTAAGCCTGTCGCGAAACAATTAAAAATCGCTATCTTTAGTGAAGACATCAGCCAACGCCTGGTGCTTGGTGCGGTACTCTTTGTACTTGGAAGCCACCTTCTTAAAAATGGTCATCATTCGTTCATCCCTTCGGTCACGGTCGATCTCCATAATGAGAGTCTGACATGCAAAAGAAAGAAAGTCAGCATAAGTAAATTACACACGTGAAACAAATCCTAACAGGAAAAGAAAAAAAACATTTACTCGCAAAGCCATGCCGGAAATACTCCGTGATAGCTCCATGTCACTCATCGCCTGAAGCGTCGTGTTCTCAGAAGCGGCACACAAGGGGGCGAAGGTCGACACTGCCTGCACAGAGTTCGCCAAAATATCGTAACCCATGAGAATGATTACGTGTTGGTTAGGACCATCCATTATCACTTCCACATGGGTATTTCTATTCAAAAAGGCCCGCACCTCTTCGGGATCGATGTCCGAGCCTGAACCATCATCCTCTGCAAGCACCGCTCCATCCCTTTCGGCAACCGATAATGCACTACCTTCAACAGCCCATACAGGTTCCCCGCCTTGGCATGTCCCCTTAGCCTTAGGGGACCTCCCCACCGTAATAGCATCCGCCATAAAAATGGACGTCACTCTCGAAGCAACGACCTTCTTCTTTTCAACACTGGCAACGACGAACTTCCCGAGCTCCACCCTCCTCCTCTTTATCGACGATGAGTCCTCCCCGTTAGAGGACTCATCTACAAGGTGGTAGACAGGCCATGGAAAGATCTCATCTCGTACAATGACATACCGATGAGGGGGGGTCTCTTGTCGATAAAGTTTGAGTAAGACCTCCGCGGGCGGACTCAGCCAAAGTAAACTGTATCCCTGCTGATGCATTGGCCTGGAAAAATGCCGGCACTGGAGCTTTATTTTTGGAAGCCCGTCGACCTGTCACCACAAAGAGGTCATATCAATAAATGATGACAAACAGCTAAATATCGAAACAAAAGTAACACTTACTAGACGGAACCTTCGGCCTAAAGTGTTTGTAGAAACCCGCCCAATCTCGGATCCCCATAATGTGAGGTAACACACGAGCCACCCAGTCCTTAATGCCGACGATGGGAAAGGGTGCACGCCTCTCAGCTACACAAAAAAATTATAGATGAATAAAGATAAAAAAAGGATGAAAGAAGAAAACAAGCTTAGGTCATCAACACTTACGATTATGATTTTACTGCTCAGGAAATCCAGCAGGGTCCGACACCAAGTGCTCCGTTTTGATAAAAAAGTACTTGTGCCAAAACTTCCGGCTCGCCCTATCATCCATTCCAACTATTATCCCCCTAGTCCCGCGATGTCGCAGTTGTATCATGGTACCTCTGTGAAGGCTTGGTGAAAACAAATGTAATAGGTGGCGGATGTTGACCTCACAACCAGCCAACTTCGTGTACTTTGTCAGCATCAGAAAATCCTCATACGAATACAGAGACAACTCTGCCGGACAAACGTTGTAAAACTGATAGAACTCTTCCGCCAGCAGAAAAAGAGGGAGAGTATAACCAATTATGAAAGGATAAACATAAAAAGCACAGTACCCAGGTCTGTGGACCTCCATGATGTCGCCACCAGCTGGAACCATCTCGACGTGAGAAGGAATATGGTATGTAGATCGGAGTTCATCTATATGAGATGGCCCAGTTTCGAAGATCACCGGAACGAGAACCTTGTGGAAATCGCTTCTGGATAAGGGGTTTCTGGGAAGTATCTCTTCTACGGTAGGAAAACTCTCCTCAACCACGAGATCCTCACCACCGGAAGGAGGGGCCACCGACAACGGAGTGACATCAGAAACTTTGTCATGTACGCGAAGGGTTCGGGACATCTCGACAACAAAAGGTGTGCCATTAAACCTAAAGAAAGATGTGATGACTAAATAGGATGGTGAGAAACAGAATCGCAGAAACAATGATGATAACAAGAACTGATAGAGAGGATCGAAGGAAGAAGATGTACATGCAAGGAGGAAAATGGTGGAAACTTCTGAAAAAATGAAGCCCTCATCTATTTATAGGGCTGGATGGCACAAGAATCAAAGCGAAGGATTGTCGATGGCCCTAAAATCAAAACGACAAGCACGCAGAATCTGTCTCGGGAAGATGCATAATGACGACATGTGTAGCAGTGACGTCATATCATGGTAACCATACCAATCATGACTCCTCTGGTTGTGTCGTTCTCTCAATCTTGGTCGACCCGGTGTGATCTAATAGCCAAATTCTCTCACGACGAAAGCGAATGATGTCCTCTTATCAAGGACGTGCAGGGCTACGACCTCAACAAATGAAGGGACTAACTGTATAGGTCCAAATTTGGTAACCACGGTAACGGATAAGTAAGACAAAGGACGGGTTCGACCATGATACAACGTCTTAAGGTCGTCCTCATAAAGGCTGACACCAGAAGCAGGCAGCTGAGATAGGATAGTAACAGTAACTTAGGTTCAGAAGTGGGCATAAATAATATTCTTTTGGATATTCTTTATGCTGTACCTTTTAGGATTTTTGGGAAATGTCTCTTATAAATAGGAAGAGATAGGGGACAAAGAAGGGATCTGCCTTTTTCTGAACTGAGAATATTTTGTAAAAGTTAAAAGGAGAATATAAGAAAGAGTTGTATGATTCATTTATTCAAGCACATGTTGCTTAACCTTTATCCATAAATCTCAAGATCCCATATACACATTTTGCCCTCTTGCTTTTTCCCGTCGCCGTCAGATAAAAGGAACATCCCAATCATATAATCATTAGGTGATAGTTCCTTTTCCGTTATAATCCTTGTCATTACTCATATTTATTATACATTTATGTTATTACATGTATTTTCAATCATGGCATATTAAGTTCATTGTTTAATGCTCCCGAACTCTACTCGTTATTCAAGAGCTTTATTTTATTCGGTCTAGAATTTATTAAGTTCAACTAGGATTCACTCCTTTTAACTTATTATTAATTGGTTTAGCATTTATTTGCTCAAACAAACACATTATCATCACGAGACTTTAACCAATTGAGTAGAAGCTTTGGGATTGAGCATAATGATTGTCAATTGTTCCATCAACTTTATTCATGATTAAATTCTAGATTTAAGGTAAGTATTTTACTTTATTTTTCTCTTTTAAATTCTTGAAATTCTATAATTTAATTTTATATACAAGCAAAGACAATAAATTTTAATTATAATGCTAATAGAGTTGTAAGAATCTATAACCACCTGAAGTAGTAAAATTGCTATGTCTTGCCATGATCAAATTCATGTATGATTGTGGGCACAATAAGTAAAAACTCGTCCCATTGAATTTGCTTCATTATCATTCCCTTAAGAGAATGTGATAGCAGTATGTAATAAGTATGAAAGAAGACAAAATTATTACTATGAATGTATCAATAGATTGGACGTGGCAATAGATGAAATTATAATCGTCATCATTGTGATAATAAAAACAATAAGGATTCTCAAAATGATTCTTCACTCTGTGAAAGTAATATGTCATCAATTTGACATGAGATTTCGTAAAGTACATACAGATGACTATGGTCCATTCATGATGTAAATGTGATAACATCTGATTTATAAATACATATTCATTCTTGGAAGAATATGAATGTGCTCGTGATAGTGAATATACCACACTCACCTCTAAGAGGAGGTTTGAGATGAAATAAGAAAATAATTTCATTATTATGGCATGAATAGTCATTGGTCACGTACCTATTGTATGCCAAAATATTATGTCAATATGATTATTATAGGGCAAAAGTAATAGAAGCAACATATCTTGCCTATAATAATTTTGACCATGACCATAATGGTATAACTTTCTCTTTGAAAGAGATATTCACCATATTGATGTTGATAAATATGTGGTAGTACAAAGTTAATTGAGAGCTCTAGAAGAGCCAATTATACTATTTTGGAGAAACAAAATTGATTATCAATAAGGCATTGTGTTGTAGTAAGTCTCAAAGAAATTTAGTTTCTAAAGTATTCGCGAAAGCGGTTGGTTATATTGAGACTATAAATAAAGGAAAGAATTAATATCTTCTATTACTACAACTTGTAGCGGGTTAATATTTATGTGAAAAGTTCCATGTTTTATTCTCCAGTTTGTACTACACAAATAAAAGAATACCACAATAAAGTAGAAGTTTACTGATATAAAAATCCATATCATAATAAACTTAGAGTTTGTTGATAATTGCACACGTCATGGTATAAACCTGAAGTTTATCAATATTGATAATTTATGCAATTGGCATAATTGGTTTAGCCATGTTAATTTAAGTATGACGTGTAAAAAATAAAAAAGAATTCACATGGGTAAATATTAAAGAACTAGAAAGTTCTTTGCGGATTCTCTTATGTTGCTTGTTCTTATTAATTATAGACCAACTAAAATTGGGATTGAATCCCTTGAATGCTGGAAATATCAAAGGTGAATCTGGGCCCATTCACTTGCCATGTATACCACATAAGATGCATTTATGAGATGGTTACATGTGCGATTATTATTAACCCGCAACCTGGTGTCTGCGAGGTAACTTGCTCCATAATTTAATTTAGAGCATAATTTTCAAATTTTTTATTCAAGACAGCTCGTCTTGATAAGTTGGTTTAGCAAAATGATTTACTGAGTGCCTCCACTTAATAGCTAAACTATTTCTTATGAGAACAAAGTTATATATATCACTTTGATATACGTTATATATGAAAGTATATTATTTTCTCCCCTCGCAAGTGGTTCAGGGTTAGAAACCAAATAATCCCATCTTATTATTATTATTGATGTGCGGTGTATATTTAGATTAACACCATAACGCGCAAAGATGGTTTCTCAAAGTTGAGGAAACAAGTTAGTTTTTCTAACATGATGGAGAGACATGATAAACAGTTGAGAGAAAGTTACGTGGAATGAATTATCATGTATACAATAATATGAACTTGAAGTTCATAAAAAGATAATCCATTTGCAATATATTGCAAAGCATGCCATACACATTTGCTGACCCAAAGAAAATAACTATATCCTCACTGCAAATGCTCATATTAGAATAAGTTCTTGAAAAACAAAGTCTATGGTACACTTAAAGTATATAGACAAATCAGTTTCAAATAAAATTCTTGATAAAGAGGATGAGCAAATGATTAAAATAATCATAACAAGGAGGCAAGTGATCTAGATGATCACATGACATAACACTTCATAAAATCTCAAGAGAGGTTCAGGCACCTGAAAATATGAATGAAGAGATCTCTATGTTAAGTCTTTATGAAAAAATAAAATGAGGTTGTAACCGATATAAAATGAGGTTGGAACCGATATATATATATATATATATATATATATATATATATATATGAGGATCTTAAGTCTAGAGAAACAATTCAAATAGAACTGGTTTCATATGAAAGACATGTAGTTTTGGATTTGCAATTCAAACACTTGAAAGTATAAAGTCAATGGTGTATGTTATCACCTTTGTCTATCTTATTTCTCTAACATGACATGAAAACTTGATATGCATCTAAAGTCTATTTATTTGGCTTATATGACTTAATAATCCCTGAAGGATTTAAATTGCTTAAATCATATAGAATTCTTGGTCATGAAGTACTACATTCTAAGTGCAATTTGTGCACATTTATATCTTGCTATAATTATAAGCATGATAATGTGATAGCGAGATTTTCAAGGTGAACATATTCATTGGATTTAATATGGGTGATTTATTCACCAAATCTCTGCCGATGTTAACCTTCAAGAAGCTAGTGCATAAGATTGGAATGCGAAGGCTCAAGGATGTGAATTGATGCTCTCTTCAGGGGGAGTTAATACGCGTTGTATTCTTTTTTCCTTACAAGGTTTTGTCCCACTGGGTTTTCCTTGTAAGGTTTTTAATGGGGCAATCGAAAGACGTATTGTTAGATATGTGTGCTCTTTTTCCTTCACTAGAATTTTTTTTCACTGGATTTTATTTTAATTAAGGTTTTAATGAGGCACATTATCTATTGAATAGACATTCAAGGGGGAGTGTTATAAATAGAATTGTATTTAAGGTGAATGTCTATATTTAGAGAGATTTTGGTGCTTGTTACTTAGTAGCTAAGTCACTTTTTCTCTATAAATAGAGATGTTCTATTCCATTATAATTAACCCTAAATCAATAAGAATTCTCTCTCTGTACTTTTCTATGCAATACTCTTCTTCTTCTTTTATTGTTTCATAACATTTTATTTTAGGTGGACAAATAAAATAGAACAAGATTATCAACTAGTCAAGAAGGTAATTATGACTAGAAAAACTTTTGGTATTCCCTGAATAAACTGAGACAAGATTATGGAGTAATGAGATATTCTGAAAAAGAAGAAAAAAAACACTTCATTTTCGTTCCAAGGAATTTACTTTTTCATCTATCGTTCAAATGTCGCTTTTCTTGATTATGTAAAAGTCCACAGAGTAGTTGGTTATACTCTCATCGTTTGGTTCGCTAAGATTCCACTTTGGCAGGGCCGACTCATTGAAGCAAGTCAGTTTTAAGTGTTAACAATGGATAAGAACTTGGTAAATAATTTGCATGAATTAAGACTGCTGCAGCTTGATGGTACATAGCTCAGAGGAAGTTACAAGGAATTCCACTGAAGTCTAAGATGGCTATGCTGGCACAAATTTTCATACAAACAGATACCAGCTGATCTGCCACCTAAGAGCCTTGTTGTTGTACAGATGCGTTATAGCAGGCTGAAGCAGATTTGGGGTGGAACCAGGGTACTATGCAATACGTATTCAAACTGCCATTTTACATATTTCTTTTCATTTTAATTAAATTACGATGTTCTTCAGATAACACCTCCATTTGTTCCTGATAGTTCCTTAGACGACTGAGAATCCTTGATCTCAGTAATTCAAGTTACCTTTCTAGAAGTCCCAACTTTAAAGAGCTTCCTAATCTTGTGAGGTTATTTCTCAATTACCGCACAAGGCTGATAGAGATTGATGAATCAATCGGGCAATTGTATAATTTGTTCCTGTTGAACCTAACGGGCTGTGAAGACCTCAGGGGACTTCCACATTATTAGTTTTTTTTCTAGAAATAGGATTTCAAGAGTGACACAAGTAAAGGAAGCAAGAAATTAGAGCCAAAGAGTTAAAATCAGCAGAAGCTGAAGCTGAAGCTGAGTAAGAAGTGGACGCGGCAGCAGTTAGTTATATTAGTTACAGGTTGTTAGGATTAGTTACAAGTTGTTAGCAAATAATAATAGCATTCTAGATTCTTCAGCTGAGCTTTATATAGTTGATAAACATGTAAATGAGGCATTACATTGAAGATAATAACAACTTTCTTCTCTCTCAATTCTCTTTCTTAATCACAACTATTTTTCTCGGTAATTCCCTGATATAGCGGCCACCTTCTTCGAGATTCAGCTCCTAGATTGATTGATTTCCATTTAGTTATGTTACATTTGCATCAATTGGTATCAGAGCTACCTATCTTTGGCATTATAGATCATGACTCGCAGCAAAATACAAAGAAATATGTTAAAGAAACGAAGGAAAATTAACAACTATTCAAGATCAGTTGCAGAAGCTGATGGACGGAATGATGATTTTGAATGAACATAATATATAGACTGATAAGGAACTGCTGGAATTGAAGGAAACAATGGGAGCTGTGAATCGAAAAGGGAAGAAAAAAGAGCCAGTTAGTGCAGAATCTGCTTATGGTCGAGCTGGTTCAATGGAGATCCAATAAGAGGGAAGAATCAGAGAAGTCCACCAAGGTACGACTTCTAATGATAATTCCTTCACTCGATACTCTAGGCTTGAATTTCCTCGATTCTCTGGCCATAATTTAATTCAGTTTTAGAACCTACATGGACTGAGTATGTATTAGCTCTGAATGAGAGGTTTGGTGAAGGTTTTGACGATCATATGGAGGCCTTAAAGAATTTACAGCAAATTGGTAGTGTTAAGGACTATCAGAGTGAATTTAATAGGTTGTTAACTGGGGTTAATCTGTCCAATGAGAATGCCATTAGTTGTTTCTTGGGAGGCCTAAAACCATAATTGAACAAACCTATTAGAATTCAGTCACCTAAAACTCTTCTGCAAGCCTACATGATTGCTAGGTTGCAGAAAGAAGTATTTGAGGCTCAAGCTCAATCTTGGGGACTTAAGCCTAATCCAAGAACTCAAACTACCTTATTACCTACCCCTACCACAAATAAACATACTAGAATTCCTCGCAGGAGATTGAGTGCAACTGAAATGGATGAGAAAGAGCAAAGGGATTGTGTTTTTCTGTGATGACAAGTATGTACCAGCCCACAACTGTAGAGGCAACAAGCAGTTGTACTTGGTAGAAGTGATAGAAGATGAAGGAATAGAGTTGGAAGAATAGGAAAATCAGACACAAGAACTGTTGGCAGACTCAGATGAGTTCATGGCTATTTCATTGCAAGCATTTACGGGTGTAGCAGGTTATCAAACTATAAGAGTTACAAGCTATCATGAAAGGAGACCATTCAGGTGTTGATAGACACTGGAAGTACTCATAATTTTATTGATGAGGAAGTAGCTGCAAGACTGGGCTGCAAGGCTTATTCTATCCAAAAACAATCTGTGAGTGTGGCTGATGGAAGAAAGGTGCAGACTGCTTCAGTTTGTAAAGACCTCCAATGGTTACTATAAGGTACAACATTCTTATCTGATTTCGTACTCCAACCATTGGGTAATGTAGATATTGTGTTAGGTGTTCAATGGTTGAATACTCAAGGTAGGATATTGTTTGACTTCAGAAAGAGAACCATTAAATCTATGTACCTAGGGAAGATATATGTACTCAGGGGTGCAGGTGTTCAACTCAAGTCTGCTAAGGCTAAGAATTTGGTAAAGAAGGAAGGAGCACATGTCCAATTCTTTATGATGTCGTTAGTAACTAATAGGATGAAGACATTCAATGCCACAGTATACAGGCTATGCCAAGTGCTGACACTTTGCAAGACTAGCAGCACTAATAAGCCAGTACTCTTGTATTTTTGAGTTGCCTACTACTTTAACTCCTCATAGGGGTTCCTATGATCATATGATTCCTTTAAAGGAGGCATCTAATCCTATTAATAAGAGACCCTATAGATACCCTAGATAAAGAAAGATATAATTGAAAAACTAGCGCAAGAAATATTGGATCAAGGAGTGATACAACCTAGCACTAGTCTTATGCATCTCCAGTAGTGTTAGCGGGAAAGAACGATGGTAGCTGGAGACTTTGTGTAGACTATAGAGGTCTGAATCAAATGACTATCAAGGACAAATTCCCTATACCCATTATTAAAGACTTACTTGATGAATTAAATGGTCCCGAGATCTTTTCTAAAATAGATCTTAGAGCTGGATATCATCAATTGAGAAAGGCTGATGGAGACACTCACAAAACTGCTTTCAAATTCATGAAGGACATTATGAATTTTGGTAATGCCCTTTGGACTAACCAATGCACCTTCATCATTTCAGAGCTTAATGAATGTTGTCTTTAGACCATTATTAAGGAAATCAGTGCTGGTATTCTTTGATGATATTCTGATCCATAGCAGGAGTGTAACTGCTTATGTGGATCATGTAAGGGCTGTGTTTGACTTGATGAAGCAACATCAATTGTATGCCAAAATATCAAAAATGTGCATTTGAAGTGGCTAAAGTTGAATATCTTGGACATTTTATCAGTGCTAAAGGTGTATCAACAGATCCAAGAAAGATTATTGTTGTACATCAATGGCCTATACCTATGAACATCAAACAATTGAGGTGCTTCTTAGGTTTTGCAGTCTATTATAAAAGGTACATTCAAGGCTTTGGAACCATATGCAGACCACTTCATGATCTGTTGAAGAAGGATGACTTTGTATGGACTGAGGAAGGTAATACTGCTTTCAACAACTTGAAGCAGGTCCTGGTCTCTGTCCCTGTGTTAGCTATGCCAGATTATTCTACGCCTTTCATAGTAAAAATAGATGTTAGTGGCAAGGGAATTGAAACTGTATTTGATGAAACAAGGACATCCTATTGCTTATATAAGCAAGTCCTTAGCTCCCAGCTTGCTCTCATTTTTGTTGTCACTAAGTGGTCACATCACTTGTTAGCAATCACTTTATTGCTAAGATAGATCAGAAAGCATTAAAACACTCGTTGGATCAACAGGTGCATACTGATTTCCAAGTTGCTGGCATATCCAAATTGATGGGATTTGACTTCTCTATTGAGTACAAGAAAGGATCTGAGAAGAAGGCTGCAGATGCACTGTCAAGAAAACCTGATGCTGAACTATTATCTATATCCTTGCTTACTCTTAATGATTCATTATATTCACAGATCAGAACTTCTTGGATGAATGATCCAGCTTTGCAGGAACTGATGACTAAGCTACAAACACAACCTTACAAATCCTATACTTGGTGTAATAACGAGCTTAGATGGAAGGTTAGGTTAGTTGTGGGTAATGATCATCAGTTGAGGAAGACTATAATTACACTTTGGCATAGTACTACGCAGGGAGGCCATTCTGGGATGGATGCTACTATTAAGAGATTGCAGTCTCTGTTCCATTGGAAATCTCTTATCATTGATGTCAGAGATTTTGTGAATAAATGTGATGTCTGTCAAAGACATATTTCTTCTTCAAATGAGATAGCACTTAGCTCATTAGGCATATAAAAAAACACAGCTTCATCACAAGAAAAACGGGAGGGGAACAGAGAAACAGACGAGAGGCTTTTCAATTTTCTTTCTTGAATCTTAAAGAAACTTCACCAGGTCTGCTGCAACCTCTCCTAATTCCTACAAGTGTCTGGACTGACATATGTCTAGATTTCATTGAGGGTCTTCCAAAGTCACATGGTAAAGAGGTGATCCTAGTGGTAGTAGATAGGCTAACTAAGTCTGGGCATTTCTTAAGTCTGCAGCATCCTTATACTGCTCAGACAGTGGCTCAGTGCTTTTTAGATCAAGTATTCAAACCAGGGATCCAGTATTCTTAAGCTCCTTCTGGCAGGAACTATTCTCACTTCAAGGAGTACAGTTGCAGAGGTCCACAACATATCATCCACAAACTGATGGTCAAACAGAGGTGTTGAACATGACTTTGGAGACCTATTTGAGGTATTTTTGCTCAGATAGTCCTAAGGATTGGTCCAAGTATTTTCCCCTAGCTGAGTGATGGTATAATACTACCTATCACTCCACTATCAAATGCACTCCCTATGAAGCATTATATGGTCAAAAGCCCCCTATACATCTTCCGTACTTGAGTGGAGAAACTGATATTGAGATGGTTGACAAGTCCCTTGAAGCAAGAGAGGCCATACTACAGTTGTTAAAGTTTCATTTGTCTAGAGCCCAACAAAGAAGGAAGGATATTGCCAACCAACATAGATCTGATAGGTTGTTTGAGGTTGGTGATTGGGCCTACCTTAAGCTGCAACCTTACTGGCAAATCTCAGTGGCTACACGACCTTTCAATAAATTGGCTGCTAAATATTATGGACCTTATCTTGTTGAAGCAAAGATTGGTACAGTGGCTTACAAGTTGCTCATGTCTGCTGATATTCATATCCACCCAACATTCCATGTCTCTCAATTGAAGAAGTGCCATGAGGTGCCTCACACTATCAACCATCCTCTTGTACTCCATTTATCCAGACCATACTTCCCTCAACCAGAGTCCATCTTAGAGAGGAGGTTAGTCAAACGAGGCAATAAGGCTGTTTGCCTTACAAGTAAAGGAAGCAAGCAGTTAGAGGAAAAGAATTAGAGCTAAAGAGTTTAAATGCAGTAGCAGGATAACGTGGCAGCTAGTTATGTTAGTTACAGGTTGTTAGGATTAGTTACAAGTTGTTAGCAAATAACAGTAGCATTCTAGATTCGTCAGCTGAGCTTTATATAGTTGATAAACATGTAAATGAGGCATTACATTGAAGATAATAACAACTCTCAATTCTCTTTCTTAATCACAACTATTTTTCTCGGTAATTCCCTGATATAGCAGCCACCTTCTTCGAGCTTCAGCTCCTAGATTGATTGATTTCCATTTAGTTCTGTTACATTTGCATCAAAGAGAAAATAATATACTTGTGGAGATGGCTAAGAAGACATCATATGTTCCATCTAACTCCTCCAAAGATTTGATCGGGTATATTCCCACTCATGGATCTCATGGTATATATGGCAAAATGAAGTCCAATCCAATCCCCATATGGCCAAAGCAGTATAAATCTACAAGCCCTTGACGTTCGGCAGGGATTATCCCCTGATAAGGATAATCTCGCTGCATTTCTTGACTGTTTAAGTCAGAAACCATGTCTACTTGCTCACCATGCATTAAGTGAATACCGATCTCCTTGATGTTAAAACCAGTCATAGTAAGCACTGTGACATTCAGTGTGTCACCAGCATCCAGCTGACTCCGAAATTTCCAGCGGCTGAACCATAACATTTCTTTGTGGGCTTCAGGAAGACCATAGCAAGTCGGGCTATAAATCAGTTTCACGTTCTTCTGCTCATTATGGATTATCAAATAGAATTGGACCACCTCAATCCAGACTTTCCAGTCAATTGTGTAGGCTGAGCACACAGTTAAGCCTTGGATCTTGAGATCTGGAAGTGCAGGGACAGAGAAAGATATAGCTTCTCCTACATTTTTGTGACAATACCAATTAGGAACCTTGCTCCCCGGAAGAAATAGGCTAATCAGTCCTCTTTCAAACAATGCCTGCGTCATGAAGAATCACACTCAATAAATAAGAAAACGAGCAAAACAAATAACCAATAGCTACAGATGTTACATGAAGTTTGACTGAATACATGAAAGTAAATCCCCCAACCCTTTCTGGGGGAAGGAGAAAATGGAAGAGGAGAAAGTACCTTTGCTGGTCCTCTACTCTCTGTATTAGTTGAGTTATTATACAATTTCACTTGAGAGTTTCCCACAGAATCCCACATGCTTAATTCCAATGACTTCATTGTTTTCTCAACTCCTCTCATGGCTTCTAACTTGAAGCTTCCCTCCATATAAGTGAGATTTTTACAGCCAGTTGAAGGGTGAAGTTTCGCACGGCATCCTACTGATAGATATGTTACTTTTTCCAGGGAAGTGCAGTATCTCACCTGCAAATCATGGACCCGAGGTAGGTCTATGAGAGACGTGAGCATTGCACAAGAATTTAATTCAAGTGTGTTGAGCCTGGAAAGAGTTCTGATGCAATCTGGAAGGCAACTGATTGGATTTTTACTAAGGTTTAGGTCCTTCAACATCACTAAATTTCTCAAGTCCCTCGGAAAAGCAACCTCAGATAGATTGCACCCAGCTAGACTTAAATTAACCAAAGAGTTTGGCAAAGAGACCCATGGAAGCTGTAGAACCTTTTTCGGCTTAGAAACCCAAGACCGGATGAATGCATGCCATGTTGCATTCTGTTTTCTCATAGAGGCCGCTAGTTGACTCATTGGTATTTCATTAGCAAGAAACACTGTCAAGGATTTCACCCTCCATAGATCTCTTGGCAACTCTACAAGATTTGAGCAACCAGATATTATGAGGGTTTTAAGAACTTTTAGCTTGCAAATCTCTCTGGGTAGTTTCTCAAGTCTTTTGCAGTTTTTGATATTTAACAAAATGAGCCGAGCCTATAAGGTTCCAATGGATTCATGAACCTCAACTAGATTGACACACTCTTTAAGAAGAAGCTTCTCCAGCATTGGCAGTCCTGAAAAATCAGGAGTTCTGACAAGAGAACGAGAATGGCTGAGGTTGAGAGTTTTTACCAGCGGAAGCACCTAATATGAGAAAGATTAGAAGAAAAGGATGAGTAATGAGTTATTATCCATATTAATTCTGTAACACTTTCACTAAAAGTGGAGGAAACTAATAACACAAAAACAAGTGTCATACCCTTCTTCCATCCCATAGTCTTTCCAAACAGCTGTTCCTCATGTCAAGAACAGCCAAGCTCTCCAATGGAAAATCATTTGGCATACTCTTTAAAGGAAGACCTCTCCAATATAGCCACCTCAGGTTCTTGGGAAAATCTTTATAAGCACCATTTAGATGTGTATAACTGATCTGAAGCAGTCTTAGCTTGTTCATCACTGTAAAGATATCTGTTCCCAATTCAATCCCATTTAAGGTTTTTGAAGAAAACTTGATGAGACGCCTGGAGAAACCGAACCGATAACTCTTAACTTCGGTAAACGGCAACTTTCTTCCACTGCTAGAACTTCCCGTGAAGGATTGGTCTTCCTTTACCATATTCATGTCAAGGAAAAGACCTTCAATTGTCTCTGAGCCCTGAAAATAATAATTTGAAAAGAGCTTAGCAGTTCCCAAAAGAAAAGGAAGTGTACACCAGAATGGAAATGCTTACCATGTTTTCTCTCAATACATTAAATGAATCCTTGTAGTGCCACAACCGGGTACGTCTCCCAGGCTTCTTGGGTGATTCTTGTCGGACCATTTCTCTGCCCATGTCCCGAAGCATTTGATGCATTATCAACTTGTTACCCTCAATTGTCAACAGGAATCTATCTGCGAGATTCTGAATCCCCATTCTTGTGTAAATATAAGATTCGTCTAGTACTGCAATAACGTAATCCTTATCCTTTCTTGTAAAGAAGCAGGCAATGTCAAGGAACAAATTCTTATCATGGTCATCTTTTAACGAATCATACCCCAATTTTAGTTTTTTAATTATCTGGCTCGCAGGAATCGCTTCCAACTTGTCTAATGCACTTTTCCATACATCGATCTTTTTCCCACGAAGCCCAAACTTGAAGTGCCAGAGGAAGCCCTCCACAATGCTTTACCACCCTGGTCGATAGTTCCATGTACTCATCAGCTGGATGGTCCTCGCCAAAGGAATGCCAACTGAAAAGCTCCAATGATTCATCATTACCCATTTCCTTGACTTCGTGAACTTTTTGAATTCCATGAACCTGGACCAAATTTGAATTCTTAGTTGTGACAATTATTTTACTTCCTGGACAGAACCAATTTTTCATTCCAATTATAGCGTGTAGCTCTTCTTGTTGATCAATGTCATCTAATATGACTAGAACTCTCCTAAAACATATAGCATCTCTTATCTTGATTATCCCTTCATCAATATCCTGTATTTTACTCTTTTTCCCAGTAAGATCATAAAGGAGCTGTTTCTGTAAGCGAATTAAGCCATCAGGTTGCTGAGAAATATCTCTGATATTTGCAAGAACGCTACTACCTTCAAATCTTTCAAAGTTCATAGTAAAAATATACTTGGCAACAGTTGTTTTCCCAATTCCACTCATCCCACAAATTGCAATGATGTTATCGTCATTTGATCCATTCTGCAACCATGACACAATATTTTTGACCCGCGAACTGATCCCAACCAGGTAAGGCGCAACACTAGAGATTGTGCGGTTCAATTTATCCTCAATGAGCTGAAGAATCTCTTCAATGAACTTTGACTCCTTCCTTATCAATTGACAAGAAGCAAATTGATTGGCATAATGTTACATCTGAAGAAACTAACTAGCAGAGGCTTTTGTATTGTTGAATCTGAAGTATTTAGAATATATGATCATTTCTCTGCTTGTTACAAAAACAGAAAGTGAAAAAGTAAGAGAAAGAGAAAATCAGCTAGACCGGCATGAAATTCCAGCGATGCCAACATATTCATACAAATACTTCAACCTCTAACTCCATTTCCTTTCTAATGAAATCAGCTGTACAATACAAGTACTTTGATGCCTAACTGAAAGGATCCTAAGCTTTAAGTTCTCAACCCAACACGTCAATAATATTTGAGACTTAAGCAGATTTATGTTTCCCAGGATAGTAATGTGCGGAGGAAGAGCCCATTGTTCACCTTACTCTCTCCCTTTTCTTTTTTCCTTAAATAGCTTTAGCTTCACTTTTACTATTTTATAATTTCCTAAAGACAAGAAAAAGTTATTCCTCAAATCTCTATATGCAAGGAGGAACGAGCAGGGGCGGACTCATAGGCTTATGCATGAGGCCGTTGTTGTTGTTGTTGTTGTTTCTGGAATTGATCTAATATTATCTTTTGACACCCATGCTCCAAAAAGACTAAATGGTGCACTTAGTTGAATACTAAGTTATTTACTTAAAGGAGCAAGGATCAATTCTACTTATTACTTTCTTTTTTCTCCTTTCTTGAGTGGTGCACCCTTCTTATAAAATTCCTAGATCCGCCTATCGGAACGAGTTCAAAAAAGTTATTTGAAAACAAAATCTCAACCTATTCTTGATTACTTTGCAGCATGAAGAATTGACTGGCTATGAAAAAGCCTTACCTATCCTCTTGATTGATCACTGTAACACTAACCAAATCTGCAACCTCTCCAAGAGCTGCTCTCCATTTTTGAACCTTATCAATCCACTCCCTCTTTCCTTCATCACTTTCAGCTTCAATTTGCTGCTCATATCTTCTAAATGCTTCTGCAAAACTCTTTGTCTGATCTTTAACTTCAGAGGGATCCACATGATAGAAGACAGGAAGAATTCCATGGCCTTTGGTCCTCTTATGTTCAAGGATTTTCACAAGTTCATCAAGGCACCATGTGGAAGTAGCATAGTTCTTTGAGAGGATAATTATTGCACTCCTCGAATGTACGATTGCATGCTCTAACTCAGTCTTAATATTTTCCCCTCTCTCAATCTCATTGTCATCCTTAAACGTGCGCCACCCTGCACCTACCAAAGCAGCATAAAGACGATCAGTAAAAGTCTTGCGGGTGTCTTCGCCTCTGAAACTCAAGAACACATGATAAATGCATGGAGAAACAAAAGAGGAGTATGTTTTTGGTCTTTCAGAACCCATCAGATCAAGTTGACCAATTCTCTAAGTAAGGATTCAATGGTTATATAATTACACAATGCTTTAAAAAATCAATGTATGAAATAACAAGAAGAAAATGCAGACTAGTGAAAGCTAATTAGGCTAGATAATAGTTCCTTTATCTGCTAATAAATTAATAAGCTGATTCTTTATTTAATTAGTAGTGAAATCCTCAGCCTTGGATCAATGAACATAAGTCCAAAATCTGACTCAACGTCCACCTACTTTTGCCTCTATTATCACATATAAAGAATTAAATTAATCAAAAGATGGTCAAGGGAGTCTCTGCTGTTTGATTATAAAAAAGAAATATAAAAGGGGCCTACTGCTTAATTAACTAATCCTTCTTGATTAGTTTATTCAGGAATCAGCAGCTTGGACACGACAGTGGCACTGGCCACTAATCTTTCCGAACATACAATTTGATATTCTGCATAGAGCATCTAATGCTATACAATAACCACCTCTCTTGACAAATTATATGGTCTGAATTGGGAAATTAAATACTCCAAGCCCACACCATAATAAAAAATAAATTTCTGAAAAACATTGGCTTTACAGGTAGATATCATCACCACAAATCTAAAATTTCTGTCTCTCGCAAAATTTTGGGGAAGAAAATTCAATTTAATCTGCTTATGGACAAAACAGAATATGAATTCGGGAGAAGTGTGGTCTAATATGTATCTTAAGTGAAACATGACTTATAACTATGTCAAAACCAAAGCTAACTGCAGACTATGATTATTTATTTTTGTCGTATAAATAAACCTAAAAACTGTAGTATGAAAATAATCAAATTCTAAAAACATGAAAGAATTTCTAGTCACATATAGTTTCGAGCTCTTATACAAAAAAATCAAATTGAACTGCATAAAATCCTAAATTTTGCCAAGACCTTTGCAAGTCTTGAACTTCTTCCATCACGGATAAATGGGCGGACATCGAATTATGTTACTAAGGAATTTGTTGAGGGCATGTTCGTTGTCCTTGAATTTAGGAACAAATTTTCCGAGAGCTCGCACGTATGAAGGATCAAATTCTCCGGTAATACAAAGAAGCCTGGTGAGACGACGAAACAAGTCTTTGCAGAGAATTGCATTATAAGCACTAGTAGTTTGTTTCAAGGGCCGCTTCGGACCAAAATAGTGCTTCACGCAAAACTCTGTAAGTGGCAGCTTATCATCCTCGTCGTCTTTGCTGCTGCCTTTTAGGTTGAAAGTGATAAATAGTAGTATTGCAGAAACTATGAGTACATGAATGAGGATGAGAAATACCAGTAACCTTCTTGTAATATTGATATTGAGCGCCATTAATTACTACTGCTTTAGCTTGGCACCGCAACCGCAATTCCTGTAAGGTTTTATACTGTGATATTTATTATACTAGAAGTAGGATTCGAAGGCAATATGTTTGCAGAATTCCCCAATCCCCAATCGAGAACTTCAAATTGGTGCCATTTTATAATTTAAAACTAATATATGACTTGAGGCGATCAACCTACCCTATATGAATCTGGGTCATCATCTAACAAGCGAGGGTTGTCAAATGGCCGTGGTCGGGTCGGATACGTGCGGGTAATATAAAAACGGATAAATTATCGGACCCGATTCATATTTAATATGGGTAAGAAATGAGTTAGCCGACGAATAATATGGATAACATGACTTCTTGAATATGATCATTTTTTGGAGAATTTTCAGTTTTCCAAACTTGAGTAATCCCTAATTTGAGGCTTTACAATGTAAAAGTTAAACCCATTATTATTTATTTTCTAAACAGATAATATGATTCTTATCCATATTTGACTCACTTTTAAAAGGTTCATTATACTACGGATTTTTTAATGGATAATAAGAGTGGATAACTATGTTCTTTTAAGGAATTTTTACCTCGTATAGCAAGGTTAACACCTTATTTATTTTAAATAAATACCATTTAAAAAAATTATATTATATAGATATCTTTTAAGATTTATAGCAAAATATTTAATTTTGGTTACCTCCTAACCCTAAGCCACTAAATACGCTAATCAGTTACACTATTTTCTTTCTCTTTCTACTTTGATACATCACATTCTCTTCCCCGTCCATTAAAATTTTCGATCTCCTCCTTCCACCGGATTTGTGCAAAGCCCACTTCAGAAATTGCTCCGGCTCCCGCATCCGACGACTGCAACAACTTGAACTTGGTCCAATTGAACAGCCTTGCTCCAATGGGCTATTTGGGAACAAAAATAATCCAGCTGATGTTGATTTTGAATTTGATTTATTGATGCAAGATGAGTACCAGTTCGATATCTTCTCACAGTTGTCCCCGGAACATGGGCATACTACATAGGCTAATTCTTATGATTTTTTTATTTTTTTTGTTAAAAAATAGGGTCAATATAATGTTTTAACAATTAACGTTGATATAGCTTTGGCAACAGAGCCTGGATATACTAGATTGGCTAATTCTTCTGATGCTTTCTGAATTTTTTGGGTCAATAATCAATAATGTACTGACAATTAGCTACAACGTTCAATAAGATTTGTTATGATTTTGCTCTTTTGTGCAGAGCATTTCAATGTATCTCGCTGTATTTTTATGTATTTCATTGTATTCACTATTTTTTTTTCATTGTAATTTAATGTATCTCGTTGTATTCCATGTATTTCATTGTATTCAGTGTCCTTTTTTCTCATTGTATTTCAATGTATCCCTCTGTATTCTATTTATTGCATTGTATTCATTGTCTCGCTATATGCCATGAATGTATTCATATGTTTTTTTAATTAATATAATTTATGTATTCAGATGTATTATATAATTTCTCTGAAGATTGTTATGTTTTTGGGTATTTTGCGGTTGAGAATCTTTTTTATAACTAAAAAAAATACAAAATTTGTTATAATTGAGTTTGTTGAGTTATATTAGGAGTCTATTACGTTAATTGATTCACTTTCCGTTTTAAAACAGTATAATCCCCTATTTCACGCCGTGAATACTGTCGAATACAATAATCTGTCCAGCTGTAATCTCATGTTTCACTTCATGAATACAGTCGAATACACTCGAATACAACAACTGATAAGCTGGACTTCCCTAATTCACGCTCGAATACACTCGAATACAACAACTGATAAGCTGGACTTCCCTAATTCACGCCTATTTTTGCTACTGTATTCATGAATACAATAGCTTAAATACATAATACATCTTATAACCACAGAAAATGTATCTATATTCCGTAATATAGCAAATGATATCTATAGATAACTAATTACTACAAAAAGATAGTGCTTTATAAAAATTTCTCTTCTTTAAATCATTTTGCCACCACTAATCAAGCCGATCAATTAAAGTGGAGGAAATGATCTCTTAATCAAACCCACAATAAAATAGAATGATCGTACAAAACATTTTTATATTATATTTACAGATCTATGTAACTAAAATAATATTTAGACTTAGACATCATTTAATTTTTTTTAAGATTAAAATATCTAAATATTCAAATGTGTATTAAAACTAAAATGCTTGAATCTGGATACATATCTGAAGAATAAGATTTATAAGAGTAAATAATAAGATTGTTTATTTTTTGAATATGAAGGTATAAAACTTATCTTTATTTTAAAAATTAATAGATAGAAATTTTCAGATTAAATACTAATTATAATATTATATCAACAAAATATCTTTTTATGGTAGTTGGTGTTGGTTGTTGGTGCCGCCTGGGGTGGTGGTTAGTGGTGGCAAAATAGATTAAAAAAATAGTTATCTACCCATATTATCTACTTAAAATGGGTTAGATAATGAATTTTTTAAAAATGGGTCAAATATAGATAAGAACCATATTATTCGCTTAAAAAATGAATAACAATGGTTAACTTTTATATTTGCAAAGACTCAAATTGAGGATTCCTCAAATTTGGAATACTAGAATTCTCCCAAAAGTGATCATATTCAAGAAGTCATAGATAATATGAATAGATAATATGGATATCCATACTATCTGCGGTTTAACCCCTTTTCTATCCGTATTAAATATGAATTGGTCGAATAATTTATTCATTTTTACATTATCCGTTTTGGCCCGCTCATATCCGATCCGACCCGCCCGTTTGCTACCCCTTGTGGTGGTTGATGATGGTTGTTGTGGGTAGGAAGTTCATTCTTCTTGTTGATCTATTCAGTATTTCAGACTTCAGGGCCAGAGCAGTGTCACATAAGCCACCATACTATTATGGAATATAAGTACAAAAATGGATTACAGCACCAAATAGCTCAGATAACTTTCTAAGTCGATGCAAAATCTACACTCCCCTTTCTCCATTAAACCACAGATTAGAAACTGCCTTTGGTGGACCCAATGTCTGTTTAACTTCAACAACCCAAAGATTGATAATCCCTGCATTTGCACTGATGGGTGAGGGAAAGTTGACATTTTCAATGAATTGGGAACCTAAACTTTCTGTAATCAAGATTCAAGAATAAATGGAGAGGTGATAGACGCCTGAGCTTAGCTCATAAGGAGACAAATCTCCTCCAATTGCATGATGAAGTGGATAGCAGGGACGACGACATCCCTCCTTTGTATTCTCAGATAGGGTGTCTTCCTCCCTTTGTTCACTGCATACAAGATGGGCACCAAATTCCCTAACCAAGCAACTCATGCTTAAGGAGACAACAACTTGATCTCCTTTTTCTAGCTGATCTCCAAACTTCCAACGACTTAACCATAGCATTGGATTACCAGGAGTTGCAATCCCAAAAACCGTTGGACCATAATTCCATTTGATCCTCTTGGTTTTATTGCTCACTTTTATGAAGTGACTTTGGCTGAAACATTCGTCATAACATTCTACATAAGCAATGCATATCTCTAATCCTTGTGTCTTGATGTTAGGAAGTTGAGGCACAGAGAAAGCTAATGAGCTCCCTGTGCTTATATTATTGAACTCGGTAGGAACCTTGCCTCCAGGAATGAAAATGCTGTGTATACCAAATTCATAGAGTCCCTGAACGGGACCTTTGCTTTTCGTTGAGGTCAGATAGTTGCAAAGTTCCACATCTACTGCTCGGACCTCCAAATTATCTAGGCAAGATACAACAACAATATCATCAATAGGATCTAGCTTGAATACTCCCTGAACCTCAACCAGATTTCCACAATTCTCTAGGTGCAAGTCAAGTGACCTCATGAAGTTGGGTAGATTTGTTACTCTATTCAGTGATATGCAGTTACGTGCATTCAATAATTGTAAACTCAATGGAAGTTCCGGGATCCACTGGAGCTTTGTGCAGTCAGCTAACTGAAGGGACTGCAGCACAGTTAGGCTCTTCAGGCTCTCTGGCAGGGTAGTAATGGGATTTCCTCTTAAATTCAGATATTTTAAGGAGGACAAGACAGAAAGATCATAGGGAATAAAAGTGCCAGTCAGATTGCAATGTGAAATATCCAAACTTTGTAAGGTGATCTGAAAGAGTTCTGACATTGAACGTGCTGACTTTGGCCACGGTGACATCCAAGACCAGAAAATTGAATAGACAGATTTAGCAGCCAGAGAGTCACTACATATTGGCTTTTCACCCTTAGAGGCAAGTTGATTTCTGTTAGTCACATTCTGCAGAAGTGCTTGCAAAAAAAATTGATTTCGCATTGTCGTGGAAAACTCCAGCTTCGAGCACCCACAGAGTGTTAGTTCTTCTAACGATTTTATTTCCCTCATCTTCCTTGGAAGCTTCCTAAGGCTCTCGCATCCCTTCAGATTTAAAACAAGAAGTTTATGAAGTCTTCCAATGGACTCATGGACCTTAACCAAACCTATGCAATGTTCAAGAATAACTCTTTCTAAACTCGGCAGTCCAGAGAAGTCAGGGGTCTTCATGAGATGGCGTGAGTGACTAAGATCAAGTATCTTCAATGATCGGAGAGACTGAGGAAAAATAGATAGAGAGGTAGAAAGAGTCAGTAAAGAAAAAGTACCAAAATGTTTGCCAGGACACAAATAACCACAACATTAGACAAGAGTGGAAGTCAGCAAACCTTTGCTCCCTCCCATGTTTGGTGCAAGTTGCTATTGCTCATTTCAAGAACTACAAGATTTTCTAGAGGGAAGCCACTTGGAAAGGAAGTTAATTGGAATTGATACCAGCACATCCATCTTAATTTCTTTGGAAATCCTTCATAGGTGCCAGAAAGCTGCACATTATCAAGCTCAAGAAATCTCAGTTCTTGCATTTTAAAAAATGCTTTAGAACTTATTCCAGCTTCATTTGGTGCAGTCTGTGATCTTGCCGAAACAGAATTTACTTGACGCCAAGAGAAAAAGCGTAGGCAAAGCCTCTTTGATGAGTTTTTGAGAATCAATGTTGAAGTATTCGGTGAATCATCACAGTGAGGTCTTTTTGACATATTTTCATGTTTGTCTGATTTGCTTTCATCTGATCCACGCATTTTAAGAGTGAGCCCCTCAATAGATTCTGTAACCTGACATGGAAAGTAACATTGAAGTGAGCACGAGCACCAGGAAAAAGTAGCAAATTGTTACAAGATGGGTGAGACATACAGTTTCTTCCTGCAGTATACTGAGGGCATCCTTGTGATGCCAGATTCTGCTGCGTTTACCAGGTTCTGTGGGCGATTCTCGGCAGATGACCTCTTTACCCATTTCTTGTAGTAACTGGTGCATCATTAGCTTGTTTTCAGGAGTCACTGTCAGAAGACATCTATCGATGAGATTCTGTATTTCAGCAGTAGCATGGAAACCACATTCATCAAGAATT
This sequence comes from Nicotiana tabacum, assembly GCF_000715075.1. NCBI lineage: Eukaryota > Viridiplantae > Streptophyta > Magnoliopsida > Solanales > Solanaceae > Nicotiana > Nicotiana tabacum. Next base: position 119,810,346 of record NC_134086.1, on the reverse strand, counting down.
TTGATTGTATAATCTTTGTCCTTTCCAACAAAGAAGCAAGCAATATCAAGAAATACATTTTTCTCATGGTCATCAGGCAAAGCTTCATAGCTTAGTTCAAGAATTTTATGTTTATGGAATTCAGAATATCTTTCTAATTTATTTATTGCAGCTTCCCATAAATCTATACTTCCACCACGTAGCGAAGAGGCTAGAACTTGAAGAGCTAAAGGAACCCCTCGACAATGTTTAACTATCTGTTTGGATTGCATCATGTACTCCTTGGCGGGATGGTCTTGACCAAAAGTATGCAAGCTGAAGAGCTGAAGCGCCTCAGGAATGTCAAACCTCTTGGCTTCATACATCACACAAGCATCGTGAGGGTTTACCAAGCTTTTATTTGTAGTTGTTATAATAACTTTACTCCCAGGAGGAATCCAATCTCTTGAATCAAGTAATGCTTTCAGTTGGTCCAAATCATCAACATCATCAAGAACCAAAAGAAACCTTCTGTGAACCAAAAATTCTTTGATCTTAGAAGCTCCCCCATCAATATCATATAGATCAATCCTATCCTCTTTCAAAAGATCTGAAAGCAGATTTTTCTGTAGGCTAATTAGACTGCTGCTTTCTTTTGCAATTTCTCGAATATTTGCAAGAAAACTGCTGTACTGAAATCTGTCACAATGTAGGTTAAAAAGAGCTCTGGCAATGGTTGTTTTCCCTATTCCAGGTTCTCCATAAATCATCAATGTATGAGCACCAGTCAAGCTATCTTGTAACCAGAAACTGATCTCTTTCACGCGGTGATATATTCCAACTGGATATTGGGCAATACTCAAAACTTTGCGACTCATCTTACCCCAGATGTCCTCAACAATTTCTTGAATAAACGTTAACTCATCCCTGACAGGAAAAAAAGGACCATTCAGATATATCATATTGGTTGAAATGCATATGTCACAATAACAAGATGGAAGTCGAATGACCGGATACAACGCTGATGTCATAAGATAAAAGTCGTAAATCAACAGAATATTATATATATCCAAATAATTGCAGGTTTTGTCGCACACTTAAGAACACCTATGTTTCAAACGAAATTTCATTTAGCTTACCCGTCTTCTAGAACTATCCCTGCCATATTTGCAACCTCCTTGAGAGATGCTCTCCATATCTTCACCTTTGCTATCTGCTCATTCCTTCTTTCACCCTTCCCCCCCATGATCTGCTCTTCATAATTATGAAGCGCTTTTGCATAAGATCCTTTCTGCTTTCTCACATGGGATGGATCCATATGATAGAACACAGGTAGAATCATATGACCGGCACTGAACTTCCTTTCCAGGATGTTCACAAGTTCATCTAGGCACCTTCTAGAGTATGCATAATCTTCCGAGAATACAATTATTGAAATTCTCGCTTCCTTGAATGCTTTTTGCAATTCTGATCCAACAATCTTTCCTTTCCTAGCTTCACCATGTTTCTTGAATGTTCGAAGACCTACACGTGTCAATTCCGTGTGCAGAAGATTGATGAAGTTCATACTGATCTCTTGGCCTCTATAACTCAAGTATACATGATAAGGGCATCTAGGACTGGAGAACGATGCCTTTTCAGCTCTCATCATGAACATGGATCAAAGGTCTAAACGAAGACGCTCTTTAATCTGCAAAGTTCATCGAAAGAAGGAAAAATAACAATATAAGTTACTGAAGATAATGTTCTCTCATGCATTTCATGAAATTGAATGGATAAACACAAAATATCTCAAATTAGAAGATGGGAAGGGGTAACTACAGCCAATCTTTTGTCTAATCAGGCTTAGACATGCAGATATTTTATTCGTCACAGTTGCTTGATGCAGCAGCATTGATGATTTTAGCATATATAACTTTGGCAGTAACAGTATCTATTTGACATGGATTCTATTTACACCTTTAACAAAAATGACTGATTTAGAGTGATGTAGTCAAATGTACTATCTAAGCTATCTCCAGATTACAACATCCTGACTCTTGACTTGAGTATTAAATTGTACTACCAGCTAACTCCAGATTATGACATCAGGACACCTGACTTGAGTACTAAATGGTTTTCTTCAGTGTACGTCCTATACATTCAGAAGTACAACATGCAAATATTGATGACTTTTAATATTAGCTATAGTGATGACTCAGAACCTTCTTCGTGCAACTGATCTGACGAATTTTTCTATTAGCATGGTGGTATTATTTCTTGTACTGATAAGTGAAGTGACAACCCACTGAAAAGGAGAGAAGGGAGTGACTAGCCCCCTATACATATTCGATGGCATAAACCACCTGCTGGATGGTATAAGTTAAATATCGATGTTTCCTTCAATGTCAACAAAGTGTGTTGTGGAATGGGAGGCGTAGTAAGAAATTGTAAAGATGATAATATGCACTTCCTTCAAGAGAAAACCACAATAGAATCTGCAAAGTAGGAATCTTGGAAATGGCAAAAGAGCATTTGTTCCCTTCAAAGTCTCTTCTTGGTTTTTTCAAGGATTGCTGCAAGTTCTTTGTCAAATTAGGTTGAACGGCGAAGATTAGAACTATTTTCACCTTGAATAAAGCACCCCCATAGTGCCAATAAATTAGAATTGTTAACTTGACATGAAAAGTTGAGGCACGAGGAGCCAAAGGCTAAGGCTTCTTTTCAAGCTTGCTCACTCTAATATAATTTTGTCTAATTTATGCCATAGATAATCCTATCACCAATTTTAGAATGAACGTGAGATTTTATTAAGCAAAAAAAAAAATTTAGACAGTAACTACTTTTGAAGACAAAAGAGAGATACTTTTAAAGCAAAACAGGTAATCAACAGATCAATTTAAATGAACAAACTCAATTATTGTAATGATCTAACAACTTCTCAGGTTCAATCTCACCCAAACTCAAATAGTTAACCATAGGAAGGCAAAGCCTAGTAACTAATCCAATGTTTCATAACTATCCTGTTTTATCCCATTCATCGGCACGTTTTTTTTCCGCCTTAAATCATAAAATACTGATATGATATCATATATAACAGCTCAGCCCACTAGTAATATTGCTCGCTTTATGTCTAGGCCCACACGGCTTTAAAACGCGTCACTAGAGTTTATGACATGTTTACTTATATATCCGGCATCTGAGATTCGCCTAGGTTGTCACAAAATGAACCCACAAAGAATTTTTGGAAAAGTAAAAAGGAACAGGTATTTAACATGATACTTCAACTAACCCAAAAAGAAAAAGTTTTGTATCTGATACTACAATGATCAGCATTACATGATTTTAAGTATTTCCACAACATTAAAGTACATAAAGATAATGTAAAAGTCTTAGGCAGGATTTAATTCACTAACCCACTAAGCCTAAAAAGGAAAGAAAGATGCAATTAAAATACACAGCTTTTAAATATTTTGTGCTCAGAATTCTTAGAAATCTATAATTTCAAAGAAGACTAGCCAATTTAGTTCAGTAACAACATACCCACATAACATAGAATTCCATAGCTAAAAAACATGCATAGTGACAGAAATTGAAACATTTCAAGGTGCAATAGAGTTTGAGAGATTGTATATTATTACCTGGCTTTTCAGATGAAAAAGCTTCAGCTTTGGGTTGGATTGAAATTTCGGATGCAGAATTTTTGTGACTATGATTATGCATAGCCGAAGCTGTGTAGAAGAAGAACCCCAACAATCCATGGGGAAAGTCAGAGGAAGATGCTCAGAGGGAGCACAGTCGTTGCAAAGTCAAGTCAACCTCAATATATCCTTATTTGTTAAAGATTGATTAACTAACTGAAATAATGCCCTAAGTTGATTTTGCCTTATTTTAGCTCACTTACAAATTTGCAAATGTGCAGCCAAATATTAATAATAAGCTTAAATCTGAATTTTTTTCTAGTTTTTTTATTCTCTATATCTTTAAGCGTGAAATATTTTCATTCTCCTTTTTCCTCAAGTTTCTACATACCTATCACAACTACGAAAATTCTCAAACAGACGCGAGAAATCTAAAATCTCATCTTCTTAATGCTAATCTTGTTAGTTTTTGAATATGATTTTATGAGAAATTTAGAGTGGATATTGTTTGAACTTATTAAAATTAGTCTAAGTAGACTGTATACAAAATTTGAAGTCATTTAGTGGAGATTTGGAATAGTCTTAATCAAGAATTGCAAGTGAAAATCGTACAAAAAATTAGTCAGAGATGCTTATACACTTTTATACAATATTATACACTTTTATACAAAGAGGTATATTATATATATAGTTGTATAAAAGTGTATATATAAAAATGTATAAGCACAGTAGTGAAAATGTTAGTGATACACCATGTATATAGGTGTAGCAGTTGAAGAAGAAGAAGAAGAAATCCACCAAATACATGTAAATAATGTATCAGCCTTGTATAAAATAATGTATAAGAGGTATTTATACACTACTATACATTACTTATACAATATTTTATACACTACTATACATTACTTATACAATATTATATACTATTATACAAATGAATCATATTAATGGAGCTTCACTGGTTCTTCTTCTTCTTTGGGCATCTCCTGAAATTCAACTCAAATCTACCTCAAATATGCTCCAAATCACTTCAAATTTGAGTTTTGAACTCCCCTTGACGATCTTAATCAATTGGGCCAATACTCAATCCAAACAACTAACAAAATCGAAAAATCCAATTTCTGAAATTGAAGCTTCGAATGACCTTTAATAGTGACTCCAAAAATAATAATTCTCTTAAGTGGTATTTTTTTCTTCTCATCTTAATAGTGATTATCAACTTTGAATCTGGAAGGAGAATTGAAGAATATATATAATGGTAGAGAAACTTTGGGGTGCAAAGTCGTGAAAGAGGAAGAAGAAGAACGAAGAAAAGAAAAAAATAGGGTGGACTAACTGGTGAAAAATAATTTTCAGATTATGTACGACCTGGGCCATATTAGGTAAGGACTTCAAACGTGGGCATTTTTTGATGGACTGTTGGGCCAAGTGACAAGGAGCGTAATTCCCTTCATGATTTGCTATCCTTTTTATTTTAATGTTTTTAGCAATTATTTTAAGCTAATTATCATTAATGCAAAATAATTAAAATCTGGTGGATTTGTCGTTTCTAATATCATATTTTGTACTACTTGTAATGTTAATTAAAATTAGTAATATCATACAGCTAAAAGGAGGAGATCTTCACAAAAAAAAAAAATTAGTAATTGTGTTTATACATCATGTCGCTTTACAATATTTGCATGAAATTCAATTCACACCGATGGTTTTCGATGACAATGATAGCCACCATTTTAGTCGCCACCAAAAATAAGCACCAAGTTGCCGAATTATATGCCGCTATTTTTAGTAATGGCTACGTTAAATCTATTTATGATACATTTATTTACTTTTTGTGGTCAAATTCTTCATCACGTAAGCTAATTTATTTTATTATTAGCTTTTCAGGCAATTAACCTCGCCACAAAAGTAAACAAATATGCTATTAAAGATAGGTCGCCATTATCATCGTTTTGAATCGAGGGTCTTTCAGAAATAGTCTCTTTACGAGTAAGGGTAAGGTCTACATACATGTTATCATCCACGTACCCCACTAATGAGATTTTACTGGGTTGTTGTTGTTGGCACCATCGGGGCTGGCAAAATATAGTTTTACTTTTGCTGGCGACAAAAAGGGTCGCCACAAATGCGGTCATTGAAAACTCCTGCGCTGTTACTTAGAACGTGATGTCGCTATCAACCTTCGTTGTACAACTGCTACTACCTTATTTGGTATATATTTGTATTTTCAAAGCAGTCAACTATGTTGACAATTAACTCAACAACTGTTGTGAATACATAATTTTTGCACTATTTTAACATCTCCTAAAAGTTCTTAGTGTTTTGTTAGTATTTCTTAAATTTTTGTGTCTTTAATTACATATTTCCTATCATAAAAATGCCGAAAATATATATATAATTCTTTCTTCATTTGTGTATTTTAGGAATTAACTAACTGTTCAATTGGTGAATTAATCTAGTTAATTGATCATTTGCATAAGTTGTTTAATTAATTTATTTATGTAAAATTAGTTTAATAAGTAGGATTAAGGGAAAATGAGCTAAAATTAAAATGATCTGGTGGCTAAGAGTGTAATATCATGTTTAATTGAGTGGCTGCCAGGAGAAATTCAAAACGACGTAGTTTCAAGGTGAAACTACGTCACTTTGTTTAATAAAATCAAGATGAAATCCTAGCCCCCCTTATCCTTGATCCAATGGCCCAGATTTAATTTCACTTGGCATATAAAAGGCCCTTTTAAATGAGATTTTTGCCATTTTCTCCATAACCCAAACCCTAGAAGCCCTTCTCCTCTCTTCTTTTCCCCAGCCGCCGCCGCCTCTCCCCACGACGGCGCCGCCCGCCAGTATCCCCAAACCACCCCAAAATTTCACCCTTTGTTCCTCTCAACCACCTCTTTCCATATTTTTAAACAAAATCTTTCAAAACCCCCTCAAAATCCACGAATTTTAAATCTAGGAAAGCCATAGCCGCATTTTTTTGTGTGAAATCCGTGAATATTGAGCCACCCCTTCACCCAACGCCTACATAGAAGTATATAGCTCGACAAGGGCTATCATTTGGAATTGGTATTAACCCGAAACTCCGGCGACCCCTACTATCCGCCGCTACTGCTTCTCCATCTTTTTTTTTTTTGACCAAAGGCACTTGTTTCCTTTTGGCAAGATGCCAGAATCTATTAGTTTAGCATCTTCCAAAATAAAACAAATGCCCCAAGGTAGGACAGCCGCCTCTTCACATCCCCGACATTTTCTCGTGGCTCGAATAGTGTCAAATGCCCTCGATTGGTATAAACCCTAATTCCTTTTTATCTTTTCTGATTTTTTCTGTTTGCTTTTGTAATTAGTATTAGTTTTAAGGTTTAATTTCTATTCTTGTTATTTTTATTTGTGGGCAAGGGAGCTAGGGTAGTATCGGTTTTCAATTACATGTTACTTTATAAATGTGAATTTCAGTTCTTCGACCTAGCCGGTCGAGTAGTTCGTTATTGTCTGTTAGTTCTGATTTTTGGTTTTTCGACCTAACAAGTCGACTGTTTTGAGTGAATTTGTTAAGTTTGAACTTTCAGTTCTTTGACTTAGTCGGTTGAGTAGTTCGTTATTGTCCGTTAGTTCTGATTTTTGGTGAATTTGTTAAGTTTGAATTTTCAGTTTTCCGACCTAGCTGGTGATAGTTAAGTGTTTTATGCTAGTTTCATGAAAAATCAAAAGATTAGTTGAATCGTTTATTATGACTTGTGAGAGTGGTCATGTTTTGTTTTCAGATGATTCAAATTTTAATTGAAAGAACAATTCATATTTTAGAAGCTTAAGATGAATAAATGGACCGGATGGTAAAATATGTGTAAATTACCCCAAAATAGATTTTTGATGATTCCAAGAGCTCCGTATGGTGATTTTGGACTTAGGAGCGTGTCCGAAATTCTTTTTGGAAGTCTATAGTTAAATTAGGATTGTAATGGTGAAAATAGGAAATTTGAGTTTGGAAGTTTGACCGGGGAGTTGACTTTTTGATATCAGGATTGAAATATGATTTTGAAAAGTGGAACAGCTTCGCTATATCATTTATGACTTGTGTGCAAAATTTGAGGTCAATCGAAATTGATTTGATAGGTTTCAACATCAAATGTAGAATTTCGAATTTATTAGTTTTGAATAGGCTTGAATTGGGGTGTGATTCATGTTTTAGTATTGTTCAATGTAATTTGAGACATCGACTAAGTTCGTATTATGTTTTAAGACTGGTTGATGCATTTTGTTGAGGTTCCGAGGGCCGTGGGTGGATTTTAGAAGGCTAATGGATCGATTTAGACTTGAAGAAAAGCTGCTGCATTTTTTCACAGCACTGTGAGTACTGTTCCTGTGAGCAACACTATGAACAGTAACCGTGAACAGTACTGTAAACAGTAAGACGCGTGAACAGTACCGCAAAAATTCTGGACAGTGTATAGAGGAGCAGTTCGAGTTTTCTTCCATTTTTGGACTTCCAAGCTTGGGTTGAGCGATTTTCAAAGGCAAAGTTCACCACAAAACTTGGGGTAAGCGTTTTTGACTCCCTTGTGATAATATTTCATGAATTAATCTTCATTTTTGGAGTTAGATTATTGATATTTCAAGAGAAATGGAGGAATTTTCTAAAATTCCATAAAATGTATTTTTGAGATTTGAACATCGATCTGGAGTAGGATTTAAGTAAAATTGGTATGGTTGGACTCACAATTGAATGAGTTGTCGAATTTTGTAAATTTCGTCGGATTCCGAGATGTGGCCCCCATGGGTGATTTTTAGTTAAATTTCGGATTTTTGCGAAACGATTAATATTTTCACATGGAATTAATTTCTACAAATTGTATTGACTGAATCACATTAATTGTGGCTAGATTCAAGGCGTTCGGAGGCTGATTTACGAGGTAAGGGCATAGCGGAGTAAAGAACTTCACGGTTTGAGATAAGTAACTCTTTTAAACTTAGTGCTGAGGGTATGAAACCCCAAATTATGTGTTATGTGATTGATGTTGAGGTGACGCACATGCTAGGTGACGGGCGTGTGGGCGTGCACCCTGTGAATGGTGACTCTATTGTTTCCAGGTCACTGTGTAGTGGTCCTACTTTGTTGATATCTGTGTTTTCACCATGTGATAAGTAAATTGAGCTGTACATCATGATAGATATCATGTTTAGGCTTTATGCTGATATTGTTGGGACCCATAGTGGTCGTTTATTGCTGTCATCTCACTAATTTCATTGATATTTCATACTCAATCATATTCATTTATTCATATAATATCTTAGTCTCAGTTGTTATTATTGATACATTATATCATCATTTTTGGGTTGAGTTTCATGACATTTTGAGCCCGAGAGACTAGAGAGATTGATGACTGAGTGAGGCCGAAGGCCTAATTGTGAGGATGATTATGGCATCGGGCTGCACGCCGCAGCATGTTGTTACTAATTTATGACTGATTGAGGTCGAAGGCCTGAATGATTTATGCCCGAGATGGCTTGTTATAGCGCTTGGGATGAAGGAGCCCCTTCGGAGTTTGCACACCCCTAGTGAGCGCAGGTACCTACTGAGTGCGAGTGCTGAGTGACTTGGGATGATTGAGTCATTGTGAGGCATGAGTTACTGTGAGGATTGAGTGACTGGGAGGACTGAGTGATTGAGAGGATTGAGTGAATTGATACTCTAAGAGTATGCATATGGTTTTGTCACTATTTTGCATTGCATTGGCATGCACATTGAAATATAGGCATAGAGATGTACTTTTCTCATGCCATTTGAAAAATGAAATCTCCTATTTTGAAAGAAAGTTTTATGGGAAAGATTTTCAGACTTACTCATATTTTGGTGATTTCGGTGAAAAGAATTGAGTTTTAATATTATACTTGAAAAGAATATTTTTTTTGGAACTGTGGACGAGCTGAACATTTTATTATTGAGTTATTCCTTGTGATGCTTTAATTATATTGTTATGAGATGTTACTGGATATTGGTGTGGACTCTGACCTTGGTACAAGCTCGTCACTACTTTCAACCTAAGTTTAGGTTGGTTACTTATTAAGTACATAGGGTCGGTTGTACTCATACTACACTTCCTGCACATTGCGTGCAGATTTCGGATGTCGACGTTGCTGTGTTCGATGGGAGCTGACTTGAAAAATGTACCAGCGTCACTGTTGTAGCTGCCTCTTGTTCATGGTATCCTTAGAATTTTAAACTCTGTTTATGTATTTGTCAAATAGATGATGTATGTTTTTTTATATCAGCTTTGTAAACTCTATTCTTAGAAGATCATGATTTGTACTACTAGTCCTGGGGAGGTGTATAAGAGATCATTTATTTTTTCTTAGTAAGTTATATTGTATTAGACTTGATGAGTTGGCTTACCTAGCGGGATGGGTTAGGTGCCATCACGACTAGTTAGATTTTGGGTTGTGACAAGTTGGTATCAGAGCCCTAGGTTCATTGGTTCTACAAGTCATGAGCAAGTGTCGAGTAGAGTCTTGCGGATCGACATGATGGCGTCCATACCTATCTTCGATAGGCTACAGGGTATTTAGGATAAACTTCACATCTTTCTTTTCTTATAGTGCAGAATTGATTCTGCTTTGAAATGTAACTCTTTGAATTCCTTACATACATGCGTGTGTGCATGTGAGCGCTCGATAACAGTTATGCATTGAAGGCTTGTAATTCCATGAACGAGATTCGAGATGTGTATTTTGTGTTTCGGTAATGGTCCTGTCTGGAGGACTTGAGGCCAAGTGTAGACCGTAACTTACGCTTAGTAGTTTCAGTTGTAACAACATGTGTATTAAACTTATGTGTCCGGTAGTGTCCTTATGAGTTGAAATATGTGGCTCGATGAGCGGTTGAATGGTGATATGATGAGTACGAGATGACTGCAGGATGTGTTCTGATGGGTTGAAAGTGAAAAAGGGGACTTTTGAGTATATGACTCCTGTCTCGATTTTGACGTAGAGTCTCGAGTTATGAATGTGTTGAAGGATCTTTCATGTTGTGAAATTGTGGGACAAATTAAAATTTTCATGTCTTGTTGATGAGTCCAAACTCAGAAAGATTAATTAATGGCCTAATAGTTGTGGCTGTGAAAGGTCATAGAGAGATGCCAGTTTGAACCTAAACAGGTAGGTTATCACTTGCGAGGTAAACTGCACATGTGTGATCCTTACAATATTGTGTGGAGAATGTTTTTTCTTTACTACCGGTAGGGTAGTGGTATTGGGATTTGAATTTGAATTTGAATTAGTCAAGAAAGCTGACCTGACTATCACGAGAATGAAGGTGAGCTTTGTGGACGATTTGAGAAACCATATAGGTTGTGTTGCATGAGCTTGTGAAGAATTTAGTTGAGTCTCACTGCGGTGTTATGATAGTAAATGAATATGGGTATAGAAAATTATTTAATGTTTTGATCTACGGCTTTGAGCCAAGTGGGGGAGATTGCTATTGACAATTAGATTTTGATGGTTATATGTTAAATTTAGGTTTTGGTTCGAAACATACTCATGGGTTAGTTATGACCTGCAGAGGTTGAGATCGGGGAATATTGGAATAATGAAATTCCTGAATATGGGTCATATTGCCCTTTATGAGTATATTAAAATCATGGTATGATTAAGTTATTAATTGTGAAGAATGTAATGCGCATGGAACGTGAATGCGACCAGTGGTGTTAAGGTAGGGTTACTCCCTTGAGTGTTGTTGTGCTAATGGGATATGTGTCATTTGGCTTGTTTAGACAGTGCAATTTAGATTTGAGCAGAGTAGATGACTCTTGAAAGAATTCTTATGGATTCAGAAACGTATATGTAGAAATTGAAAATTTTTCGGATTCGTATACCGCTAGAATCAATTGTTTGCATTGGATGGTATTGAAACTTGCGGTAATTCTGTATGACTCCGAGTTCTACATTCTAGTATAAGGGAGGTAAGAGAATGATTTTAAATTCACATAAGGTACTTTCATAGTGGGTATTTCAGTTGTAATACTTACGGGGGTGCTTAAGAAGAATACAGTGGCTTATGGGCCTTAGGGTAGTGTGGTTTTATGTTGGGAACTCTAGTAGTGAGCTTGGGTAACGTTCATGGTGTACGTCAAGTAAAAGTGTCGACTTAAGGGTAATTCAGATAGAAATCAAAGAAATAGAATAGCTTGGTAGTAAATTGGATCAATACGATAATGAATATGATCAGTTCTTTTCTATAATAATGATATGGTGATACTTTACAGATGTTTTGGTGACAATATTCTTGGGTTTGGCAACCTATGCAGCTTGGTCGAGTTAGAGGAATTTATTTTTGATATCTTGATTATGTGCAAATAGATTTCAAAGTGTTTGAGCCGAATATTTTCTACCAGTGCAAAGAATGCGTGGTGTATTGTGATTTCCTCCTGGAAGGGAGCAGATGGAAGATTTTTAACTAATCGGGTATGTAATCTACTGATGACCCAGAGTTGATATGAAATACTCGTACTTTTCATATGATGGTCTAATAGGGGTGTGTGTCATGTGGGATTGAGAATTGCATGTATAAGGTAGTAGTTCAGTTTTGAAGAAAAAGACACAAATTTTGGACAACATGGCCAATTTTAGATATTTAGATCAATGTTATTACTGCTTGATATTTCCCGAGAATGGGTGTGCATTTCAGAAGGGACATTGTATTTTGACTTACGGATGTTTCATTGGTATTGTAGCACTCACTTGGAAGATAGACTGCAGATATTCAAATAATTGCTATGTGGAACAGAATAATTTTAGAAGTATTTTTAGTGGGATGATCGTGCATGAGGGAAGATTTAGTCATTTGAGTACTGGAGTTGGGATCAATTACGGTGATTCATGTGTTCTATGAATTTGGAGACTAGAAGTCCCCAGAAGTATACTATTTCAAGAATTGTTGCATGCTTGATGTGAGTATTTTATTTAAACTTAGTGGAGACACTAGTTGTGCTAATTGATTGTTATAGCTACTCGTTGTGAGTGCGCATATACGTGAGGTTTGAACCCATGTGCAAGCATCGGGGTAATTATTCATGCTCGGGAAGAAGCTTAGGCTATGATATGCCTAGAGTTGACTGTTAAGCTTAAAGTTATAATGTATATCGTATTCGTACCTTTGGTGAGAACTATCTTGGCTATACTTGATGTTACAAAGAGGCTAATTTATAGAATAAACTTGGTTGTTGCTAATTCTACGTTAACTTGCCGATTTGAGCTGTGATAGCGCAACTTGCTCATGCCTACAGTATAGCGTGTTATTTATGCCAGTCTAGGAGTATGAAAATCCTATTTCATTTAGCACATACGTGTATACTTTTGGATTGCTCCTATATGATATGCTTGGACGGGAGGCCTATGACCATGACATGTGGATTATATTATTGGCAATTGAGTTTCTCGTACGGTTGTTGTTAATGTGAGCTATAGGAGAGTTAGTTACTATTATTAGATTCATATGTCTTGGTTATACTATGAATGATGAGCTCATAACATTACGGTTGTGGTGATGGTTATTGAATTTGCGAAACGGTTCTCTTCTTTAAGACATTTTCCATTTTTGGGTGCACAGATTGCACAGTTGAGGCTTGAGTTATATTGTTGTGGAAATCGTATATCCTTGACCGTCTATCAGATTAATTGCTTCCTTCCTCTACATGCTATGATATTTTCTGATCAGGGCAATTTGAGAAAATTATGTGCATGCACACACAGATGGTCTTCTCACGAAAACTGATTTGTTGGTTTTAAATAATTTTCTGTGCCGGAAAGGCAGGATTACACCGAAATAGCTAGAATTGTTGTGTTTGGTAATATAAGATCAACAGACCTAGAACGGGTACTATGATATTTGATTATACCGTACTGGAAAAATAATTTAGAATTCAGCATAAACAATTGGCTATGGTACTTGTTAAGCGAGAGAAAGCTCCATGACATGTTGATATAGTGAGTGGTATGAGTTCCTGTATGTTTCTTTCATTTTCGACGATGTACGAAGGTTTAGAACAAGGTCTTCTTTGGCATGAGGTTTACTGCCGGCATCGGGTTAATTTGAGCAAATACTGAAATTAAAAAGCATTGCTACGAGCATTGAGATATGTGGTATTTGAGTTGGAGTATTTGAGTTATGGTTACGACTTGGTACAACTTGTTCAGAATTATACAGTATATAGATGTGGGGTTCATATCTTGTAGGAAATTTCGGAGGTTGGAAATTTGGATTTTAAGGCTTATAGGGCAGGTTGAATTAAGAAATTTTAGTTATATGGAGTTTATCAAACCTAGATAGTATAGGGTGACGTAGGATCACCCCCGGGTATGTACATGGTAAGGCTACACGTCGGTTTGATGGCATTGGGAACAACTCTTGGTACGTTCGAGGACGAATGTGTGTTTAAGTGGGGGAGGATGTAACGACCCGACCTGTCGTTTTTAGCATTCCATCCCGTTCAGCTATTTGAAGTCTTAAGTAGCATCGTTTTGTGTATTATGACTTGCGAGGGTGGTCAAGTTTTATTTTCAGATGATTCAAAATTTAATTGAAAGAACAATCCATGTTTTGGAAGCTTAAGTTGAATAAATGGACCGGATGGTAAAATATGTGTCAATCATCCCAGAATGGATTTTTGATGATTCCAATAGCTCCGTATGGTGATTTTGGACTTAGGAGCGTGTCCGGATTTTTTTTTGGAAGTCTATAGTTAAATTAGGCTTGAAATGACGAAAATAGGAAATTTAAGTTTGGAAGTTTGATCGGGGAGTTGACTTTTTGATATCGGGATCAAAATACAATTTTGAAAATTGGAACAACTTCGTTATATCATTTATGACTTGTGTGCAAAATTTGAGGTCAATCAGAATTGATTTGATAGGTTTCGGCATCGAATGTAGAATTTGAAATTTATTAGTTTTGAATAGGTTTGAATTGGGGTATGATTCATGTTTTAGTATTGTTCAATGTAATTTGAGACATTGACTAAGTTCGTATGATGTTTGAAGACTGGTTGATGCATTTTGTTGAGGTCCCGAGGGCCTCGAGTGGATTTCGGAAGGTTAACGAATCGATTAAGTCATGAAGAAAAGCTGTTGCATTTTTTCACAGCACTATGAATACTGCGAACAGTACTGTTACTGTGAACAACACTGTGAACAATAACCGTGAACAGTACTGTGAACAGTAAGACGTGTGAACATTACCGCAAAAATTCTGGACAGTGTATAGAGGAGCAGTCTGAGTTTTCTTCCATTTTTGGACTTCCAAGCTCGGGTTGAGCAATTTTCAGAGGCAAAGTTCACCACAAAACTTGGGGTAAGTGTTCTTGACTCCCTTGTGATTATATTCCATGAATTAATCTTCATTTTTGGAGTTAGATTATTGATATTTCAAGAGAAATGGAGGAATTTTCTAAAATTCCATAAAATGTATTTATGAGATTTGAACATCGATCCGGAATAGGATTTGAGTAAAATTGGTATGATTGGACTCGTAATTAAATGAGTTGTCAAATTTCATAAATTTCGTCGGATTCCGAGATGTGGGCCCCACGGATGATTTTTAGTTAAATTTCGGATTTTTGCGAAACAATTAATATTTTCACATGGAATTAATTTCTACAAATTGTATTGACTAAATCACATTAATTGTGGCTAGATTCAAGGCGTTCAGAGGCCGATTTACGAGGCAAGGGCATAGCGGAGTAAAGAACTTCACGGTTTGAGATAAGTAACTCTTTTAAACTTAGTGCTGAGAGTATGAAACCCCGAATTATGTATTATGTGATTGATGTTGAGGTGACGCACATGCTAGGTGACGGGTGTGATCACCTAATTTTTGATAATATTTAATTTTTTATCACTTCTTATATGTAAATATTTTAGGGGTTTTAACCTACAATTTTTAGCTTTGTTACACTTTTTATTATAGGGTAAAAATACAAAATTTAAAAGGTGAATTATTACTATTAATATTATTTTATTTTTATTTTAAAATAATAATAAAAAATTCCGAAAATATTTTTTTTAATTTTCAGGAGTGATTTAAAAAATAAGAAAAAGGGAAGTATTGAGTAAAAAAAATAAAACTAAAAGTAGGTGGAATTCTCTTTTAAAAAGTAAAAGAAAGTAGAAAATTAAAAAAATAAAAGTAAAGTTTTGTGGAAATTTTACAAAAATAAAAAGTAAAGGAAAGTTGGAATTAAAAAACAAATATAAGGGTATCTGAAAATTAAAAAAATTTAAAGTAAAAGAAAGTAGCATTTTTAAAAGAAAATCAAAAGAAAATGGATTGTTTTTTAAGAAAAGTTAAATAAAGTGGAATTCTCTTTTAAAAAGTAAAAAAAGTGGAATTTTAAATAAGATAAATAAAAGACCCTTGGGATACCCCTCAGAGGTTGCCCACAAAGTTCCCAACTCATACAAATAGACCCTCGGGATACGTTGCATGTTGAAAATAAAAGGTTCACATGAAGAGAAAGGAAAGAAGGGATACCCAGGAGGCTGAAAGGCATAGAACAATCCTCGAAGAACAAACAAGGAAGGGAAGATCAGTGCATCATGTCCTACAAAGAACTGTCTATGTCCCATGGCGTTCGCCTGCCCGCGGGGTTTAAAGTGCCAAAGTTTAACTTGTATGATGGATGTGAAGATCCAGTAGCCCATTTGAGGGATTATTGCAGTAAAATGAGAAGTGTTGGTGAGAAAGATGATTTGTTGATGACGTACTTCAGTGAGAGCCTGACTGGGACAGCTTTGGAATGGCATAATTGTCAAGATGTTGGTAATTGGCCTACATTGGGTGACATGGCTCAAGATTTTGTTCGATACTTTCAATACAGATCGGGCGTTACCCCAGACCGCTCCTCCCTATCCAGAATGAAAAAGAAGCCGGAGGAAAGTTTTAGAGAATTTGGACTCAGATGGAGGGAAAAGGCTACTCAAGTCAATACCTCGATCGGTGAAGAAGAAATGGTTGAGCTCTTCCTAAAAGCTCAGGGGCCCACCTACTTCAGTCATTTGATCCCGGCCTTGGGAAAGCCTTCCAATAATGTATTAAAAATGGGGGAGATGGTAGAAAAGGGAATCAAATCAGGTAAAATCATGAGCTGTTCGAAAGACATTCAGAACATCCCAGTAAGCTCGGGTGGAAGAAAGAGAAACCGAAAAGATGATCCGATGGGCTTTCTCGATCAACACTTCCAGCCTCGATATCATCCCCGGGAATACCTGATGCACCAGATGATCCTCCCCAATGCCACTTCTCTCCACGGAACTCCCAAAATCGTACATCACTATCTCAGTACCTAGCTCCACCAAATGCCTATCCACCCCCACGAACCTATCGAAAACCCCCTGGATCAGGTTTCCGGCCCAATCAAGGATTTAAGAATGAGAGGTTGCTGAAAAAAGAAAAGGCTTTCACACCTATTGGAGAATCATATGTCATTTTGTTCCAAAAGTTGAAGCAATTGGACATGTTGAAGCCGATTCATATAAAAATGCCAAACCCTCTATCAAAGAAGTTTGATTTTTCTCAAAGGTGCGCATATTGCTCAAATGCCCCGGGGCATGACATAGAGAAGTGTTGGAATCTGAAGAAAGCAATTCAGAAGCTTATTGATGCAGGTGACATTGTCGTGCAAAATCCAGATGCAGCAGACACTAACCAAAGTCCATCGCCTGCTCGTAATGAGACATATATGGTGAGTATGATTTGTTTTGAAAAGGAATATGAAAATTCTTCTGAGATCCTCGAAGGTCCACGCGCTGCAAAGTTTTCAGTGCTATCAGAGGTTGATCTTAAGAACGAGCCAGCAAAGGGAACCCAAAAGCAATTTGTTAAGAACAATGTGATGAAAGTTTATGAAGGTCCTAATAATGTTGATGCAAAATTCAGTGGCTAAGATGCCGAGCTTGGCAATTGGAAAGATGCTCTTTTCTTGGTTATCCGGGGAGGAGTTTTGGTGGTTTATTTTGTTGTCATTTCTGTTGTCCGGGTTATTTCAGGGTTGTAATCTGGATATTGTCTGGTGACTCAAACCCTTCTATCCTTTTATTTTGCCTAGTTTGTTTAGTCATAGTAGCCCGACTAATGTTGTCTAGGTTTTTTCTAGATTTGTAACCCCAGTTTAGTTTGCTTGTTTTGTTGTTCAAACCCTTTCACCATCTGTCTAATGCAACTCTGTTATTTTTAGTCATTTTTGTTTCGTTCTCTTTTATTTTTATAGTTCTTTTCCTATTGACTCTAGTGACATGACATGTACGCGTAATTCTCAGCCTGGTCTTAAAAAGTTAGTTTAGTCATGAAGCAATGAAACAATTTGAAGATGATAGGGACATTTGAAAAAAAAAAGTAAAGGCATTTTGAGATCACTTCAAGCCCGAATTGTGAAACTGGGGCAGGTAGAACAAAAAGAAATACTGTTGAAACGCATCCTGCCGCATCAGGTTGAAGCTAAAAGCAAGTTTTCCCCAAATTGGTAGGGGTCGTTCATCGTAATGAGAGTATTGTCCAATGGTGCTTCGTACTTAACATGTGAAGAAGGCGAATGTGTGGATATGGTCATCATGGCTGGCGCAATCAAAAGATGTTACGAATATTTTCCTTGGTTTGTTTAATTGTGTTGTTTGTACTTGACATGTTTTGAAGATTGGAATGACGAAGGCATTTTGTTCTTCTATCTAAACACCTTACCCTTCGTTACCCCTTTGAGCCTTGTTTATTTTCTTTCATACCCCTCTTTCGGAATCAGTAGCAAAGATCAGAAACACAAGCGTGAAAGATAAGTAAAGGAAAAGGAGAAAAGAAAAGAACAAAAAGGGAGAGAAGAAAAATGAAAATCAAAAAAGAAAAAAAAAGAGAACGAAAAGAATGATAAGAAAAAAAAAGAAAAAAAAACAACAAAAAGAGAAAAAGAAAGCAAAAAAGAGAAAGAAAAGAAAGAGAAAAGAGAAAATCACAACAATAAAGTAATTCCTATGACATGAACTACGTTTGACCTAATTCCTTTTAAGGATACATAGGCAGCCTCATAGTTCGGTCTCATCAAAATAAAAATCCAAAAGTCCCCAAGCAAAGAAACTGGAGCAAAAGTAGTGGTTGTGGTAGGAAATCTGATTCCGAAAGTTGTAATTTTGAACCCATTCAAATTGTTTTGAGCCTTTGATATCCTTTCTTCTAACCCCATCCAAAGCCCACATTACAGTCCAAAGAAAGACCTTCCGACCAGTTTTCGAGAGATGCCAAGTCAAGCGAGTAGAGGTGAATCATATCAGGGACAACACTCTGGTCCAAGCAGAGAAATAAAATGAGAGTCTTAGAGGTGAAAACCTTCACGGGCAACGTAAGGCGACGAGAGCTGAGAGAAATAAAAATGAGAGAGTCTTATTGGTGAAAACCCTCACGGGCACCGTAAGGCAACAATAAGTTGAGAGAAAGAACAAAATGAGAGAGGCTTGATGGTGAAAACCCTTCGGGAAGTCGAATAAGTACTGTGAATCGGATTGGATAATCAGAGCATTGAAGCCCAGTTTCACGGTTTAGGGGTATAACATGAGTTAAACATTAGACTTACTCAACAGAATAGGCCACAGGTGCATGTCATGGTCATTAGAGTTGGTATCCATATCTAATAGGTTTCTACTTTGTAATTTTCTTGTTAGGAATCATCTCTTTCCTTTGTCCTTTACTCTATTCCTCTTGTCTTATTTACTTCCTCTTCCTGAGTCTGTTGGGTCAAAATAAGTGAGAAATGACTTCAAAATTTGCCACCGGCTGTCCAATTGCACAAAACGGGGTCTGGCTAACACATCGAAATGTCATAAGTCAGAAAAGAACAACAAGTGCATTGAGCTGGTAATAATCAACATGCTTTGGGATCCTTATGAAATACAAAGGTTTGGTACATATCAATTCATGGACAATGCAACAGATGGAGGGTGTTAGGTGAATATATTAAGGGTATTTTCTGTGATAAGACTCACAAAAAGTGGTTAACCAGTGGCAAGCAAAGTCTTCCATGCAGAAATCAAAGTTATCATGGCAAGCGAGAGAGCAATAGACTTCAAAGCCAAGGCCAGTGGTTTAAGTCAAGGAAGAACAACATACACACTGAGTTGGTAACAATCAACATGCGTTGGGATCTATGTGAAATACAAGGGACAAAAAAGGTGGTAAACCAGTGACAAGCAAGATCTTCCATGCAAAAATCAAAGCTATCATGGCAAGTGATGGAGCAATAGACCTCAAGACCAAGGCTAGTGATTTAAATCAGGAAAGAACAACGTGCACATTAAAGTTGGTAATAATCAATATACCGTAGGGATCATGTGAAACACAAAGGTTTGGTAGATATCAGTTCATGAGCAATGCAATAGATAGAAGGTATTTGGTCTGAATGGAAGAGGTATTTTCTATGGTAAGGATGACAAAGAAAGTGATTAGTCAAGGAACAAGCAAGGTCTTCGAGTGGAAATCGATTATCATGAGAAGTGAAGGAGCAACCGCCCTCAAAGTCAAGGCCACAAACCAACCACCACATTTTAAACTAACAAGATTTTTCTTTGATTAAAACATGGGCAAGAAAAGTTGTTTGTTTCGGAGAAACCCTCCGTGGAGAAAGGCAGGCACCAAACAGGTTTGATTTTTAATTTTCAGGACCCTCCTGGAAAATGGGACCTAGTTCAAAGTTCAAAAATAACATAATCTAGCATAAATATATCCCAAAGGAGTATAAGTCGGTTTAGAAGTTTGCATGTTCGAGATAGGACGCAATTAGGAGTTTTCAGGACCCTCCTGGAAAATGGGACTTAGTTTAAAATTCAAAACAATCATGAGTAGCAAGATCTAGTATAAATCTACCCCAAAAGAATATAAGTTGGCTTTAAAGCTTTTATTGTTAGGATAGGATTTAATTTGAAGTTTTCAGGACCCTCTTGGATAATGGGACCTAGCTTTGAGATCTCCATTAAATAACAAGGTTTAGCATAAGTTCTTGTTGTAGAGTAATATAATCTAGCCGTAGAATTGTCACTCTTAAGATAAGACTTGATTTAAGAGTTGTCAGGGCCCGCCTGAATAATGGGACGTAGTTTAAAACTAGTTTGGATAACAGGATTTAGCATAAGACATACCCTTCAGTAGATATAATTTAGCTCTAAAATTGTCGTTTAATTAAGAATTGTCAGGACCCTCTTGGATAATAGGGAGTAGTTTAAGACCTCCTTAGATAACAAGATATAGCTTAGATTTAAAATCGTCGTTTAGTTAAGAGTTTTCAGGACCCCCTGGATAGTGGGACCTAGCTTTCAAATTCTTAGTAATATTTGGTGATGTGATTCAGTTTAAACTCACAGATGCGCCTAGCTACCAAACTGGGGCAGAAAATTTTCTTTTGTTTTGTCTATTTTTGTTGAAGTCAGGTGCCCATCTGAAGAATAGGGAGAACAACACGGATATCAAAGATAAAAGCGTGACCAAGTACTAGAAATCAGGCGTCCACTGGAGAACAAGGAACAACAGTTGAAGTATCAACAATCAGGAGCCTACCTGGAGAACAAGGGAATACATTCGAATTTTAGCAGTCAGGAGCCCACCTGGAGAGCAAGGGAGTAGATTTCGAGTTCAGCAATCAGGAACCTACCTGGAGAACAAGAGAATACATTTCAAGTTTCACTAGTCAGGAGCCCACCTAGACAAACAAGGGAATACATTCGAGTTTTAGCAGTCAGGAGCCCACCTGGAGAGCAAGGGAATACAATTCCATTTTTGACAATCAGACGCCCACCTGGAGAGCAAGGGAATACAATTCAAGTTTTGGCAATCAGACGCCCACCTGAAGAGCAAGGGAACACAATTCAAGTTTTGGCAATCAGGCGTCCACTTAAAGAGCAAGGGAATACAGTTCAAGTATTTGTAATCAGGAGCCCACCTGAAGAACGAAGGGAAGCAACAAGTCAAGTGTTGGTAATCAGGAGCCCACCTGAAGAACGAAGGGAAGCAGTTCAAGTTTTGAGGAAAAGCAGTGCAAGTATTGGCAATCAGGAGCCCACCTGGAGAACGAAGGGAAACAGCAAGGTTCAATGGAAGACAACAATCAGGAGCCCACTTGAAGAACAAAGGGAAAGCATCTCAGAATGCAATTCAAGTCAGCAACAAAGGAATTTCACTCAGAGAGTACAAGTCAGTAGGGCAGCAGAAACTGCAAGTTCCATATATAGATAGGATTCTTGTATTTCGTATATCATAGTTTAGTCTGGCTTCTTTTATTTTGTCACGGTGTAATAAGGAGTTCAATAAGCAAAAACAGCAGCAATAGCAGCAAAATCACAGCTCTTCGGTAGTACCAGCTACCAAAACTTCTTGAACTACACGCAACCTGATTCCCTTATAACCCAGGATATGTAGGCTGTCCAGAACCAAGACTCGGTTGCACCCTTTCTCTTTTCTCTTATCCTTATTTCTTACCTTTTGAATAAAAATATATTCAAATATATGTCACATGGCTCACCTTATCTTTGCTTGAAAACTCTTCATGTTTCCAAAAGAGGGGCAGCTGTGAGCACCTAATTTTTGATAATATTTAATTTTTGATCACTTCTTCTATGTAAATATTTTAGGGGTTTTAACCTACAATTTTTAGCTTTGTTACACTTTTTATTATAGGGTAAAAATACAAAATTTAAAAGGTGAATTATTACTATTAATATTATTTTATTTTTATTTTTATTTTAAAATAATAATAAAAAAATTCCGAGAATATTTTTTTATAATTTTCAGGAGTGATTTAAAAAATAAGAAAAAGGGAAGCATTGAATAAAAAAATAAAAATAAAAGTAGGTGGAATTCTCTTTTAAAAAGTATAAGAAAGTAGAAAATTAAAAAAATAAAAGTAAAGTTTTGTGGAAATTTTAAAAAAATAAAAAGTAAAAGAAAGTTGGAATTAAAAAACAAATACAAAGGTATCTGAAAATTAAAAAAATATAAAGTAAAAGAAAGTAGCATTTTTAAAAGAAAAGCAAAAGAAAGTGGATTGTTTTTTTGAGAAAAGTTAAATAAAGTGGAATTCTCTTTTAAAAAGTAAAAAAAGTGGAATTTTAAATAAGATAAAAGTAATTAAAGTTGGAATTTAAAAAATAAAAGTAAAGAAAGTTGGGATTTCTTTTTATAAAAAAATAAAAGCAATTTGTAAGTGAGATTTCTTTTTAAAAAAATAATAAAATAATAAAATATTTTTTAAAAAACCTAAAAAATATCAAAAAGTTTGCTATAAATAGAAAACAAAATTTGAGAAGAAAGAAAAAAAAAGAAGAGAGGAGAAGAAAAAAAAAAAGGAGGCGGAGAGAGCGGTATACACTCGATATACACTCCGGATACACTGGATATATAGGGGCAGAATTCATTTTGGAGAGAGTAAAAAAGATAGAACCAAATTTTCTGAAATATTGAGAGCGGAAGAACACCAGAGAAAGTTCAAAGCTAGAAAGAGAAAATAAAGAGAGATTTCCGGACTATTTTTCTTCTCCATTTTTACTGGTTTTCTCCGTGTTGCTGGGATTTCTGGGTTGAGGTGTTGAAGCTACTGTGTTGGGCTTTCTGCTGCTGTATTTTGCTGTTTGCTGTTGCTGATTACTTACCCCATTTTTCTGTTCTACATACCAGGTACAGGTCCAGAAACTCGATGTATGTAAATATCCAGTTGAAAATGAATGAAGTGGAGGCCTATTGTTGTTGAAGTGGAGGCCTATTATTGATTTACTGCTTTCATTATACTGTAATAAACGTACTGATGGACTATTCATTATAAGTTTGTGCATTTGAACCGTTAAGTGTGTGTTAGATATTTAGAAATGCATATGAGTTTAGTTGAGTATTCGTTGTAATAATTCCATGCTGGACTAACAGAATAGTTTCTATTAGTTTAGTTAATTTCCAGTTTTCCTAGATCTGTATAAATGGTATTTTCAAGCTGTGATTAATTAGGCTGTATACTGTTAAAGTAGTGTGATACTTCTTCTGATCATGAGAGCTTTATATTTAGTAGTGATGATGTGAGTAATCTATAATTCTGAGTTTGAATGGTTGTGTGTGGGTTCGAAATCAGAAAGTTAAAAGTAGATATGAGATATGTAATTCGTAAGGTTAATTTAGGCAATCCATTTTCGTCCAACATCCTTAATTCTCGAGTTTCAATTCTCATATGTGGTCACGTTAGTGTTTAATCAAAGTTCATGAGTCAGCATTTTAATAAAAATGAGTCATAGTAGGGAATTTGAAATTTGAACTAGTATGCACCATGTTTGAAATTGTTATCATAAGCAGTTTACGTGGGTCATGAAATCTGAAATCAGTTGCTTTCCAACTCATGTTTAATGTTGCATTGAATTTATTTTACTGACTAGTTAATTTTAGTAGTAGATTCATCAGATTTGTGTTCTTAATTAAATTGAAATTCCATTTAGTGTAAAAGACAGGGCTTAACAGGCTAGTCCCTAAACGTTTGGGCCTCGGGATAATTGATGCACGGTCGAGGCCAATTTTGGCCCCTTTCTCATTTAGGCCTGGGCCAAGGTCTGTTTTGGCCGATTTTATGGTGTATATCTGGTTTAAATTCCCTCTACTGGGCTCACATCGGAGCCCAATGGTCGGATGTTGGTGCATAAAATATTACTTAATTTGCATCAGTCCAATAACAAATTAATTAGGGTCTTTCTTTTATTTTAGATACAAATTAAATAGAAAACTATAGATTGCTCTAGGTTTCACTTTAAAATAATAAAACGGGATGAGACTCGCTAAACAAAACACATAAATTGTGGGGCCTTCGATAATTGTATATATTAAAATACTTAGATTTCGGGACGAGCCGTTTAGCGAATTTCACGGCCTTCCCCAAAATAATAATGCGTTAGTCTCTGTAGGCGCGTATTTTAATAACATTACCTCCCTAAACTCGGGTGCGCATTTATGTGACCCAAATCCAAATTCCAACGATGTTAAAGTATGTCCAAAAACCACGGGTGCATTTATGTGACGTGGTTCAAGACTTGTTTTAATGACGTTGTAATTTTTTTAAAAATGAATAAAAGTAGTTAAGGTTAAAACTTGCACATAGGTTAATAATTGTTAAAATCAGATAATTTAAGCCAAATATAACAGTTGAGCGACCGTACTAGAACCACAGAACTCGAGAATGCCTAACACCTTCTCCCGGGTTAACAGAATTCCTTACTTAGATTTCTGGTTCGCGGACTATATACAGAGTCAATCTTTTCCTCGATTCAGGATTCAACCGGTGACTTGGGACACCATAAATCTCCCAAGTGGCGATTCTAAATCTTTAATAATAAATCCCGTTTCGATTGTCCTTTAATTGGAAAAACTCCCTTATGCCCTGCGGGTGTAGGTAAAAAGGAGGTGTGACAACGGGCGTGTGGGCGTGCACCCTATGAATGGTGACTCTGTTGTTTCCAGGACACTGTGTAGTGGTCCTACTTTGTTGATATATGTGTTTTCACCATGTGATAAGTAAATTGAGCTTTATATCATACTAGATATCATGTTTAGGCTTTATGCCGATATTGTTGGGACCCATAGTGGTCGTTTATTGCTGTCATCTCACTAATTTCATTGATATTTCATACTTAGTTATATTCATTTATTCATATAATATCTCAGTCTCAGTTGTTATTATTGATACATTATATCATCATTTTTGGGTTGAGTTTCATGACATTTTGCGCCCGAGAGACTAGAGAGATTGATGACTGAGTGAGGCCGAAGGCCTAATTGTGAGGATGATTATGGGATTGGGCTGCACGCCGCAACATGTTGTTACTAATTTATGACTGATTAAGGCCTAGGGCCTGATTGATTATGCCACGAGATGGCTTATTATAGCGCTTGGGCTGAAGGAGTCCCTTCGGAGTCTGCACACCCCTAGTGGCACATGTACCTACTGAGTGTGAGTGCCGAGTGACTTGGAAGGTGTCACAACCCGGATTTCCCACCCTCGGGAGTCGTGATGGCGCCTACTAGTGAGAGCTAGGCAACTCAATCCTTAACTGCTTATTTCGTTCACAATTACTTCTTTTAACAATTATCAACGATAGCATGAAATCAACGGAATTAAATAAATATGCAAAAGACTTAAATTTAAAGAAAACTGAACAATAATACGAGAATCAACATATGCCTCTACCCAAGAACTGGTGTCACATTATTCATGAACTTCTAAAAGTGCTAAATACAACCGTTTGAAAGAAAATATAAACTGTTTGTCTCGAATGTATGAGATAACAGACGAAAATAAAAGATAGAGGAGACGCCGGGCTTGCGAACGCCTGTAAGGCTACCTTAGTGTCTCACTGGACTAAAGGCTGGCTCCCGCGCTACTGCTGCTGTCCAAAACCTGGGTCTGTGCAAAAGAGCACAGAACATAGTATCAGAATAACCGACCCCATGTGATGGTAAGTGTCTGGCCTAACCCCGGCGAGGTAGTGACGAGGCTAGGACCAGACTCCAGATAAACCTATACAGTTATATAATATATGGCGGAAAAGTAAACAAGTAATAAACAGTTAAAGCTGGGGAAGGGGAAACATGCTTCGGGGATAGCAGTTAAAAGAGAATAACATGGAATAATAAGGAAGCTAGCACTATAGCTTCTATCACAAATGAAGAAAATAAAGGCAACTTTCACTTTCAGTTTCCTCTTGTTGTAGGCGTGCAACCCGATCCCATTTTTCATATCTCGTGGTAGGCGTACCACCGGCTCCCATTTCATTCTATCTCGTGGTAGGCGTACCACCCGCTCCCATTTCATTATATCTTGTTTTAGGCGTACCACCCGCTCCCATTTCATAATGTCTTGTGGTAGGCGTACGATCCACTCCCATTTCATAATATCTTATGGTAAGCGTACCACCCGCTCCCATTTCATAATATCTTGTGGTAGGCGTACCACCCGCTCCCATTTCATAATATCTTGTGGTAGGCGTACCACCCGCTCCCATTTTATAATGTCTTGTGGTAGGCGTACCACCCGTTCCCATTTCAGTTTATTACACAATCACAAGAAATCCCGGCAAGGGAACACAAGTAATATAATAACTTCCCGGCAAGGGAACAAAGATATCGAAATAGTCATCCCGGCAAGGGAGAATTAGCTATAACCAATCTCACTTTGCTAGTACTCAGTTCAATTAATGGAAATACTTAATCATAGAGGATCATTAATTAAGGTATGCAAGGTGTCATTCAAAAACACAACAACTTTCAAGTTAAGACCCACGGTCATGCTTGACACTAACGTATAGATACTCGTCACCATGCCTATACGTCGTACTCAACAAGAAGCAAGTAGCAAATATGACTCAACTCCTAATCCCTCAAGCTAGGGTTAAACCAAACACTTACCTCGATGCTTTGAACATCACTCAAGTCTCAATTATAACTTTACCTCTTGATTCCACCATCAATCCGCTCGAATCTAGTCATAAGTTACTTAATCACATTAACAAATGCTAAATGAATCAACCCCAATGCATGAAAATGAGTTATCCAAAGTTTTACCCAAAAGTGGAAAATAACCCCTGGGCCCACGTGGTAGAAACCCGAGGTTCGGACCAAAACCTGATTACCCATTCCCCCACAAATTCAAATATATGGTTTGTTTTGAAATCGGACCTCAAATTGAGGTCCAAATCCCTAATTTTAGAAAAACCTAGGTTCTACCCAAATCACCCAATTTCCCCATGAAAATCTTTGATTTGAAGTTGAAATCATGTTAAAAGATGTTAAGAAGTGAAGAAAATGATTTAAAAATCACTTACCAATCATTTCGGAGAAGAAATGTTATTTGGAAAATCGCATCTTATGTTTTGGGGTTTTGAAAAGTGTAAAATAACTGAAATTCACGTGTATTTATACTCCTCTGAAGTTCCCACCACGGACCGCGGTCGCACAGGCTTCCTGAAGGCCTGTGGATCTATGCTTCACACGGACCGCGACAGCGCAGCACCCACCGCGGACCGTGCAAAGGCGACCATGACCGCGCTGGCCTCTTTGCGGCCGCACGCGTTTCCTCGCGGGCCGCGCAAAAGGGTTTAGAGACCTGTCAAAATTCCTGAACCTGCAACGTCTGATCTTTTAAAGCCTAAGGCATCCCTGAACCTACTAGAAACTCACCCGAGCCCTCGAAACTCTAAACCAAGCATGCACTCTACCTCAAAAATAACATACGAACATATTCGTGTGATCACATCACCAATGTAACATCATGAACATGGAATTGAGCCTTAAGATCAATGAAATTTCTCCAGAATTCCTTTCAAACATCAATTTCCCAATTAGGGTCCGGATCGGGTCAAACGACATCCGTTTTTGACCAAACTTTACAAGAGTGATTCAAAACATATATAAGACTCGTACCGGGCGCCGAAACCAAAATATGGGCCCGATACCATTGCTTTCTAATAAGATTTCACTTCCATTTTCTTTAAACATTTTCAGAGAACTCAGGCATGGGACCTCGGAATAACTCGGGCATGGGACCTCAAAATTCGATTCCGGGCATACGCCTACGTCCCATATTTTCCTACGAAGCCTTCGGGACCGTCAAATCACAGGTCTGGGGTTCGTTTACCCAAAATGTTGACCGGAGTCAAACTTATTCATTTCGAGGTCAAAACTTAGCAATTTTCACAAGATTTCACATTTTAAGCTTTCCGGCTACGCGCCTGGACTGTGCACACAAATCAAGGCGACTCTAAATGAGGTTTTTAGGGCCTCGGAGATAGATTTCAATTGGAAACAGGTGATGACCCCTTTGGGTCGTCACATTCTCCACCTCTAAAAAAACCGTTTGTCCTCGAACGGACATAAGAAGGAAATACCTGAGTCAGGGAAAAGATGAGGATATCGGTCCCGCATATCGGACTCAGACTCCCAGGTCGATGCCTTAGGGGGCTGACCTCTCCACTGAACACGAACCAAAGGAAAACTCTTCGACCTCAGCTGGTGAACCTGTCCGTCTAGAATAGCCACCGGCTCTTCCTCATACGTCAAATCCTTGTCCAACTGGACAGTGCTAAAATCTAACACGTGGGATGGATCGCCGTGATATTTTCGAAGCATGGACACATGAAACACTGGATGCACGACTGATAAGCTAGGCGGCAATGCAAGTCTATAAACCACATCTCCCACCCAATCAAGGATCTCAAATGGACCAATGAACCTAGGGCTAAGCTTGTCCTTCTTCCCAAATCTCATCACGCCCTTCATAGGCGATACTCGGAGCAATACCCGCTCACCAACCATAAAAGCCACGTCTCGAACCTTACGATCTGCATAGCTCTTTTGCCTGGACTGAGCTGTACGAAGCCTATCCTGAATGATCCTGACCTTGTCCAAGGCCTCCTGAACCAAATCTGTACCTAACAACCGAGCCTCTCTAGGCTCAAACCATCCAACCGAAGATCGACACCGCCTACCATATAAAGCCTCATAAAGAGCCATCTCGATACTCGACTGGTAGCTGTTGTTGTAGGCAAACTCTGCTAAAGGCAAGAATTGATCCCACGAACCTCCAAAGTCAATAACACAAGCTCGGAGCATATCCTCCAATATCTGAATAGTCCGCTCGGACTGTCCATCCGTCTGAGGATGAAATGCTGTACTCAACTCAACCTGGGTGCCTAACCCTCGCTGAACTGCTTTCCAGAAATGTGAGGTGAACTGCGTACCTCGGTCCGAAATGATAGATATCGGCACACCATAAAGACGAACAATATCCCAGATATAGATCTCAGCTAACCTCTCGGACGAATAGGAGACTGCCACATGAATGAAATGCGCTAACTTGGTCAGCCTATCAACAATGACCCAAATTGCATCGAACTTCTTCCGGGTCAACGGAAGTCCAGTAACGAAGTCTATAGTGATTCTCCCCCACTTCCACTCGAGAAGCTCAATCCTCTGAAATAAACCACCAGGCCTCTTATGCTCATACTTAACCTGCTGACAATTCAAACACCGAGCCACATAGGCAACGATATCCTTCTTCATTCTACGCCAACAATAATGCTGCCGCAAATCCTAATACATCTTTGCGGCGTCCGGATGGATAGAGTACCGGGAACTATGGGCCTCCTCTAAAATCAACTCTCGAAGCCCATCCATATTAGGCACACAAACCCGACCCTGCAATCTCAGAACTCCATCATCACCTAAGGTAACCTGCTTGGCACCCCCACACTGCACCGTGTCTCTAAGGACACACAAATGGGGATCATCAAACTGCCGATCACGGATACGCTCCAATAACGAAGAACGAGCGACCGTGCAAGCTAATACTCGACTAGGCTCAGAAATATCCAACCTCATAAATCGATTGGCCAAAGCCTGATCATCTAAAGCAAGCGGCCTCTCACTGACTGGAATATAAGCAAGACTACAGATATTGGCTGACTTTTTACTCAAAGAATCGGCCACCACGTTGGCCTTTCCCGGGTGATATAGGATAGTGATGTCATAATCTTTCAACAACTCCAACCACCTCCTCTGCCTCAAATTCAACTCATTTTGCTTGAACAAATACTGAAGACTCTTATGATCCGTGAACACCTCACATGCCACTCCATACAGGTAATGCCTCCAAATCTTCAATGCGTGAACAATGGCTGCCAACTCCAAATCATGCACTGGATAGTTCTTCTAATGAACCTTCAACTGCCTCGAAGCATAGGCAATGACCTTGCTATCCTGCATCAACACTGCACCAAGTCCAATGCGAGATGCATCACAATAAACGATGTAAAGCCCTGAACCTGTGGGCAAAACTAACACCGGCGCCGTAGTCAGGGCTGTCTTAAGCCTCTGAAAGTTCGCCTCACACTCGTCCGACCATCTGAACTGGGCACCCTTCTGGGTCAACCTGGTCATCGGGGCTGCAACAGATGAGAACCCTTCCACGAACCGACGATAGTAGCCTACCAATCCCAAGAAACTCCGAATCTCTGTAGCTGATGCTGGTCTAGGCCAGTTCTTGACTGCCTCAATCTTCTTTGGATCAACCTGAATACCCACTGATGATACAACGTGACCCAGGAATGCCACTGAACTCAACCAGAACTCACACTTCGAGAACTTAGCATATAACTAACTATCCTTCAGAGTCTGAAGAACCACTCTGAGGTGTTGCTCGTGCTCCTCCTAGCTGCGGGAATATATCAGGATATCATTAATAAAGACTATCACGAACAAGTCCAAACAAGGCCTGAACACTCGATTCATCAACTCCATAAATGCTGCTGGGGCATTCGTCAACATGAATGACATAATCAAGAACTCATAATGCCCGTACCGTGTGCGGAAAGCTATTTTAGGGACGTCAGATACCCTAATCCTCAACTGATGGTAGCCAGATCTCAAGTCAATCTTTGAAAATACCTTGGCAGCCTGAAGCTAATCGAACAAATCATCAATTCTCGGTAGTGGATACTTATTCTTGATTGTAACCTTGTTCAATTGGTAATCAATGCACATTCTCATCGAACCATCCTTCTTCTTTACAGACAAGACCGTCGCACCCCAAGGCAAAACACTGGGTCTAATGAAACCCTTCTCATGGAAATCCTGCAACTGTTCCTTTAACTCTTTCAACTCCGGCGGGGCCATATGATATGGCGGAATAGAAATGGGCTGAGTGCTCGGAGCCAGATCAATGCAGAAATCAATGTCCCGGTCGGGTGGCATCACTGGTAGGTCTGAAGGGAAAACCTCAGGAAACTCACGAACCACGGGCACAAAATCAATATAGGGAACCTCAGCACTGGAGTCACAAACATAAGCCAAATATGCCAAAAACCCCTTTTCGACCATACGCCGAGCCTTCACATACGAAATAACACTTCAGGTAGAATGACCAGGGGTACCTTTCCACTCTAAACGAGGCATACCCGGTAAAGCTAAAGTCATAGTCTTGGCATGGCAATCCAAGATAACATGATACGGGGATAACCAATCCATTCCCAATATAATATCGAAGTCGACCATGTCTAAAAGCAACAAATCAACACAGGTCTCAAGACCCGCAAATACTACAATACAAGAACGATGAACTCGGTCGACCACAATAGAATCACCCATCAGTGTAGACACATAAACATGAATACTCAATGAATCACTAGGCATGACCAGGTGCGGGGCAAAATAAGATGACACGTACGAATACGTAGACCCCAGATCAAATAACACTGAAGCATCTCTATCACAAACCAAAATAGTACCTGTAATAACTACATCTGAAGACTTAGCCTCGGGCCTAGCTGGAAGGGCGTAGCATCGAGGCTGGGCCCCACCACCCTGAACTACCTCTCTGGGACATCCTGCTGCTAGCTGGCCTCCATATCTGGCGGCCTGAGCTCCACCTCTAGGACCTCTACCTCTACCTCTAGCACCTCTGCCCCCACCTCTAACTGGCTGAGCAGGCTGTGGGACATATGGTGCCTGTACCATAGCACGAGAACCCTGATGCAGAGAACTGCTTGAAGCTCGAGGGAAATACCTAGCAATGTGACTCGTGTCACCACCAGTAAAACAAGCCTTCGGTTGCTGGGGCTGACGACCCAGGAAACTCTAAAGCGGCAGTGCACTAATAGGTGCTGATGGTGCACTGTAAGGCTGCTGATCAGAATAGTGCATCTGAGAACCACGACCACCTGAAGCACTGTGAGAAACCTGAATAGCTGACTGAAAGGGCCTAGGAGGATGGCCTCTACCATATGGATCTCTACCTCCAGACGAGGTACCACTAAATCTACCTGAATGACGGGGCTGCTTATCCGACCCATGACCACCTCCCTGTGATAGAACCATCTCAACTCTGCGGACCACATTGGCTGCCTCCTAAAATGTAATCTCACTCCCGGTCTCCTTGTCCATCTGAAAATAAATCGGCTGAATAAGACCATCAATAAACCTCCTCACCCCCCCTCTCTCTCGGTGGGAAGTATGACAAGAGCATGGCGAGCTAGATCGATGAACCTGGTTTCATACTGGGTAACAGTCATGGAACCCTGCTGAAGGCGCTCAAACTGCCTCCGATAGGCTTCTTTCTATGTCACGGGGAGAAACTTCTCCAGAAACAACACTGAAAACTGCTCCCATGTCAAAGATGGCGATCCGGATGGTCTCGCTAAGCAATAATCCCTCCACCAAGTCTTGGCGGGTCCAGATAAGCAAAATGCAGCAAAATCGACCCCATTGGTCTAAAAAATGCCCATGTTCCTGAGAACCTCGTGGCAGCTGTATAGGAAATCCTGGGGATCTTCAGAAGGAGCTCCGCTGAAAGTAGTAGTGAAGAGCTTGGTGAATCTGTCCAGTCTCCACAAAGCATCAGCGGACATAACCGCTCCATCACCGGTCTGAGCCACTACACCCAGCTGAACTGCCACTGCTGGCTGAACTGCTGGAACCTGAACCTGGGGAGATACCTGCTCCGGAGTGCATGTAGCAGGAGTCTGATCCCCTCCTCCAGCCTGAGAAGTGGCTGGTGCTATTGGAAGCAAACCTGCTCGGGTGACACTCTCCATAAGGCCCACCAATTAAACTAGAGCATCCTGAAGAACATGGGTAGCGATAAACCCCTCTGGGACCTGAGCTAGGCCCACCAGAACTGTTGGGGATGGAACCTCCTCCTCAAAATCAACCTGAGGCTCCGCCACTGGTGCCGCTGCGGCCTCTAGTACGGCCTCGGCCTCACCCTCTGCCCCTAGTGGGAGCTACTGCAGGGGGCTCGAGATGCTGAGCGGTAGATGAGGAAGCGCGTGTTCTCTCCATTTGTGAAGAACAAAGTAGAAGTTCAATTAGCATTTGAGGAACAAATCTGCATGACAAGAAAGAACAAATGTGAGATTTTCCTAACTCTGTAGCCTCTGGGGGATAAATAAAGACGTCTCCGTACCGATTCCTCAGACTCTACTGAGCTTGTCCGTGAGTTGTGAGACCTATGTAACCTAGAGCTCTGATACCAACTTGTCACGACATGGATTTACCACCCTCGGGAGTCGTGATGGCGCCTACTAGTGAGATCTAGGCAAACTAATCCTTAACTGCTTACTTCGTTCATAATTACTTCTTTTAACAATTATCGGCGATAGTATGAAATCAACAGAATTCAATAAATATGCGGAAGACTTAAATTTAAAGAAAACAGAACAATAATGCGAGAATCAACATATGCCTCTACCCAAGAACTGGTGTTATATTACTCACGAACTTCTAAGAGTGCTAAATACAACCGTTTGAAAGAAAATATAAACTGTTTGTCTCGAATGTATGAGATAACAGACGAAAATAAAAGATAGAGAAGACGCCGGGCCTACGAATGCCTGCAAGGCTACCTCAGTGTCTCACTGGCCTGAAGGCTGGCTCCCGCGCTACTGCTGCTGTCCAAAATCGATATTCGAGTGACTGGGACTAGATTCGAAGGAAGGGGAGAGATTTGGAGAGAAGAGGTCAGGGCGGAGCTGTGGTGTGAAGCTGGAGGCGTTTGGGTGAACTAGGGTTAGGGGTTAGTTCTTTGATCTAAGATTCGAAGAACTCGAGGATGATTCGAAGGCGATGGAGTGGGGATTCGGAAAGAGGATGGTGAGGGGGTTCTATGGTGTAATTTTGGGGCTGTTTGGACCACCGGAACAGCCATGAGGCAATTTCCGGTAGGCGGAGGGCGGAGGGAGATGGTTGAAGGCGGCGGGTGTTGGGGCCTGTCTCTAGGTTAGAGACGAAGACGAAGGGGGCGGGGGTATGGCTTAGGGGGCGGGGTATGGTTTAGGAATATATAGTGGGGTGGGGATTTGATCTTGGCCGTTGGATCATTCACGATCAACGACCTTGATCACTTCACTAAGGAGGAACGATGTCATTTGGAGTAGTACTGGGGCGGTCTAGGTATTGGAGTGAGCGGGTCGGGCTGGAGACGGGTTATGGGAGGGGAATCTTGGAACGTTGGATTGGATGATTGAACGGTCGAGATTGATTTGGCGATGAAACAACGTCGTTTGGTATGGTCTCTTGGACCGGCCGGTTGGGCCTGGAGATGGGGTGTGACATTGGGCCTGAACTTTTCTTTTTTAAAACTGGCCCAGTCCGATTTTTACCCTTCTTCTCTTGTTTCTTTTTTTCCTTTTATTTTCTTTTTAATTCCTAATTACCAAATATTCCACAATAAATTGTAAAGCCAAAATTAACTTAGAAAGATACTAATTAACTCTCAATGATAATTATCACACAAAATTAAATACAAAGATAATCACACAATTTTGATATTAAACGCCAAAAAATGCAGAGTACATATTTTTGTGATTTTCATTCTCGCAAATCCAAATTTAATTAATTCCTAATTGTAAAATAATATCCCAAATGCACATGCAACACATATTTTTGTATTTTTCTTATTTAAAGTAGAAATAAACATGCACAGACAAAAATACAAATAAATCACAAACAACACAAAACCATTTTATTCTGAATTTTTGGGAGTAGTTCTCGTAGGGCAAAAATTTCGTGCTCACAGTTGCCCCTCTTTGTCCGGAAACACAAAAAGTTTCCGTGCAAAGATAAAGTGAGCGGATACGAGCGATTTTTGCCCGTTCGGCTACTCCGTGTGAAGCATTTTTTTGAAAGATTTGTCCGAACCTCTGCTTCGAAGGTTTCCTACATATCCCTGGCTAAAATGGAATCAGGTCAATGTAGTTCGGGAAGTTTCGGTAGCTGGGACTACCATAAAGCTGTGGTTTTGTTGCCACTGCTATTTCTGCTGCTGCTATCTACTTACTGACCTCCTTATTACACCATGCTAAAAGAAAATAAGAAGTTAGACTAAACTAGGAATTACAAAATCTTATCTAGATCTTCAAACTTTCTCTTGTTGCCTTGCTTTCTTGTTGGCTTGTGTTTCCTCTGATGTTTCTTTCTTTCTTGTGAAATTCGAATTGTTTCTCCTTTGACACGCGAATCATCTTTCTTTGACCATTGTTGCCTCTCTTTTAACTTCTGCACTTGAGTTTATGCTGGGGTTTTTTGTTGTAACCCTCCGCTCTCCGGGCGGGCTCCTGACTTCCACTGCGACTTAAAAGATAATACCTCCATTCTCCAGGCGGCCTCCTGACTTCGTCTACAACTTGAAATGATAACAACCTCCATTCTCCAGGAGGGCTCCTGACT
The DNA here is from genome assembly GCF_000715075.1 of Nicotiana tabacum. NCBI lineage: Eukaryota > Viridiplantae > Streptophyta > Magnoliopsida > Solanales > Solanaceae > Nicotiana > Nicotiana tabacum. Next base: position 119,774,514 of record NC_134086.1, on the reverse strand, counting down.
TCCAACACAACTTAAAAATATAACACCTCCATTCTCTAGGCGGGCTCCTGACTTCAACGACGACTTAAAAAGATAATACCTCCATTCTCTAGGTGGGATCCTGACTTCGTCTACAACTTGAAATGATAACAACCTCCATTCTTCAGGCGGGCTCCTGACTTCCAACACAACTTAAAAATATAATACCTCCATTCTCCAGGCGGGCTCCTAACTTCAATTATGACTTAAAAAGATAATACCTCCATTCTCCAGGCGGGCTCCTGACTTCAACTACTTTTTTTTTTAAAAATATAACACCTCCATTCTCCAGGCGGGCTCCTGACTTCCACTACTTCTTAAAATGCGTTCTATTGCCGTTGTTCCTTCCTGCCTCTTGAACCATTTTCCTTCTAACTTGAATCATCTTCTTTCAGAACTGCGTCCCTCAAAACTGGTGTTTCATTCCTCTGAAAACTGTTGGGGATAACGCCGTTGTTTCATTTAAAAATAGGTTATTCTCCTCCTTCAAAGACTACTTCCCTTAAAGCTGGTGTTTTCCTTCCTCTGAAACTACTTCCCTTAAGACTTTTGTTATTGTCCTCCCGAAATTGCTTTCTTTAAAACTTGTTTTGCCTTCTCCCGAAAATTGTTGGGGATACCGCTTTTCAACAAACTTGTGTTAGACTTCCTGAAAATTTTCGAAATGAAAGAAAATTTTCTGCCCCAGTTTGACAATCTTTCTTGTGGCATGTCTTTCCGTCATCAATAACATTTCCTGTCCCTGCTTTCAATCAAAGAAAATTTGTTAGTTTAAAATGTGGGGGACATTCTTGCTGGGGATGGTTTTTCCCTTTTTCATTTTCCCATGCTTTGCGTTGTTCGACCGTCTTGAAACTTGGCTGATAACTTTCGACCTTCTTGATGCTTCTGTATTCACCCACTTCCGGACCGTTGTTTTCTACCTTTTCTCCATACTGTCCTGAAATCTTAGACCAATCCATCATTTGGCCTTATAATGACGTCTTTCTTGTCCCGTCACATTATCTTTGCCTTGTCCTATCCACATTTTACTTTGCACCATATTGGAACTGGTAATAAGCTCCGAAAATACCTCTCAAAAACAAACTACTATAAAAAATCTTTAACCAAAAGAAATGAAAGATGATGACTTCAAATTATAAAAAGAGAAATCTTCCTAAAGAATTTGTTTGAAGAGAAGAAAAGGAAAAGGACTTATCTGAATGGTATAACCGATCTCAATGATCATGTCGTGCATTTTGGATTAATCAACCCAGTCTATTATATCACTCAATCTTTCTGATGGTCTTACTTTGCATTTCAAAAGGTCCCGCAACCCAACTCTTTTGCCAAATCAACATTTTTGTTCTGCTTGATGCCTCGACGGATCATTTCCGTCAACCTTACCTTGTTTGTCCACTTTCAATTCTTTGTCGCCTTATAGTGCCCTTCGAGGGGTTTTCACTAATAAGACTCTCTCATTTTATTTCTTTCAACTTCCGTCGCCTTATGGTGCCTGTGAAGGTTTTCACCAATAAGACTCTCTCATTTTATTTCTTTTCAGCTAGGGATTGGGATGTTACTGATAAGATTCTCTCATTTCATTTCTTTTCTGCTGGGGATTCTCTCATTTCATTTCTTTTATACTGGGGACCAGAGTGTTACTCCAGACTTCCATTTGCCCGACTTGGAACTTCTCGGATACTCATCGGGAGGTCTTTTGGACATCAATATGGGTTTCTGGTGTATGGCTAAAGAAAAAATTTAAAATAATTTTGATGGGTAAAACATTACAACTCTTGGAATCAATTTTCTTTCCCAAAATTATAAACACAACTTCTACACCAATTTTTCTTGCGTGGGGATTTTTTGATTCTTATTACGCTATGACCGAGCCGTGAGGCGCCTACGTATCCTTTTTGAGGAATCAGGTCGAATGTAGTTCCCCATTCCTTTGTTTTTCTTGTGACTTTTCTTTTGTCTTTATTATCATTATTTTTTTTCCTTTTTCCATTTTCATTACTCTCCAAAAGAGGGGTATGAAAGAATAAATAAGGCTCAAAAGGGGAAGCAAAGGTTGAAGTGTTTGGATGGAAGAATAAATTACCTCCGTCATTTCATTCTCCGATATCATGCCAAATACAAACCAATAACAATTACAATTAAAAGAAATCATACATAATATCTCTTAACTGCGTCAGAATTGATAGCCATGTCGATGCATTTTCCTTCGATATCTGTTAAACATAAAGCAACATTGTGACAACACTCTGGTTACAATGAATGACCCTTGCCAATTTGCGGCGAACATGCCTTTTGCCTCAGCCTGATATGGAAGGATGCGTTTTAGCACTTGCTGGCCCACTTCAAACTTACGGAGACATACCTTTTTGTTGTATGCTCTTGCCATTCTCTTTTGATATAACTGGCCATGACACACAACTGCCAATCTTTTTTCATCAATCAAGTTCAACTGCTCCAGACGAGTTCTGACCCACTCATCATCATCAATCTCAGCTTCAACGACAATCCGAAGGGACGAGATTTTAACTTCCACAGGTATTATGGATTCAGTTCCATATACCAACAAATAAGGAGTTGCACCTACTGAAGTACGGATAGTGGTGATATAACCCAACAATGCAAATGGTAATTTTTCATGCCATTGCCTCGAACCTTCTACCATTTTCCGAAGTATCTTCTTTATGTTTTTGTTGGCTGCCTCAACTGCTCCATTCGCCTTGGGACGATATGGGGTGGAATTGCGGTGTGTAATCTTAAATTGTTGACATACCTCTTTCATCAAATTGCTGTTAAGATTAGCACCATTATCCGTGAGGATCACCTTTGGGATTCCAAATCTACAGATGATATTTGGGTGAACAAAATCGACCACTGCTTTCTTGGTCACAAACTTGAAAGTTTTGGTCTCAACCCATTTGGTGAAATAATCAATGGCTACCAGAATGAACCTATGCCCGTTGGATGTTGCTGGCTCAATTGGTCCAATGATATCCATGCCCCAAGCAACGAAGGGCCATAGCGTTGACATTGTGTGCAATTCCGATGGTGGAGAATGAATCAAATCTCCGTATATCTGGCACTGATGACATTTGCGCACAAAACCAATACAATCTCGCTCCATGGTGAGCCAATAATAACCTGCTCGGAGAATTTTCTTCGCCAGCACATATCTGCTCATATGTGGTCCGCAGACTCCTGAATGTACTTCGGACATGACAGCCATAGCCTGTCTAGCATCTATGCATCTTAACAATCCCAGGTCTGGTGTTTTTTATACAGAACTCCTCCACTCAAGAAAAATCCACTTGCCAACCGTCGAATTGTTCTCTTTTGATCCCCCGTGGCTTGCACTGGGTATATCCCCATTTTGATGTATTCCTTGATATCGTGGAACCATGGTTCACCATCCAGTTCTTCTTCAATCATGTTACAATAAGCATGCTGATCTCGGACTTGAATATGCAAAGGATCGACATAAGCTTTGTCCGGATGGTGCAGCATTGATACCAGGGTTGCCAAAGCATCGACGACCTCATTATGGATCCTTGGAATATGCCTGAACTCCACTGATCTAAACCGTTGGCAAAGATCTTGTAAGCATTGCCGGTATGGTATGAGCTTCAGATCTCGCGTTTCCCATTCTCCTTGAATTTGATGTACCAGAAGGTCCGAGTCTCCTAAGACCAAGACTTTCTGGACATCCATGTCTGCAGCTAACCTTAAACCCAAAATACATGCTTCGTACTCAGCCATATTGTTGGTATAATAAAAACGAAGCTGAGCCGTAATAGGATAGTGATGCCCTGTTTCAAAAATAAGTACAACTCCTATTCCGACTCCTTTCATGTTAGCAGCCCCATCAAATAAAAGTTTCCAGCTTGGTTTTTCGGCATGTAAGTTCATTAATATGCATCACCTCTTCGTCAGGAAAATAAGTCCTCAGTGGCTCATACTCTTCATCGACCGGGTTCTCGGCCAAATGATCGGCCAATGCTTGGGCTTTCATCGCAGTCTGAGTCACATAGATTATGTCAAACTCTGTGAGCAAAATCTGCCATTTTGCAAGTCTTCCTGTCAGTATAGGCTTTTGAAAGATATACTTCAATGGATCCAAGCGTGAAATGAGGTAAGTAGTGTAGGATGACAAATAATGTTTCAATTTCTGTGCCACCCAAGTTAGGGCGCAACATGTCCTTTCCAGGTGAGTGTACTTAACCTCATAAGCTGTGAACTTTTTGCTAAGATAATAGATGGCTTGTTCTTTCCTGCCGGTGACGTCATGCTGCCCCAGTACACAACCAAATGAATTTTCCAAGACTGTCAAGTAAAGAATCAAAGGTCTCCTTGGTTCTGGCGGAACCAGCACAGGTGGGTTTGACAAGTAACCTTTTATCTTATCAAATGCTTCTTGACACTCATCAGTCCACTTGATCGCAACGTCCTTCTTCAACAACTTGAAAATAGGCTCACAAGTTGTCGTGAGCTGAGCAATAAACCTGCTGATGTAGTTCAGCCTTCCTAACTGACTCATTACTTCAGTATTATTCCTCGGAGGGGGCAAATCTTGTATGGCTTTGATCTTTGATGGGTCCAACTCGATGCCTCGCCGACTGACTATGAATCCTAACAACTTTCCGAATGGAACACCAAATACACACTTGGTGGGGTTAAGCTTGAGGTTGTACCTGCAAAGCCTCTAGAAGAATTTCCTCAAATCCTCGACGTGGTCGGCCTGATGCTTTGATTTTATGATCACATCATCTATGTATACCTCAATCTCCTTGTGTATCATATCATGAAATACAGTAGTCATCGCTCTCATATAAGTTGCCCCAGCATTCTTCAACCCAAATGGCATTACTCGGTAGCAATAAGTTCCCCACGACGTGATGAATGCCGTCTTTTCTACATCTTCTTCATCAATTAGAATCTGATGATACCCGGCATAACAATCCACAAAATATCCAATCTCGCGCTTGGCACAATTATCGATCAAAATGTAGATATTGGTTAGTGGGAAGTTATCCTTCAGACTTGCTTTGTTGAGATTGCGGTAATCAACGCATACTCTGATCTTCCCGTCCTTCTTCGGTACAGGCACGACATTAGCCAACCAGACAGGATATCGAGTGACCCGAATAACCTTTGCATCCAACTGCTTGGTAACTTCTTCTTTAATCTTCACACTCATATCAGTTTTGAATTTCCTCAACTTTTGCTTGACGGGTGGGAACGCTGGATCAGTGGGCAATTTGTGGACCACTAAATCAGTGCTTAAACCTGGCATATCGTCATATGACCACGCAAAAACATCTTTGTACTCAATGAGTGCTTTGATTAACTCCTCCCGGATTTTTGGCTCAAGGTAGACACTTATTTTAGTCTCTCGGACGTTGTCTGTGTCCCCTAAATTGACGGCTTCTGTGTTATTCAAATTGGGTTTGGGTTTTTCTTCGAAGGCTTCATCCTCATCATCATATTCTGATTCGTAATCGCAATCTATTTCTTGAACTATCATTTCGGAATTAGATTGATTTTTAAGACTGGGATGAGGATTCCTTATGCACGCCATGTCATTAAGACCAGTATAAAGAGAACTGTACAGAAAAAGAAAAGAAGAAAACAAAATTAAAATAAAATAAGGAATGAAGAAGAAACTTTTTTATTTTATTGAATTACGGGATAACAAGGTTTCACACTTTGATGAACACAATAAAAATAAAAGAAATCTGGACTACAACCCTGGAATAATCCAGAAAACAGGAAGGAAAATCAGAGCCAACTACCAAGATTCCTCCGAATGGGAAAAGGAGTAGCCATCCAATTGTTGACTTTTTCCTTTGGCCCCACAAACTGCACATCCGCCTTGCTGGACCCCTCCCCAACTTCTACCATGTTGATTTCGGTGAATAATCTTTCAAAACCTTCATTTAAGTCTCCATCTGCACCAATCGAAGGCCTTGTAACCTTGGACAACAATTGCTTGTTGATGCTCGGCCTGACAAAAGATATGGATAGGCGCGGGATTGGTTTGGGAAAGACCCAGACTCTTTTCTTCAACTTGCGGGCGCGTCTCACATCTGCCACCATCGGCTTGAACCCCAGCTCAAAGGTATCCAGATTTTTGGGCAAAGAAACTGGTTGAACAATACCCTGAAGATCAGCCCCTAAACCTTTGCCCGACATAAACCCGTTTTTCAACATCTCTGAGGCTACCATGACAGTTGCATCTGCTATTTTGGGAAGTGGGATGCTTTCACCCTCGGGAACTTTGTCCACTGAAACCGTATCGAAGACCTGGTAAACCCAGGTCCCCTTGTCATTGTCAGCCTCTATGAAGGGTACGATGGCATCACTTAAGGCGCTTGCATTGTCTTCCCCATGTACTACGATCTCTTGCCTATCCCACTCGAATTTGACCATCTGATGTAATGTAGAAGGCACTGCTTTGGCGGCGTGGATCCATGGTTTCCCTAATAGAAGATTATATGACACTGCCACGTCCAACACTTGAAACTCCATGGTGAACTCGACCGGCCCAATTGTTAATTCAAGTACGATGTCACCCACTGTGTCTGTACCACCTCCATCAAACCCTCGAACATAGAAGTTGTTCTTGTGAATTCTATCACCATCAACCTTCAGTTTGTTCAACGTGGTCAAAGGAAAGATATTGGCACTGGACCCATTATCAATCAGTACTCGAGTGACTACCGAGTCTTTACACTTCACGGTTAAATAGAGGGCTCTATTATGTTCTGTACCCTCCACGGGCAACTCATCGTCTGAAAAAGTGACCCTGTTGACCTCGAAAATCTTGTTTGCTATTTTCTCCAGATGGTTCACAGAGATCTTATCTGGAACATGGGTTTTGTTCAGAATTTTCATCAATACTCGGTGGTGCTCATTTGAATGGATCAACAAGGATAACAATGAGATCTGTGCCGGGGTCTTCCTCAACTGCTCCATAATGGAGTAATCTTGCGCCTTCATTTTCTTTAAAAATTCTTCCGCCTCTTCCTCGGTAACTGGATTCTTTGTCGCTACTAGATTGGCCCTTCTTAACTCTGCGGGAGCAAAACACCTTCCCGAATGAGTTAGACCTTGGGCTTCACACACTTCTCCTTTGACTTCTTTCCCTTTGTAAATCACCGTCACCCGTTCATAATTCCAAGGAACAGCCTTGCTGTTGATCACTGGAAGCTGAGTTACCGGTTTTATAATAACAGGCTCTATACGAGCACCCTTCACGACCACAACAGGTTTACTTGCAACCCCTGGCACTACCACTTTAGCTTTCTCGGGTTTCACTGCAACAAGGCTCGACGACCCTTTCTCGGCTACCACAACTGGCTTATCATCTACCCCTCTCAACTGGACCACTGATTTCCCACTGGTTACTTTTTCCATTGAGCTGGTTTTGCTGGAATGGATCATCATTACCGTCTGTGAGGGCTTCCTGGGCTCCCCCTCTTTGTGTATCAACTCAATCATGTGTGTCTCATGGTGAGTTGGCAGTGGATTCTGATTAATATTTGGTGCTTCTAGGGCTTGAACCTCAATCCGATGAGTATCGATAAGCTCTTGCACAGCTGTTTTCAGCTTCCAACATTTCTCTATATCATGACCTGGGGCCCCTGAACAGTATCACAACTCACCGAATGGTCAAGATTTCTAAGGGGATGATTTGACATTTTAGGCTCAATTGGATTCAACATGCCCAACTGCCTCACTCTGTGGAAAAGACTGGTATATGATTCCCCCAATGGAGTGAAAGTCTTTTACTTCTGTGACCTCTCATTCTTGAGGGCTGGGTTTGGTCGGAAACCTATTTCATGGGGATTTCTGTAGGCCCTTGGGGGTGGATATGTGTTTTGTGGAGTTGAGTATGGATTTTGTGGAGCCGGTGCGCGCCATTGTGCGTGTGCTGGGGTTTGGGTATAGGCTTGTGCATGATAGACGGAAAAATGGGGATCTGACTGTGGGTAGTAGTGCTGTGGAGGGCCATATGAAGTGTGGGGGTAATTTTGGTGGTAGGGTCGTGATTGGATATAGTAGGGTGACGGGCCTCTAGATCCAAACTAGGCTCCGGACTCAACAATCGTGACATCTTCTTTCTTCTTTTTCCCGAGCACACCCCCAGTGCCGCTTTGAATGGCCTGGGTGGTTGCCTTGATCGTTGAATAACTCATGATTTTGTTGGACTTAAGCCCCTCCTCGACCATGCCTCCCATTTTTACAACCTCATTAAAAGATTTGCCAATTGCGGACACCAGATGACCGAAGTAGGTCGGCTCCAAAGCCTGCAAAAAGTAATCAACCATATCGCTCTCTTTCATTGGGGGATCCACCCTTGCTGCTTGCTCCTTCCACCGGAAACCATATTCTCTAAAGCTTTCACTGTGCTTCTTCTCTAGTTTAGTCAAAGATAGTCGGTCTGGAATGATCTCAAGATTATACTGAAAGTGACAAGCGAATGCTTGTGCTAGATCATCCTCTGTGTACCATCTTCCGTGATCTTGGCGGGTGTACCACTCCAATGCTGCTCCGCTCAAACTCTGACTGAAGTAAGCCATTAGCAATTCATCCTTTCCTCCAGCTCCCCTCATCTTACTGCAAAAACCTCTCAGATGAGCCACCGGATCACCGTGCCTGTTGTACAAGTCGAATTTGGGCATTTTGAACCCTACCGGTAGTTGTACATTTGGGAATAAACACAGATCTTTGTAAGCCACGCTTACCTGACCTCTTATCCCTCTTATATCCCTGAAGGATTGTTCTATGCTTTTCATTTTTCTGAACATCTCTTCCTATTCAGGATTTCTGGCCGGTTTTTCTGCTTTCCCTGGTAGGTCAGAATGTGGATCATGTGGATAGGCTTCAGGCGCTTGGAAGGTAAGCTCCGGGAGATAATATTGGTTGTCCTGCGCTTGGAACACAGGTTCACTCGGGGATTTATGGAGTGCAGCTGGTGGAGATGCCACAAAGACAGGGGTGGTTGGCGGAGGAGGGTATGAAATTGATTTTGGTGGTGGAGCTTGTGGCGTATGAGAAGTAGTGCCCTGGTAGTGCTGATAAATGGGAAAACCTGGATCGGTGGCGGGATGATCCTGAGACTGAGCTAATGGTGGGGAAAAAACAGGGTTAGCAGGGTAAGCTGGCGGTGATTGCCCTTTGGACCAGGCCTGGTACATTTCGTCCATCTGTTGCTTAATCTTGAGCATCTCCTCTTTCATTTTATGGACGTCCGACTCCTCTACCTCAACACTAGTGTCGACATCTGGGATAGACATGATTTCCGGTATTGGTCCCTTTGATCTGGTTTGGTAATGATAATGTGCCAGTATCCTCTAAATAAACTAACTGCTTGAATTCTCTGCAATTCAACAAACTTGTTAGTTTTTAGAGTTTAACACATATGCAATTACACGTTGGGATGCAATGCACCTATGCAATTAACCATTTTCTATCATGCATTTGCTTCAGTTGCGTGCGTCATTCCGGCCTCTCATAATTGTGCCCCTTCTTTTAAGATTCCTTTATCCTGTCCTTCTTTATTTATCTTTCATTTTCCCCTTTTATTTTTAGTGGTGGTCGAATCCTATAGAGATTGCCTACGTATCATGTCCCCACATGAATCAGACCATGCGTAGTTCTGTCCGAGTGCGGAAAATAAAGACACCATTTTTGGATTTTTCAATCTTCATTAGCAAAACGTTTTATTACAAAGCAAAACATTTTTGAAAGGAAACTGACAGGCTTGATACAGACTACAGACTTTATACAAAAAGGGAAATACAAACTCCAACGGACAATAGACTCTGAAGACAAGGAAAATACAAACTCAAACTATGAATGTCTCAAAGTTTTGAATTTTGGCGCCCGCGGGGCGTCGTTCGGCCTCGCCGCGGGCTTTGGTGCAAGGCCCCTTTACAGATCTTTCAAATCTTCCATGATCTGGTGGACATAAATCATTATTGAAGCAAATAAGGTGGTACGGGACATATCCTCACAAGCTAAGCACGTTATGGTGATGTAGTGCCCGATATCGTCGATTCTTCCCTTGATTTTGTCCCTTTCCATAAGCAATCGCTCTATTTGTTGATTCCACGTCCCCATCACTTGAGTGTTGTAAAAGAGTTCATCTTGAAACTTATTTATCTGTTTCTTCATTCGGTCCATCAGATCATAGTAGCGCTTCCTATCTGTTTTGGCATCTCGGGCTTGCCTGAAGATCCGCTCTTCGTAGTCCCTTTTTATTTGTTGCATGAACCATACTTGCTCTTCTGTCTTCTTTATCCATTTCACCTGGATTCTCGCTAGACCAACTTTAGATTTTTCCAGGTCTTCTTGATACTCGAGGACTTTCTTCTTTAGACCATTTATGAGCCTTTTCTCAGCCCGGTTTCTCTCTTAGCTTCTGGCAGCTATTTTCATTTCCTGGATTTGAGTTTTGAGGACCTCAGTTTCCTGAGCTAGTTTTCTCCTTTCTCCCTCATCTGCATCGCTATGCAAATCTTTCTCAAATTTCAAATCCATAACTTGCTTCTCCAACTTGCCTATTGTCACCCTGTACTCGTGTTCTTTAGCCAACCAATCCCACTGTTCTTGTGACGCCTTGACGAACTCCTGGAGATGGGGTCTTTTAGCCGGCCTTTCGTGCTCAAGTTCTCTCTGGTACCAAGCAAGGTATCCTGGCACCACTTCGCCTTTGGCCCGATCCTGCACGCAAGTATCTGCTTTTAAATATTGGCATTCGCTCCAGATCTGACGGACTCTTGCTACAGGAAACTGTCCGTCAGGGCTAATCTCAATTACTTGAGCACTAAGATCTTCCTCCTGTGGCATTGTTTGGCATCTCCCGAGTTGTCTCAAACCCCGATATGGCGCGTAGGGCTGAATGTTCTTGAGGAAAGTGGGTCCTAGCTGCAGGCATATATATGACATCATCAACGGGCAACCATCCTAGCGCCCACTGTATTTGGCTGGCGGTGAGGGTCCGAAAGAATGATGTCCATGCCGTAGCTCCCTCAGGTAGAGTGACCCCCCTGATTCTTGTGTGGAATTCTTCTATGCAAGTTTTCTTCAAGGCACCATAACTCAAGAGCTGGGAATGGTGGCAGAGATGCTTAGTCATCCATATTTGTAGCAACAAGTTACACCCCTCGAAAAAGTTCCCTCTGGCTTTGCAGGCTGTGAGAGCTCGGAAGATATCAGATACTATCATCGGTGCAAAAGTGCTTTCATTTTGAGTGAGCAAGGTACTAACGACCCCGGCTATTTTCAAATCAATGTTTCCGTCTTTCCTTGGAAACACCAAAAGGCCCAAAAAGGTTATCATAAAAGCCACTCGTCTATGCTTATCCCATTTCTGACGGTTACTTTTGCTGCATAACTTGTTACCCGGATTGTTGACTCCTCCGACATGACCGTATCTGTCGTATATGAAGCGCGGATTACAAAAACCCGCAGCCAAATCTGGGTTATGGACCGTCCTAGGTATCTTTAATGAATCTAAAAACCGATGCGCGGTAACAGCTCTTGGAGCAACCAGATATTTTTGCCTTATCGGAACTTCAGCATTTCCGATGTACCCGGCTATTTCCTCCAAAGTCGGGGTGAGTTCAAAATCGGGGAAGTGGAAGACATTGTGTGCCGGGTCCCAGCAGGTGACCAAAGCTCTTATGATATCCCCCCGAGGCTGGATTTCCAATAAACCCGTAAGACCTTTTAGATATTTCTTGACCTCATCTTGCCCCTTACCACCTAAATCATCTCACCATAGCTGCAACTCGAAAGGGATTTTAGTCATTATTGAAAAAGGTTCATTTTGCATCGTGCTCATCCTGCACATTTATTAAGGTGATTAAGAAATAAAATTCATTTGACTCAACAAATTGACTATTTTTATTTTTTCACAGATTAAAAGGAAGCTTCCTTCCGGTTCCGAACACGGCCTTTCAGCACTTCGGGAATGAAGATTTTAAGGCTGGGTGAGTCAACCGGTCAAAAATCCAAACATGAATAATAGTGGTCGTTTATGCAAAGTCAGCCTTCCGGCGTCCCTTTCGGGAACATTTGGCTATTTTTGCCAAAAATGGCATTACTCGATTGACTCTTTTCTTTTTCTTTCAAATTGAAATAAAAGACCCGGTTGAAAACACAACCTTTCCACGCTTCCGGGAGGAAGATTTAAGGCTGTGCCCGCAAACCATTTAAAAATGACTCAGGGTGGCAGTTCTTGCGAAAATAGCCTTCCGGTGCCCTTTTGGGGACATTCGGCTTTTTTAAGCAAGAAGCGTCACCCAACTTATTTATGACAAAAATTTGACATTTTTGTAAAAGGGAGGTTGGACCCGATGAGGGTTGCCTACGTATCCCGCACGCTGTGAGAATCAAACCAGCGTAGTTCGGGATGATAAAACAAACTTCTTTTGAAAACAAGACTCTTTTCATTGGCAAATAAAATTATTTTTCATAAACAAAACCCTTTTTTTTTCTTTTTTTTTTCATTTTCTCAAAAATTCGGCAGAGTTTCAACACTATTTGGACATTGTTTTTTTCAAAACAGGCGATTAACTCTCTTTAACCCTCATCCTACCATTTCTATTTCCTCGAAACATTCAAAAGTCGGTCAACATGCAAGTCCGAAGCAAATAAATGTGCGGAAAACAAATAAGATGCATCAGGATGGTCTTTTTCATTTCAGGTTGCTAGTCCTAGACGGACCCAATCCCTGTGTTGAGTCCCCTAAGTCAAATGCAACATGATGCAAATAATCGTTCCTACTAGGGATCCGGCATAAAGTCACGTTATTCTAGGTTCAAAGCCTAGGTATTTGTTATAGACTGTGTACCTGAGCGGACAACTCGAGTTGAGGAGGGGGCAACGTACCGGGGACCCGCGAGATCGTCCGACTTTGTAACTTGTCCGGCCTCTTTCTTATTTCAGAGTATGACACTAACAGAATAGGGGGTCTCAACCAGTAAGCACATCCACAGAGGTAAGAAGAGAAGGGTTTCAGCACAGTTTATATACAGTTCAGATAATATCAAAGCAGTAAAAGCATCATTTAGCACATTAGGCCCAAACATGTAAAAAAATCACATAAAACCAAATATAACAATTTATCTATGCTCGAATTCTTGAACCCTGAACCATAGATTCTGGAGTTGTCCCCAGCAGAGTCGCCAGAGCTGTCACACCTCTGTTTTACCTGCGCCCGCAAGGACGTAATGGAGTTTTTCCAATTAAAAGACAATCGAAACGGGATTTATTATTTAATTCAGAGTCGCCACTTGGGATATTTATGGTGTCCCAAGTCACCGGTTGAATCCCGAATCGAGGAAAAGATTGACTCTGTATTACAGTCCGCGAACCAGAAACCCGGATAAGGAATTCTGTTAACCCGGGAGAAGGTGTTAGGCATTCCCGAGTTCCGTGGTTCTAGCACGGTCGCTCAAATGTCATATTCGGCTTATTTATCTGATTTTAATACATGTTGAACCTATGTGCAAATTTTAACTTTTTACTGCTTTTATTATTATTATTTTTAACGAGAATTGCGACGTCGTAAAAACACATCTCGAACCACGCCACATCAATGCACCCGTGGTTATTGACACATTTCGACTCCGTTGAGATTTAGATTTGGGTCACATAAATGTGCACCCGAGTTTAAGAAAGTAAATTATTAAAAGCGCGTCTAAAACAATCTAGCATTTTATTAACTTTGAGGGAAGCCTCGAAATTCGCTAAAGGGCGCGTCCCGATGTCTAACATTTTTAAAGAGGTAGTTAAAGAGGGCCATGCAATTTGTGATTTTATTTGGCGCGGAGCACCTCGTTTATTTTACGGACTGATCGTAAAGAGACTATGATTTTTCTAATTATTCTTGTCTCTAAAATAAAGAAAAGAAATCCTAATTAATAACGACTATATTTGAGGTCAATGGATTCACGCTACTTGAACTGTTAGCCAGCTTGGGCCTGAAGCACAACCCGTTTAAATGGACCAAAATCCAGGCACACACGAGAGCAAACCAGTCTTAGGCCTGAGCCCAGGTTTACACGGGCGTTTAATTAAAACCAAACTTGGGCCGCTTGAAATGCATCGGAGCCCAGTCCATCCGAGATAGGTTGTTAAGCCTTGATCGCCCATTCAAAATGAATTTCAAGTATTCATGGACAGTTTTAAGTTACTCGTATTTCACCATTTACAACAAAGGAAAAACGTGATTCACCTATTCAGATTGATGAAACAACTGACCTTTCTGATTTCAGCTTAAAGCTCAGATTATTTCTACTTATCCTTTGATGAGCTATTGGATACTATTAAGATGAAAGAAAACATATATTGAGAATGTTAAATCAATGCTCAAATGATTCAGGGTTTCATGCAAGTTTGCTGTCAGTACACATGAGAATTCAAGGACTCGAAGTGGTTTCCTATTTCAACTGCCTTCTGACTTTAATAATGTAATTATCATGAACAAAATTAAACTAGCCAAAACTGAAGGATAATTTCAGCTCATATTATTACAGTTCAAGAACTCTATACTAAACATACAAACTAAGTTAGCTACAGTTAATTTCATTCCACACTCATCAATCTAACCAATTAACAAACACGAGATCCTTAAGCTGACTGACAGTCAGTTGCAACATATAATTCAGATTAACCTAGGGCAATCCCAATTAACGGTCCACATTATTACAACCCAGTATATTGCTCAACTCAATACCATCATAATCAACTAGCAACAAGTAATAATTTAAACAACTTAAGCTATATCAGATAGCATCCAAAGTGCAGAGATCTGGTATCAATTTTCATTTCAACTTCAACTTGGAGTTACATGGAAGCAAATCAAGGAAGTGTACCTGAAATTAGAACAGAAATAAAGTAGAAGAAAGATCAGTCGCAATAGTAATACGAGCAACAATACAAAAGCAGTTCACAGCAGCAATTTGAAGTTCCAAACAACCACAAACAGACTCAACCGAGCTAGAGTCAGGCCAAGATTCAAGCTTTCCAGTCTTTAAGCTTTAGAAACTAATTTTCAAGACCCTCTCTAACTGATTAAAGACTCTCAAAAGTGATCTCTGAAACTTGAAGCAGAGAGTTTTAAAACAGTTTATGATTCTCAGGGAGCTGGACTACTGGCTGAGAATCTTGAAAAATTAATTAAGGCAACAATAAAAACTCTCTCCTTCTCCTCAGATTTTTTCCTCTTCTAAGGTCTGCCCAAAAGAAAAGCCAGACCAGACTAAAAAAGGATCCCCCCTTTCTAACTCTGTCCAGACCCCTATTTATACCAAACACTAACCTTGCCCCCCCTCTCAAAAAGCACTCAGGCAGAATTCTTCCACTAATTCTGCCCATGATCTTCTTTTTATTCCACTAAAGTATGCCTTTTCCTTTATTTAATGTTCAAACAGGCATGAGCCACATATTTTAATCAATCCCTTTTAAGCCTTCCCCTACCATTATGTTTTGTTCCCCATTAGCACTAAACAAATGCATTAGTTTAATGTTAATTAAGTGCTTTACTGACAACCCGCTTAGCAAGACCATTTTGCCAAACTTTTAAATCCCAAAACTACCCCTGAAATTACTATGATTTACTGTCCTAGTCCAATCCCATGTACCTTATCTATAACTAATCTCCTTAATCAACTAACTAAGTTGATTCCTAATTGATCACCAAACTACAACAACTATAACCAATTTAATTCAAATTCACCTAGCAGTTCGAACTTAGAACTCAGAGTAGATCAACTAGCAGACCGATGTAAAACTGCTAAGATGCACAGGTATATGGGAACAACTGACTGCATTCACAATTCCAAACCAAACCTAGACAAAAATGAATGAAATATTGTAATATCACAAATTCATATGCAACAAATTGATTGGCAACGGAGAGGAAATAATCAAACATAACATAATAAGACAATTTGAACCAACAGTAATATCAAACGATCGTACAATCACTCACTGAACTTGCCTAAACTGAGATACTCAACAATGTAAAGAAGAAAACTAATCCAGAGGGAAAACAAACAGACAGGGGTTCGAGCGGTTCCAACAAATCCAATTAACTAGAAAATCCAATTAATACAGTGATGAAAATTTGGACCGGAAAAAGGTTCGAAAGAGGGGGAAGAAGTAATTGACAATCACAACAATGAAATTAGGCAAACACAAACAACAATCAAAAAGGAAAAAGGAAAAAGGGGAAATACCTCAGAAACTACAGGCTAAAATCCAATCCGTTCCAATCGAAACTTCGACTTGAGGTTTGAAGCCGAAACGGACCTTAATCGAGTGTTCTCGACTGAGAACACACGACTAAGATCGTCTACGACCTCAATTTTCTTTTGGATCAATTCCTAGGTTTTGTTCTTCTAGGGCTCGTTCAGTCGAATTTAGGATTCGTCCAGTTCCGACTTGATTTGAGCAAGACTAACATGGGATTTGGGACGAGGGGGGTCTAGTGGCCAATGGGTGTAGGTTTGCGACGACTTAGGTTTGGCGTCGCCACTAGGGAATCTTGTGGCGGCGCTAGGGTTCTTGGCTCAAAATCGATATTCGAGTGTCTGGGACTTGATTCGAAGGATGGGGAGGGTGGATTTGGAGAGAAGAGGTCAGGGCGGAGTTGTGGTGTGAAGCTGGAGGTGTTTGGGTGAACTAGGGTTAGGGGTCAGTTCTTCGATCTATGATTCGAAGAACTTGGGGATGATTCGAAGGCGATTGAGTGGGGATTCGGAAAGAGGATGGTGAGGGGGTTCTATGGTGTAATTTTGGGGCTGTTTGGACCACCGGAACCGCCGTAAGGCGATTTCTGGTAGATGGAGGGCGGTGGTTGAAGGCGGCGGGTGTTGGGGACTGTCTCTAGGTTAGAGACGAAGGCGAAGTGGGGGTATGACTTAGGGGGCGGGGTATGGTTTTAGGAATATATAGTGGGGTGGGGATTTGATCTTGGCCGTTGGATCATTCACGATCAACGACCTTAATCACTTCACTAATGAGAAACGACATCGTCTGGTTTTGCGAGGGGATGGGGTTAGACCGGGTACAGGGAATGGGTCAAAAACGGGTTATGGGAAGGGGAATCTTGGACCGTTGGATTGGATGATTGTACGGTCGAGATTGATTTGGCGATCAAACGGCGTCGTTTGGTATGGTCTCTTGGACCGGCCGGTTGGGCCTGGACATGGGGTATGACTTTGGGCCTGAACTTTTCTTTTTTAAAACTGGCCCAGGCCGATTTTTACCCTTCTTCTCTTGTTTCTTTTTTTCCTTTTATTTTCTTTTTAATTCCTAATTATCAAAAATTCCAAAAACAATTGTAAAGCCAAAATTAACTTAGAAAGATACTAATTAACCCTCAATGATAATTATCACACAAAATTAAATACAAAGATAATCACACAATTTTGATATTAAACGCCAAAAAATGCAGAGTACATATTTTTGTGATTTTCATTCTCGCAAATCCAAATTTAATTAATTCCTAATTGTAAAATAAAATCCTAAATGCACATGCAACACACATTTTTGTATTTTTCTTAATTAAAGTAGAAATAAACATGCACATACAAAAATATAAATAAATCACAAACAACACAAAACCATTTTATTCTGAATTTTTGGGAGTAGTTCTCGTAGGGCAAAAATCACGTGCTCACAGCAGGCATACCACCCGCTCCCATTTCATAATGTCTTGTGGTAGGCGTACCACCCGCTCCCATTTCATAATGTCTTGTGGTAGGCGTACCACCCGCTCCCATTTCAGTTTATCACAGAATCACAAGAAATCTTGGCAAGGGAACACAAGTAATATAATAACTTCCCGGAAAGGGAACAAAGATATCGAAATAGTCATCCCGGCAAGGGAGAATCAGCTATAACCAATCTCACTTTGCTAGTACTCAGTTCAATTAATGGAAATACTTAATCATAGAGGATCATTAATTAAGGTATGCAAGGTGTCATTCAAAAACACAACAACTTTCAAGTTAAGACCCACGGTCATGCTTGACACCAACGTATAGATACTCGTCACCATGCATATACGTCGTACTCAACAAGAAGCAAGTAGCAAATATGACTCAACTCCTAATCCCTCAAGCTAGGGTTAAACCAAACACTTACCTCGATGCGTTGAACACCACTCAAGTCTCAATTATTGCTTTACCTCTTGATTCCACCACCAATCCGCTCGAATCTAGTCATAAGTTACTTAATCACATTAATAAATGCTAAATGAATCAACCCCAATGCACGGAAATGAGTTTTCCAAAGTTTTACCCAAAAGTCAAAAATCACCCCCAGGCCCACATGGTCGAAACCCGAGGTTCGGACCAAAATTCGATTATCCATTCCCCCCCAAATTCAAATATATGGTTTGTTTTGAAATCGGACCTCAAATTGAGGTCCAAATCCCTAATTTTAGAAAAACCTAGGTTCTACCCAAATCACCCAATTTCCCCATGAAAATCTTTGATTTGAAGTTGAAATCATGTTAAAAGATGTTAAAAAGTGAAGAAAATGAGTTAGAAATCACTTACCAATCGTTTCGGAGAAGAAAAGTTGTTTGGAAAATCGCCTCTTATATTTTGGGGTTTTGAAAAGTGTAAATAACTCAAATTCACATGTATTTATACCCCTTTGAAGTTCCCACCGCGGATCGCGCAAGAAGGACCGCGGCCACACAGGCTTCCTGAAGGCCTACGGATCTATGCCCCGCGCGGACCGCGCAAAGATGACCGCTGCCGCGCAGCACCCACCGCGGACCGTGCAAAGGCGACCACGGCCACGCTGGCCCCTTCGCGGCCGTACGGATTTCCTCGCGGGCCACACAAAAGGGTTCAGAGACCTGTCAAATTCCGAACCTGCAACATCTGATCTTTTAAAGCCTAAGGCATCCCCGAACCTACTAAAAACTCACTCGAGCCCTCGAAACTTTAAACCAAGCATGCACACTACCTCAAAAACACCCTACGAACATATTCGTGTGATCACATCATCAATGTAACATCATGAACATTAAATTGAGCCTTAAGATCAATGAAATTTCTCCAAAATTCCTTTCAAACATCAATTTCTGAATTAGGGTCCGGATCGCGTCAAACGACATCCGTTTTTGACCAAACTTTACAGGAATGATTCAAAACATATATAAGGCTCGTACCGGGCTCCAGAACCAAAATATGGGCCCGATAATATTGCTTTCTAATCAGATTTTATTTCCATTTTTTAAAACATTTTAAGAGAACTCGGGCGTGGGACCTCGGAATAACTCGGGAATGGGACCTCAGAATTCGATTTCGGGCATACGCCCACACCCCATATTTTCCTACGGACCCTCCGGGACCGTCAAATCACGGTTCCGGATCCGTTTACCCAAAATATTGACCGAAGTCAAACTTATTCATTTCGAGGTCAAAATTTAGCAATTTTCACAAGATTTCACATTTTTAGCTTTCCGGCTACGCGCCCGGACTGCACACACAAATCAAGGCGACTCTAAATGAGGTTTTCAGGGCCTCGGAGATAGATTTCAATTAGAAACAGGTGATGACCCCTTTGGGTCGTCACAGGAGGATTGAGTGATTGTGAGGCATAAGTGACTGTGAGGATTGAGTGATTGGGAGGACTGAGTGACTGAGAGGATTGAGTGAATTGATACTTTGAGAGTATGCATATGGTTTTGTTACTATTTTACATTGCATTGGCATGCACATTAAAATATATGCATAGAGATGTACTTTCCTCATGCCATTTGAAAAATGAAATCTCCTATTTTGAAAGAAAGTTTTATGGGAAAGATCATAGTTTTCAGACTTACTCATATTTTGGTGATTTCAGTGAAAGAATTGAGTTTTAATATTATACTTGAAAAGAAAATATTTTTTTGGAACTGTGAACGAGCTGAACATTTTATTATTGAGTTATTCCTTGTGATACTTTAATTATATTGTTATGAGATGTTACTAGATATTGGTGTGGGCTCTGACCTTGGTACAAGCTCGTCACTACTTTCAACCTAAGTTTAGGTTTGTTACTTATTGAGTACATAGGGTTGGTTGTACTCATACTACACTTCCTGCACATTGTGTGCAAATTTCGGATGTCGACGTTGCTGTGTTCGAAGGGAGCTGACTTGGAAAATGTACCGACGTCACTGTTGTAGCTGCCTCTTGTTCATGGTAGCCTTAGAATTTTAAACTCTGTTTATGTATATTTGTCAAACAGATGATGCATTTTTTTTTCATATCAGCTTTGTAAACTCTATTCTTAGAAGCTCATAATTTGTACTACCAGTCCCGGGGAGGTGTATAAGTGATCATTTATTTTTTCTCAGTAAGTTATATTGTATTGGACATGATGAGTTGATTTACCTAGCGGGATGAGTTAGGTGCCATCACGACTAGTTAGATTTTGGGTCGTGACAGTTAGTTTGTTATCTCAATCGCTTCATGTTAGTTTGTGAAAATCGAATTCATTCTAATCTAGTTGTTTAAATACTTGGTTCAATTGCAATTGAATTCATGTCGTAGCTTTGCCTATTCATAGTTGGTTTGAGTATGGGTGATTTTGCTTGAATTTCAGTCATGTGTTGATAAAAGCTAAATACTTGAGTGTAAGGTACATGTTTATTGCCTTTTACTATTTGGAGTAAGTTTGAGGTACAAGTACCCTTAATTGTGTCTAATTTTAGTGAAAAAGGACTATCCTGTATCATGATTTTGGACATATTTTGGTGCTACTTTGAATCACTTTCAAGGCTGGCCTCTCCTATAAAGAGAGGTCTTTCTTTCAATTAAAGGGGGGGAGATTCTTGCACTCTCTAACACTTACCCATCATCTGGAGACTCTAAAAAACACAACATCATAGAGGGAGAGTGCTGAAAATTGTGAGCCTTCTTCTAAGTAATTTTGAGTGCAAATCTAGGAGTTGAACACACATCTTCTAAACAGACTCACACTAAAAAAGGAGCAGCTAAAAGTGGATAGAACTTCCTGTTGTTTAGCTAAAGCTTTTCCAGAAAGAAGCACGTGAACTCTTGAAGTTTCTCTTCTAGGTTCGTGTCTTTCAAACACATCATTAATTACTGCTTCTTACTGAGTTCTAGGTCTGATTACTGCTGGCGTTGTACTGCTGTTACTGGTTCGTTTTAACTGAAATTGTTTGTTGCGCTATTGCTCGGTTGCTTTCTTTCTACTTTTGCGAACTAGTTTTCTACTATTAGTTGGCCTATGTATTTGCTGGATATCTAATATTAAAGAAACTTGTGCTTCAAAGGTCCGTATCTATTCTTGCTCTTTTTACTTGATATCACTGGCTGTGAATCAAAGCCAAGAGAATTTATTTGAGATTGGTTTTATTAAAGTTTCTTTGATCTTTATAATTATTAAGGGAATAAAAAATATCATCATCATAGAGTTTAAAGAACTAATGAAGGTTTTTCCATAGCTAGTTCATCTCTTGTTCCATCTCAAGATTTTTTTTTTCTTAGTAAGTTTCTCTGTTACTTAAGATATATTATCTAAAATTTGTTTAATGCTTGCTAATATGTTGGCCGTTACATGAGGTGCTAAAAGTTTTATGGTAATAAGCTAGATTAACTAAAAGTAATTTCTTTTCTTCGCTTCATGTATTTGTTTAAGCATGTATTATAGGCATTAAGTTAATGATAAATATATTCCACTCTTCCTAGTCAAGTTTAAATGTTTAAATAATATTTTGTTAGTTTAAAATCATTTGACCTGCTAAGTTTATACTACAAGTGTTCTTTCGGGTGCAAACCACCGATGAACATCATAAAAGTATACGTGTTTTTCTTAGTTGTTTAATGTGAGTTTATCTTAGAATTAAAGGATGTTAATTTCAAATGTTTATTTTGTTAGAGGTTTAATGGTCATTAGTCGTTCTATTGCCTCAATTCAGGACTAATATTAGTCGATTCTGCTAGCAAGTATGATCTTTGATATATATATATATATATATATAGCCACGTCATTACTTAACCCATAATCCATAACACACATATCTTTGGGGTAAGAAAAAGAGGCGTGACAGCTGTCCTTTTTAATTGTTTACGTGGTGGCTGGCTTGATTGATTTTGTTTTTCTTACTTTCTGTCTTTGACAAAAACACAACAAAAATAAAGGGCTTAAATGACATTTGCTTACTGTATTTTTTTCTATTTTGTTAGCAAATAATTGAGCGATAATCGATTGTATTTAGAAAAACTTCATTTGTTTCTTCCTAAGCATGCCAATGATAGTGTAGGGCAAAATAAACTGATGTATTGGTCGGAGAACATAACCACAACAAACGATAAATATAACATTTACGAAAACAAACCATAAAAAATTCCTCCTCTAGTACATCCAATACAAAGATCAAGGAAAACCAATCCAAAGGACTAGATCCTGAATTTTATTTATAATTTCTTAAATTCCAAAAACAATTGCATAAATAATAATATTGTCAAGACCCAAAAATTTCCCCAAAGAAGTCGTGATGGCACCTAGTCTCTAAACTAGGTAAACCTAACATTTTCTGTAACAATATGGATACTTACTAACTTCAAATTAGATCACTCTGAACAAATTACAATTCCGAAAACCGGTAGTATAAGTCATAAGTCTTACTAGGAGTAGTTATACAAAATAAATATACTACTGCTCCGAAACAAAAGGAACATATGGAAATAAGTACAATTGAAGATGACTCCGAGGCCTGCAAACGCTGCAACAGGTTTACCTTGAGTCTCCACTGCAACGATCCGTACAGCCACTAACGATCAATTACCTGGATCTGTACAAAAAAAATGTATAGAAGAGTAGCATAAGCACACCACGGCGGTGCCCAATAGGTATCAAGACTAACCTCAGTGAAGTAGTGACGAGGTACAGTCAAGACACTCACTAGTCTAATAACCTGTGCAATATAGCATACAAAAATAATGGGAAGCAATTAACAACGATGGCAACATTATTCAACCAGTGACATAAATAGCAGGTCAACAAGAACCCCATAAATATTGCTCAACGAATAATGAATACAAGTGTAATCAATTAGTCAAGTCCTTCAAATATAAACCTTTCATCTATAAATCCTTCAAGCAATGATCTCTAAGATATAATACTTTCCAATAAATACGTTTTGAATATATTTCCTTCAAACAAACATCTTTCAAATATATTTCTTTCGAGTAAAGGTCACCTTGTGACTCCTCATTTCATAATCATAAATAATATAGGTCTCGGCCCACTTTCATATTTTCACGGCATCTCGTGCCCATATTTCTATTACAATCGCACGGGCAACTCACGTGCCATTATATAAAATCATCATATTTTTCGGCACCTGGCGCCCACATGTTTCTATCTCACATTGCGATGTTCTCATGTTACTCAGTTCATAGGGTCCATAATCCAATACAATTAAAAATGTTCAAAGAGCCTCATTTACTTAATATAAAATAGAGTACAACTTCCAACTCAATTAGGAAATCAACAAGAAAAGCTGAAGTTATTTTTAGAAATCATTTGAATAAAGAAAATACCCTTTTCATTTAAAATACAATTGTTGAAAATTTAAGTATTGAAAACTTTATATAAATTCAGCGAGGTATTGAAACAATATGGGTTACAACACAAGTGATAATAATAGTAAAGAGATCTAAACAGTTAATACACTTGAATTATTAATAACAAATAAAAACAGCAAACAGAAAGTGCACGACATCACCCTTCGTGCTTTTACTCTCGTTCTCACCATACACGACATCACACTTCGTGCTTTACACTCTTTCTCACCATGCACGGCATCACCCTTCGTGCTTTATACTCTTCCTCACCATGCACGGTATCACCCTTCGTGTTTTACACTCTTCCTCACCCACGTAACACTCACAAAGCAATTCAGGCAAGGGATTCCAAAATATCAGGTATTAAAAGGAAATCAATAAAGGAATATAAAGAAAATCATAATTCAATTATCAACGAGAGTCAAGAATTCAATAACACGTGCATGGCACCACCCTTCGTGCTTTTACTCTCATCCTCACCATAAAAATCAATAGAATCAGTACGGAATGGTACATCGTGCAGCACGACATCACCCTTCATACTTTATCACTCTTTCCTCATCATATGAATAATATAAATGTGCACGACATCACTCTTCGTGCTTTATCACTCTTTCCTCACCACATGAATAATATAAATGTGCACAGCATCACTGTTGATACCCAATTTTTTCCCTATATATTTTTCATATGCAAATCACTTTCAAAATAGCAGGTATATGCATATATAAGTATGTCCCAAGGTTTTACTATTTTTCTCTTAATTTTTCTAGATTTTTAAATCTATTTATTGCCCTATTTTATCGAAGAAACCCAATAATTATCCCCACAATTATCATTTTGGGTGATTCACTTATTGTATTCTCATATTTATATTAAAATATAGCTAGCATAAATTTTGCATATTTTTACAAATTTGTTTAGTATTTTTAAAGTTAAATTGCATAAAATTGCAATTTTAGTCTATTTTAAGATTTAATTGTTTTAATAATTATAAAAGTGACTCCAGTATTTTTAATTTGCTAATTACATATTATTAATCATTTAAGTACCTTTAATTTAGTTCAAGAAATTATTTTACTATTTGTTATAAAATAAATAAAGGAAAAGTGGCTATTTAAATACTAGCCCTATTTCATTTCAATTGTAGCCCAAAACAACCCCCTAATTGGACCCAATTGCAATTTCAAATTACCCGGCCCTATTTCTAAATTACCCAACCCCTGACCCATTTAATTCAACCCGCCCGACTACCTTTTTGATCCAGGCCGTTGATCATTTTGATCAACTGCCACAAACCCTCCTTTCCTTTTTAATCTACCAACACCCCTTAACCCTAAATCAGTTTACCTAACCAGCCGCCTCTGAACTCTCAAACTCTCTCGAACATTCCCAAACCCTAACCGCCTCTTACCACCACCTCCACCTTGAAACCCACCGGAATCCATGGCTTCTCAGGCTATGGGAGTCTTATACACACCTTCTCTTGCTCCCACGTGCCTGATCTCTGAAGATTCAAGGCCTGGCCTCGAAGGTTTGCACCCAGACCTCTGTCAATTCAAGGTTCCATGGCCATCTCCGGCTTTACTCCGTCATACCATGGTGGTTTGATCCTGATTCTGACCTCTCTGACTCAGATCGGTGACCTTTCAAAGCCTATCTCATTTCTAGGGTTCTTTTGAAACCATAACCTTTCGAGGTTTTCTCCGATTTCCTTAGATCCGTTGTGTATCTGTGCTCTCCTTAAGTTTTCAAATGATTTCCCTAACTTTTCTTTCAAAAATTACTTTCAAAATCGCTTCGTTTCCGATCTAGGATTTTTTGAAAATGCTTAAGTGTTTCTCTGACTTTCTTTTCCTTTTCTTTTGTTTGTATTTGCCTCTACTTTGTTCTATGTTTTCCTTCTACCTTGTATGTTCTTCTACTGAGTTTTTACACCCCGTTCTTGTATGTTCTTTTACTGAGTTTTATATACTCCATGTTTGTATGTTCTTCTACCATGTTTTCCATACTATGCTCTCATATGCTTTTCTACTGTGTTCTTATATTTTTTGTCTTCTACTATGTTCCTGCATGTTTCTCCTACTGTATTTTCCTACTAAGTTCTTAAGTTTCCTTATTTTATTTCTATTAAGCCCTGTTTAAGTTTCTTTTGAAAAATCTCTTAAGCATGTTTCTTTTACTGTTCCTATCAGTATTTTTCTTTTGAGTGCTTCTACTATATTCCGTATATTACTTTGCTATCATGTTTTTCTCATGAGTTTCTGTTGATAAAAGAAGCATGCAAGAGGTTTCAACTCTGAAACCTTTGAGCCTGTTTCAACTACTTGCCTCCTCATCTCTGTACTTGATTCAAGGTGGAAACCCTAGAATTTGGGGTTCTGCCGAGGTTTGATTGAACTAGGGTTTTATTTTAGAACCCTTAACTCTTTCAGACTGACTTTGAGTTATGGCTGGCACCCGATGCCCGAAGGCCCGAGCGAACCAACCATGAGATATGATCCGAAATATAATAACCTGCAGGCAGAAGAGCCCAACACGACATATATATATAAACTAGGCTAACAAGGCTGTAACAAAACTAGGATAACAAGGCTGTAACAACAGTATAACAGCTATCCAGAAGGCCGATAGGGCGATACGAAAAATATATATATACAATGACCGCTAGTCTGCAAGCCTCTAAGAGTGTAAGACAATCTCAATAGGGCGGGACAAAGCCCCCGACATGCCTAAAACCACACATATGCATCTGTAATAGTACCTATGGACTCAAAGTCAGCAACTCCGAAGAAGTGGAGTGCGAAACCCAACGCTGATCCTGGGGGTCCTACTGAGGAGGCACGCCACTCTGCCTATTCGAACCTGTGGGCATGAACACAGTGCATAAAAATGCGTCAGTACGAAATATGTACTGAATATGTAGGGCGACAAGTGTAACATGAAAAATGTAATTAACAAGAGAAGAGACATAGAGATAATTTGAATTCTGAAACTAGCCTCGGTAGGAAACTAAAATTCAACATGGATATAAATGTATGCTCATGACACCGTCGTTCACTATCGCTACTTATAATATATCACATTATATAGTAAAAAATCCCTCTGTGGGGCTATAATATCCATAACATACCCGACCATAATAAAGGCTCGGTAGAATCGTACCCGGCCACGTGAAGCTCGATAATCCCAACTGATCAGTGGTTACACAATATGTGTCATACCCAGCCGTCTATAATGCGGCTCGGTAATGAAAGTAAATACATACATATACTAAATCATAAATTATATAGGTGCAATCCGAAACCAACCTTAAAAGACGTATTCTAAGAAGAGTCGAAGTGGCCTATCATCATTATTCCCCGACTATCATGGTTGTGGCTAAAAATATTTAATTTTCAACTATGAGCCAACAAGTACTAAGAACATGAGAGTTGTGTATTATGAGTACCTTTGAAGTAAATGTTACTTATTCATGATTTATATGAACGTCGAAAGGAGAACTAGTAAAAAGGCTCTAGTTCTTTTTAAGCAAGGAACAAGGAAATCCGAGAATTCATAGATATCCTCTAGAGTAAGCAATCTATGAGAAAAGATCAGGTTTAAGCATCTTTATAAGTTGAAGGCGAAATAACTCGAATCCGACGAGACAATTCGATAAACATTTATTCGAATTCTAGTCATGCCGAAAAGTATAGCGAAAGCCCTACATACCTTGTCGATGGAGTTATATACTGTTTCCAAGACCTCAAAAGCCTTAGGAATGATTTCCTACATAATACAAACCATTCAAAATCAAATTCAAGCTCATAGCTTAAATAATTCTTCATTTAGACATTTACGCGAACAACTTGTGGCCATGAATTTGTAGACTCTTTTGTAGATTAATTTTCCCCCAACACACCACCAAATTTTACTTTACTACATCTCCTCATTGACATGATTCCATACATGTCTTCACATATCCAAACAACACAATAAATCCATATAGAACAGCCCCAACAAAACAGTAGTAAGTAGTACATTCCAAGTATGAACATTTTAATAAGTAGTTCTTAGATGGGGAAAATTTTATAATTTTATGAGCAAAAAGAAACATGTGGTTTACTAATTTATTAATCTGCACAAGTAAACAAACATAGTTAATGAACGTTTCATGTCTTCAAAGGATGAGTTGTCATAAGACTAATCCTATTATTGGGACTAAAAAACGGATAGATTCAGTTAATAATCTGACACAGATTAGGTCCCATGTTGCAAGAAACTTTGTTCTTATGGTAGAAGTTTACAAAGATCAAAGAGGAAGTTAAATCATACCTTATGTGACCAGAATTACTCAAAATTCGAAATTACTTCAAGGCGGAGTCTTGCTATGAAAAGTGAAACACCGAAGAATTCACGATTTCCGAAGCTACCATGGTGTTCTCCATCTTGAGGATGACTAAATTGTTGTTATGCTTGGCTAGATGGATGGGAGAAGTTTGAGAGGAAATCCCTAGGTTTTTTGGTTCTGTTTTGGAGAGGATAAAACGCAGGGGTTCTGTTTTAGAAATTGACTTAAATAAAGAAATTTTGACTAAACCCGACTAGGCACACTGTTCCCGTAACAGTGTGCACCCCTGTACGAAAATGTTAATATCTCTCTACTCCAAAGTCGTATTAAAGAACGGTTTATTGCTTTCGAAACTAGACTCTTAGACCTTCGATTCAGTAGGTAGAACACACCATAACTCCTAGTATATTGAGAGAAAAGGTCATAAAATTTTTATCCAAATTCCAGTGAAATTTAAACCCGTAACTTGCGCGCGATCTTTGTCGAATTTTTAATCACAACTCAAATGACTACCAATCTTAACGTATAACTATCGCATCATTTAAATATCTCATAGAAATTATCTTCCTATCGAATTTGCCATTACAGCATGATAACGCCAAATACACAAGGTGTAACATTCTCCCCTCCTTAAGAACATTCGTCCTCGAATGTTAACGGTTAACCTAATTTCTGTTTTTTTTTAAATAATTTCGCCAGAGTTTCCCCTATAAATATGAATATCCAAAACCTATCATCAGCCCAACATACATATCTAAGGCCACACAGGGCTACACATCATAATAATAACATCAACTTGGCCTCACCCGACCATTTACTTATACAATAATGATAATAAGAAGGTTAGCCATAACTTAATTACCTTAACTGTCACTGGTTGATATATGTGCAACACCTGCCATGTTTGTCTCAGGCATATCACCTGAAGACTCAAATAAATGAGGGTATCTGGACTTCATGTCCTCCTCGGCCTCCCATGTCATTTCCTCTACATTATTGCTCCTCCAAAGTACTTTTACTGAGGCTACCTCTTTAGTCCGTAGCTTACGGATTTGACGGTCAAGAATGGCAATAGGTATTTCTTCATATGACAAGTTCTCGGAAACTTCAATATCCTCGATAGGGCTGATGCAAGAAGGATCACCTAAGAATTTCCGAAGCATGGAAATGTGAAATACCGGATGGATTGCTTCTAATTCTGGTGGCAGGTCAAGTTTGTAGGCTACTCGCCCAATTCTCTGAACAATCTGATATGGCCCAACATATCTAGGGCTGACTTTTCCTTTCTTACCAAATCTCATTACACCCTTCATAGGCGACACTTTCAAGAATACCCAGTCTACTACAGCAAATTCCAAGTCACGACGTCGGTTATCTGAATATGATTTCTGTCGACTTTGAGCTGTATGCAACCTTTCCTGGATCAACTTTACCTTTTCTACAGCTTGTTGTACCAATTCAGGTCCTAGCAACTTTGTCTCGCCAACATCGAACCAACCAATAGGGGATCTGCATTTCCTCCCATATAGTGCCTCATAAGGTGCCATCTGAATACCGGCGTGATAACTGTTATTGTAGGCAAACTCAATAAGCGGTAAATGATCTTCCCAACTTCCCTTGAAGTCTAAGACACAAGCTCGCAACATATCTTCGAGTGTCTGAATAGTGCGTTCGGCTTGCCCGTCGGTCTGCGGATGAAATGTTGTACTAAGGTTAATAAGAGTACCCAAACCTTCTTGAAAAGACCTCCAGAAATTAGCTGTAAATTGGGCACCTCTGTCAGATAAAATAGAAAATGGAACTCCATGTAGCCGAACTATTTCCTTGATATACAGGATCGCATAGTCTTCAGCTGAATAGGTGGTCCTAACTGGGAGAAAGTGAGCTGATTTCGTCAGCCTATCCACAATGACCCAAATAGAATTGAACTTACGGCGAGAATTGGGCAATCCTGTAATGAAATCCATATTAATCGATTCCCATTTCCAAGCTGGAATCTCAATATTTTGAAGTAGCCCTCCAGGTTTCTGGTGTTCAGCTTTAACTTGCTGGCAGTTGGGACACTGAGCCACAAATGTGGCTATATCTTTCTTCATGTCGTTCCACTAGTATAGCTGACGAAGATCATGATACATTTTGGTTGAACCAGGATGAACTGAGTACCGAGACTGGTGCATCTCTGTTATAATTTGCTTACGAAGCTCCCCAACATTAGGTACACACCATCGGCCTTTATATTTTAGAATTCCATCATTAGATTGCTCGAACAACTGCTTCTTCTGAAAAGGGATACTCTCTTTAATTTTGACTAACTCCGGATCCTCAAATTGACGCATTTCTACCTCAGCTACCAGTGATGACCCCGCAATATTTTGGACTACTACACCCTGGTCACCTGTATCATGTAGCCGTACACTCAGGTTAGCCAATTGATATATCTCTTTAGTCATTTCTAATTTCCCAGCTTCTACATGCTTCAAGCTGCCCATAGATTTGCGACTCAATGCATCAGCTACCACATTCGCTTTGCCCGGATGGTACAAAATATCCACATCATAGTCCTTCAGCAATTCAAGCCATCTTCTTTGTCTCAAGTTCAAGTCTTTCTGCTTAAATATACATTGTAAACTTTTGTGATCTGTATAGATATCCACATGAACACCATAAAGATAATGACGCCATATTTTCAAGGCAAATATAACGGCTGCTAACTCAATATCGTGAGTCGAATAATTGTATTCGTGCTTCCGCAACTGCCTCGAAGCATATGCAATAACTTTTCCATGCTGCATTAGAACACATCCCAATTCAACCTTGGATGCATCACAATATACCACATAACCTTCAGATCCTTCCGGAAGTGCTAGAACAGGTGCTGATGTTAAGCGTTTCTTCAACTCATGAAAGCTCCTTTCACATGCATCAGACCATTAGAACTTAACGGCTTTGTGTGTCAATTTGGTCATGGGAGCAGCAATAGAAGAGAAGTTCTCAACAAATCTCCGATAATAACCAGCTAGGCCCAAGAAACTACGAACTTCCGTAGGAGTTGTAGGTCTAGGCCAGTTTTGTACTGCTTCAATTTTCTGACCATCTACCTTAATACCTTTATCGGAAACGATATGCCCAAGGAAAGCCACTGAATTCAACCAAAATTCACATTTGGAGAATTTAGCATATAATTTCTGATTTTTCAAAGTCTGCAACACCATATGCAAATGATCCTCATGTTCTGCTTCTGATTGAGAATATACCAGAATATCATCAATGAAAACAATTACAAATATATCTAGAAATGGCTTGAAAACCCGATTCATTAAATCCATAAAAGCTGATGGCACATTAGTAAGACCGAAAGACATCACAAGAAATTCATAATGGCCATATCTAATCCGGAAAGCCGGTTTCAGAATATCTCTCTCCTTAACTCGCAATTGGTGATATCCGGATCGAAGGTCAATCTTTGAGAAATATTTGGCACCTTGCAACTGATCAAACAAATCATCAATTCTGGGTAAAGGGTACTTGTTCTTGATAGTCACTTTGTTGAGCTGGCGATAGTCAATACACATTCTTAACAAACCATCCTTCTTACGAACAAACAACACTGGTGCACCCCAGGGAGATGTGCTGGGCCTGATAAAGCCCTTATTCAAAAGATCCTTCAACTGGGCTTTCAATTCTTTTAACTTAGCAGGAGCCATTCTGTATGGAGGAATAGATATTGGTTGAGTATCTGGAAGCATATCAATAGCAAAGTCGGTTTCTCTTTCTGGAGGAAGACCATGAAGTTCATCAGGAAATACATTAGGAAATTCATTCACGACGGGAACTGATTGAAGGGTTGGAGATTTCACCTCCATATCATACACTCGTACCAAATGATAGATGTACCCTTTCAAAATCATCCTTCGAGCTTTAAGGTAAGAAATAAACTTTCCCTTAGGCACTACAACATCACCTTTCCATTCAATAATAGGCTCACTTGGAAAATTAAAATGAACAATCTTTGTCCAGCAATCTACATTGGCATAACAAGAAGCCAACCAATCCATACCCATAATGATATCAAAATCAACCATTTCTAGCTCATGCAAATCAGCTAACGTATGTCGGTCATGAATCTTCACGTCACAACTCCGATATACCCATCTAACTACAACAGACTCACCCATTGGCGTAGATATCTCAAAGGACTTTTGCAACAATTCAGGCTCTCTATCCCATTTACTAGCAATGAAGGGGTAGATATACGACAATGTAGAACCAGGATCTATCAAGGCATACATATCGATAGAAAAGACGGATAGTATACCTATAACCACATCCGGAGATGACTCTAAATCGTGACGACTCGATAAAGCATATATGCGATTCTGCTGACCTCATAAGCCAGAAACTCCAAATCTTCCTTTACCCCTGCCAGCTGATGTCTGCATACTCTGTCTAGGAGGACGTATCGAAGAAGAAGAAGCCCCTGCAGATGCCGTCGGCTGAGCCATACCCCCTCCACCTGTCATCGGACAATGTCTCATAATATGACCTGGCTGTCCACATGTATAACATGCATCAGAACCCTGGCGACATGGTCCAAAATGATTTCGGCCACATCGATCACATCTAGGAAACTGAGGCCTCATCTGACTGAACTCGCCTCTAAACTGTGGACCTGGGGTCCGTGAACTCTAACCTGGACCAGAATAAGTGGTCCGATCCTGGCGCTGTCCCTGAAACTGTGGTGGTGCACTGGCTGCCGGATAAGACTGACGCCGGGGAAACTGTGGCCTAAATCCACCTCGAAACTCTCGTATGTTACCTGCGAACCGCGCCCTCTTCTGCTGCCCTCTATCATGCTCTCGATTGGCTCGTTGTTGCCTCTTGCGATCCTCTAGACCCTGTGCATATGCTTGAATACGGTCAATATCCATTCCTTGGTTTAGAGAAGCTGTAGTGCACTCATTTATCAAGTGTGCCCCCAAACCACTAACAAACTGGTGTACCCGATCACTCATATCAGCAACAATCGTAGGAGCATACCTAGCCAAAGAGTTGAACTGCATGCTATATTCCCGAACGCTCATATTACCCTGTTCTAAGTGTAAGAACCTATCTCGTCGGGCTCTTCGAAGCTCGATTGGCAAATATTGCTGTAAAAATGCCTCAGAGAACTCCTTCCATGTCACTGGTGGCACATTAGGCCCCCGAGTTTGCTTCCAAGTCTCATACCATGTCACAGCAACATCACGTAGTCTATAAGAAGTAAACTCCACTGACTCAACATCCGTGGCATGTATAATTTGTAAGGTCCGTTGCATAAGATCCAGAAAATCCTGTGGGTCAGCATTAGAATCAACCCCTGTAAATACTGGAGGATCCAAGTTGATAAAGTTTTGAACTCTCGCACTCACGGACCTATCAGCAATACCGAAGGTTTGGTGTTGGGCCTGAGAGGCCACTATTCGAGTCAGCAATTGTACAACACTCCGCATGTCTAGGTCCTGATCAGGAACAACTGGGAGAGGGACTGGAGGTATGTTAGCTCCTCTACGCCCTTCCGGGGATGGTGGGGGTATTGCCCTGGAAGCCTGAGAATCAGCCTCATTCTGTGGCTCATGTTGATCTACATTAGCAGGTGGCACCTGACTTGTGCCCTCTCCCGCCTTCTCGTCCAACCTCTGAATAAATTTCATAGCCACTTGTCGTCTCCTAGTGTTAGGCATCACTGAGAAGGTAAACAAAAAATGAATTAGGAATAAACACTTATGATTAGGCTCTATTGCACGATCTAGATCAAGAAGAAAGTAATAATCCTAAATGCCCAATAGCCACATGTTTATAAGTGTGGTGCACAACACACCATAAACAAGACTCTACTAGACACGACTTGTAGACTCCCTAGGACCGACCTGCTCTGATACCAAGTTTGTCACACCCCAACCTTGGGAGGTATGGCTGGCACCCGATGCCCGAAGGCCCGAGCGAACCAACCATGAGATATGATCCGAAATATAATAACCTGCAGGCAGAAGAGCCCAACACGACATATATATATAAACTAGGCTAACAAGGCTGTAACAACAGTATAACAGCTATCCAGAAGGCCGATAGGGCGATACGAAAAATATATATATACAATGACCGCTAGTCTGCAAGCCTCTAAGAGTGTAAGACAATCTCAACAGGGCGGGACAAAGCCCCCGACATGCCCAAAACCACACATATACATCTGTAATAGTACCTATGGACTCAAAGTCAGCAACTCCGAAGAAGTGGAGTGCGAAACCCAACGCTGATCCTGGGGGTCCTACTGAGGAGGCACGCCACTCTGCCTATTCGAACCTGTGGGCATGAACACAGTGCATAAAAATGCGTCAGTACGAAATATGTACTGAATATGTAGGGCGACAAGTGTAACATGAAAAATGTAATTAACAAGAGAAGAGACATAGAGATAATTTGAATTCTGAAACTAGCCTCGGTAGGAAACTAAAATTCAACATGGATATAAATGTATGCTCATGACACCGTCGTTCACTATCGCTACTTATAATATATCACATTATATAGTAATAAATCCCTCTGTTGGGCTATAATATCCATAACATACCCGACCATAATAAAGGCTCGGTAAAATCGTACCCGGCCACGTGAAGCTCGGTAATCCCAACTGATCAGTGGTTACACAATATGTGTCATACCCGGCCATCTATAATGCGGCTCGGTAATGAAAGTAAATACATACATATACTAAATCATAAATTATATAGGTGCAATGCGAAACCAACCTTAAAAGACGTATTCTAAGAAGAGTCGAAGTGGCCTATCATCATTATTCCCCGACTATCATGGTTGTGGCTAAAAATATTTAATTTTCAACTATGAGCCAACAAGTACTAAGAACATGAGAGTTGTGTATTATGAGTACCTTTGAAGTAAATGTTACTTATTCATGATTTATATGAACGTCGAAAGGAGAACTAGTAAAAAGGCTCTAGTTCTTTTTAAGCAAGGAACAAGGAAATCCGAGAATTCATAGATATCCTCTAGAGTAAGCAATCTATGAGAAAAGATCAGATCTAAGCATCTTTATAAGTTGAAGGCGAAATAACTCGAATCCGGCGAGACAATTCGATAAACGTTTATTCGAATTCTAGTAATGCCGAAAAGTATAGCGAAAGCCCTACATACCTTGTCGATGGAGTTATATACTGTTTCCAAGACCTCAAAAGCCTTAGGAATGATTTCCTACATAATACAAACCATTCAAAATCAAATTCAAGCTCATAGCTTAAATAATTCTTCATTTAGACATTTACGCGAACAACTTGTGGCCATGAATTTGTAGACTCTTTTGTAGATTAATTTTCCCCCAACACACCACCAAGTTTTACTTTACTACATCTCCTCATTGACATGATTCCATACATGTCTTCACATATCCAAACAACACAATAAATCCATATAGAACAGCCCCAACAAAACAGTAGTAAGTAGTACATTCCAAGTATGAACATTTTAATAAGTAGTTCTTAGATGGGGAAAGTTTTATAATTTTATGAGCAAAAAGAAACATGTGGTTTACTAATTTATTAATCTGCACAAGTAAACAAACATAGTTAATGAACGTTTCATGTCTTCAAAGGATGAGTTGTCATAAGACTAATCCTATTATTGGGACTAGAAAACGGATAGATTTAGTTGATAATCTGACGCAGATTAGGTCCCATGTTGCAAGAAACTTTGTTCTTATGGTAGAAGTTTACAAAGATCAAAGAGGAAGTTAAATCATACCTTATGTGACCAGAATTACTCAAAATTCGAAATTACTTCAAGGCGGAGTCTTGCTATGAAAAGTGAAACACCGAAGAATTCACGATTTCCGAAGCTACCATGGTGTTCTCCATCTTGAGGATGACTAAATTGTTGTTATGCTTGGCTAGATGGATGTGAGAAGTTTGAGAGGAAATCCCTAGGTTTTTTGGTTCTATTTTGGAGAGGATAAAACGCAGGGGTTCTGTTTTAGAAATTGACTTAAATAAAGAAATTTTGACTAAACCCGACTAGGCACAATGTTCCCGTAACAGTGTGCACCCCTGTACAAAAATGTTAATATCTCTCTACTCCAAAGTCGTATTAATGAACAGTTTATTGTGCTGGAAACTAGACTCATAGACCTTCGATTCGGTAGGTAGAAAACACTATATCTCCCAGTATATTGAGAGAAAAGGTCATCAACGTTTTATCCAAATTCCAGTGAAATTTAAACCCGTAACTTGCGCTCGATCTTTGTCGAGTTTTTAATCACAACTCAAATGACTTCCAATCTTAACGTATAACTATCGCATCATTTAAATATCTCATAGAAATTATCTTCCTATCGAATTATCCCATTTACAGTATGATAACGCCGAATGCACAAGGTGTAACATTAACTATTTCAGACTGACTTTGAGTCTCTGAACTGAGTTTGGACATCTTTGTTTTCATACAATGCCGAACTTTTTGCTAAACTCTTCTACACTGGATTTTTTCTACTGATTTACACGACAGTTTTCTTTCATGCTCATATGCTCCTTATATATAATGAATTTTCCTCTAAATGGTTTCAAATTTGCAATTAGTGCAAACTTCTTTTTGAATATAGATTGATTGATTTCTTTCCATTTTTTTACTGATTTCCTCTGTTACTCGACTTAATTAAAACCCTTCTTCATCTTTTCTGACTTGGTTCATTCATACCAAATCTCAGACCTTGTGATTTACTAGCCGTTAATTGACTCCCTTACCTTATTTACACAAATCGTGTACTGACAAAACCCTGTCCTTCAATAACCTTTATGTATTTGCCATCAATTGCATGCTTTACACAAAGTATTTATTCAATTCCTTTCCTTAAATGTTTTTACTCGTTTTGAATCTGAATCCCTTAATTAAGGGAAGCCTTGTGTAATTGATTGACAATCAGTTTTCAAACTATTTTCTTACTTTATTTCTGCCAGTTTTCTATACTATAAAGGGCACGACCCTTTTCACAAAAACACACTTCAAACTTTACAACATCAGAATCTCTTCTGAATTCTCACTCTCACATAATAGAACTCTCTCTTCTTG
Organism: Nicotiana tabacum; assembly: GCF_000715075.1. NCBI lineage: Eukaryota > Viridiplantae > Streptophyta > Magnoliopsida > Solanales > Solanaceae > Nicotiana > Nicotiana tabacum. Next base: position 119,737,440 of record NC_134086.1, on the reverse strand, counting down.
TCTGCACTGAGGTTTTTACCAGACTACAGCATTTTTCTCTACTTGTTTCTTTGAAACTGGTATGTCCTAATTTCAAATTTCAGCATCCCCATAATGTGTTTACTTACAGCTTTCTGCATCTATGTCTACTTTACTACTTATGCAGAGTTAAATACTTAAACTAGCATGTTGATTCCCTTTTGATTGTTTCTGCTATGAATCCCTATTCCCTATTTCCCTTTACGTGCTTTGAGTTACAGTTTAAAACATGGCAATATACAAGTTATTGTCTATGGATTTAACTTGATCTCTTAGGGGATCCTAACCTCTAAACAATGTGTTCCAATAGGCTTATGGGTGTGCCAGCATCTCCCGTTGTTGGGTTATGCCACTAGCCTGCTTTTTACCTCTTGCAACTCCCCATTCCCTATGTCCCTATGTGTGTTGTTTCCCTTTCCCTTTCCCCCTCTCATAATACTGCACTTTCACTCTCTCTTAGTTCCTAAATTCTGCCCCCCTCCTGTGAGCCTTGCCTTGGGACCTTGAGTTCCCACTGAACTTGGACACCTGAGGGTTGGCACTTCCGCATTACACTTTGGCTTAATTTGGTGATACATTTGGGTGTAAGTATTGTCCGGAGTTCTTATGAAACTCTTAGGGAACTCTGACACACCCAAGTGGGAGAAAGGCTTTGAAACATGATCTTTGGAGTTGGTTTACTTCATACTTCAGACAGGAAGTCTGAATCAGGCTCTCCTTGGTTGTAATTTTCAAATTTTGATGTATTTTTCTTTATTTTATTTGGATTGTAATAACTTGTAATAAATTTTGGGTATGGTTAGTGAAAAGGGAAGGGTCACCATGTATGTAAAAATAGTAGATATCCTGCTCATAGGGAATTTCTGATCTCTGCATATCACATAGATATCCTGCCTATAGGAATTCTGCATTTTCATATGTAGATACTATACCTATAAGGAATTCTGCACCCATATGATATCCTGCCTATAGGTTTATGAAATTCTACATTCATATGGATATCCTGCCTATAGTTAAATTTCTGCATCTCTCATATAGATACCATGCTCATAGTTAACTGGATATTCGAATCCTTCATATGCATCTGTGACTAGGCAAACCTGTTTATAAGGCTTAAATAACTAACTGCATTTAGATATCATGTTCATAGGCTTAAAAGAAGTACAACATTTAGATGTCATGCCTATAGGATTTCTGATCTCTTGTTATGTCTGTAAAAGTGTTTAAAATCAACAACGCCTAGAAAACATGTCTATAGGAATTAATAACCATGTCTGAAACGTCTCACTCGCCTATAAATCTAAAATCATTGTCTAACGTCTGCAGAATTTATGATCTTTTGTCAAAACTCGTCTTTCCTGAATAACTGACAACCTTTTCTAAAATAAGTATAATTTACCTTTTCTGGAATCAGTAGATATCATGCCTATAGGGGTCTTCGTCTAACACTCAGGTAAGCTATAGGGCAGTTTATAAACTGAATCAGATTTTATTAACTACAACCAGCATGCAAGCCTGTTTCGGGATTCTTATCTGAACTATGTAATAAATCAATCTGCCTCCACCGTTTTTAATCAGACCCTAAACAATACATGCAAGTCATGCTACATTATGTGCTTTCTTTGGTTTAATGGAGGTCTGTTTGAGCCCCTTTATTTATTTATATGCTTCCCCAAACTTGTTATATGTGTTTTGTTTGTCGTCTTAGTATTTTACCTTTTGAAACCACAAATAAGCTCAATACTTCCTCCCTCTAGGATTAGTAGTCCCAAGTGCCTCTGGGGCTGATAGGATTGGGGCGGGTAATAGCATGCAATAAGTAAACGAGACCATTCCGTGCTTTAATACCTTAACGGGGTGGAAAAGGATAGATATAGATGTTGTGTGGAGTGATCCATTTATTAATAAACTTAGGACCCCCCTTTCCTTTGCTTTCTTTGTTTCTTTTAAATCTCTTTTTAAAGAAAACCAACTCCTTTTAGTTCCTTTTTTTACTTTTGTTTATTTGTAACCATTACGTGCAAATCTCCTCTTATTTGATGTTTTTATTTGCCTATGTGTTATTTGCACTTAAGTCACAACAATAGCTTGGCCGGGAACCACACTAGTAGATCTTGAGGGGTGCCTAACACCTTCCCCTTAAGATAATTTTAAGCCCTTACCCAATCTCTGGTTGTTCAAACCAAACCTTTTTAGTGTCCTAGTGCACTTAAATCATTAGGTGGCGACTTTTCAATTCAAACCCAATTCCCCAAAAGGGAACGAGTTGTCTCTCAAATGTCGCAAACTCGATTTTTGCGAGAAAAAAGGAGGCGCGACAGCGTGGCGACTCTGCTGGTGATAGCTTTTAGGCTTTTTCCATTTGATGCTATTTGTGACTTTACACTTCTTTACATGTCTTTATTTAATGCCTTTAAATATTTATTTCCCTCTTCAACTACGAAACTGACTTGGCTCTTTGTTTCTTTATTTTATTTCTTTTACTGCCTTCCTTTATTGCTTTCCTTTATTATCGTTTTAAATTCTGAGGAATTGTTGTAATTATTAACGTGCAAATACGGGACAACTTGTTTAATTATTGCAACTGCATATTCAACATTATATTCCACTCGTGCCAAACAAAATACCATAGCAACGCTTATAATGAGTGGTTGCGCTCTTTCGATATTATCACCCTTTAAATCCGGCAAAGGCGTATTTGCGGTAAAACCAGTTAATCAACGGTGTAGTCGACGGTTCTGTGACTTTTCCTTTTGAGTTGTCCGCTCAAGGGTACCAGTCTAAAACCTCCATAGAAACCTTACTCTATTTAATTGTGCATGCATTATGGTCAAACCTAGACACGTCAGTTATGTTGTCCGTATAATGGCTCTTTAAGATAGCCTTATCCAAAGTCCACCGGGTTTCCCAAAAACCCAAATGGACACTATCACGTTTTGTGCATTTATTTGGAGAACTAAATGCTTTTATGCCAATTATTGGTATTTAATAGTCGAGTCTGGTGGGGGTAAGGGCCTAACCCTTTTGTCTTGCAGAAACATGAGGCACGAAGTCCCTAGATTCATCATGGTCACAAACATCCACCCAAGGTTGTTAAGCTGGTGGGAGGATCTTCATTCTTGTAATTATACTCTTGTCCGGAAATACCTGGGAAATCTACCTTCCCTCCTAGAGGTCCAACCCAACAACAAAATCATAGAAGTTGCTACTCTGTTCTGGGATTGTGATAGGTCTGTGTTTCGCTTCAGAGAGATTGAGATGACACCCCTGCTAGAGGAAATATGAGGATTGACTGGAATACCATGGGAGACCCCGGGTTTGTTAATGCCGGAAAATCGCAAGGGTAGAGGTTTTGTCAAAATGATGGGCCTAAAGAAGAATCCAGACTTGACATGTTTGAAGGAGCCCTACATTACCTTTGATTATTTGTACAAGATGTACGGTCACAACAAATCCTACCGTACATATCCGGATGAGTTCGCCCTTACATCGTTGGAGCATATTCACCGAAGGGTCTTTGTCTTCATGTTCTGCTTCTTGGGGATGATAGTGTTTCCAATGAAGAAAGCAAGGATTCACACCAGGCTAGCCATGGTTACCAAAACTTTGATGGAGGGAATTGGTGGACAATCATTTAGCATAGTACCCATGATCATCGCAGAGATATATCGAGACTCGGAATAATAAGTGGAGATAGAAGGAGAAATCGGGTCTGCAAATGCCATACAACTACCTCGATAACTCCGATGAAAACAGAATGGCAGGAAAGCTCGCTCCATGCCTCAGGAATACTTGTACCTGCACACATGGTGCAGGAAGTAATGTGAGTACACCGACCCAGCGAGTAATAACAATAAGTAATGGCTGATAGAATAAAATCACGTAAAGGCACTAAGCAGTTCAATATCAAAACAGTAAAGTCATTTAAGCAGCAGTGAATGAGGAAATCATGTGAAATTCTTTAAACCAGGTAAAACAGATATAATCAGTATAAATCATCTCCTCAAGCATTTCAGTTCATTTATTCGTTCTTATCCTCAGTTCTCAATTCATATACTTCTCACGATAACTGAATCAATAAATATATATACCGTTGTGGAATGCAGCTATATACACCGCAGCGGCGTGCAGCCCGATCTGTATATTGTTGTGGCATACAGCCAAATCCATAATAATAATAGTCGACTGCGCTCACTGGGGGTGTGCAGACTCCGGAGGGGCTCCTTCAGCCCAAGCGCTTTATAATTGCTGCGGCGTGCAGCCCGATCCATAATATGTATTATATATATATATATCTTCTACGGCGCGCAACCCGATCTATATCATATAAAATATCCTCACTATTGGGTCCTCGACCCCTCTTAATCATTTAAAAATCACAGCCTCTCGGGCATAATGTACGGTCGGGATCTCAACCCTCATATCTCTTCCTATTTATGATTAACATTTCAAAAATTTGGTTCATATCATTCTTAAACAATTAGAAACATGACTGAGGATATAAATTCTTTAACAAAATAAGTGAGGAAAACCAGTCAAAAATCCCCTAAGGGTTCTACAGGTCGGCACAAGGCCCCAAGCATGGCAACGAGCCCAATTCACAATAATAAAGTATATGTCTAAATCAAAAATGTAGTAAAATATCATTCAGGATGGACCAAGTCACAATCCCCATAGCATTAAACATCACGCTCGTCACACAACGTGTATCTCAACTTAGTATAGCACTACGTTGTGCAAATCCGGGGTTTCAAACCCTCAGGACATCATTTAAAATCATTACTCACCTCAAACTGGCCAAAACTCTAGCTCGCTATGCCCTTGCCTCTCAAATTGGCCTCCACGCACGTCAAATCTATCCAAAATCAGAACGAATAGGTCACAATATGCTAAGGGAACATAGCCCAAGGGAAAACATTCGAAAAATATCAAAAATCTCGAGATTAGCAAAACCCGAGCCCCGGGCCCACGTCTCGGAATCGGGTAAAATTTACATTTTCAGAATCCTCATACCCTTACGAGTCTAACCATACCAAAATTATCCAATTCCGATACCAATTGGTCCTTCAAATCATCATTTTACATTTTTGAAAGGTTTCACAATTTTCTTCCCAAATTCCATCCCAAATCACGAATTAAATGATGAATTCAGTGATAGATTCATGTATTCTAGCCAAATCTGAGTTAAAATCACTTGTCCCGATGAATTTCTTGAAAAACCTTCAAAAAATCGCCAAAATCCGAGCTCTCTAGGTCAAAATATTAAATAAAACCCAAAACCTCGTATTTATAGGTAACCCCTTAGATTTCAGCTACCCCGAGCCGCACCAAATCGACCGCGGGCCGCACAAGCCAGTGCAGTCCGCGCAAAAACGACCGCGGCCGCACATGCCTTCCTCTGCAGTGACAAGCTTTAGTATTTTGGCCATAACTGTTTCTACAGATATCCAAATTGCAATATATTTACCTTTCTGGAAACTAGACACGAAGAGCTACAACTTTCGTTTTTGAATCACCTAAAATTCCTTGTAGATCAAAATATATGAGCATCCGAAGTTGGAACAGCGGGAAGGTTCTTCATCGCGGCCGTGACCGCTTTTGTGCGGACCGTGTGGGTGAGTTCCGGGGCCTGCAACCCTCCTGGACCTGCTACAACTATGATATTTGGCATAAAACATCCCGGAACCTACCCGGGACCTCTGAAACTTCAAACTAATTGTACCAACACATCCCATGACATCGTTCAAACTTGTTCAACACTTCGGAACGCTTCTAACAACATCAAATCACCAATTTAACATAGGATTCAGGCCTAAGAACTCCAAGAACTCTTAAATTATGCTTTCGATCAAAAGGTCTATTAAATCTCGTCCGAATGACCTGAAATTTTGCACACACATCCCAAATGACACAACGAAGCTACTACAACTCTCAGAATTCCATTCCGACCCCTATAACAAAATTTCGCCAATCAACCGGAATTTGTCAAGATATCAATTTTGCCAATTCAAGCCTAAATCTTTTCTACAACTCCAAAATTCATTCTGATCGCGCTCCTAAGTCACAAATCGCCTAACAGAGCTAACCAAATCATAAAAATTCCCATCCGAGATCAAATACACATAAGTCAAATTTTGGTCAAACCTTTCAAATTTAAGGCTTCAAACTGAGAACTGTTCTTCCAAATTCATTCCGATTACCCTGAAAACCAAACAATTTACTAATGTATATGCGGGGCAAGTCATGCCCGAAGACTGGCGATCAAAGTGCAAAAGTTCAAAACGACCGGTCGGGTTGTTACATCCTCCCCCACTTAAATGCACGTTCGTCCTCGAATGTGCCCAGAGTTGTGCTAGAAGCCAACCAATAGTTGGATATCTTTACCATGCATATGCGTGGGGGTGATCTCACGTCACTCTATCTTATATAGGTCTGATAACACATTGTAACTAAAATTTTTACAGTCCAAATCCCATAAACCATAGAACCACATTTCTACTTCTAAAGTTATCGATACGATCAGAATCTCACATCTATTTTCATAATTAGCCCGAACAAGCTGTAATCACCCATACTTGCAATCTCAGGTGCAATCACTTGATATGGCACATAACTCAAACACTCGTAGTGATAACTTCTAATTATAGCAGCTGCACACAACACCGGAATATCGATAGAAAAACTCTTATCAACTAGAGTCTCACCCCAACACCTTCATATACTGCCAATAATCACTAAATCACGCGGTAAGCCATAACCATTTCCCAGAGTAACCATTCAAGAGGACACTCTTCCTTTGGAAAATACCACAACAAATTTCTGAGCTGAAGCTCGATATTATCCTTCCAATATGCTGAAATCGAACCCGTTCGTATTCATTAATGTCCCAACGATCTCCTCTAATCCAACACACCACTCTGGTGACATGGCACCTTAATATAGGCCTAAGACACAACTTGCATAATACACACATCAATACGTAACAATCCGAACATACTCAAATCATGAAAATGACTCAAATGAAAGAGCTGTACCTCAAGATCACCGGTACCACCACAACACAAGGTTGAGAACCTGTCTCACATCATAGGAACAAAACACACGAGTCTAACCCGCAAGGTCATACCTCTACATAACTTCTCTGCGATGTGCGATCCTATCCAACACTGCTCTATATGGACTACCTTAAGTCACTATGCTCGAAATCGATAACCACGTACAATTTGATGTCTAGAACCAAAGAAAATCATCATACCCACGGTATAGCAAATAACTTACATCACACAAACCCGACAGGACATAACCAATACACCATTCACCGAGCAACACCAAATTTCTCTTCCCGCTCGACTTCCACTATGAAATCCCAATCGAACCGTACCATAAGTGCCTATAGTCAACGAATCACAACACCTCGCAACACAGAAAGGTAACTCATTGATCTCCCCAGATTACTAATAAGCTCAATAACAATCTAATCAACACATCACTCAGCAATACAATTCGGAGCCAACCACGACGACTCAAATTAGAACACGCATCTGTGTTGGCCTGCCAACGAACTCCTTATCACGAAAATCCTGGAGCTGCTCTACAACTCCCTTAACTCTGTCGGTGCCATACGATACGATACTCGGCATCGAATCAATACCGAAATCAACAACCTTTCCTGGCGATATGCCCGGCCACAAGAAACACACCCGAAATGTCCCTCACCATCGGAACTGCATCAATATGAGGAGCCTCAGCACTGGCTCCCATTACAAGAGCCCAATTAAGAAAGGCAAATCCTTCCCAGTCTTCCATTGGGCCTTCGAAATGTAAAAATCTCTCTAATAGGACATGATCCATCGAACATCGCCACTCAATTCGTGGTATTTTTTGGCATAACACAACACGGAGACAACCAGTCTGAACCTCATATCACATCTAAGATCAAATCTACCAAGTACCAAAAGATCTGTTCCGGTCTCCAAACCTCGATAGTCACTAAACAGTGCTGATACACATGACTCACAACCTCCACATAGCCTGAATATGAGAACTTCCCATCTCCAACTCCATATGGCCCATGAATCCACATATCTGGTTCCAATTCCGCCATCAGAATGCATACCATACCTCGAATACTCTATCATTCCACGAGAGATAATCTAGAATTCTTCTGTGCCACCAAGCAAACACGAGTATCAGCAGTCGTTCTAACCAGAAAATGTTGCAATACTACCAAAGTATCACCAACTTAATCACGTTGCTTTTATTTTTCTGAAACATATAATCTCGTCAAATCATTTCCTTAATCATTTGAAGATTCCTTCTCAAACCTTCTGACGTTCATTTCTCTAAGTATCTGAAACTACCCGTTACTTAAGAGTTTTATGAACTCCCTTCCAGAACTGAACTGAACCTTACACATACTAATCTCGATCCTCCACTACATATCGCACATACCATACCATCCTAGTATAACATGAGAACTTCATCTCCCTACCGACCCACAAACATGTTGGGCATGTGTAACGACCCGACCGGTCGTTTTGAACTTTTGCGCTTTGATCGCCAGTCTTCGGGCATGACTTGCCCCGCATATACATTATGCCTTATGTAAATTGTTGGTTTTAGTTTTCAGAGTAATCAGAATGAATTTGGAAGAACAGTTCTCAGTTTGAAGCCTTAAATTTGAAAGGTTTGACCAAAATTTGACTTATGTGTATTTGATCTCGGATGGGACAGTAACGTGAAAGCGAGCACTATGAGATTCAAGAAGCCCACCAAAAACTGATTAAAGAGTGGAAAGACATGGCTATTAGTGCCAACAAGCGACTAGGATACCTGGAACGAGGTTTAGTGGACCTGGAAAGGAAGTTTCTCAAGAGGATCGAGGACTGCCAGGATGCTGAAGGAAACGAGGGTGGACACTTGGCCAGAGCCTACCTGTTGTTGGGACTTTGCGAGCTGGTGAAGCTATTCGATGGAGCCAAAGATGCCGAGTCTGGGGAAGGTTCTTCTGGGACCAAATAGATAGGAGTTTTCTTTTACTTTATGAAATGTAATAAGGCCAATGGCCACTAGTTACATTTTATTCATTGTTATTTAGTATCGTTTTGGGATTCATCTACTTTTATCAATAAAATGAGGCATTTAGCATTCTAAGTTCTCCAAATCAATTTGTCGCTAGGCCTACCTCGGGCACAACGAGGCTCCCAAATTAGGACGCGATTTACATTCTTGCACTATGTGTTTAAAAACCGCAACACTTTCTTATAATCCTCACTGACTTGTTACCATTTTGTTTTTACTTTTTGTTTATCTACTCCCCTCCCCAAAGGTTAGTTTGTGCACTCTAGCATCGTCATCATATTCTACAAGATCAAAGGGCCCTCCACCCACTCCTCCTCCTAGTCCTATTAGAAGCAGGAACAAAGGAAAGATGGAAGATTTAAACATCAGAAAGGAAAACTCAACTGAATAGGTAGAGATCACTCATGGTGCTCAGGTCTCCAAAGAAAGTGCATCCCAACTCGAGCAGAAACTAGTGAAATTTTAGGAGGAACTTGATCAGGTTCGGAATCTAGCAAAGTTGTCATTTTCCCTCACCACTCCAGATATCAATTTTCCAAATGCTAAAAACCCCATGCCTCCACAAAATATCCCAAAACCACAAAACCATCCCACTCCTCACCACCACTGCAATACTTGCCACACTCCATTACTCATCCCAGAACCTCTGAATTCCACAAATGACCATTTCTACCATAACACCCCCATCTATGTGGACACCATGCCACCCTCTACCCAACTTGTCTCAAGCACACCCGAGTCTGATGATAAAGACTCACTCATCAGGAACCTGGCTGCGGAACTCGAGAGATTGACTAGTCGAATTCATGGTGCCGAATGAAGTAAGGGGATTGAAGGGTTGAAGTACGAAAATCTTTGCATACAACCGGATATCGAACTGCCCGAGGGGTACAAACCTCCTAAGTTCGAGATGTTTGATGGTACATGGGATCCGAGAGTCCACTTGAGAACATACTGCGACAAGCTGGTCGGAGTAGTGAAAGATGAAAGGATTTGCATAAAGCTTTTCATGAGGAGTCTGAAGGGAGATGGTCTGTCTTGGTACATTAGCCAAGACCCGAAGAAATGGTCAAACTGGGTGAGTATGGTGTCCAACTTTATGGACAAGTTCAGGTTAAACACAGAAAATGCACCAGATGTGTTCTACATTCAGAACTTAAAGAAAAAGCCCACGGAAACATTCTGCGAGTATGTCACTCGCTGGAGATCAGAAGCTGCTAAGGTCAGACCTGCTTTAGAAGAAGAACAAATGAACAAGTTTTTTGACTGGGCTCAAGACCCACAGTACTATGAAAGGATGATGTTGATTGAGATCCAGAAATTTTTTGACATCATCAAGCTAGGGGAAAGGATCGAGGAAGGCATCAAAAGTGGTATGGTTACGAACTTTAAAGCTTTGCAAGCTACCAATAAAGCTTTACAGTCTGGTGGTACGTCCAAGAAAAGGGACGTAGTTGTCATAATGGTTGCACAAAGAGTCAAATCCCCTATCAAATACCAAGCCTATCTGATACCTCCACTCACCTATCAGCCTACCCAGAATTACCAAGCACCTTCAAACTCTTACCAAGCTCCATCACCTACTTACCAATCACCCCCACCTCCTACATATAAACCTACTTCACCCAGATATTCCCATCCTGCACATGTCTACCAAGCCTACAAGGCTCAGCCATCCCATCATCAATTACCTCCCACACGTCAAAACTTTGCTAGACCTTGACCAAATTTCGACCACAGACCCCCCAAACAGTATACCGCTATTGCTGAACCGATTGACCAGCTGTAAGAAAGGCTCAAAGCTGCTGGTTATGTTACCCCTATGCTATAACCCCTGAAAACCCTTCTCCGTGGGTTAATCCAAATAAATCCTGTGCATACCATTCCGGCATGAAGGGACATACCATTGATGAATGTCGCTCTCTAAAAGATAAGATCCAGACTCTGATTGATTACAAGATCATTATAGCAAATGAGCCTACTCTGAATGTCCGCAACAACCCTCTGCCGGACCATAAGGGTGGAGGTGTTCACATGATTGAAATAGAGGATGATTGGGATCCCAAAGGATCGATCGGCTTAATCACAGAAGGTGACGAACCAAAGAAGTCGATAGTCACCCTCGATCCGATTGTAGTCCAGACTCAGCCTTCTGGGGATGCCGAGGTAAACATGTCTGTACCACTTGAATTTAAAGCACCACCTCCTACAAAGACGCCAACACCAATTGAAGTCGAGTTTGGGTCTCCAGCAAATGTACACACACCGTTTGAAGTTGCGGTTTTACCCTCTAAAATATATGCTCCATTCGGAGTAAAGGTGCCCATCCCAGTAACAATGTCGGCCATAACACCATTCCATACAAATGCCATACCTTGGGATTACACAGCCGAGGTGAGAAGGAAAGGGAAAGCTAAATTCGGGGAAACAGTTGCAACACAGCGTATGACAAGAACCAGGAGGGTTTATACTCCGGAGCATTTAGCTGAGTCGAGTAAGCAGGCTTCTGATCGGCCGCCCATCACTGAAACCGGACACGATGATCTCTGGAGAAAGATACAAGCCAAGGAATACTCAGTCATTGATCAGCTGAACAAAGCACCGACACAAATTTCTATCCTAGCTTTGCTGCAAAGTTCCGACGTACATAAGAATGCCTTGTTGAAAGTGCTGAGTGAGGCATATGTACCAAGCAACATCGCCGGAGGAGAAATGGCAAACATGGTAGGGCAGGTATTGGAAAATCACAAGATCACTTTTCATGAAGATGAGCTGCCACCAGAAGGGTTGAATCACAATAAAGCGTTGCACATCACTATGCAATGCAAAGATTATTTTATCACTAGGTTCCTGATTGATGGAGGGTCTAGCCTCAATATTTGTCCCTTGGTAACACTCAGAACATTGGGAAAGGGGCTGCATGAGATCAAGTACGGGGCCATCAACGTCAAAGCTTTCAACGGTTCAAAAGATCCACCATTGGGGAAATCAGCTTGTGTTTGTAAATGGGGACTACTTGGTTTGAGATTGATTTTCAAGTTATAAACATGCCGACATCTTACAACTTGCTATTGGGACGGCCGTGGATTCATGCCGCTGGGGCCGTAGCATCAACACTTCATCATACGGTGAAATTTGAGTGGAACCACTAAGAGGTAATCATTCACGGCGACGGTAGCAATCCCATATATAGTCGCCAAACCATCCCAGCGATTGGAGGAAGGAGAAGGATATGTAGGGAAACCTATCACCATATCGAGTGAGTCAACGCCATTGACAAAGACAAATGGTGGGACAAAAAAATTGAAAGCATATTGAACTGCAGCGGATATGAGCCTGGCAAGGGACTTGGTAAGAACCTCCAAGGAATCGCCAAGTCGATCAAACTGAAGAAACATGGCACCACTTTTGGTCTAGGATACGAGTATACTTGGGAGGAATTCAACAACTGGTTGCCACCATGGCGTGGCCCATACTACCCGCTGGAGCAGCCAATACCATATTTGGAGCAGACTTTCCAGCCGACCGATGTTATCTATGGTTCGGAAGAAGAGGAAGCACTGGCAGCAGTGAGGAATTTGTTCCTAGAAGAAGATGACATGGATTGTTGTGTCATTTTCGAGGAGGAGGGGGAGGAAGGCCCTTACATACAGACCGTAAGCCGAGGAGCATGCCTCAACAATTGGACCATCAGAACTACCCGAGCTCGGAAAGCCTCGGGGTAGCAATGCTGAACAAAGCATCATGCACTATCTTTTATTTTTACTAGTTGATTTTCCTTTCGCATTTTTGAATTTTCGCAATAAGATCTTCCAATGTTCAAAAATAGTTATGAAATTTATCAAAGCATTTCGGTTTCCTTACAAATCTTACTCTTATTATTTTCTTTGATTACTTTACTTATACAACATTACTATTACCTATCTTTATGAACCAATAGTTGTGACATGCAACGAGACAACGCAACAAATGGACATAAATTCAGAAGAAGATGATATACTAGAAGAGATTGTTAAAGAGGTTGAAAATTTTGAGAACAGACCTAAGTCCAACTTGGACGAGACCGAGATTGTTAACCTGGGAGATGCAGAAAATATCAAAGAAACTCGGATCAGCGTTCATTTGTCACCGTCAGAAAAGGAAGAATACACAAAATTTCTGAAGGAATATGAGGACATATTCGCCTGGTCATATGATGACATGAATGGTTTGAGCATATCTATTGTGGCCCACAAACTGCCAACTGATTCGACATGTCCACCGGTAAAACAAAAGCTCCGAAAGTTTAAACTCGACATGAGTCTGAAAATCAAGGAAGAAGTCACTAAGCAGGTCAAAGCTAAGGTCCTCAGGGTAGTAAAATATCCGACATGGTTAGCCAATATTGTGTCGGTGCCGAAGAAGGATGGGAAGGTCAGAGTCAGTGTTGACTACCGGGATAGCCAGTCCAAAGGACGACTTCCCCTTGCCGAACATACACATCCGGATTGACAACTGCGCCAAGCACGAGTTGCAATCATTTGTAGATTGTTTCATTGGTTATCATCAAATATGGATGGATGAAGAAGATGCTGAGAAAACGGCTTTCATTATGCCGTGGGGAATGTACTGCTACAAAATGATGTCGTTTGGGTTAAAAATGCAGGTGCCACCTACATGAGGGCCATGACCACCATTTTCCACGATATGATACACAAGGAGATCGAAGCATATGTAGACGATGTTATCATCCAGTCCAAGAAAGCCACTGATAACATGGAAGATTTGAGGAAGTTATTCAATAGACTGAGAAGGTACAACCTAAAACTAAATCCCGCGAAGTGCGCATTTGGGGTTCCTGCCGGAAAACTACTTGGGTTCATTGTAAGTCGCCGAGGAATAGAACTGGATCCATCAAAGGTCAAAGCTATTCAAGAACTACCACTGCCAAAGAACAAAAAGGACGTAATGAGTTTCTTGGGGAGACTTAATTATATCAGCCAGTTCATAGCACAATCTACAGTTATCTGTGAGCCAATCTTTAAGATGTTGAAGAAGGATGTCGCTATTAAATGGACTGATGACTGCTAAAAGGCCTTCGCCCGAATCAAGGAGTACCTGTCAACACCACCAGTTTTGGTCCCACCCGAGCCAAGTAGACCTCTATTACTCTACCTCGCAGTATTGGATGGGCGTTCGGTTGTGTTCTGGGGCAGCATGATGAAACGGGGAGGAAGGAGCAAGCCATCAATTACCTCAGTAAGAAGTTCACCCTGTACGAGGCTCGGTATTCTCTATTAGATCACACATGTTGTGCTTTGACTTGGGTAGCTCAGAAGTTGAGGCACTACTTTTGTGCCTATACTACATATCTCATATCAAGAATAGATCCCATGAAATACATTATTCAGAAGCCCATGCCCATTGGTAAGCTGGCCAAGTGGAAAATCCTGTTGAGTGAATTTGACATTGTCTACGTGACACAGAAAGCAATCAAAGGATAGGCACTAGCAGATCACCTTGCTGAAAATCCCGTGGATGAAGAATACAAACCCCTAAAAACATATTTTCCTGATGAAGAGGTATCATTCATAGGAGAAGACATTGCAGAATCCTATGACGGTTGGAGAATGTTTTTCGATGGAGCAGCAAATTTCAAAGGAGTTGGCATAGGAGCAGTCCTAGTATCAGAAACCGGTCAGCATTATCCGGTGTTTGCCAAGCTCAGGTTCCGTGCACCAACAACATGGCCAAGTACGAAGCCTGCATCTTAGGGATCAAGATGGCCATTGACATGAACATCCAAGAGTTGCTAGTAATTGGGGATTCAGACTTGCTCATACATCAGGTCTGAGAAGAATGGGCGACCAAAAACTCCAAGATACTCCCTTATCTACATCATGTGCAGGAGTAGAGAAAGAAGTTCACAAAGACAGAATTCAAGAATGTTCCTAGGGTCCAGAATGGATTCGCCGATGCACTGGCTACCCTATCATCCATGATACAACATCCAGACAAGAATTTCATTGATCCCATTCCGGTAAAGATCCATGATCAGCCCGCTTACTGTACTCATGTCAACGAAAACGCAGACGGAAGCCTTGGTTTCATGATATCAAGGAATACTTGGCAAAAGGAGAATACCCAGAGCTCGCAAAAGCTATTCAGAAGTGCACACTTCGGAGGTTATCCAACAATTTCTTTCATAGCAGAGGAATCCTGTATAGGAGAACTCCTAATTTGGGATTATTAAGGTGTGTCGACGTAAAGGAAGCATCCAGGCTATTAGAGGAAATTCATGCAGGGACCTGCGATCCACATATGAATGGCTTTGTTTTAGTAAAGAAAATACTCCGAGCTGGTTACTTTTGGATAAATATGGAAACAGACTATATCCAGTATGTCTGAAAGTGCCACCACTGCTAGATACATGCAGACATGATAAAGGTGCCTCCAAATGATCTTAATGCAACAAGCTCGCCGTGGTCGTTATCCGCCTGGGGAATGGATGTTATCAGACCAATCGAACCCGCCGCATCAAACGAGCACAGGTTTATCCTAGTGGCAATTGATTATTTCACCAAATGGGTTGAAGCAACATCTTACAAAGCAGTGACCAAGAAAGTCGTGGCAGATTTCATCTGTGACCGTATCATGTGCCGGTTCGGAATTGCAGATTCAATCATTACTAATAATGGCTCCAACCTCAATAGTGATTTGATGAAATCCATGTGTGAAACCTTCAAGATCAAACACAAGAATTCTACAGCTTACAAATGTCAGATGAACGGAGCCGTAGAGGCCACCAACAAGAATATCAAGAAGATACTAAGGAAAATGATAGAGAAGCATAAGCAGTGGCATGAGAAGCTATCATTTGCTTTATTGGGATACCGCACCACAGTCCGCACATCGACAGGAGCAACCCCCTATATGCTAGTTTACGGTAAAGAGGCAGTCATTCCCGCCAAGGTAGAAATTACCTCATTAAGAATCATACAGGAAGCAAAGCTAGATGATGCAGAATGGGTGAAGAATCGTTACGAGCAGCTAGCTCTTATAGATGGTAAGAGAATGAATGCAGTTTGCCATGGTCAACTTTATCAGAACAGGATGTCCAGAGCCTTCAACAAAAGAGTCAAGCTGAGACAGTTCACACTGGAGAAGCTGGTGTTAAAGAAAATCTTTCCACATCAAGATGAAGCCAAAGGGAAATTCTCTCCCCAACTGGCAGGGTCCGTACATAGTTCACCGGGTTCTAACAAGAGGAGCCCTCATACTCACAAAACTGGACAGAGAAGTCTGGACAAAGCTGATCAATTCAAATGCAGTCAAGCGATACTATGTGTAATCTTTATGCTTTCCTTATCTGATAAAATTTGAACTACGCCTGACCTAATTCCCGTTTAAGAGGGAATACGTAGGCAGCCCTATGGGTTCGGTCACAATTCAATAAAATTTCCATCTCCCCCGCTATTGGAAACTGGGGCAGAATTTTGAGGAGGACCCTCAAAATTCCGAAGTCGATTCCAGCCATTTATCATTAACACTCGTCAGAAGCAACAACCCAGTAAACTGGGCAGAACTTTAAGGAGGACCCTCAAAATTCCGGAGCAAGAGAAGTCGCAATGTCTTGAACCATGTCACAGTCGTTGGTTCATCTAAAGAAAATTATTCTTAATTATGTACTTATGTTATGCTTTTACTAAATCATGCATGTTTATTACCAAAATTTCCTTGTTTAGCAATGCCACCCCAGTGATATATACGACATAACCGGATCAAAGCCGAGCAGGTCAATCATAGCCAGCGGGGATGCAAACTAACCTTTCCCCCTTTTACAAACTCACGATTTTTCTTTGGATACAGGCACTTGAGTTGCAAAATCATCAAATATACTATACGCTCACTCACAAAGTTCAGGAATACAACTCTTATAACCATTGCACTTGCTCGCAACTGCTATCCGCACAACAATGTCCCAGCAGGAACAATATTCCCAGCAATCACGGTACTGCAATCCGCTATCACCTAAGAAAACTCTATTGCCATTTGCCATTTTTACTTCCTGCATAAGTCTACCATTCTGCCTTCCGAGGTTAAGCTCTACCTCTATCTGCATTCTCTGCATTTCATAAGGCTACCATTCTGCCTTCCGAGACTAAGCTCTGTCTCTATCTGCATTCTCTACATTGCATAAGGCTACGATTCTGCCTTCCGAGGTTAAGCTCTACCTCTATCTACATTTCTCTGCATTGCATAAGGCTACCATTCTGCCTTCCGAGGTTAAGCTCTACCTCCATCTGCATTCTCTGCATTGCATAAGGCTACTATTCTGCCTTCCGAGGTTAAGCTCTACCTCCATCTTGCATGGCTGAAAGATCGCCACTTCATTTACATCTTGCATCGGCTGAAAGATCGCCACTTCATTTACATCTTGCATCGGCTGAAAGATCGCCACTTTATTTACATCTTGCATGGCCGAAAGATTGCCATTTCATTTACGTCTTGCATTGGCTGAAAGATTGCCACCTTATTCACATCTGCATCGGCTGAAAGATCGCCACCTTCTGCATGGGTTGAAATATCGCCAAATTGTCCGAAGGCGTCATTGTTCGGAGGCACCATTTTCATAGCCCGAGAACGCCATGCCATGGCCTGAGGACCCCTTTTATCTTTTGCATATCATTATTCAAAGGCGTCATAGTTCGGAGGCATCATTCTCATATCCCGAGAGCACCATTTCATGGCCTGTGAATCCTTGTTATACACTTCATGGCCCAGAACATCATGGTCTGAGGACATCATCCTAACAGTCCAAAGACAACATTTCATGGTCCGACGGGAACTTGAATCATGTTTAAATTTCCGCACAACATATGGTTCATTTGCAGGTAAACCGGCGAGCAACGACCATCTCAGCAGGAGCAATCCCGCTCTAGTTCCCGCAGCCCTATTATACTTTAACCATCCATCCTAACCCAAATATTGCGTCCGTTCTTGGAAAATCCATCGGCATACTCCATCGACGGATCCTGAACTACATATGGCATGATTCCTGTAAGACCAGGGATATGAAGGCAGCTCAGGAACTAGGGCGTGGTCAACCTTTTCAAACCATTTTGTTCGGTCAAAATTGGCCATCATATCTTTACCCGACAACTTTTTCATCCTTCCCGGGTAAAGAGGGACAACTGTTGATACCCAATTTTTACTATATATTTTTCATATGCAAAATATTTTCACAATAGTAGGTATATGCATATATAAGTATGTCCCAAGATTTTACTAATTTTCTCTTAATTTTTATAGATTTTTAAATCTATTTATTGCCCTATTTTATCAAGAAACCCCCAATAATTATCCCCAAAATTATCATTTTGGGTGATTCACTTATTGGATTCTCATATTTATATTAAAATATAGCTATAATAAATTTTGCATATTTTTACAAATTTTTTTAGTATTTTTAAAGTTAAATTGCATATAATTGCAATTTTAGCCTAATTTAAGATTTAATTATTTTCATAATTATAAAATTGACTCCAGTATTTTTAATTTTTTAATTACGTATTATTAATCATTTTAGTACCTTTAATTTATTTCCAAAAATTATTTTAATATTTTTATAAAATAAATAATTGAAAAGTGGCTATTTAAATACAAGCCTTATTTCATTTCAATTGTAGCCCAAATCAACCCCTCAATTGAACCCAATTGCAATTTCAAATTACCCGGCCCTATTTCTAAATTACCCAACCCCTGGCCCGTTTAATTCAACCCGCCCGACTCCCCTTTTGATCCAGGCCATTGATCATTTTGATCAACGGCCACAAACCCTCCTTTCCTTTTTTAATCTACCAACACCCCTTAACCCTAAATCAGTTCACCTAACCAGCCGCCTTTGAACTCTCAAACTCTCTCAAACATTCCCAAACCCTAACCGCCTCTTACCACCACTTCCACCTTGAAACCCACTGGAATCCATGGCTTCTCAGGCTATGGGAGTTTTATACTCACCTTCTTTTGCCCCCACGCGCCTGATCTCTGAAGATTCAAGGTCTGGCCTCGAAGGTTTGCACCCAGACCTCTGCCGATTCAAAGTTCTATGGCCATCTCCGGCTTTACTCCGGCGTACCATGGTGGTTTGAGCCTGATTCCGACCTCTCCGACTCAGATCGGTGACCTTTCAAAGCCTATGTCACTTCTAGGGTTCTTTTGAAACCATAAACCTTCGAGGTTTTTTTCAATTTCCTTAGATCTGTTGTGTATCTATGCTCTCCTTAAGTTTTCAAATGATTTCCCTAACTTTTCTTTAAAAAATTACTTTCAAAACCGCTTCGTTTCCGAGCTAGGGTTTTCTTAAAATGCTCAAGTGTTTCTCTGACTTTCTTTTCCTTTTCTTTTGTGTGTATTTGCCTCTACTTTGTTCTATGTTTTCCTTCTACCTTGTATGTTCTTCTACTAAGTTTTTACACCTCGTTCTTGTATGTTCTTTTACTGAGTTTTATATACTCTATGCTTGTATGTTCTTCTACCATGTTTTCCATACTATGCTCTCATATGCTTTCCTACTGTGTTCTTATATTTTTTGTATTCTATTATGTTCCCGCATGTTTCTCCTACTGTATTTTCCTGCTAAGTTCTTAAGTTGCCTTATTTTCCTTCTATTAAGCCCTGTTTAAGTTTCTTCTGAAAAATCTCCTTAGCATGTTTCTTTTACTATTCCTATAAGTATTTTTTTTTGAGTGCTTCTACTATGTTCCACATGTTACTTTGCTATCATATTTTTCTCATGAGTTTCTGTTGATGAAAGAAGCATGCAAGAGATTTCAACTCTGAAACCTCTGAGCCTGTTTCAACTACTTGCCTCCTCATCTCTGTACTTGATTCAAGGTGGAAACCCTAGAATTTAGGGTTCTGTCGAGGTTTGATTGAACTAGGGTTTTATTTTAGAACCCTTAACTCTTTCAGAACTTTGAGTCTCTGAACTGAGTTTGTACATCTTTGTTTTCATATAATGCTGAACTTTTTGCTAAACTCTTCTACACTGGATTTTTTCTGTTGATTTACACGACAATTTTCTTTCATGTTCACATGCTCCTTATATATGATGAATTTTCCTCTAAATGGTTTCAAATTTGCAATTAGTGCAAACTTCTTTTTGAATATAGCTTGATTGATTTCTTTCCATCTTTTAATGATTTCCTCTATTACTCGACTTCAGTAAAAACCTTCTTCATCTTTTCTGACTTGGTTCATTCACACCAAATCTCAGACCTTGTGATTTACTGGCCGTTAATTGACTCCCTTACCTTATTTGCACAAACCGTGTACTGATAAAACCCTGTCCTTCAATAACCTTTATGTATTTGCCCTCAATTGCATGCTTTACACAAAGTATTTATTCAATTCCTTTCCTTAAATGGTTTTAATTGTTTTGAATCTGAATCCCTTAATTAAGGGAAGCCTTGTGTAATTGATTGACAATCAGTTTTTAAACTATTTTCTTACCTTATTTCTACCTGCTTTCTACACTATAAAGGGCACGACCCTTTTCACAAACACACACTTCAAACTTCACAACATCAGAATCTCTTCTGAATTCTCACTCTCACATAATAGAACTCTCTCTTCTTGTCTGCACTGAGGTTTTTACCAGACTACCGCATTTTATTCTACTTGTTTCTTTGAAACTGGTATGTCCTAATTTCAAATTTCAGCATCCCCACAATGTGTTTACTTACATCTTTCTGCATTTATGTCTACTTTACTACTTCTGCAGAGTTAAATACTTAAACTAGCACGTTGATTCCCTTTTGCTTGTTTCTACTATGAATCCCTATTCCCTATTTCTCTTTATGTGCTTTGAGTTACAGTTTAAAACATGGCAATATATAAGTTATCGTCTATGAATTTAACTTGATCTCTTAGGGGATCCTAACCTCTAAACAATGTATTCCAGTAGGCTTATGGGTGTGCCAGCATCTCCCATTGTTGGGTTATGCCAACTAGCCTGCATTTTACCTCTTGCAACTCCCCATTCCCTATATCGCTATGTGTATTGTTTCCCTTTCCCTTTCCCCCTCTCAGAATTCTGCACTTGCACTCTCTCTTAGTTCCTAAGTTCTGCCCCCCTCCTGTGAGCCTTGCCTTAGGACCTTGAGTTCCCACTGAACTTGGACACTTGAGGGCTGGCCCTTTCACACTACACTTTGGCTTAATATGGTGACACATTTGGGTGTAAGAACTGCCCGGAGTTCTTATGAAACTCTTAGGGAAGTCTGACACACCCAAGTAGGAGAAAGGCTTTGAAACATGATCTTTGGAGTTGGTTTACTTCATACTTCAGACAAGAAGTCTGAATCAGTCTCTCCTTGGTTGTAATTTTCAATTTCTGATATATTTTTCTTTATTTTATTTGGACTGTAATAACTTGTATTAACTTTTGGGGATGGTTAGTTAAAAGGGAAGGGTAACCATGTATGTAAAAGGGTAGATATCCTGATCATAGGGAATTTCTGATCTCTGCATATCACATGGATATCCTGCCTATAGGAATTCTACACTTTCATATGTAGATACTATGCCTATAAGGAATTCTGCACCCATATAGATATCCTGCCTATAGGTTTCTGAAATTCTGTATTCATATGGATATCCTGTCTATAGTTAAATTTTTGCATCTCTCATATAGATACCATGCTTATAGTTAAATGGAAATTCGAATCATGCATATGCATCTGTCACTAGGCAAACCTGTTTATAGGGCTTAAATAACTAACTGCATTTAGATATCATGTTCATAGGCTTAAACGAAGTACAACATTTATATGCCATGCCTATAGAATTTCTGCACTCTTGCTATATCTGTAAAAGTATTTAAAATCAACAACGCTTAGAAAGCATGTCTATAGGAATTAATAACCAAGTGTGAAACGTCTCACTTGCCTACAAATCTAAAATCATTGTCTAACATCAGCAGAATTTATGATCTTTTGTCAAAACTCGTCTTTCCTGAATAACTAACAACCTTTTCTAAAATAAGTATATTTTACCTTTTCTGGAATCAGTAGATATCATGCCTATAGGGGTTTTCGTCTAACACTCAGGCAAGCCATAGGACAATTTATAAACTGAATCAAATTTTATTAACTACAACCAGCAGGCAGGCCTGATTCGGGCTTCTTATCTGAACTATGTAATAAATCAATCTGCCTCCACCGTTTAAGTTTTAATCAGACCCTAAACAGTACATGCAAGTCATGCTACATTACGTGCTTTCTTTGGTTTAAAGGAGGTCTGTTTGAGCCCTTTTATTTGTTCATATGCTTCCCCAAGCTTGTTATATGTGTTTTGTTTGTCGCCTTAGTATTTTACCTTTTGAAACCACAAATAAGCCCAATACCTCATCCCTCTAGGATTTGTAGTCCCAAGTGCCTCCGGGGCTAATAGGATTGGGGCGGGTAATAGCATGCAATAAGTAAACGAGACCATTCCACGCGTTAATACCTTAACGGGATGGGAAAGGGTAGATATGGATATGATAACCACGCAATAACATCACGTGTAGCCCCTCACTGAGGAGTGATTACCGGATGTTGTGTGGAGTGATCCACATTATTAATAAACCTAGGACCCCCCTTTCCTTTGTTTTCTTTGTTTCTTTTAAATCTCTTTTTAAACCATTTTTTAAAGAAAATCAACTCCTTTTAGTTCCTTTTTCTTACTTTTGTTTATTTGTAACCATTATGTGAAAATCTCCTCTTATTTGAAGTTTTTATTTGCCTATGTGTTATTTGCACTTAAGTCACAACAATAGCTTGGCCGGGAACCACACTAGTGAATCTTGAGGGGTGCCTAACACCTTCCCCTTAAGATAATTTCAAGCCCTTACCCAATCTCTGGTTGTTCAAACCAAACCTTTCTTAATATCCTAGTGCACTTAAATCATTAGGTGGCGACTCTTCAATTCAAACCCAATTCCCCAAAAGGGAATGAGTTGTCTCCCAAATGTCGCAAACCCAATTTTTTCAAGAAAAAATGGGGCGCGACAATCACCCTTCGTGCTTTATCACTCTTCATCACCCAAGTAACAATCACAAAACAATTTGGGCAAGGGAAGATCAATAATATCACAATAAAACCCCGACAAGGGAAACAATATCATGAATAATAACATACTGGAAAGGGAGAGAATATCAAAGCAACAACATCCCGACAAGGGAGATAATATCATCAACCTATTCTTTTTTTCACATTTACTTCACAACTCAATTCTCAACTTGAGCCAATGCTCCACAATATTCAACAACCCAATTCTCAACTTGAGCCAATGCTCTAAAATGTTCATTTACCATTAATGCATTCACAAGCCTTGTTCAACAATAGAAATCATCATATAAAGCATGAACAATATGAAACAGAGTCACATTAATCACAATATAAGACTCACGGAGAAACAAAGAAGTGCAATAACCTTACAAAACAACAAGACATAAGCACATGATAACCACACCGACAATCACAACATTTTCGATACATAGCATCTATACACGGGGTCATAGAGAAATTTCCAATTAAGAGATAACAAAACAATAACGAGAGCATTTACTTCAATTAAGGCAAATAAGGCCAAGTAACAGGTAAGAATATAGGAAGGCTAACAACATTGTATGGAGCATATAGAGGTAAATTATGCAATTAGGTAACTCAATCATAACTACATACTTCTCACATAATGAACATAAGAACCTAAGAATCTTAAAGTACAATTCTCCCACAAATAAGACCGAGCACACTCTCGTAACCTTGCGTGCACGAACTACAATTAGCATAGAGGACTCAAATCCTAAGGGGTAGTCCCCCACACAAGGTTAGACAAGATACTTACCTTAACGGAGTTAGTCCGATATTCCAAAATAGCATTCTTGCACGAATTGGCCTCCGGACGACTCCAATCTTTCTTGAGCTTTCCTTACCTTACTACAATATTTCGGAAATTCTAGCAACTTCAATCTATTTAGAATCATACAAAAGTGAACCATAATTTGGAGGACATTCGTGGGTTTACCTCATTTAGGCATTTCATCAAACACTATGTGTGCACATTTGACTACATCTCATAACCATAGAATTAGTTCATCCAACTACTACAATTTACCAACAATTCATCCCACCATTATTCTTTAACAATTTATACTCCTAACATCATATGTGTGATCAACCATTCACACCCAACCAACCAAATTCCATCAAGTAATCACCTTTAAATCCCTACCATGATCATGTATTTAAATTGGGAATTTATGGCTTCCAATCACCATACCATAAGTTGTAATACTTGATTCATACTCATAATTCCATAATAACTTCATATATGTAAGTCTAATGGTAAAAGATTACCTCTTGTAGACCAAATCTTGAAAGACAACTTTGGGGTGTTCTTGAGATTTTGAAGAAACCCTATGAAATCCAATCAAAACCATGTTGTAACTAGTGATTGAGAAGTGAAATCATCATGAAAACACACTTAAAAACTCACCTTAGGTGTGCATTTGGATGCCTTGGCCGGATTGGGGATGGAGAGGATGCCCTAGTCTTGAAAAATGACTTAAATCCTCTCCTTTCCCGTCCTTAGGTGTATTTAGAGGCCTGCTACTAGCGCGGTTGCGCTAAGGACACACTAAGGCTTTGCTCGCGAGACAGAAACTTCTGAATATGTGCGGTCGCACACCTGGTCGTGCATATGATATAGGTCCAGTACAATGGTCATAACTTTCTGTATACACCTCTAAATGATGAACGGTTTGATGCTCTGGAAACTAGACTTAAAGAGATTTAATTTGATAGGTTGTGCATCACACAACTCGTTATATGCATGTAGATATGCTCATCCAAAGTGAGGTCTTGCGCGTACTTATTTGCAACTTTAGTCTATTATGTAATTTTCCAACTTTGGCTTAAACTTAGAACCTTCCTTAGACCTCATATCACTTATAGTATGTTTTGTACACTTGCTATCATATCCAATTGGTATCCATCATAGTAATATACCTTTCCACATATAAAATAATATAATTAGAACACGTCAGCTTTCTTACACAAAACCCGCCGAATTGTCCTATGGACTTCCAAATCCAATTTTGGACACACGTCTAAGTCCGAAATCACCATACGAAGCTATTGACATCATTAGAATTCCAATTTGGGGTCGTTTGCTCAAAAGTCAACTCTCCGGTCAACTCTTTCCATTTGAGCTTCAAAAATAAGATTTTGATTTTTCTTTAAATTTAATTCCGAATCTTACAAAAACCAAACTTGACCGTACATGCGGGTCATAATGTGTATTACGAAGCTTCTCGAGGTCTTAAGCGGTTGAACGAGACGTAAAAATTCTTAAAACGAAAATTTGGGTCGTTACAAACATCATAGTATTATTTGGCTTATACTAAATTTAGTTGTTGTTGTCCCACCAGAATTGTGATTGAAGATAATCGATCACTTTCTTATTAACTTGGAATGCTTTGGCGAGAACATCATTATTAATTGGTGGATCTGAGCTAAAAATTGCATTAGCAATAATGATAACTCCTGGATTTTGGCTACTGAGTCCAACAAATACAACGGCCTTAGTCTTTCCCACATTAAATTGGAAATGAATGAGACCTATTGGGAAAGCAAACACATCTCCAGGTTTTAGAATCTTTGTAAAGAGTTTGTTCTTCATATTTGGTCCGGGATTTGAAAGGACAAAACCGACATAGAGAGTACCCTCAAGTACAACAAGAACCTCAGTTGCTCTAGGGTGAGTATGAGGTGGGTTGAGACCATATGGTGCATAATCAATACGAACTACGAAATGCCCAGAGTATTGAGTCCAGGTAAGTTGCCGACGTTCACAACAGTTACAGATGATCCAACTTGATTTGAAGTATTTCCAGGTATGTTTAGGCCTGATTTGAAGAAGTCATCAGCATTGACAACCTTTGGATCCTTGCATATTTTTCCATTCATGAAAACTGCATAGAAATCACTATTAGAAAGTGAAAATAACAAGTACAGTGAAAAACAAATAATCAAATTCGTAGTTCGATAATTTACCGGCAGCCATAGAGTCGTTAACAGCAACACAAAAATCTTGTAAAGGACTAGGATCAGATGCATGGCTTATTGAAGAGACAATAGCCAAAATGGCAATGGTTAATACAAAGGACTTGAGAGCCAGGGGCGGATGCAACATAAAGTTACTGGGTTCAACTAAACCCAACACTTTTAATGCGGGCATACATTTACATGTATAAACCACTAAAATTGCAATAAATATTAGATATGAACTTATAACTTTAAAAATATAATCGGTTCAATACCAAAATTTTTAAATATTGAACCCATATAATTAAAATCCTAGATTCGCGGCTGTTGAGAGCCATTGCAAATTAGAAACACTTTGTTTAATCTGTGAGAAATATGATAAAAGAGGTGTTCCTATTTGTAGATAAAAATTTCTTTGAATCAGTACTCTTCAAACTTTCCCTAAACAAAGTGTGCATTACCAAGTCATCAATGGTGAAGTTTTAAACATTTGTGTCGTGATGTTCCTTCAACAACCATAACGACTAAATCTTAATTTTTCTTAGAATGTACAAACAGTTAGCAACTACTATCAAAGGCTTAATCATATTTTTCGATGACTTAATTAAACATTAAATCCTCGACCATTTTGGGAGTAATGGTCATGACAATGATGAAGGAAAAAAAACAATAATTGGAAGAGTAGTTGAGATATGACAGAAACTTTCTAACTATAGAAATAGTTGTCGGGACCGTAAAAAATCAGGTGTTATGCGGAAGCTGGCAAAACAAACCTTGAGCGACGATAAATTATACAATAAAGGAGAAATATACCAAAAAAGACACAAACATTTAACGTGGTTCGGTCAACTGAGCTACGTCCACCGCGGAGATGAGCAATCCACTATATAAAAAGAGTACAAAATATCGAGAGAACAACTTCACGAAGAAGCAAACACAAGTGACACACTAACACTTGTCCCGTAAAGTTCTCTCCCTAAACACTACTCTCAAGCCCCTATGGCTACATTGTGGATGCTGCTGAATGAGAAGGAAGGATCCTCAATTTATAGAAGTCCAAACTTTTTTCCTACAAGAAAAAAAGACTAGCCAAATATAGGAGAATTATTATTTCCTTCTACAAAAAGGAAAACCCAATTAAGGTAATTATATTGCCCTTTCCTTCAACAAATAGGAAAACCAAATATGGTAAGAAAATTATGGCAAACACCTAACAATAGTTAGAATTGAATCGCCACAATATGTAGATGTTATAATTAAACAATGAGTTTATAAACTTTTACACTATCAAGTCACCTAGCAGGTAATTTATCGTATTTTCAAGATTACAAACAATGACCGATAAACGGGCAAACAAATGTCATACATTTTTTTCTTTGATGTAAAGTTGTAAGCATCGGGGTTGTAGTGATTTTTTACTGCAAGGTTAATTTTTTTTTTCTTTCCAACCGCAAGGTTGATTTACTGAAGATGATCCAGACCACCTAATATTGTCTGTTGTGAGTCTATAACGTAATGTTCTGAACAAAAGCCTTTCAGGCCGCGGTTTGCAAATCCGCTTTCATGCAACTTTCATTAAAACTAATGATAATTAATGAAGAGTTAAATTTCTTTTCAATTTTTTTTGGAGGAAAAATGTTTACCATATTTTCTGAAGTGGCGGTTTCGGAGAAATTGGTACTATAAGTAACGGAGTTATTCCTACAAGAAATTACCAATACTCGAATACGGATAGAAATCAAACTTTACTTCCATATCATTTTATGTAATAGTAACGTAGAATTACAAATTTGCTCAATACATAGAGGAAATTATTACATTAATGTGGCACAATAAATAGAGTAAAGTCAGAGGCGGATCCAGGATTTAAACTCTATGGGTTCAACTTTTAATATATTTAACATTGAACCCATTATATTTTTAAAGTTATGAGTTCAAATCCATTATTTTAGCAATTTTAATGAATTTATACATATAAATTTCAACTCTGCATCGAAAGTTATGGGTTCAATTGAACCCGCATCTACCACATTGCATCCACCCCTGAGTAAAGTAGGCTGGTTATTACTTTTGGAGAATTAGAAATTGATTATAAATACTTGCATATATAATATAGAGCAACATATGCTGGTTATTACTTTTGGAGAATTAGAAATTGATTATATACTTGCATATTATATAAGTAGTAATAAGAAATTGGTCAAGGTAAATAAATGTGAATTATTTGAATTGGTAAAATATTTTTCTTCCTCACAGACTAGTATGGCTCCGCCAACAAGCAACAGTAACGCCCTTCCCTTAACTTACCGTCTCTAACACCTAATTTTCTCATTTCGAAGTTTTACTTTGTTACTCTTCTAATACTCACCATTTCCATTGGCCCTGGGGATTAGCTGGGTGGAAGTCTAGGGATTGTAAGATTTAGACTTGGTAATTAAGGAGCTTAATTCATTGTTTATTTGGGGGAGTTTTGAGGACTAATTCAAAAAAAAAAAAAAAAAAAACATCTATAGATAGCCAACATTCCCGTGCAAAGTCTGTCATGACCTCCTTCCAGCTTCCAAGAAATTAAATAAAAGCAGCATCCATTTCGAACAATTGGTTGTAGGGTCACTACTAGAAATCCGGTAAAAAACGATCACAAAAAGCGACCAAAATTAGTTGCTTTTAGGCCTAAAAGCGACCAAACGTGTCTGATCGCAATATTGCTAGTCTCTTTATTTTAGGGACCAAAGTTGGTTGCTAATTAGCGACCAACTTTGGTCTCTAAGGTAAAAGGACCAAATATTCGGGTAAAGACTATCGCGACAAACTTTGGTCGCTTTATTATTTTAATAATATAATTTTGGCGACCAAAGTTGGTCTATAAATGTAAAATACGTTATTTATTTATTTATTATTAATCATAAAAAAACGACCAACTTTGGTCTCTAATCCAAATATTTTATTTTAAAATCTGGAAAATAGAGACCAAGATTGGTCGCTTTTTATTAATTTTTTAATTTTTTTTTTAAAAATAAGCGACCATAGATGGTCGCTAACTTCAAAAAATAATTTTTTTTTTAATTATAAGCGACCAACTTTGGTCGCTATATTTTCAGAAATTATTATTTTTTAAATAGAATAACGACCAAAGTTGGTCGCTTTTGAGAAATCTGGGTTAAATAGCGACCAAGGTTGGTCGCTATTGCCTAGAAAATTTTTTTTTTAAGGGAAAAGCGACCAACTAGCGACCAAAGTTGATCGCTTTTCTTGGTATATTTTTGGCAGAAACTGCCTGTTTTGGCAGCTACACCACCTGCCAGCTTACCAAAAATCCTAAACAGGCATTTTATGCCAACAACAACAACTACAATAAACAACAACAACAACAACAACAACAACAACAACAACAACAACAACAATAAAAAGCAACAAAGTATAAAGTTCAATAGAACTAACACATTAAGCTAACAAAACTAAGTTAACGCTTATTACAAGCCCATTCGAAAACTGGTTCTATTGTCTAGTTCAAAGTATATAAAGTACTCAAGGAGTGTTCTTTCAGCATCCTCGTCCGAAAGTTGGATTGCCTCGCCCGACTCATTAGGTGGCTGACTGCGTATGCATTCCCCCACATCAGCTGTGAAGCGAACCTATAAGAAAAATTATATTGAATTAGTATTTCAAAATTTATATAAAAGTAAATCAAAATACGTAATGAAAAGTAAAAAACTTACATGTATAGTCGAGGCTCGACCCTCGACCCACCTTTCTGGATCAATCTCTTTCTTCTTCTTTACAATACGAGTCTCATTGAATAACTCATCTTACTTCATTGACATCATAAAGTTGTCTGGTGGCTTTGATGATTATCCTCGTGGTACTATTACTCGGGATGAACTTAGATACAGAGAGTAACTTGGATACACTACCCGACAGGGTGTGTCTTTGATCAATTGTTGTTCTCATTAGCGACAATGATGATGAGAAGGCAATGACATGTGTTTCAAACAGTGATGGTGTAGGTAGGAATTTAACATTTCCTAAGTAGATAAAAGAAAAGGTTATAGAGGAATTCTCTACTTCCTAGAGAATTCCTCTATAACCTTTTCTTTTATCTACTTAGGAAATGTTAAATTCCTACCTATACCATCACTGTTTGAAACACATGTCATTGCCTTCTCATCATCATTGTCGCTAATGAGAACAACAATTAAAGGCACACTATGCCAGATACTGTGTCTAAGTTATTCTTGGTGGAAGTTCCATTGCATGTCTAAAAAAGTCATCAACCCCTTATACAAAATCCTCCCGCAATCCTAAATTTCAATTCATATCCACAAAAGTTTAATTCATATCCTAAAGGCTCAATTCATACACAAAAATTTCAATTCATATCCTAAAAGTTCAATTCATACACAAAAATTTCAATTCGTATTCTAAAGGTTCAACTCATATCCACAAAAGTTCAAGTCATATCCTAAAATTTCAATTTATAAACTAAAATTCCAATACATAAACCAAAAATTTCAATTCATATCCTAAAGGTTCAATTCATATCCTAAAGGTTCAACTCATATCCACAAAAGTTCAAGTCATATCCTAAAATTTCAATTTATAAACTAAAATTCCAATACATAAACTAATATCCTAAAGGTTCAATTCATATCCAAAAGATTCAACTCATATCCACAAAAGTTCAAGTCATATCCTAAAATTTTAATTTATAAACTAAAATTCCAATACATAAACTAATATCCTGAAGGTTCAATTCATATCCTAAAGGTTCAACTCATATCCACAAAAATTCAAGTCATATCCTAAAATTTCAATTTATAAACTAAATTCCAATACATAAACTAATATCCTAAAGGTTCAATTCATATCCTAAAGGTTCAACTCATATCCACAAAAGTTCAAGTCATATCCTAAAATTTCAATTTATAAACTAAAATTCCAATACATAAACTAAAAGTCCAATTCATATCCTAAAGGTTCAATTCATATCCTAAAGGTTCAACTCATATCCACAAAAGTTCAAGTCATATCCTAAAATTTCAATTTATAAACTAAAATTCCAATACATAAACTAAAAGTCCAATTCATATCCTAAATGTTCAATTCATATCCTAAAGGTTCAACTCATATCCACAAAAGTTCAAGTCATATCCTAAAATTTCAATTTATAAACTAAAATTCCAATACATAAACTAAAAGTCTAATTCATATCCTAAAGGTTCAATTCATATCCACAAAAGTTCAAGTCATATCCTAAAATTTTAATTTATAAACTAAAATTCAAATACATAAACTAAAAGTCCAATTCATATCCTAAATGTTCAATTCATATCCTAAATGTTCAACTCATATCCACAAAAGTTCAAGTCATATCCTAAAATTTTAATTTATAAACTAAAATTCCAATACATAATCCTAAAGGTGCAACTCTTAGGGTTTCTTCTCTTCAAACAATTTCTTCCCCAAATTAGTAGGTAAAACTAAATATTTTGGACTAAATGTATTAATAAGAACCCTAAAAATTGTAAATAATATATAACTTTGAACCCTAACATGGTTGAGCTAACTTTGAACCCTAACATGGAGAAATTAAACCCTAACATGGAGAAATTAACTTTGAACCCTAACATGGTTGAATAAATAATATATATAACTTTGAACCCTAACATGAAAAAATTAAACAAAATCACTGTATTTCGAAAAAAACAAAGAAACCTACCTTGGGAGTAGAGGTTGCCGGCGGTGGAGCTGCTACCGTCGGTGGTCGTCGGTGGCGGGTGGCGTCGCTGCTGCTGGGAGTCGGAGGGGGAGGGGTGGGTTTGAGTGTGAGAGAGAAAAGAGAGATTTTGGGGATTTTTCTATCCACTGCCAGCAACAGGGCTGTCACGACCCGGATTTCACACCCTCGAGAGCCGTGATGGCGCCTACTGGTGAAAGCTAGGCAAGCCAAATTATCCTAATTACTTAACCTTTTCCAGTTTAAACTATTATCAGTGATGAGTAGATATCATGCAAATAGCAAAAATAATTAAGCGGAAGACAAAATCTGACAACTTATCTTAATACAAAACTGCGGAAGTCTAAATACAACTCTACCCAGAATTTGGTGTCACAGCTTCACAGACGGTCTAAGAATACTACATACAAAGTCTGAAAGATAAAATGAACACTGTTTCTGAAATGAATAAAGGAAACAGGATAAAGGAAAGAATAGGAGGTACGCCAAGACCCGCGGACATCTGCAGGACTACCTCGTGTCGCCTGTGTTGGCTGAAGGCAACACCCTCATTGCGGTCCAAGCACTCCGGTATTAGCATCTGCACACAGTGCAGAGTGTAATATCAGCACAACCGACCTCATGTGCCGGTAATTGCCTAGCCTAACCTCGGCGAAGTAGTGACGAGGCTAAGACTAGACTACCAAATAAACCTGTGCAATATAGCATACAAAAATAATAGGAAACAGATAACAATGATGGCAACAATGATCAACCAGTGATATAAATATCATGCAACAAGAACACCATGAATGTTTCTTAACAAATAATAGATAAGTGCAATCAATTTATCAAGCCCTTCAAATATAAATCTTTCGCCAATAAATCCTTCAAGTAATAATCTCTAAGAAAATATGCTTTTCAATGAATATATTTCGAATATATTTCCTTTAAATAAATATCTTTCAAATAAGCATCTTTCGAATATAATTCTTTCGAGTAAAGGTCACTTTGTGACGCCTCATTCACTTAACATAAAGCAGAGTACAACTTCCAACCCAATAGGAAATCAACAAGAAAAGATAAAGTTATTTTTTAGAAATAATTTGATAAAGAAGATACCCTTTTCAATTAAAGTACAATATCCAATGAATCATTACTTTTAATATGAGAAATCAATAAATCAAAACATAGCAGAAAATCCTTTTTAGGTAAAGTACAACCTAAAACGGTTTAAGGAAAATTTAGTTGAGAAATTAATTGAGTTAAAAATGTAACAATTGTTGAAATTTGGAGTATTGACCATATAAAAAAAAGGTAAAAGCAGAATATTAAGAGAATTATAAAGGGATCAAAATCCAACCACTAACAAGAATAAGAAAAACAATGGCAGATTTCACTTTCTTTTCACATCTTGTTGCAGGCGTGCAACCCGATCCCATTTCCTATATCTCGTGGCAGGCGTGCCACCCGCTCCTATTTCATGTATCTCGTGGTAGGCGTACCACCCGCTCCCATTTCATTATATCTTGTGGTAGGCGTACCACCTGCTCCCATTTCATTATATCTTGTGGTAGGCGTACCACCCGCTCCCAGTTACAAGCCAACAATAATCACAAGGAATCCCGGCAAGGGAAAAAAGCAATATAACAACTTCCCGGCAAGGGAACAATGATATTTCAACAACATCCCGGCAAGGGAATAATACTATCAAAACAAACATCCCGGCAAGGGAACAATAATATCAAACAAACATCCCGGCAAGGGAACAATGGTGATAATAACATATGAAGCGCAATAAACTACAACAGAGTCATAACAATTATAATACAAGACTCACGGGCATGCTTGACACCAACGTATAGATACTCGTCATCATGCATATACATCGTACTCCACAATTAACATGTAACAAATAAGACACAACTCATAATCCCTGAAGCTAAGGTTAGACTAAACACTTACCTCGCTTTGAAACTCATTCAAAATTCCAACAAGCCATTGCCTAGCAAATTCGTGCCCGAAATTCTCAAATCTAGTCATAAACAATTCGATTCAGTCAATAAAAATTATAGGAATTAATTCCATATGAAATTCTACATTTTCCATTAAAAATCCGAAATTGCACTAAATATTCTCCCGTGGGACCCACAACTCGGAACGCGACAAAAATTATGGAATATGAAACCTCATCCAACCACGAGTCTAACCATACCAAAATTACTAAATTTCGATAACATTTCGACCCTCAAATCCTCAAATCTATCCGAGAGAGTTTTCAAACTTTTCCAACTAAATTCATAGATTTAATATCAAAACTAGTAATAGATTTGGGTAATCTAACCAAAATTAAGTTAAGAACAATTACCTCGTTGTTTTCTCTGAAAATCTCCCGAAAATTGCTTAGTGCATTAGCTAATATTATATCGAATATAGCTTATATATATACATATATTAATTGATATAAGTCGAGACATTTTAATTTATTGTTAATATATATATAGGTTATAAGTCGATGAATCAAATTACAAGTGTATCAATACCTAAAAGAACCTGTCCCTGTGTTCCGAGCGTTTCATGTTCTTTTATATATATATATATATATATATATATATATATATATATATATATATATATATATATATATATATATACACACGCACACTTCGTAGTACTGCTTAACTGCATATAACATGTTAGAGTATATTTTAGTCTATTAATCCTTTGTATTATAAAAGTGTTAGCGGGTTACATTTATATTATTTAGATAGTAAATACAAAAGTGATTTTTAATTTTGACCATTGTTGACCTGAAAAGAGACCAACTTTGATCGCTAAATATACAAAAATTTAAATTAGCGATCAAAGTTGGTCGCTAAATTTAAATTAGATTTATTTATATTTTATATAATATTTAAAATAATAATATAATTGTTAAACGTTAGAACTTGGTCCCAGATTAGCGACCAAAATTGGTCTCTATTTTCGTAAGCGACCAACTTTGGTCGCTAAATTTGAATTATATTTTTTTATATTTTATAATTTTTTTTAAATAAAAATATAATTATTAAAATTTTATAATTGGGTCCCATTTTAGCGACCAAAGTTGGTCGCTATCTGCTTACCCCTTAATTAGCGACCAACTTTGGTCGCTAATTTAAGTTATATTTATTTATATTTTATAATTTTTTAAAAATAATATTATAATTATTATAATTATATAAGTGGGTCCCCCTGTAGCGACCAACGTTGGTCGCTAATCTCAGTATACCTTTGACCAAGCAAGTCTGACCAGTCCAGTCAATATTTTGACAAAAGTAGCGACCAAGTAGCGACCAACCTTGATCGCTAATGTATATCAAATAATTATTTTATTATTTTCGACTTTGGTCACTTTTCTTGACAGACCAACTTTGGTCGCTAAAGTTTGGTCGCTTTTTTCTGGAATTCTAGTAGTGCGTATCAGACGCCTCAACCTTTTTATTCAATTGAGCCTGCAAGTCATGAATATTTGAGCCAAATTGGTCTATCTCTTGCTTGATCTCAATTCTTCTTTCTATCAGCTGTTCTGCCATATTTAAAAGACCATCACGGAGAAATCCTTAAAATTTTATTAGTTGAGCTTGTTCCTCTAACCAAGATTGGCTTACTATATCTGCTTCTTCAAAGTTATCTTCTTCTAAGAACTCAGTCTCTTCGTCTAGTTGAGGTTCTTCTTGAAAATTGACCATTAATTCTTCCATTCTAACATACAGTACTTTGTTTTCTAAGGCAATCTTTTCATTTTGCTCAATTATTTGCCTCACCATGTCCATAATACGGGCATCACATTCCATATCCTCCACTTTATTACTCCAATCAAACTCATAAATATTATTAGAAAAATCATAATAAGGGATCAGAGAAGGGTAAAAACAATTAGGACAACCATCCCAATGGCCACCTTGAAACACACACACATTACAGAAATTTCACTCATAAAATTAAAATTCACAATTTTCCTCCACAATATGGAATGGATCACCATAATAAAAATAACCAATATTCGACAAATTCTCATTCTAAGATGCCATGTAAAAAAACAATTAAAAAAGTACTACGCTAAACTAAAATTTAAAAACTTGAATAGATAAAAATAAAAGTCTAATCTAGCAAAACAGTCAATTTCAAAGTCTCCGGCAACGGCGCCAAAAATTTGTTGCTCCCAAATGCACACGCAAGTATACGTGGTCGTACAAGTAATATAGGATTATATGTCCAGAAATTATACTATTAGTGACTTGTGATTAACTATTTACTAAATTAAATTAAGACAATTAATCAATTCAAACGATTTTCTAAAGATTATTCAGTACAACTAGTCTATAGTCGAAAACTAAGAAATTAAAGAAAATACATCGGCAATCTTAGAGACGAATTCAATGGAAAAAATATTCCAGAGCTATGGGTTAGCTAACAATTCCGTTGAGTTTTTCACTTAGATTGTCGAATTAATTTATCTGATTTATTGATTGATAAGGTTAATATTACTCGTTGTATTCTTCCGAAGTACTACTCGCATATTCAAGCTAACCTAATGCCTATACTCCTATGAAATTAGGATTAACAAGAACACATTAATAATTCATGTATAATAACCAAGCAAGGCGATTAGGTATTGTAAGCACGTGATTTTTGCCCTATATGAGAATTACTCCCAAAAAATTCAAAAAATAAAATGATTTTTCTTGGTGTGCCATTTTGTGATATTTTGTGACATTTTGAATAATTATTTGTATTTGTCTGTGCGTGTTTATTTGATAAATTAATAAAAAATACAAAAATATGTCGCATTTTGCATGTAGGATTTAATTCTATAGTTGTTAGTAATTAAATTTGTTTTACAAAAATTTAAAAATTACAAAAATAAGCATCGTTTGCATTTTTAGCATTTAATGTCCAAATATACAATTTTATGCTTAATTAATACTTAATTGTGCGTTAATTGTTATTGGGAGTTAATTTGCGCTTTTATAACTTAATTTAATTCTTAATAATAGTTTAAGTATTTTTATAATTTAGTTTTAGAGAAATAAAAGAAGAAAAGAAAGCAAAAATATAAAGAAAGTCGGAATTAGGCCTCTTCTTCAATTTCAAGCCACAAGCCCAAAAAATGGCCCAATCTTCCCTACGACCCAGTCCATTTCGAACTGGGTCGACCCAGTCCATAACCCAAAAGACTCAAACCCCATTTGTCTTTCATTTTTACAAAACAAAAACAAAACAAAAAAAAAAAGAAAGAAAAAACCCTAAAAGACCTAAGTCATCCGCCCCCCCCCCCACCT
Organism: Nicotiana tabacum; assembly: GCF_000715075.1. Classification (NCBI taxonomy): domain Eukaryota; kingdom Viridiplantae; phylum Streptophyta; class Magnoliopsida; order Solanales; family Solanaceae; genus Nicotiana; species Nicotiana tabacum. The sequence goes on along the minus strand of NC_134086.1, from coordinate 119,700,228 downwards.
TTGCTTCTTCTTCTCCAAGTTTCTCCCTAGCATCAATGGCTTCCCTTCCATCCTCCTCACTGCACACACACACATGTCGTCTCCAAGCTGCCCTCCCATGAACAACCTCAGAAACCATGAACGACCTCAAAAACCACCAACGCGACTTCATCCTTCTCGCCGTGTCGCGTCGTTTTTTTTACTGTTGCTGCACCCTTTTCTCGACACATCTGCTGCTTCAGTGATTTCCATGGCCGTGCTTTAGTTCCTGGACAACTACGCAGTCGATGCCTTGTCGCCGCTACAGCTCCGCTCGTTGCCATGGCTGCTGTCGCGACTGCGTCTTCTCTTCGTCGCCGGTTGTCGCAGCTACTCCCTCCATCGTGCTGCTGCCGATGCTGCTGCTTCTGTTTCAATCAAATGACCAAACGAACACAGCCATGGACGAGCTTCGACGTCGACCATGTCGTCGTCCATGGCTGTCCGCGACGTGTTGCTGCCTTCGCTGCCGGATTGCTGCTGCCGATGCCGTGTTGCCGCTACTGCTGCCACTGCTGCCCGTTTTCTTCTTCGCAGCTGCTCCATCGCGGCTGACCATGGACGAGCTTGCTCGTCGCTGCTGCGTTTTCTTCATCTTTCACTGATGCTTGTTGCTTCGTCGTCTTCAAGTCCGTTTATGTCCAAGTTTCGTTGGTTTCGTTTAGAGTTCGTTCGATGTTCGTCATTGGTCATTTACGGTTAGTTGTTCTAAGTTTATTTTCATCCATAATTTGTTTGATATTTTCAGATTTGAAATTAGTATAAGTTTGTTTCATTTTTCATATTTATTTTTAGATAAAAATGGTTAGTTTAATTATATTGTTGATAGATTTGAATTGAAGATTCAATTAAATTATTTTTTCAGTTTGAGAAGATTTAGTTTTAATATAGAAAAGTGTTAGCTTAAATCGTTTAAATCCGTTGATTGTTGTTAATATAGATTTAATTCGTGTTTCATCTTGTTTGAAGTTCGTTTTTAATTCAGTGATTTAATGTGAAGTTATGTTTTGGTTTTAATTTTTGGATCATGCATATTTGTTATAATTTTGTTGGATTTAATTTAAAAAAAGATTAATTGATTATTTGAAGATTAATAATTTGAATATGTTTATTTGTTTTGTTTAAGTTTAATTCGAAGTTGAATAAAGCTTGTTTGTTATTGTTGTTAAAGTAGATTCATTCATGTTCCTACTTTGTTTGGATGATCTTGAATCCGAATTTTATATAGTTTGATTTCTTGTTTACCATTTATGATTATTGCTTGAATTGTTCTCATAATCTTGTTTAAAGTTTAATATAAGAATTGTTTGTTGTAATGTTGTTAGAGTTGATGTTAAGTTCAATATTATTGAATTTAAGAATCTGAATATACTTGTTTGATTGTTGTTGTTGTTTAAATCCGAAAATAGGTTTGTTGTTGCCAAAAATATTGTTCAATCAAATTTTGGTTGTTCTTGGTTGTTCAATTTATGTTCATATGATTTGTTGTTGAAATGTTGTTAAAATCATGTTCATGTGATATTGTTGTTATGATGTTCATCCATGTTCATATTGTTGTTTGAACATTGTTAGAAATTGATCATATTGACTATATTTTGGTTATGTTTGATTAAATGATGTGTTATAGCTGATGGGTAGTTTGGTAAATTTGTAATACGATCAGGGGTAGTTTGGTAATTTCAGTAAGGTTGGAAGGGGTAGTTTAGGAATTGTACATTTTGAAATTGTTTATTTGAAGCATGGGGGACAAAATGAAATGGGGTGGGTTGTGATATGATTATTTAATATAAAGGGGGGACAAGATTTAAATTAAAGGGGAATCTTGCATTATTTTAAATAAAGCATGGGGGACAAAATATAATGGGGTGGTGTGATATATTTATTTAATGTAATGGGGATGAGTGGGAAGATAATGGGTTTGGTAGAGAAAGGGATTGATTTGAATTGATTTATGGGATGGGATATATATATGTGAAGTCTTGAACATAAGAAAAAAAAATACAGACAGAAAAAAAGAGATTGAAAAAAAAAGCTGAACATTTATTCCGAAAAAAAACATTGAAACTCTCAAGAAAAGAAAAAACATACAAAGAAAAAAAATTTTGAAAATTAGAAGAGAAAGTAGTACACACCTGAGAAATATTCTGGTATACAGGTGTAGAAATTAAGGGTTGAAGATTAACTAGCCTTTCAAAAATCTGAAAATTTCCTTTGGTTTCTGTCCATTATTTTCGGCATTCCTGGATTTTATTTTGAATTTTTCAAAGCTGTCACTGGGATTTTCGTTGACTGGTTATTGCTGGTGATTGTTGCTGTTGCTGTGTTACGTATTACGTTGCTGACTTTCTTCTTCTTATATTGACAATATCAGGTACACAACTGTAATTTTGGCATTTTGTAAGCTGAAATGAAGAATGGAGTGTTAAATTTTTAATTTAGTTTAATTTAATTTTTGTATTGTATTTAGGTTATTCATGTATTATTATTCTGTAAATCACTGTCATCGGCATAACTAGGCATATTATAGCGACATATTAAATAACGCCTTTACCAGATTATTAGGAAATATATTTAAGCCTGATTATTAATTAAAACTGTTTAATAAAAAAAATAGAAGAAATAACGTAAAAATGGCGTTATTGAATCAGTTTGGCAAAAATTAACTAAGTTCCTTATTCAGAAGGTTTTTCATCAACGATAAGTTAATCCGAATCATGTAGTTAATTTCAGTTATAACATGAATTAGTTTGCAAACAAGTATTAGGACATGATGAATTAAAACAAAGTTAGTTAATGTTAAATTGTTTAAATTTTTAGAAATATGATTTAGTACTCAAGTTTTTATTTTTATTTCTTTCAATTTTCAGTATTTGCAAATAATTAGTTTCAATAAGCTTAAGTCTTACTAATAATTTGAATTTTAATCCAACTATGGGATAATTAGTTTTTTATTTTTTTTTATTTTTTTACTTTCCGATAATTCCATGTTGTATCTATGATTATAATTTTATTATTTTCTGCTAATATTTGTTTTTCCCTTCTATTTAATATGTCATTTTCAAGAATGTAGATATTGATTTTATATTTATAAAAAAACTTAGTAATAATAAAAAGGTAGTCATTAGGGATACTATTAAAGGAGTTCGCTAAAAATAAATAGATGTAAATAATACAAATGTATAGGATTCTCCATTCTCATTTATTTATTTAATTATTAAAAAAAAATTACTTAGAATTAGGGATGGATTGTTTAGTGAATTTCACTTCCTTCCCCAAAGATGATGACGCGTTAGACTCTTTAGGCGCGATTTAATTAATTTTACCTTCTTAAACTCGGATGCGCATTTCATGCGACCCAAATCTAAATCCTAAAACATCAAATAAAATATGTTTCGTATTGTGGGTGCATTTCATGTGACACAATCCAAAGATATGTTTTAAGCGATGTTCACATTCCTAAAAAATAATAATTATAATAATAAAGCGGTAAAAAGATAAAATTTGCACATGGTTCATAATTGTATTAAAAATCAGATAAATAAGCCGAATATAACAGTTGAGCGACCGTGCTAGAACCACGGAACTCGGGAATGCCTAACACCTTCTCCCGGGTTAACAGAATTCCTTATCCGGATTTCTGGTACGCAGACTGTAATATAGAGTCATTCTTTTCCTCGATTCGGGATTAAAATTGGTGACTTGGGACACCCTAAATCTCCCAAGTGGCGACTCTGAAATAATTAAACCAATCCCGTTTCGACTGTCCTTTAATTGGAAAAAACTCCCTACCCACCTCGCGGTGCCGGAAAAAGGAGGTGTGACAGCTCTGGCGACTCTGCTGGGGACTTAACCCAGAACCAGTGGTTCAGGGTTAGAAATTCGAGCTCATATAAATTGTTATATTTGGTTTTATCTGATTTTTACATGATTGAGCCTAATGTGCTAAATGCTGCTTTTACCGCTTTGATATTACGTGAACTGTGTATAAACTGTGCCGAAACCCATCTCCTCTCTGAGTCTTCTAAATCATGAAGAAGGGTGTACTTCGTACGACTTCTTTTCTGTATAGTGTCAAATCCCAATTTAGAACGAGGTTCGGACAAGTTGCTAAGCCGGTGAAGCTTCTGTATTCCCGGTACGCTACCCCCTCGGCTCGAGCTGTCCGCTCGGGTAAGCCAGGTCTAGAACAAACACCCAGGTTCTGAACCTAGTATAACAAAGCCACATGTCGGATCCCTAGTAGGAACGTTTGTTTGCATCACGTGCATCTGACTTTGGAGGCTCAACACAGGGGTTGAGTCTGTCTAGGACAGGTGCACCAAAAATGAAAATGACCATCCTGATGCATATTATTTGTTTTATGTGCATTTATTTGCTCGGTCTTGCATGTTGACCGGCTTCTGAGTCTCGGGAGTGTAAAAAGTAAAATAAAATAAAAATAGCAAGTAAAAGTTATTTGATTAATTTAGAAAAAATCAGTGTCCAAGTACTGTCGAAGTACTGCCGAATTTTTTTTTAAAAAAAAAAAAAACATATATATATTTTTACTTTTAGAATTGTTGGTTTGCCTAGAAAGCAGAAAGTGTGTAGGAATAAGTCTTCTATTTTAATTTGCTTTATTTAAAAAAAAAATGAAAAATGAAAATAGTTTTTTTTTATAAAAGGAAGTGGAAAAATTTGTTTGTTTTCAAAAAAAAAAAAAAAAAAAAATTAGTTAGTTTATAGCCTGAACTACGCGGGTATGATTCTCACCGGATGTGAGATCAGAGGCAAACCTCTTTGGTTTCGGCTCACCATATTCAAAAAAAAAAATCCAAAAATATTTAACATTACTCACTTCTTTAGAAAGTTTTTCTTTTAGACCTCAATTTTTTTTTTAAAAAAAATATATATTTCCTTTTAATCTCAAAATCCCAATTATTTGTTTAAAAGATATTCAAAATAAAATTCAAAAATATTTTTTCTGTAGTATTTCTTTCATAAATTCAGAATATTGGTTCAAAAATATTTCCTTTCTCCTTAAAAGTTTTTTTTCAAAAAAAAAAAATTATTAAAATCCAAAAAAATATTTCTTTAGAATATAGATAGTTTTTAAGTCAAATAAAAGTTTTTCCTTCTTTAATCACTATAATAAATGTGCAGGATGAGCACAAGTCAAAATGAACCATTCTCAGTGTGTAGCGAGGTCCCTTCGCAACTCCACATGTGGTGGAATGATATGGGAAAGGATAGTATAAAGATAGTGGAAAGAGTTTTGGGAGGTTTTGTCGATCTGTTGAATATCAAGCCAAGGACAGATATCATCGAGGCTCTAATACCGTTCTGGGACCCAACACGCAACGTGTTTCGTTTTGCTGACTTTGAACTTTCACCTACACTAGAGGAAGTCGCCGGATATGCGGGGTTGAATGGGAAACTAAGAGGGCAGTATTTACTTTCACCAAGACCAGTATCTCCGCACGCGTTCTTGGATTTACTAAGCATTAGTCGGAAGGTACAGAATGATGATTTGTCGAAGGGATGTTGTACTCTCCAATTCTTGTATCAACGGTACGGAATTCCTCAGGGTTTGGAAGAACCAAACCTCGGATTAATTCACACTGGGAACAGAATCAGGTGGGAAGCAAGACGTACTTTGGCATTTATCACAGCATTTCTGGGAATTGTGGTCTGTCCCCGCAAAGATAAAAAAATAGAGATAGGCCTTGTAGGGATGGCCGATGTTGCAATCAAAAGAACCGACAGTACTGTGGTTCCTTTGATTTTGTCTGAAATCTACCGAGCTTTAACTATATGCCGAGAAGGAGGCAAGTTCTTTCAGGGATGCAATCTGTTACTCCAGTTGTGGATGCAAGAACACCTCCATCACCGAGTGGGATACATGAACCACGGGTTGACTGAGAAAAACTGCATTAGCGGCTTTGAGAAACGAATGACAGGCGTCATATTTCCCGAAGGCGTCGAAGCATGGCTTGCACAATTGAGGTCAACAACAGCCGACCAAGTTGAATGGGCATTTGGGTAGTTGAATGATACTGAGGTAATATACATGGCGGCCGAGGAATGTCATGTTCTTTTGATGGGACTTCGTAGCATCCAACCATATGCTCCTCATCGGGTACTGCGCCAACTAGGAAGATTTCAGGTAATTCCCACTGATGAGGATCTAAGCAAGCACGCCATTGAGTTGAGTCCAGGAGTCGTGTTCCCCGAAGGAAAAATTAGAAAGTTGTGGCACGAATGTAGATTCCTTGAACCCAAGACTATGGTTCGAGAGCTGGCTAAGGGTGAGGTAGACCCAAAATACGATGTTTGGTTCGGGAAAAGGTTCCAGATTCGTCAGAGGCCTGCCAAAAGAGCTCACGTCCAACAATTTACGGATGATTCGCAGGAACAGTGGGGCTGGTTAGAGAGAGAGGAAGGCTACCGGGTTGAAATCGGGAAGCTGAAGCGACAAATTGAAAGACTTATGTTTGAAAACAACGTTCAGGTAGCCTCAGAGCAGGGTGAGAAGAACAAATTAGCCAAAGAAAACCAGGCACTGAAAGCCCGAATTCGCCAAGTCAGTAAGAGTGATAGCGACCGACAGAAACGTCGATCTGATGAAAGGTTGATAGCGGAATTGAGAAATCAAGTCAGCCAAAGCCGAGAAGACTTGGAGAGATCCCAGGCTTGTATAACAAGAATGCGGGTCAGGTGGGCTACAGTTACAACATCACGGAGAGAGCACCTATGGAAAGTAAAAAGGGACTATGAAATGAGTGTCGCGACATTGAGAGAGATAAACTCCATTCTCAATAATCGGGTCCTCAAACAAGCCCAGGATGCTAGAACATATAGAGAACACTACCATGAGTCGATAGCCCGGATGGAAGAACAAATGGAGAGGTTCCAAGAGCAGCTCATTGACAATACTCGAATATTGGGACTAAAGAATCAACGGATAGAACAGCTGTGCATAGAGAGGGATAGAATCAGGGGTAGGATCAATGATATAGGGCGCTATATCACCACAAAGTGCCTAACATGTGAAGAGATGCCTCGTGATGTCCTATTTGCCTCAATCATGGGTTATGTCCATCAGATCATGGAGGAACTAAAAAGCTTGCAAAGAAGCCTGGCCCCCAAGCCCGCGGAAAGGCCGAATGATGCCTCGCGGGCACCAAAATTCAAAGCTTTAATGTATCCCTAGTTCAATCTTGCACTTGTTTGTTTTTCGAGTCTGTTGTCTACCCATATGTTTTTTCCTTTTCTTCAAACATTCTCAAAAAAAAAAAAAAAAAAAAAATATATATATATATATATATATATATATATATATATATATATATATATATATATATAAAGTCTGTATTTTTTGTTTTTTCTGTGATGGCTTGTAATAGCATTATTTTTGAGTAATATAAAAAAAAAATATATTTGGTCTTATGGCACGAACTACGCTTGGTCTGATTCGTGCGGGGTCACGATACGTAGGCAATCTCTATAGGATTCGACCGTAATTAAAAAGAAAAAAAAGAAGAAAAAAAAAAAAAAGAGGAAGAATATATATTTGTCAGAGCAAAAATAAGCCGGGATGATGCATGCGGATCGGAGCAAAAGCATGTTAGAAATGATTAACTGCCTAGGAGCATTGCATCCCCCTAACGTGCAATTACAATATCTGTTAAGACTCTACCACTGACAAGTTTGTTGTTTTTTCATACCAATATCAGTTAGTTGTTAGAGCGTACTGGCACCGTACCATTATCAGACAAGATCAAAAGGTCCTATACCAGAAAGTATGACTGGGTCAGACAACAGCGTTGAGTCAGAAAAAACGGCCAATCAGATGCTGAAAGAAGCCCTGGAGAAAATGGAAAAAATGAGGCTAGAAATGAATGAAATGCAGATAGCCTTAGCTAGAGCCCAGAAGGGGCAAGAATTACCCGTTACTCCTACCCTCCAACCAACACACACGCCGGAATACCCTTCTCCCGGTCCTTCAACAAGTTTCCCAAGCCATCATTATTATCAGGGAAGAGAGGCTTATGATTCCCAAGCTCCACCACCCACTCAAAACCCTCCTCCACCAAATGTTCCCGTCTTTGTGGCACCTCCCCCAGCCCCATTGCACAGATCATCTAGTGAGCCATTGTTTCAGGCTCACGATACACAATACTACCCCCTGAACTCACATTCAAAGCACCCGAGCCACATACCTATAATCCCCACTTTGAGGTCCCGGCGGAGATTGAAAAGCCGGCTAAGAGCCCAGAGCAGGACGAGGTGATGCGGAAATTTAAAAGCCTGGAGCAATCCTTCAGGAACATACACGGGTTAGGTAACCAAGTCAGCGTGGCTTACAAGGATCTATGCCCTTTCCCTGACGTTCAATTACCAGCAGGGTTCAAAATGCCCAAGTTCGATTTATACGAAGGGCATGGTGATCCTATGGCACATCTACGAGGTTTTTGTAGCAAAATGAGGGGAGCAGGGGGCAAAGATGAGCTATTAATAGCTTACTTTGGCCAGAGTTTGAGCGGGTCGGCGTTAGAGTGGTATACAAGACAAGATCCGAGCAGGTGGTACACCTGGGATGACTTGGCACAGGCTTTCGCAGGACATTTCCAATACAACCTTGAGATAGTCCCAGACCGTCTCACATTGCTAAAGCTCGAGAAGAAACCCGGAGAGAGCTTCCGAGAATTTGGGTTCCGATGGAAAGAACAGGCAGCCAGAGTTGATCCCCCAATGAGAGAAGGAGAAATGGTGGATTACTTCTTACAAACTCTCGAGCCAACTTACTTTGGTCACTTGGTGACGTCAGTTGGCAAATCATTTAATGAAGTTGTGAAAATGGGAGGTATGATAGAAGAGGGACTTAAGTCTAATAAAATCCTGAGTTATTCGGCAATTAAGGCAACAACTCAGGCCATTCAGAGCGGCACGGGAGGTGCGCTAGGGAAGAAAAGGAGAGAGGAGGTCACGACATTAGAGGCCGACAATTGGTCCAGATCTAGAGGTCCTTCCCCTCATTACCAACCCAGACCCCATCGTCTAAACTACCCACACATTCCAAATTACCCTCCACAACCCTACTACCAACCACAAGAACAACATTTCACCGTCCATCAAGCCCAGACATACACCCAACCTCCGGTTCGCCCACAATGGCGCACGCCGGTTCCCCACAATACATACCCACCTCCACATAACACATACCCACCTCCACATAACACATACCCACCACCACAAAACACCTATCCACCACCAAGAGCCTACAGGAACCCTCCAGGGATGGGTTTCAGGGGAAATCCGGCCGCCAGAAATGAAAGATTGCAGAGGCAAAGAACTTTTACTGAGTTGGGGGAAACTTATATTGCCTTGTTCCACAAATTGAGGCAGTTGGGTTTATTAAATCCTGTTGAGCCTAGATTACCAAATCCCTTACCCCAAAATATGGATCACTCGGTAAGATGTGAATATTGTTCGGGAGCTCCCGGACATGATACCGAGAAATGTTGGAGGCTGAAACATGCAATACAAGATCTTATTGATACCAACAAGATCGAGGTACAGGCACCGGAGGCACCTAACATTAACCAGAACCCATTGCCAAAGCACCCTGAAGCCCACATGATCGAGCTTGTGCACGAAGTAGGGGAGCCGAAGAAACCCCCACAGACAGTGATGATGATCCGTGCCACTCCAAAAGAAAAATCGATCAATGAGGAAGCAGGGGTACAGTTGAAGGGGGAAGATGTCAAGCCAGTGGTGATATTGGGGAAGAATCCATCTGCCGCTACAAGGAAACCAGAACCAGCCAAGTTGGTAATAACGGGAGCATCATCTACACCCGTGGTTGTTGTGAAAGGGGTCTGCAGGGAACTGGTCATCATAAAACCAGTAGTCCAAACACCAATGATTGATAGCAAGGCTGTGCCTTGGAAGTATGAGAAGGCAGTGGTGATGTACAAGGGACAACAAGTGGAGGAGAATAGTTGTGAGGCGCAGGGACTGACTCGATCAGGACGGTGTTTTGCTCCGGCGGAGTTGAGAAGACCCAATCCAGCTGCAATAAAGAAACCTGTGTCAGAAGAAGAAGCTGAGGATTTCTTAAAGAAGATGAAAGTGCAGGATTACTCCGTGGTCGAACAGTTGAAGAAAACACCAGCCCAGATCTCACTGCTATCATTATTAATCCATTCGGATGAACATCGTCGGGCCCTGATGAAGATACTGAATGAAGCTCATGTGCCCAATGAAATTTCTGTAAATCACCTGGAAACGATTGCCAACAAAATTTTCGAGGTGAACAGGGTAACATTTTCAGATGATGATCTGCCAGTGGAGGGCACGGAGCATAATAAAGCTCTCTACCTAACTGTCAAATGTGAAGATTCGGCAGTTACTCGGGCATTAGTGGATAACGGCTCAAGTGCCAATATTTGTCCATTATCCACCCTGAACCAATTGAAGATCGACCACGGAAGAATCCAAAAGAATAGCATTTGCGTCCGAGGATTTGACGGAAATGGAACAGCCACCGTGGGGGATATTATACTTGAGTTGACCATCGGTCCAGTCCAGTTTACCATGGAATTCCAGGTATTAGATGCTACGGTATCTTATAACTTTCTGTTGGGACGTCCGTGGATCCATGCAGCCAAAGCAGTGCCATCCACCTTGCATCAGATGGTCAAGTTCGAGTGGGATAGACAAGAGGTCGTATTGCATGGCGAGGACACTGCGTGCACCGTAGGAGGCGCCATTGTACCCTTCATAGAGACTAATGATGACAAAGGTCCCTGGGTCTACCAGATTTTTGATGCAGTGTCGGCAAACAAGATCCCCGAGGGTGAAATCATTCAGCATCCTAGGATAGCTTCCGCAACGGTTATGATGGTTTCAGAAATGCTAGGTAATGGGTTTATGCCAGGAAAAGGCTTGGGAGCTGAACTTCAGGGAATTGTTCAACCTGTTTCCTTGCCCAAGAATTTGGAGACCTTTGGGTTGGGGTTCAAACCGACTGCGGCAGATGTAAAACGAGCTCGGAAAATGAAGAAGAAAGTTTGGTTTCTTCCCAAACCTGTGCCACGTCTCTCAAGATCTTTTGTTAGAGCAAGCGCCAAGGGGTCACCAGTCCCGAAAGTTCTCGGGCGATTGATTGGGATTGACGGGGATCTGAATCAGAGTTTCGAAAGATTGTTCACTAATGTCAATATGGTAGAAGTCGGAGAGGGTTCCAGTGGAACAGACATACAGTTTATGGGGCCTGAAGCCAAAACCAACAATTGGACGGTTACTCCTCTTCCTACTCGGGGAGAGTCCTGGTAGTAGGCTTTGATTTTTGCTTTTTTATTTTTCGGATTATTTAGGGTGTAATCCAAATCTCATTTTATCTTGTAAAAGTGTGAACCCTGTTATCCCGCATTTTAATAAAACTCTTTTCTTGTCTCATTTTAATTTTGTTTTATTCTTTTCTCTTTCTGAACAGTTCTCTTTTTACTGGTTCTAATGACATGGCATGCACGACGGATCTTCGACCTAGTCTAATAAATCAATCTGACTCTGATTTAATGATACAAGAGATCGATTATGAGTCTGAATATGATGAGGATAAAGCCTTCGAGGAAATAAACCGAGAACTATGCCAATTTGAAGAGAAACCCAAGCCTAATCTGAATGACACCGAGGCTGTAAATCTAGGGGATGCGGATAATGTCCGAGAAACCAAAATCAGCATCCACATTGAGCCTGGCATCAGGGAAGAATTAATCAAAGCACTCATTGAGTTTAAAGATATTTTTGCATGGTCATATGACGACATGCCGGGTTTAAGCACCAAGCTAGTGGTTCACAAATTGCCCATTGACCCGGCCTGTCTTCCTGTCAAGCAGAAACTGAGGAAGTTCAAAACAGATATGAGTGTGAAGATTAAAGAAGAAGTAACCAAGCAGCTGCAAGCAAAGGTTATTCGGGTCTCTCGATATCCTGATTGGTTGGCTAATGTAGTGCCAGTACCAAAGAAAGATGGGAAGATCAGGGTATGCGTCGACTACCGTAATCTGAACAGGGCAAGCCCAAAGGATAACTTTCCATTGCCCAATATCCATATCTTGATCGACAATTGCGCCGGGAAAGAAATCGGCTCCTTTGTGGATTGCTACGCTGGGTATCATCAGATTTTGATGGATGAAGAAGATGCAGAGAAAACAGCTTTCATTACGCCATGGGGGACTTATTGTTATCGGGTAATGCCATTCGGTTTGAAGAACGTTGGGGCAACGTACATGAGAGCAATGACTACTGTGTTCCATGATATGATACATAAAGAGATCGAAGTGTACGTAGATGATGTGATCATCAAATCCAAGCGTCAGGAAGACCACGTAGCAGACCTTAGGAAGTTTTTCCAAAGACTTCGAAGGTACGACATTAAGCTCAACCCAGCCAAATGTGCATTTGGTGTTCCATCTGGAAAGCTGTTAGGATTTATCGTCAGTCGGCGAGGCATTGAGTTGGATCCGTCAAAGATCAAATCCATCCAGGAATTGCCGCCACCGAGGAACAAAACAGAAGTAATGAGTCTGTTGGGAAGGTTGAACTATATCAGCAGATTCATCGCTCAGCTCACAACAACTTGTGAACCCATCTTTCGATTGTTGAGGAAAGATGCCGCGATAGAATGGACGGCAGAATGTCAGAAGGCATTTGACCAGATCAAAGGTTATTTATCTAATCCACCTGTATTGGTTCCACCTGAGTCGGGGAGGCCATTAATCCTTTATCTAACGGTCCTGGATCATTCGTTTGGTTGCGTGTTGGGTCAACACGACATCACAGGAAGAAAAGAGCAAGCCATCTATTATCTCAGCAAGAAGTTTACAGTCTATGAGAATAAGTACACTCAACTTGAGAAAACATGTTGTGCTCTAACTTGGGTAGCACAGAAGTTTAAGCATTATCTGTCGTCACATACTACATACCTTATTTCACGTCTGGATCCATTAAAGTATATTTTCCAGAAGCCTATGCCCACAGGAAGATTGGCAAAATGGCAGATATTACTCACAGAGTTCGACATTGTCTATGTGACGAGGACGGCCATGAAAGCTCAAGCATTGGCCGATCACTTAGCTGAGAATCCTATTGATGAAGAATACGAGCCTTTGAGGACGTATTTTCCTGATGAAGAAGTGATACATATAGAGGAGTTAGAACTGAATGAGGAGCCAGGGTGGAAGCTTTTCTTTGATGGGGCTGCTAATGCGAAAGGAGTTGGAGTAGGAGCAGTACTTATTTCAGAAACAGGACATCACTATCCTGTTACAGCTCAGCTACGTTTCTATTGTACTAACAACATGGCTGAATATGAGGCATGTATTTTGGGCCTACGATTGGCTGCAGACATGGATGTTCAGGACGTCTTGGTCTTGGGAGACTCGGACCTCCTAGTACATCAGATCCAGGGTGAATGGGAAACACGGGATTTGAAGCTTATACCATACCGACAATGTTTGCACGATTTAAGCAAGCGATTTCGATCAGTGGAGTTCAGACACATCCCGAGAGTTCACAATGAGGTTGCCGATGCTTTGGCCACTTTAGCATCGATGTTGCACCATCCAGACAAAATCCATGTTGACCCATTGTATATTCAGGTTCGTGATCAGCATGCCTACTGCAACATAATAGAAGAAGAAATGGATGGCGAGCCATGGTTTTATGATATCAAGGAATACCTCAGGATAGGAATATACCCGGAGCAGGCAACCGGAGATCAAAAGAGAGCCATTCGACGACTGGCAAATGGATTTTTCCTCAGTGGAGGAATGTTGTACAAAAGAACCCCAGATCTGGGATTGCTGAGATGTATTGATGCAGGTCAAGCCACGATAGTGATGACAGAGGTACATGCTGGAGTCTGTGGGCCCCATATAAGCGGATATGTGTTGGCAAAGAAGATTCTGCGAGCGGGATATTATTGGCTCACTATGGAGCATGATTGTATCAGTTTCGTACGAAAATGCCATCAGTGTCAGATACACGGAGATCTGATTCATTCTCCACCAACGGAATTGCATACAATGTCCGCACCATGGCCATTTGTAGCATGGGGCATGGATGTCATTGGGCCTATCGAGCCGGCAGCTTCGAACGGTCACAGGTTCATTCTGGTAGCCATCGATTATTTCACTAAGTGGGTTGAAGCCAAAACTTTTAAGTCTGTAACCAAGAAGGCAGTGGTGGATTTCGTCCATTCCCATATCATTTGTAGATTTGGGATCCCAAATATAATAATCACGGACAATGGTGCTAATCTTAACAGCAACTTGATGAGAGAAGTATGTGAACAGTTTAAGATTACACACCGTAATTCCACTCCGTATCGGCCCAAGGCGAATGGAGCAGTTGAGGCAGCCAACAAAAATATAAAAAAGATATTGAGGAAAATGATTGAAGGATCCAGACAATGGCATGAAAAGCTACCATTTGCGTTGTTAGGATACCGCACTACTGTTCGTACTTCAATAGGTGCGACTCCTTATTTGTTGGTATACGGAACCGAAGCAGTAATACCAGCAGAAGTTGAAATTCCTTCCCTTCGAATTATCGCTGAGGCCGGGATTGACGATGATGAATGGGTCAAAACCCGACTAGAGCAGCTGAGTTTAATGGATGAAAAAAGATTGGCAGCAGTATGTCATGGCCAGTTGTATCAAAAGAGAATGGCAAGAGCATACAATAAGAAGGTGCGCCCCAGAAAATTTGAAGTAGGGCAACAAGTATTGAAACGGATCCTCCCACATCAGATTGAGGCAAAAGGCAAGTTCGCCCCGAATTGGCAAGGGCCGTATATTGTGACCAGAGTATTATCCAATGGCGCTTTACGTCTGATGGATGTTGAAGGAAGATGCGTCGACATGGCTATCAATTCTGATGCAGTCAAAAGATATTATGTGTAATTTCTTTTGTTGTTTATTTGTTTGTTTGTACTTAGTGCTTATCGGATAATGAAATGACGGAGGCAATTCTTTCTTCTATCCAAACACTTTTAACCTTTGCTTTACCCCTTTGAGCCATACTTATCTTTTTATACCCCTCTCTTGGAATCATTAATGAAAAAATGTATGAAAAAAAAACTTTTTGAAGGTCGCAAGAAAACAAAGGAGTCAGTGAACTACGTTCGACCTGATTCCTCAAAGAGGATACGTAGGCGCCTCACGGCTCGGTCATAAGGTAATAAAATAAAAAAAAAAAAAAAAAAATCAAAAGAAAAATCCCCAAGTAAGAAAACTGGGGCAGAAATTATGTTTCTAAATTTTGAAAAAAAAAAAGTTTGATTCCAAGAGTTGTAATACTTTACCCATCAAAGTTATTTTGAATTTTATATCCTTTTCTTCTAAAACCTATATTGATATCCAAAAAAAAAAAAGACCTCCCGATCAGTATCCGAGAGGTGTTAAGATAGGCAAATGAAAACCAAGAATAAAACATCGGTCCCTGACTGAATGAGGATCATGAATTGAAAGAATTTATAGCCAAAAGAATTCCCGGTAGAGATAAATCTTATCGGCAACACTCCAATCCCAAGCTGAGAAAATAAGATGAGAGAGTCTTATCGGCGAAAACCTTCACAGGCGCCATAAGGCGACGTAAGCTGAGAAATACAAAATGAGAGAGTCTTATCGGTGAAAACCTTCACAGGCACCATAAGGCGACGGGAGTTGTGAGAAATGAGAGAGCCTTGTTAGTGAAAACCCCGCGAATGGCACTATAAGGCGACAAGATAGATTGACGGAAAAGATCCGTATTTTGCGAAGAATTGGGCACCTATTTATCCCCAGCAAGTGAAGACATCAGAAAGTTTGATCGACACAAATAGACTGGGTTGATTAATCCGGAATGCACAACATGATCATTGGAATCGGTTGTATCACCCAGATAAGTTCATTTTTTTGTTCAGAAAGATTTTCTCATTTTTCTATCTTTTCATTTCGTTGTTTAAAAGAATTTTTCTAGAAATTTATGTTTTAAGGAAGGTCTTTCAGAGCTTACTACCAGTTGCCAAAATGGTACAACATAAAAAGTGAAAAGGTCAGGCAAGAGACAAGGCAATAAGGCAAAAGACGTGGGTTGCTAGGCCGAATAATACTGTCCTAAAATGGCAAGGAAAGTACGGGGAAGAGCCGGAAAAAAAAATGTTGAGGAAATTGTAAGCCTAGTTCCAAGACGATCCCCAGAGTACTCCGACCGAATATCGACCAAGCTACGAGGTGGTCGGACAACACAGAAGGGGAAGGGAAGAAGGGAAAATTCATCTTCGGCAAAATAACCTCCAGAAATTTTTGAGATACAAAATGGTGAAGGGATAAATGGAAAAACCATCCCCAGCAGAATGTTATCCCCAGCAAATAACATCATCCCCAACAAGTTTTGAGAACGCCGAACAAGAATAAGGGAAAGGGAACAATCATCCCCATCAGGAGTGACATGACCATTCGCCATATTTCAAAAAAAAAAAAAAAAAAAAAAAACTAACTAAATTTTCTTTGATTTGAACAGGAAAATAAAGTGTTGATGATGGCCTAAAAATACGCCATAAGAGAGATCGCCAGAATTGGGGCATAAAATTTTCTGCCACAAGTGGAAATTTTCTCGGAGAATAGAGGAAACAAATTCAAATTATTCTTTACCAATTAGGCACCCACCAGTATAATGCGGGAATACATTTCTGTCTTTTCATTTCATGTTCTAGGTCACCCACCAGTAAAATGCGGGAATACATTTAAGTTCTAGGTCGCCCACCAGTAGAATGCGGGAATATATTTCAGTTCTAGGTCGCCCACCAGTAAAATGCGGGAATACATTTCAGTTCTAGGTCGCCCACCAGTAAAATGCGGGAATACATTTAAGTTCTAGGTCGCCCACCAGTAAAATGCGGGAATACATTTAAGTTCTAGGTCGCCCACCAGTAAAATGCGGGAATACATTTAAGTTCTAGGTCGCCCACCAGTAAAATGCGGGAATACATTTCAGTTCTAGGTCGCCCACCAGTATAATGCGGGAATACATTTCAGTTCTAGGTCGCCCACCAGTATAATGCGGGCATACATTTCAGTTTTCCATTTCTAGGTCACCCACCAGTATAATGCGGGTATACATTTATGTTTTCATTCCATATTCTAGGTCGCCCACCAGTATAATGCGGGCATACATTTCAGTTTTCCATTTCTAGGTCACCCACCAGTATAATGCGGGTATACATTTATGTTTTCATTTCATGTTCTAGGTCGCCCACCAGTATAATGTGGGAATACATTTCAGTTCTAGGTTGCCCACCAGTATAATGCGGGAATACATTTAAGTTCTAGGTCGCCCACCAGTAAAATGCGGGAATACATTTAAGTTCTAGGTCGCCCACCAGTAAAATGCGGGAATACATTTAAGTTCTAGGTCGCCCACCAGTAAAATGCGGGAATACATTTAAGTTCTAGGTCGCCCACCAGTAAAATGCGGGAATACATTTAAGTTCTAGGTCGCCCACCAGTAAAATGCGGGAATACATTTAAGTTCTAGGTCGCCCACCAGTAAAATGCGGGAATATATTTCAGTTCTAGGTCGCCCACCAGTAAAATGCGGGAATACATTTCAGTTCTAGGTCGCCCACCAGTAAAATGCGGGAATACATTTAAGTTCTAGGTCGCCCACCAGTAAAATGCGGGAATACATTTAAGTTCTAGGTCGCCCACCAGTAAAATGCGGGAATACATTTAAGGTTCTAGGTCACCCACCAGTATAATGCGGGTATACATTTATGTTTTCATTCCATATTCTAGGTCGCCCACCAGTATAATGCGGGCATACATTTCAGTTTTCCATTTCTAGGTCACCCACCAGTATAATGCGGGTATACATTTATGTTTTCATTTCATGTTCTAGGTCGCCCACAAGTATAATGCGGGAATACATTTAGGTTCTAGGTCGCCCACCAGTATAATGCGGGAATACTTTTAAGTTCTAGGTCACCCACCAGTATAATGCGGGAATACTTTTCTGTTCTAGGTCACCCACCAGTATAATGCGGGTATACATTTATGTTTTCATTCCATATTCTAGGTCGCCCACCAGTATAATGCGGGCATACATTTCAGTTTTCCATTTCTAGGTCACCCACCAGTATAATGCGGGTATACATTTATGTTTTCATTTCATGTTCTAGGTCGCCCACCAGTATAATGCGGGCATACATTTCAGTTTTCCATTTCTAGGTCACCCACCAGTATAATGCGGGTATACATTTATGTTTTCATTTCATGTTCTAGGTCGCCCACAAGTATAATGCGGGAATACATTTAGGTTCTAGGTCGCCCACCAGTATAATGCGGGAATACTTTTAAGTTCTAGGTCACCCACCAGTATAATGCGGGAATACTTTTCTGTTCTAGGTCACCCACCAGTATAATGCGGGTATACATTTATGTTTTCATTCCATATTCTAGGTCGCCCACCAGTATAATGCGGGCATACATTTCAGTTTTCCATTTCTAGGTCACCCACCAGTATAATGCGGGTATACATTTATGTTTTCATTTCATGTTCTAGGTCGCCCACAAGTATAATGCGGGAATACATTTAGGTTCTAGGTCGCCCACCAGTATAATGCGGGAATACTTTTAAGTTCTAGGTCACCCACCAGTATAATGCGGGAATACTTTTCTGTTCTAGGTCGCCCACCAGTAAAATGCGGGAATACATTTCAGTTCTAGGTCGTCCACCAGTATAATGCGGGCATACATTTCATAATTTTGCATTGAAGCAACTTTTTAGTCTTGTATTACAGAATTTGGAATCAGTAACCCCACCAGAAGGCGGAAGGTTACAACAGGAATCCCCAGCAATAAACAATAAAATTCCCCAGCACCGGGAAGCAGAAGGTTGCAACAAGGGGTCCCAGCATAAACTCAAGTCCATGTGTCAAAAGGAAGAAAAGCATCGGAAGAAAAGCACCGAAAGAAATGCAAGCAGACAAGGAAGAAAGGCAACAAAAATAAATTGTACTCTAGCCTAGCTTCTTGTTTTTTTAAGCACGGTGTAACAAGGAGATCGGTAAGCAATAATAATAGCATGCAACAACAGTAACATTGCAGTCCAACGGTAGTCCCAGCTACCAAAATTTCCCGAACTACATTGACCTGATTCCTGTTTAGCCCAGGATATGTAGGAAACCTTTGAAGCAAAGGTTCGGTCAAATCTTTTTCAAAAAAAATGCTTCAACGGAGTACGCGAATGGGCAAAAATCGCTCGCTTTATCTTTGCACGAAAACCCTTCGTGTATCCGGGCAAAGAGGGGCAGCTGTAAGCACGTGATTTTTGCCCTATATGAGAATTACTCCCAAAAAATTCAAAAATAAAATGATTTTTCTTGGTGTGCCATTTTGTGATATTTTGTGACATTTTGAATAATTATTTGTATTTGTCTGTGCGTGTTTATTTGATAAATTAATAAAAAATACAAAAATATGTCGCATTTTGCATGTAGGATTTAATTCTATAGTTGTTAGTAATTAAATTTGTTTTACAAAAATTTAAAAATTACAAAAATAAGCATCGTTTGCATTTTTAGCATTTAATGTCCAAATATACAATTTTATGCTTAATTAATACTTAATTGTGCGTTAATTGTTATTGGGAGTTAATTTGCGCTTTTATAACTTAATTTAATTCTTAATAATAGTTTAAGTATTTTTATAATTTAGTTTTAGAGAAATAAAAGAAGAAAAGAAAGCAAAAATATAAAGAAAGTCGGAATTAGGCCTCTTCTTCAATTTCAAGCCACAAGCCCAAAAAATGGCCCAATCTTCCCTACGACCCAGTCCATTTCGAACTGGGTCGACCCAGTCCATAACCCAAAAGACTCAAACCCCATTTGTCTTTCATTTTTACAAAACAAAAACAAAACAAAAAAAAAAGAAAGAAAAAACCCTAAAAGACCTAAGTCATCCGCCCCCCCCCCACCTTTGCTTCTTCTTCTCCAAGTTTCTCCCTAGCATCAATGGCTTCCCTTCCATCCTCCTCACTGCACACACACACATGTCGTCTCCAAGCTGCCCTCCCATGAACAACCTCAGAAACCATGAACGACCTCAAAAACCACCAACGCGACTTCATCCTTCTCGCCGTGTCGCGTCGTTTTTTTACTGTTGCTGCACCCTTTTCTCGACACATCTGCTGCTTCAGTGATTGCCATGGCCGTGCTTTAGTTCCTGGACAACTACGCAGTCGATGCCTTGTCGCCGCTACAGCTCCGCTCGTTGCCATGGCTGCTGTCGCGACTGCGTCTTCTCTTCGTCGCCGGTTGTCGCAGCTACTCCCTCCATCGTGCTGCTGCCGATGCTGCTGCTTCTGTTTCAATCAAATGACCAAACGAACACAGCCATGGACGAGCTTCGACGTCGACCATGTCGTCGTCCATGGCTGTCCGCGACGTGTTGCTGCCTTCGCTGCCGGATTGCTGCTGCCGATGCCGTGTTGCCGCTGCTGCTGCCACTGCTGCCCGTTTTCTTCTTCGCAGCTGCTCCATCGCGGCTGACCATGGACGAGCTTGCTCGTCGCTGCTGCGTTTTCTTCATCTTTCACTGATGCTTGTTGCTTCGTCGTCTTCAAGTCCGTTTATGTCCAAGTTTCGTTGGTTTCGTTTAGAGTTCGTTCGATGTTCGTCATTGGTCATTTACGGTTAGTTGTTCTAAGTTTATTTTCATCCATAATTTGTTTGATATTTTCAGATTTGAAATTAGTATAAGTTTGTTTCATTTTTCATATTTATTTTTAGATAAAAATGGTTAGTTTAATTATATTGTTGATAGATTTGAATTGAAGATTCAATTAAATTATTTTTTCAGTTTGAGAAGATTTAGTTTTAATATAGAAAAGTGTTAGCTTAAATCGTTTAAATCCGTTGATTGTTGTTAATATAGATTTAATTCGTGTTTCATCTTGTTTGAAGTTCGTTTTTAATTCAGTGATTTAATGTGAAATTATGTTTTGGTTTTAATTTTTGGATCATGCATATTTGTTATAATTTTGTTGGATTTAATTTAAAAAAAGATTAATTGATTATTTGAAGATTTGTAATTTGAATATGTTTATTTGTTTTGTTTAAGTTTAATTCGAAGTTGAATAAAGCTTGTTTGTTATTGTTGTTAAAGTAGATTCATTCATGTTCCTACTTTGTTTGGATGATCTTGAATCCGAATTTTATATAGTTTGATTTCTTGTTTACCATTTATGATTATTGCTTGAATTGTTCTCATAATCTTGTTTAAAGTTTAATATAAGAATTGTTTGTTGTAATGTTGTTAGAGTTGATGTTAAGTTCAATATTATTGAATTTAAGAATCTGAATATACTTGTTTGATTGTTGTTGTTGTTTAAATCCGAAAATAGGTTTGTTGTTGCCAAAAATATTGTTCAATCAAATTTTGGTTGTTCTTGGTTGTTCAATTTATGTTCATATGATTTGTTGTTGAAATGTTGTTAAAATCATGTTCATGTGATATTGTTGTTATGATGTTCATCCATGTTCATATTGTTGTTTGAACATTGTTAGAAATTGATCATATTGACTATATTTTGGTTATGTTTGATTAAATGATGTGTTATAGCTGATGGGTAGTTTGGTAAATTTGTAATACGATCAGGGGTAGTTTGGTAATTTCAGTAAGGTTGGAAGGGGTAGTTTAGGAATTGTACATTTTGAAATTGTTTATTTGAAGCATGGGGGACAAAATGAAATGGGGTGGGTTGTGATATGATTATTTAATATAAAGGGGGGACAAGATTTAAATTAAAGGGGAATCTTGCATTATTTTAAATAAAGCATGGGGGACAAAATATAATGGGGTGGTGTGATATATTTATTTAATGTAATGGGGATGAGTGGGAAGATAATGGGTTTGGTAGAGAAAGGGATTGATTTGAATTGATTTATGGGATGTGATATATATATGTGAAGTCTTGAACATAAGAAAAAAAAAATACAGACAGAAAAAAAGAGATTGAAAAAAAAAGCTGAACATTTATTCCGAAAAAAAAACATTGAAACTCTCAAGAAAAGAAAAAACATACAAAGAAAAAAAAATTTTGAAAATTAGAAGAGAAAGTAGTACACACCTGAGAAATATTCTGGTATACAGGTGTAGAAATTAAGGGTTGAAGATTAACTAGCCTTTCAAAAATCTGAAAATTTCCTTTGGTTTCTGTCCATTATTTTCGGCATTCCTGGATTTTATTTTGAATTTTTCAAAGCTGTCACTGGGATTTTCGTTGACTGGTTATTGCTGGTGATTGTTGCTGTTGCTGTGTTACGTATTACGTTGCTGACTTTCTTCTTCTTATATTGACAATATCAGGTACACAACTGTAATTTTGGCATTTTGTAAGCTGAAATGAAGAATGGAGTGTTAAATTTTTAATTTAGTTTAATTTAATTTTTGTATTGTATTTAGGTTATTCATGTATTATTATTCTGTAAATCACTGTCATCGGCATAACTAGGCATATTATAGCGACATATTAAATAACGCCTTTACCAGATTATTAGGAAATATATTTAAGCCTGATTATTAATTAAAACTGTTTAATAAAAAAAATAGAAGAAATAACGTAAAAATGGCGTTATTGAATCAGTTTGGCAAAAATTAACTAAGTTCCTTATTCAGAAGGTTTTTCATCAACGATAAGTTAATCCGAATCATGTAGTTAATTTCAGTTATAACATGAATTAGTTTGCAAACAAGTATTAGGACATGATGAATTAAAACAAAGTTAGTTAATGTTAAATTGTTTAAATTTTTAGAAATATGATTTAGTACTCAAGTTTTTATTTTTATTTCTTTCAATTTTCAGTATTTGCAAATAATTAGTTTCAATAAGCTTAAGTCTTACTAATAATTTGAATTTTAATCCAACTATGGGATAATTAGTTTTTTTTTTTTTATTTTTTTACTTTCCGATAATTCCATGTTGTATCTATGATTATAATTTTATTATTTTCTGCTAATATTTGTTTTTCCCTTCTATTTAATATGTCATTTTCAAGAATGTAGATATTGATTTTATATTTATAAAAAAAACTTAGTAATAATAAAAAGGTAGTCATTTAGGGATACTATTAAAGGAGTTCGCTAAAAATAAATAGATGTAAATAATACAAATGTATAGGATTCTCCATTCTCATTTATTTATTTAATTATTAAAAAAAATTACTTAGAATTAGGGATGGATTGTTTAGTGAATTTCACTTCCTTCCCCAAAGATGATGACGCGTTAGACTCTTTAGGCGCGATTTAATTAATTTTACCTTCTTAAACTCGGATGCGCATTTCATGCGACCCAAATCTAAATCCTAAAACATCAAATAAAATATGTTTCGTATTGTGGGTGCATTTCATGTGACACAATCCAAAGATATGTTTTAAGCGATGTTCACATTCCTAAAAAATAATAATTATAATAATAAAGCGGTAAAAAGATAAAATTTGCACATGGTTCATAATTGTATTAAAAATCAGATAAATAAGCCGAATATAACAGTTGAGCGACCGTGCTAGAACCACGGAACTCGGGAATGCCTAACACCTTCTCCCGGGTTAACAGAATTCCTTATCCGGATTTCTGGTACGCAGACTGTAATATAGAGTCATTCTTTTCCTCGATTCGGGATTAAAATTGGTGACTTGGGACACCCTAAATCTCCCAAGTGGCGACTCTGAAATAATTAAACCAATCCCGTTTCGACTGTCCTTTAATTGGAAAAAACTCCCTACCCACCTCGCGGTGCCGGAAAAAGGAGGTGTGACAGGTATATTCCTAGTCTAACCGCAAATTCGTTCCCCGTAATTCAGGTTCAAGATCTCGCTCTACTCAATCTTATATGCAATCTAGAATTTCTTCTCCCGAGTTCAAACCTAGATTCGTAGATAGTATTTAATTGGTGATAATCTATACGATAAAATAATAAGAACAATTCAAACTTCAAACTACAACGTTCATGTAACACCTACAACTCTAGAACTAATAAACTATGAGATTAAAAGAAGAGAAGAAAAGAGAAGAAAAACTAGTTGAAAGCCTCCTCCAAACGTGGTTTATATTCTCCCCTTCAAAGTGGCGTGTTCTCCTCCCAATAATATATTATATCCCCTCCAGATTAGGTTTATGACTCCTTTTATACAAGTTGAGACCGTGTAGGGCCGAAATAATCTTGTTCCGAGCGAAGAAAGGGAGTACGCTGGAGGCAATAGCATTTTTCAATTTCAATTCAAGAATTGTATTTCCTGTTTTTTTTTTTTTGGTTTTGCACTCGGTGGAACAAACACCAAAGGATGTCCCCCTTTTTCTCCTTCTTATTTAATTGTTTTATTTTCCTTTTCTTTTTTATTCCGCGTTTTATTAATTTTGCTCCAAATCTCTTGATTTTCACACTGCTTTATGCATAGTTAAAATATAATATTAAGTATAAAGTAATATAATTGATACTAAAAAATGATTAAAAATACTATAATATGAGATAACAATGATTAAATATACTCATTTTTTGGCCGAACATCACCTCTCATTACTAAAAAATTTTATTTTATGTCTCATACAACTTACATTAGTTGTATGAAGCTCCTTTTTGTCTCACAAATTTGTAGACCCCAATCTTACACTTCTGGGTCCACAGAAATTTGGGTCCACAAAAATGTGAGACAAAAAAGTTGTTTCATACAACTTGTGTCAGTTGTTTGAGACACAAAATAAAATTTTCCGGTACACCGAGATGACAGAAACTAACCTTTTTTGTTCTTTGTTGTATATCATTATTTTCTGAAACACTTGTGATTGTACACGCAATCACAACCAAACAATAGAAGACCTTTGGATTTAATAATTTAGATGTACATATACACACACATTTGCGTGTTGCCGTGTGTGTTATTAGAAGCCTCCACCTCAAAGTCATCAAAGTAGATGTTATATTTTGAATACTAAAACATTAGCAGGTGAAGAAAAAGGAGGAAGACTTCTCTGTTGGTTTAATTACTACTGTATCTTTCTTCTTCTACCCTTTTTTTTTTTTTTTTTTTTTTTGCGTTATATAGGACTCAAAAACTGCATGCTCTGACAAGGGTAATTTTGTTCTACACCATACAAAGAAACAACTTTTGTATTATTCTGTCTTCTGTGAATATTTATTTTCACTTATTAGTTATGTTATTCCTATTTAAATTGTGTACGGGTAAAATCGGGGGTAAAGTTATCCCCAATTTCTCAATAAAGAAACGAGAGGACAGCGCAACCCGATATGGCCTCGGGTAAAACCAAGGGCTCTCACAGATCGGAACCCGAGGAGGACGAATGGTGCGCCAAGAATCGGACACGGCCAAGCATGAGAAGTATTGAGCTCGAGCAAATTAAAAGACCAAGGTTAAGGGAAAGACGGTTAGACAGGACAAACAAGGGGCCAAAATATCCGCCATTAGCCGAATATTATGACGCAAATATCGTTCATATCAACTGCGTATCACTATTTACTAGAAGAGAAATATTTTTACCTTATTTAGACTTGTAATATGATTGAAACTCCTATATTATATAAAGGGGAGAACCTTTTATTTTTAAGGCCACCATTGACATGCATACCAAAGCTGTCACGACCCAAATCGAAAGGCCACAACGGGCACCCGATACCTTACTCAACCGAGTACCAACGTAGCATATCTTTCTTATCATATTATCATGGGTAAATGAGTCAAAAGGGACCTCATGAGATAATCAAAATAAAACATAAGGGAATATTAGACATAGGACGACCCAACATGATATAGAAATGTATACATGTGACATACAGGTCTATAAGGTTGACACAATCATTTGTAAACTCAAAACATAGGCCGACAAGTCCAAACAAGTATCCATATACCTGACATCTGTCTACAAGCCTCTAAGAGTGCATAAATATCATAAAGGTCAGGACAAGGCCTCGCCATACCAGTCGACATATGTCCAAATCATACTAACCAAACAGGCAACTACAGAGCAAGTGGAGTGCATCAACACCTTCCGATGAATGATAGCCTACTAAGAGGATTGTCAACCTGTCTATCGGGACCTACGGGCATGAAATACAACATCCCTAGGTAAAAGGGACATCAGTATAAATAAAATACCGAATATGTAAGGCATGAAAAGAGTATATAAAAGACATGAAAGAAACATGTAGTAAGAACTCAACCTATAAGTCTAAATAGCTTTGTGAATCATGAAACGTTTAGAATGTCATGAATATGCGTATAAATGTCATATCATGCATAGGTATATACATACATAACATCATCAAGCCTCTAAGGATATCCCATCATATCATCTCGGCCTTTATGGGCGAAATCATCATCATATACCAGCTGATCAGGTGGTGGTGCGTATATAATGCTATAACCTTCCCCCATACCCCATATACATATAATATACGCGTATATAATGCCATCTGGTCATAGGTCATGTACATGTATAAATGAATTCAATGCATAATAAAGTAAGCCAATAAGATCTCTCGGAGTGTCATAAGATCAATATGCCTTCGGATAAACTTTATAAACTTATGTATTTTCTGAGACCCATGAACACATGATATAACAATAGGACACATGGGGAATCAAGAACATATGCACCCCTAGTACTTCTAAGAATAGAGTCACTTGTGAAAGTTGTGCGTTTGCTCGTTTCGTTTGTATCATATTGATCATGCCAAAAAGGAAAGAAGGTATAGCCTTAACATACCTCAAGTCGTCAATGCAACTCAATAACAAGCTTATGATAACTAAGCGTCAACCCTATAATAAAGAAATACATGTTCAACTTAGATGGTGCTAATATGTCACGTATCTCAAACGATAACTCGATTCTAAAATAAAACGGGTAGCATTTCCCCTGATTTTACTAATCCCTCAAGCTTACTATAGGCAATATATAAACACAATACAATTAGCAACTCAAAAATAACCCAACTACAATTCGGGACTCTCAATACAACAAAAAACCCAAATATATCATTACACACCTGATCAACAAATTGTCAATTAGCCTGAAATTACAACGACGAGTGACCGACCTACTACCCTACCATATGTGGTGATTCTCCACGCCTTTCATCCTTCCATACTCCATAAATCAGCAGCACAATAGGCCAACACGAGTGGACTATAAAACATTCCACTAAAAGTCAAATAAATCGAACTCACGGCTTTCGATCACCGTCCCATGAGTTCTAACTATTAGAAAACGAATTTATCATCCTTACTTGATATTTAAAAGCTTAAATACAGAAAGTAGACGTTTTCTTAACTATGAAGAACCTTCCAAAACTCAAACTATGAAGAAAAAGAGAGGCAATATAGCGATACTTATGTCATAGGGATCGTTCTAATGTTATCGCCTTTTGATTTCGTACCCGAGATGTTAATCTTCTTTGAAACCATAGAAGAGAGCTTAAGGATATAATTATGGGTGTTCTCTGGTCCTGTTGTATGGAAAAATCAAGATAAAGACAACCTAAGACCTATATATATCAACTTTTGAAAATTCAAAGAGGTGCTAGCTGAGCACCCTAGCATTGGCCCATCTTCCGACGCTTATATCTTTTTATCTGGATGTCGTATGAATGGACGGTTAAGAGCATTAGAAACTAAATTTCAAGACCTTAAAGTTTTTATATAATATGTCCCAATAAGATCTTATATAATACACAAAATGTAATGCTCAAAAAGCTTCAATGACACACCTACTTGTCACCTATGCAGTCTGTGCAGTCTCGGAAAACTGCAAATATCTCCCTACTCCGAAGTCGTATTGATGAGCTGTTTAATGCGTTAGAAAATAGACTCGTAGATATTAAATTTGATATGTGTATAATCCCGTAATTCCAAGTATACTGGGAGCGAAGCTCCGCTATATTTGACCATATTTTCAGCATATTTATCAATATAACTTGTGATGACCTTTGCCAACTTTTGTTCCACAACTCGCATGACTTCAAAACGTAACACACGACTATCATAAGCCTAAAATAACTCATAATATAACCTCCTTTTCATGTTAATAATGCTAGTCTTACCCCAAAGTGCATGTTATAACATAAGAAACTTATCGACTTTCGACGAAACTTATTTTCTTCAATTCGTTTAGCTTCTAAGACTTCAAACCCTCTTGGTACTTGGTATTCATAATCTTAAATATTTGTAACCTACAAGTTAATGATTAAATTAATTTATTAACTTTTCAAAGATGATTTCATTTCTGATCTTATATCAATTGACTTACGACGTACTCTTACGTATGAAAACATGGGGTGTAACAAAAGCTATAAAGTCAATTTTTGTTCTCTAATTATTGTTCAAAGTGTTCTCAGCTGCTTATTTATTTGGCTTCAACCGAGCCCGATGCGAGGTCTTTATCTGAACCAACTTTCGATGTTCATCATAAAGCCAAGCCTAATCATCCGTCGCATTTAGTTTGATCATTTTGTTTTCCTTCAATTCAATTATTTGATGTTCTTAGATCATTCGTGCTAAATTAAACCGTATATCCTTTAAACTGCATATAAATTTAATTGTTATTCATTTTAAGGATAAACAGTTTTGCGGCCACCTTGGGGCTAAGGATAATAGTGGTGATTAATACGAATCTCCAAAACACACCCTATTTTACACCTGCCCTTTGAGGCTATGATTGCATGTCTAGAATTGGCTAGGAGCCTGGGGGCTGAGGTGATCGAAGCCAAGTGCGAACGGGACATTCAAAGTAATAAAAAGACCGGAAGCATAGATACTTGGATAAGTTGCAAGTGACATTGCATCAATTCAAAGAATGAAGACTACAACATGTACCCCAAGATCAAAATAACGATGCCGATGCATTGGCTAATCTAGGGTTGTCAGTCAACTCCGATGAATTCAATTCCGGAGCGGTGGTGTAGTTAATGAATTCGGTGATAGAGAAAGGTCACGCCGAGGTAAACTCAACAAGCTTGACTTAGGATTGTAGAAACAAATACATAGGCTACCTTTAGAAGGAAAATTGCCGCCAGATCCAAAAGAATCGAGGGCCCTACGAACTAAGACTGACAGGTTTAGTTTGGTTAGAGGAAAGTTATACCTTTTTGGACCGTTAGCAAGGTTCTTGGGTACCGGGGAGACCTACTACGTGATGAGGGAAGTACACGAAGGAACTTTTGGAAACCATTGGGGAGCAGAATCCTTAGTCTGAAAATTGATTAGAGCCAGTTATTACTAGAAGGAGATGGAAAAGAATGCGAAAGACTTCGTTTAAAAGTGTAACGAATGTTAGAGGCACACCCCGATGATCTACCAACCAGGGGAGATGCTCCACCCGGTCCTTTCTCATTGGCCGTTCATGAAATGAGAAATGAACATTGCCAGTCCCTTGCCGTGGGCACCTGGCAAAGCTATTACATCTTACTTATGACCGATTACTTCTCCAAGTGGGTCAAAGCACATGCGTTTGAGAAAGTTAGGGGAAAGGAGGTTATCGATTTCATCTGGGATCATACTATATACCGGTTCGGGGTACTGGTGGGATCACATATGACAACGAGAGACAGTTCATCGGTGGCAAGATTAATAAGTTTTTTAAATATCACAAAATCAAAAAGATTTTATCGACACCCTACCACCCAAGTGCAAACGGTCAAGTAGAGTTAACAAACAAAACTATACTACAGAACCTGAAGAAGAGATTGACCGACTCAAAACGAAAATGGGAAGAAATTTGCCCGAGGTCCTATAGGCATATCGAACAACTTCAAAGTCGAGTACCAGTGAAACACCATTCTCTGTAGTCTTCAACGTAGAAGCTTTGATACCGATTGAGATTGGAGAATCGAGCCTACGCTTCCAATATGCTATGGTGGCGTCAAACAATGAGGCCATGTCTACAAGCTTAAATTTAGCAGATGGAAGGCGAGAAGCCTCCCTAGTCCGATTAGCGGCCCAAAAATAACAAATCGGGAGATTCTACAACCGAAGGGAAAACCTTCGACACTTCCAAGTGGGGGACTTAGTATTAATGAAATTCACAATGCACACAAAAAACCCAAATGACGAGAAATTAGGTCCGAACTAGGAAGGACTATATAGAGTCACCAGTATAACTGAGAAAGGCTCATACCAGCTCGAGTCCGAAAATGGTGTGCGACTATCCAACAATTGGATTATGGCACGCTTAAAACTGCTAAGGTATGAACACAATCTTCTTTGTGATTTATTATGCTTTGAACTAACCCGTACATGTACTCAGTTAGAGTGAAATCTAAGGATTAAGTCTGGAAGCAGGTGTTGCACTCTTTTTTTCTTGGACCGATTTTTTCCCGAAGTGAATTTTACGACAAGGTTTTTAACGAGACAACACTAAGCGTGCTACCCTAATTTTGAAGATCGGTCTAAGATCGAGGACTGTAGATCGTCCGTATCAGATTGATAGTATTTGAGCCCTCAAAATTCAATCTCAAATACTAGTGGGACATCACACCCTAAGTTAAGAACCGAAGTTCTAAGTTTGAAAATTTAAAAGGCATTCTTATTCGATACTTAATGCCAAGGCTTGAATATTAGGATTAAGTGTAAGGGCCAAAAGTCAAATGAACAGTGCCCACATAGCTCATTCTCGCCACAACAGATAGCTTTTGAACCGTCGATCATTTGCATGACATTCAAAGTAATAAAAAAAATTTCCTTTTATGTTTCATTGGTTCACTTTTGCATAATAAATATTATCGATAAAGCTACTTAGAACGAATGTTGGGTTCAAAACCCTTAAGCCTTCGGGCCTCCCCAAACTAGGGACTACTGCCCGACGATAACGCTGAAAAATTTAGGCTACTAAATTTTGGAGGCACCGAGCCTACTAGGTAGGGCCCAAACACGAAAGGCCACAACCAATTTAAACGACGTCTGAGTACGTACTTAAGAAGTAAAGTCCTTACATATTTTTTGATACACTAAAAAGATTACGTCAAACCCAGTCAAGTTACTCGGTCTCGAATTACGGCCATGAAAAGAGCTATCTTTGGCAAAGAATAATTGTGTCCAGATAAAATATTTTGAACAAAGACTTTATTTTTATCGGGTCCTCCAAAATCAAAGAAGTTTAGATTTATTACTTAATACAAACCTCACCCAGGCTTTGGGGGAACGAACGATTTAAGTGATGTCAAATTCTACGGTAAGGCATTGATGGCATATTATAAGTCTTTGACATAAGCAAATACAGAAAAGTAAAGAACACAATGCATAGCCGGAGAAATATTCATTTTAAACATATGTACCAAAAGGTATTTACAAAGGCACTGTGAAACGGCCCCGAAATGCAAAATAGCTACGTGAAAACACAGAAAAAATAAACTAAGGCATTTCCCGCCTAGTCTTCATCGGAGCCCGACTCACTACCTGAACCATCCGGCTAGTGTCTCGCTATGGCCTCGGCTTCAAGCTTTTTTGCCTCTTCGATTTCGGCCTCTAGGTCAATACCCCGAGCATGAATCTCCTCAAGGGTCTCTCTCCAAGGCATCCACTTCACATACTTGGCTTTCGTTATTACACGGACCTCAACTAACTCCTCATCGTTCTTGTACTGGGCCAATATGTCCTAAACTTTGAAGGCTTTGTTCGAAACCCCCTCCAACCTAGACCCCAACACGATGTATTCTTGGTCGAGAGTATCCCATTCTGTAATGGCCGAGTCGAGTTGCACCCGGAGCTCCTCATATAGCCAAGATCATTTGTCGGCTTTTTTCCTCACCGGAGCTGATCTTTGGTTGATACCAAATCCTCTTTGGTGGCATCCCGATCCGAGGCCAGGAGATCCATTTTGCTCCTCAACTCCTCAACTAAGGCTTTGACCTTGTCCATCTCGGCCCTAAGCTGGTCGATCAGGTCTATCTTCTCTTAGAACTACGAGGTTGCAGCGTTAGCATTTGCGCTTAACCTCTCGTTATTTATCCCAAACATTAACCTCTTGTTATTAATCTCAAACACTCTTACCGTTTTAACGAGAAGGGCATGTTCCCGTTTCACATTCGAGGCCTCCTTTTGTGCTTTTTCCAACTTGGCTTGGAGGACAAAGTGGTTCTTGAGAACCTCATCTTTTTTCTCACAAAGAGCTTTGTAGATTCCTTTTGCCGGACCTGCTCCTTGATCTCGAACTCAAGGTGACTCACCTCCATCCAAGATCGGTAGAAGATATCATGATGAAGCACCGAGGTCAGAAGCATAAAATAACGCAAAATCACTAAAATCCGCTAAGGCAAAATAGACGCTTTAAAGATATGGGGGAAGAAAATATATCATGTTCAGCGCCTATTGTACCTCGTTGAAGAGGCTTGGTGCTTCCACCTCGCTCATCTTCACTTGGTCCTCTTCGGTTACCAAGGAATGAAGGTATCTGGCCATACTGATCGACCCGGATAACATCCTGGTATCCACTATTACTGTAAACATGACCATATTCTTCCGGCCAGGGTCCGCACTCGGGGCGAGGAACTTCTTCACAAGCTTTGGGCTCAAACTCGGGCCACCTGGCCCCAGCAGCATATCCCTTTTCGGGATCTGGGTGGATAAAATTGGAGTAGTCTTCTAGCACGCCAATGTCCACGCCTTCGAAAAACAAATTGAGGGCTTCATCTACGGCTTGTGATGCCTCAGTCAACTTTTTTGTAATAGCATGAGCCTCATAAAAAAGAAGCTTCATGTGAAACGGAGACTCCGGGACGTCAATGACGTCGGTGGCCTCTCTCGGAATCGGAGTAGCTTCTCGAGGGGAAGTGGCCGCAGGTTCTTCCTCGGGCTCCCGAGTTGAGTAGGCTTTAGCCTTATGATCATCCCCCTCCGATACTGCCAGCTCTTGTGCAGTGTCGGCTGGCTCGTGGGCAAAAAACTCCATGTCATCATTCTCAGGGTAGTCCCTGAGCCGGTAGAGAGAATCAGGGTTCGGGACCCTGGCACAAGTACTTTTCTTGGTAATCCTTCTGACCCTAAACGAGATCTCTTCTTCTTAGCCTCGGCGAGAGCATCCGAGGAGTTAGAGGATCTTCTTTTCTCTCCCGTTTTCACCTCCTTCTTCGCAGCATCCTCGGTAGTAGGTTGTACTGAGGCAGAGGGTTTTTCAGATGGGACGAAGCCACAACCTCGGTAATTTCCCAAAGATCTGGTCTTGGGAAAACCTGTGGAAAGAAAAAGGGAATTAGTCGAAATAACGATAAAATAAAAAGGAAATTCAATCAGGAGAAAAAGGACACCTACCATGGGAAGTGGCCTCCCATTTTCCTTTAATGGGTTTGTGCCACTCGCACTCGAAGTATGTCAACTGTTTGCAGATGCCCTTGACCCACTCCTTGAAACAAGAGACTACATTGGAGACTCGGGCGACCACTACATATCAGGAAAGATGGGTAATGAGTAAATTCAAAGGGTTATTTTTACAACATAAGAGGATACAGACTTTCGTGTTGAGTTCCACTTCTCGTGAAACATTAGGAACTCAAAGGGAATGGGATATTTGGTCTTGATCTAAACAAATCTCCCCTGTCAGCCTCGGTCCCTATCCTTGTCGATGCTCAAGACGGGAGTCTTCTTTGCCCATCGGGCAAGCTTGATTAAACCCCCTCGGAAGATTCGGTAGTTGTAAACACGGAGCAGATGGTCAATCGTGAACAGGAGCTCCTCCGTGTTATTGGTAATGTGACAGAAGAGGGTCATGATCCTAAAAAAGGACGGATAGATATGCCTCTTACAGTCGAGGACCACCGTGTCCATCGAACCAACCGTGAAGGGATACATATAAATGCTTAAGTATCCCTCCATGTGCGTTGTGATGTCCTTGTCAGGAACGGGAAAGACTAGGTCCTTGCCTTTCCACTTGCAGTTGTCCCGGACCGCTTGGAGCATTTCTTTGGTGATAGAGGCCTCATCACCCCGATATCCTTGTTTGGAGGTTTTTTTACCTTAAAGTCGTTATCTATGGAGCATCTTCCAGGGATAAACTATTTGAGAGGAGGTTCTGGGGCTACTACTAGAAGGGTAGCCTCGGTATCTGCAACCAGGGCAGATGTTGTAGAAGCAGTGTCTTGAGGCACCATTTTGAGGTTTTGGCCATCTTTGCTGATATGAAAGTTTGAAGGCAAAGTATGCAGATTTGAAAATTGAAGATGAAGAAATGAAGATGTGAAGAACAATTTGTGGAGCATTGAGGGAATGATGAATAAGTTAAAAATTTGAGGGTAACTCAAGAAGATTCGAAATTGGAAAGTAAAAAAGTGAAAAAAAGGAAACTGGGGCTTTTATAGGAGGGAAATAATTAATGTGTGACATTTCTCATTCGATGATTACCAACGATTGTCAACTTATGCTGGCATGTGTTTGAAGTCAGCACGACACGACTAATGGGACGTTTCGCTGACTTGCCAACCTGCTTGTGGCGTATAGAGGAAGGAACCAGGGTCAGTTAATCACTTCTCATCGTTTCTATAAATCTGCTATCCGAAAAGCGAGGGGACTATTTGTGTGTGGGTAAAATCGGGAAGTTACCCTCGATTTTTTTATAAAGAAATAAGAGGACATCGCGACTCGATATGGCCTCGGGTAAAGCCGAAGGTTCCCATAGATTAGAGTTCGAGGAGGGCGAATGGTGCGCCAAGAATCAGACACGGCCAAGCATGAGAAAAATTGAGCTCGAGCAAAGTAAAGGACCAAGGTTAAGGGAAAGACGGTTAGATAGGACAAACGAGTGGCAAAAATATCCACCATTAACCAGATGTCGCCCGATATCAACTGCATATCACTATTTACTAGAAGAAAAAGATTTTTACCTAATTTAGACTTGTAAATTAAATTATTGGTTCAAGAAGCTTGTATTTAAGAAATCTATTGAGAGAAATGATGAATTAAGTGATGTTAATTATAAAATTGGAGACCGGGACCTTTAGCCCAATCTCTAGAGTTATTTTCTTGTGTTGAGTTGTACGATAAATCTAGGCCAAGGGCCTAGATTTGTATGCATTGCATTGCACTCATGCATTTGTTTATATCTGTTATACCTGTCTCAGTAATTGGTACTTTGATTTCATTGACTTGTTGCTTCACTAATTGTTGTTCTAAACTGCCAGTCATAGTTTACTTTGTATTTTCCACGATTTCTTATTCTCAGCCTTTATTTATGTTTTTACTCACTGGGTCGGAGTACTCACATTACTCCCTGCACCTTGCGTGCAGATCTAGATACACCACATGCTGAGTGAGGATTTGTTTAGCTGAGCAGCAGTATCTGAGAGTATTGAGGTAGCTGCATGGCGTTCACAACCTTGATCTCTCCCCTCTATCTCTATCTTTTATTCCGCATTTTTCCAAGACAGACTTGTAATAGGTGGATATTGTATATTAGAGGCTCATATTCGTGACACCAGATTCTATTAGGCTATGGTGTGGTATTTTAATTGAACTTCCGCAGATTTTATTATTAATTATACACTTGAATGTAATGACTTAGTAAATTCACTGTGATATTTATCTATAATCTGAATAAGAAATTTGGGATAATGTTGTTGAATGGTCGGGCTTGCCTAGCAGTGTGTTGGGTGCCATCATGACTGGGGTTGGGGTCGTGACAAGTTGGTATCAGAGCCTAGGTTACTTGGTCTTGCGAGTTATGAGACGGTTTAGTAGAGTCTCGTGGATCGGTACAGAGACGTCTGTATTTATCCTCGAGAGGCTGCACAACCTTTAGGAAAACTTCACATTCTTGAATTCTTATTGTGCGTCCTTGATTCATCTTGAAAAGAAACTTTTGAAATTCCTTCCACGCGTTCGTATGCGCGCATGGGCGCTCAGTATCGGATGTGCCTCGATTGCTTGTGATTCCCCGATCGAGGGGCAAGGTGTAATCTCTGTGAGTTTATGGTGGGCCAGTCTGAAGGACTTGAGGTTGGATCTTTGCCTATGGCTGGAGCGCCGAGGTGCTGATTGTGTGAGTAAGTATTTTAAACTTATATGTTCGGTAGTGTCCCCGTTAGTGGAAATGACGGTTAGTGGCTATGTGAGGAGTATGTTAGTGGTACGAGGCGTATCCATATGAATTGGAAGCTACGAGAAGGGGGTCTGTTGAATGATGGAAGAATTAGTAGATGTTTGAAGTCTATCTTGATTCAAGTTATAGTTCGAGTTATGGGCATTTGAAGAATCTTTTCATGACTCCTAGTTGGGAGTGAAGTAAATTTCATGTTGCGGTATGAGTACAGACTAAGGAAGATCAACTGATTGCGTAATGCTTATGGCGGTGGAAGGTATACGAAAATGTTATATTGAGGCGAAGCAGGTGGGTTATCTCCCATGAAGTGTGCTGATGCAGTGTGATCCTCATGTGAATGACAGATCTCATGTGCAAATGAATTGTAAGTGTTGAAGTTCGAAATTTTTGGTTCACTTAAGAGAGTGAGTTTAACTATTGCGAGATTCCCAAAGAGTTGAAGTACTAGATGAAATGTGTTTACACAAGCTTACAAAGGATTTGAGTTTAACCTCACTATGGTATTGAGGCAACAATAGAGTATATGCGTTATGAGTATAGTGTGTTGTGATCTATGGCTTCGAGTCAAGTTGGGGAGCTTGCTATTGGTTAGCGGATTGTGCGTTTATGTACTATGTTAGTTCCGATTTGATGCATGCTGGTGAATCAGTTCTGGTTGTGGAAATTGGGCTGAGAATGGCACGAGTGAAGGAAATATTTTGACAAGATGTCATGAGCTCGGATGAGCACGAGATAAGTTTCGATGTTTACGGTAAGTTGCTATTGTCTTCAGCGTCACCTAAGATTGGTGTTCTGTAAAAAGGGTTTTGCATCCTGGTTAATGATTCTTGATCTCTCTTCAGCGTTAGTGCGACCGGTGATTTGGAGGTACACTCTAGATATTGTTGTGGTAGGTTGTGGGAGTGTGTCCCACGAGAAGATTATATAAGTGTGGCATGTGATCACTTGATTGATTAGATGTAAATCAAGTATGAAGTTTGCGATGGTGTCGTTAAATTGAAGATTCATGCCTTGAGGGCACTTGGAATATTGGGTTGTGAACTGGGGAGGATTACTCCGATTGTGATGGTTGTTCTTGTGGGTTATGAAAAAAATGGGAGTTATTATGGACCTTTGAAAGGTTATCAGACTAGTTCAGTGTGATCAGAATCAATTTGAAGTCGGTGGATAGATTTAATGTGAATAATGACTCTATATCAGGCCAGATATGTGCATTTTAGTAACGCGGTCCTCATTAAGGAGTAGTTAGGTTGATGTTTCGTTGTCAGATATTTCGCGTAGTGATGCATTGCACCGTGTGAGTTGTGAGATGGCTTAAGAAATTGCTATGTGTTGAGAATCCACATAGGAATGCGTTATATGAGCATCTTGGCTCTTGAAATTCAGATTGTACATTGCACCTCAGTTGTGCTTGAGTTTTGTAGCTTATAACGCTATATGTCCCTTAGAGATATTATTATGCACTTAGCATGCTTACGACCGATACTCGGTATTTTGTTGTAATGAGAAAATTTGGCTAGATGTGTATCTCCTTATGTGAGATCTATGTGTGGATCGGGTGGCACGCCGCCATGGGTATGTTATCTAGATCGGGTTGCACGCCGCAATATTGTGATGTTGACTATAGTTTTCTATATGCTATTTTGTATGCCTTGCTTCCTATTTTCTAAGGAAAGTCCGTATTAGTGCGTGGGATTGGTAATTCCTTCCAGAGTTCATTTTCTTTTTTGTATCGCGTTCGAATTGGTAGCCTATTGGCATATTGGGGCATCATATGCGGCTTTTGATTATGTCTGGGGTGGCTTATTGCCTGAGCAGTTCGTAATGGGTGAGACGAGATCATTGAATTCGAGATCAGTGCAATCTGAGTATATAAAGTTAATTAAGGGGCTAAGATCATTGTTTGGTTCATAATGAGGTGATAGTTCTTGCTAGAAGTATAGACCCAATGAATTGTTAATTCGGCGGTGTTATGAATTTATACGGATCTCATCCGTCGTATCAGTATTTTAAGAATTTGAACAAGACTTATGTATGTCATGCAGAGCAAGGGATGTGTAATGATTTTTCTTCTAGATGGGATCAATGGAAGTTCTTGACTAGTTGAGTACGCAAACGCTCATGGTTCGGAAAGGAGGTGAAGTCCTCATGTTACCTTAGGATGGTATGGTACATGCGATATGTTGTGAAGGATTGAGATTTGCGTGTGTAAGGTTACAATTTAGTTCTGAATGGAAATTCATAACATTCTTAGGCGGTACGAGCATCTTTAGGTGATTAGAGAAATGAGCTTCAGATGATTAGGGTGAATGATCTTCAGATGATTAAGGAAATGATATTACTAATTGGAAGTGATTTAACGAGAGTATATGTCTCATAAAAAGGTAATGTGATTAAACTGATGATATTTTGGTAGTATTGCAGCATGTTCTTGGTGGGTCCACTGGTGGTATTCAGGTTTGCTTGGTAGCACAGGAAAATTTTGAGTATCTGTCGTGGAATGATTGGGTATCAAAGGTGTGCATGTATTCGCACGGTGGAAACTGGAATCAGGTATGATGATTTGTGTGCCATATGGAGTTGGAGACTGGGAGTTCTCATGTACAGGCTAGGTTATGGTGGTGGATCGTGTGTATTTGGCACCGTTTAGCGGCAATCGGGATTTGGAGGCTCGAGTGGATCTTTGTTTGCTGGTATGTTAGATTTATGATGTGATGTCGGAATTCAGACTGGTTGTCTTAGTGTTGAGTGATTCTGAACTATTGCGCTACGGCAATACCGAAAATGCCACAGGTTGAGTGATGAAGTGCGTTTGATTATGTTCTAGCAAAGTGGTTTATATTTCAAAGGACCAGCGGACGGTTGGGAAGGATTGCTTTCTTAATTGGGCATTCTTGATGGATGTCAGTGCAAAGGTTGCTATCATTAATTCAGTTCCGGTGTTGGGGGACTTTTCAGATGAGTTTCATATGGCTAGGCATGTTACCGGGCGAGGTTATTGATTTCGGTATTAATTTGGTGTCGGGCACCGGATCGTCTGACTCCGATAGGAGTTGTAATAGTGGAAGTCGAGCGGGATGAGTAATTGGGTGTTGCTCGGTGAATAACGTACCAGTTATGTTCTATCAGGTTTGCGTGGTGTGTGTTATTTGTTTCACCATGGGTGTAATGATTTTCTTTGGCTCCAGACATCAATTGAGCAGGGTTGTCGATTTCATGCATAGTGACTTGAGGTGTTTTATGTGGAGTAGTATTTGGATAGGAACGCGCGTTGCAGCAAAGTTGTGTGGAAACATGGCATTGCGGGTCAAATTTGTGTGTCCTATTTCTATGATGTGAGACAGTGTCTAAGCCTTGTGTTGTGGCAGTACTGGTGAGTTTTAGGTACAACTCTCTTAGTTGAGTCATTTTCATGAATTGAGTATGTTCAGACCGTTTCTTATTGGTGCACGTATTATGCAAGTTGTGGCTTAGTCATGTATTGATGTGTCATGTCACCAGAGTAGTGTGTTTGGTCAGAAGAGATCGTTGAAATCATTAATGAATGCGAACGGATTCGATTTCAGTATGTGTGATGGGTAAATATTGAGGTTCGGTTCAAAATTTGCTATGGTAATTACCAGGAGAGAAATGACTTCATGAATGGTTGACATAGGAAATGGTTATGATTTATTACGTGTTTCCTTTATCATTGGCAGTATGTGAAAGTGTTGGAATGAGGCTTTAGTTGTTAAGAGGTTTCCTATCGATATTCGATTATTATGTGCAGCTACTGTGAATAGAAATTATCGTTTCGAGTGTTTGAGTTATGTGGTATATCAGATAATTGCACCTGATGTTGCAGGTATGGGTTATTACAGCTGGTTCGGGCTTATTCTGAGTATGGATATGAAGTTCTAATCTTGTGTATGATTTCGGAAGGTGCAGTGTGGTTCTATGGTTTATGGACTAGATGGATTGTGAAATTTCAGCTATGTTGTGTTATCGGACCTATGCGAGATAGGGTAGTGTGGGATCACCCACGGGTATATTCTTGGTAAGGTCGTTCAGCTATTGGTGGGCTTCTAGGACAACTCGGGGTACGCTCGAGGACGAGCGTTTGTTTAAGTTGGGGAGGATGTGACGACCCGACCCATCGTCTCGTGAGTTACCGCCCCATTTTCTCCATTTCCTATTTCTTTATGCTTCATTATCAGTGTTGGGTGTGAACGAGTTGATTTGGATTGGTTTTAGTAGGAAATGAGACACTTAGTCTCTTTAAGGAAGGTTTGTTTTGGAAAAGTCAACTGGACGTTGACTTATATGTTAGAGGGCTCGGATTTGAATCCTAATGATTCGGTTAGCTTCCGGGGATGATTTTTGACTTAGGAGTGTGATCGGAAGTAATTTTGGAGGTCCGGTGTAGAATTAGGATTGAATTGGCGAAGTTAGTATTTTGGCGAATTCCGGTTGATAGGTGAGATTTTGATCCGAGAGTCGGAATGAAATTACGAGAGTTGCTGTAGCTTCGTTAGGTGATTTGGGATATGTGTGCAAAATTTCAGGTCATTCGGACGTGGTTTGGTCGGGTTTTGATCGAAAGTATATTTCGGAAGTTTTTAGAAAATTAGGCTTGAATTCGATGAGTTTTGGGTAATTTGATGTTGTTTGAGGTGTTTGATGATTGGAAGAGGTTTGAATAATGTTATGAATTATGTTGGCATGTTTGGTCGGGGTCCCATGAGGCTCGGATAAGTTTTGGAAGATTTTTGCCGTTTGAGCATAAGCATGTAATGATCCAAAGATCCATTTTTAGTTCTAGAGATCGAAATTTTATTTTGAGATTTCCAGAATTTAAATAATGAATTATAGGAGTGATCTGAAAAGTTTGGTCTAATTTCATCAAGTCGCGATTAGGTTTTTGACACGAAACATGAGTTAATTGTTTAACGAGTGAAATGGATATCGCAATGAGCAAACAAGCTCCGAATTGAGTTTCGATTGAAGGACTATGTTCATATCACTATTTGTGACTCATAGGAACAAGAATCATCGAATTCCGAGTTCGTATGATGGAGTTAGAACCATTTTTAGCGAAAAGAAAAGTGCTGCAATTTTTTTAGGCTGCTGTAATTTTTTTAGCAGCATGAACAGAAACCGCGCGAGAATAGTAACCGCGAGGGTGAACAATGACCTTGCGCGTGAACAGTAACAGCGCGGATGAACAGTACTTCCGAAACAAAATCTGGGCAGTGAATATATAAGACATTTCTTCCGCGAGCTAAGTCATTTCTTTCACCTTTTTTGGGCATTTTGAGAGTTACTTGGGAGCAATTGAAGAGGGATTCGAAGAGGATTGATTGGAGGTAAGTTTTATGAGTTAAAAACATGATTATATTGTGAAATCATCCTTGAAATTCATGAAAATATAGCCAAATTGTAAGAAATTAGGGGTTGAAATTAAAATTCTAAATTTGGGATTTGAGGGGCCATTTGTGGTCCGATTTGAGAGATTTTTGTATGTATAAAGTCGTGGAGAGATAAGGAACTCGATGACGTAAAAATTTCTGAGTTTAGAGACGTGGGCCCGGGGCTCGGGTTTTGTCAAATTCGTGAATTTTGATATTTTTCGATTGCTTTCGATTGGGTATTGTCTCTTTAGCATAATGCGACATATTCGTTGTGATTTTGGGCAGATTCGTCACACGAGGAGGGTAATTTGAGAGGCAAGGGCATAGCGAGCTAGACTTTGACCGTGTTGAGGTGAGTAATTGATGTAAATGATGTCATGAGGGTTTGAAACCCCAAATTTTCACATCGTAACGCTATATTGAGGTGACTTGTACGCCGGATAACGGGCGTGGGGTAGAGCACCATTGGGGATTGTGACTTGGTCCATCCCGTGAGATGTTTTTATCGTGTTTTCTACTTGAACTAAATTGAGAATCATCCTTACTTGGATTTAATTGTTACATTTGGGCTTCTTGCCAATTATTTGAATCCTTCAGGAATTGACATCACTGTTTTCGTATACATGCATATCATTTGATCTCAGTCCAAGGTTTTAAATACTGTTTTGCAAACTCAGCCATCTTTCTAAGTTTTGAAAACTTAAATGATATTTCTAAATGATATTTCAGGCTGAGAACTACTGTATTATAAATGCCCAAGGGACTTATGATGATTTCTGGACTGAGCATGGATCGGGCTGCGCGCCGCAGTAGTGTTATATTGATATTGAGGCCGAGAGCCTGCTTGATTACATTAATATTGAGGCCGCTGGTTGATTACATTGATATTGAGGCCGAGGGCCTGTGTGATTATACTGATATTGATATGAGGCCGAGGGCCTAGATTTGATGCCACGAGATGGCTTGATATTGCGCTTGGGCTATAGGAGCCCCTTCGGAGTCTGTAAACACCCCAGTGAGCGCCGTCGACGATAAATAAAATGGATGGCTCGGGCTGCACGCCGCAGTGGGTACTAGAGAGTAGCATCATATGCATTGCATTGCACTCACGCATTGAGTGTACCATCATATGCATTGCATTGCACTCATGCATTTGTTTTTATCTGTTATACCTGTCTCAGTAATTGGTACTCTGATTTAATTGACTTGTTGCTTCACTAATTGTTGTTCTAAACTGCCAGTCATAATTTACTTTATATTTTTCCACGATTTCTTATTCTTAGCATTTATTTATGTTTATTACTCACTGGGTCGGAGTACTCACATTACTCCTTGCACCTTGCGTGCAGATCCAGGTACACCACAGGCTGAGTGAGGATTTGTTTAGCTGAGCAGCAGTATCCGGGAGTATTGAGGTAGCTGCATGGCGTTCGCAGCCTTGATCTCTCCCCTCTATCTCTATCTTTTATTCGATATTTTTCCTAGACATACTTGTAATAGGTGAATAAACTGAGTCTGCTATTGTAAAGACTACCTGATCTCCAATTTTGAAACTCTTTGGTCGGATCAACTTGTCATGCCATATTTTTATTTTTTCTCTAAAAATTTTAGCATTTTCATAGGCTCCCAATCTCAGTTCTTCCAATTCATTAACCTGAATAAATCGCTTTTTACCAGCAGAGGTTAAATCAAAGTTCAGTGCTTTCAATGCCCAAAAAACTTTATATTCTAATTCTACAGGCAAATGACAAGCTTTTCCAAAGACTGATCTATATGGAGATGTTCCAATTGGTGTTTTGAAAGCCGTTCGGTACGCCCATAATGCATCATCTAATTTTAAAGCCCAGTCTTTTCTTGAGATTCCAACCATTTTTTCAAGAATTCTTTTAACTCGCGGTTGGAAACCTCGACTTGCCCTTGAGTTTGAGCATGATATGGTATTCCTTTTTTGTGAGTCACATTATATTTTGACAGTAAAGCAGAAAATTGCCTATTGATGAAATGAGTTCCTTGGTCACTAATGATGACTCGTGGTGTGCCAAATCTGGTAAAAATATTTTTTCTAAGAAAATTACACATTGTACGAGCATCATTCTTTATTGTAGGGATGACTTCAACCCATCTTGA
Source organism: Nicotiana tabacum (assembly GCF_000715075.1). Taxonomy (NCBI): domain Eukaryota; kingdom Viridiplantae; phylum Streptophyta; class Magnoliopsida; order Solanales; family Solanaceae; genus Nicotiana; species Nicotiana tabacum. Next base: position 119,656,573 of record NC_134086.1, on the reverse strand, counting down.
CACGTAATCCAAAACCACAAGGATATATTCAAAAGAGTGAGAAGAAGGAAAATGACCCATAAAATCTATTCCCCAAACATCAAATATTTCACATACATGTATTGATTGCAATGGTATAATATCTCTCTTGGTGATATTACCTGTTCTCTGACACCTGTCACATTGTGCTACATATGCTCGGGCATCTTTAAAGAGTGTGGGCCAGAAGAATCCAGCTTCTAAAACTTTAAAAGTTGTTCGATTTGCAGCATAATGTCCTCCAATTGCTCCATCATGATAGTGATATAGAATTTTATTCATCTCTTCTTCAGGTACACACGTTCTAATGATATTATCTGCACAATTTTTTGAATAAGTAAGGTTCATCCCACATATAATACTTTGCATCAGATATAAGCTTTTTTCTTTGCTGGTAAGAGTAATCTTGCGGTATCCACTTTCCAACTAAGTAATTCACGATATCTTCAAACCAGGATGGTTGAGTCACAATTGTGTCAACTGAAAAAATATGTTCATCAGGAAATTCTTCTTTTATCTCATTAAACTCAAGGGGAGGATTTTCTAATCTAGACAAATGGTCAGCTACTTGGTTCTCTATCCCTTTTTTGTCCTTTATCTCAAGGTTAAATTCTTGCAGAAGTAAAATCCATCTTAATAATCTAGGTCGAGCATCTTTCTTAGCTAAGAGGTATTTTAAAGCTGCATGATTAGTAAAAACAGCGACCTTGGTTCCTAACAAATAGGAACGAAATTTATCAAAAGCAAACACTACTGCTAGTAACTCTTTTTCTGTCGTGGCATAATTCACTTGAGTGCCACTCAATGTCCTACTAGCATAGTAAATGGGACAAAAAATCTTATCCCTTCTTTGGCCTAAAACAACTCCAACTGCTGTATCACTAGCATCACACATGACCTCAAAAGGTTGGTTCTAATCAAGGGACACAACTACAGGTGCAGTTGATAACTTTTTCTTAAGGGTTTCAAATGCTTTCACACAGTCACCTGAAAAATCAAACATAGTGTCTTTCATCAAGAGGTTAGTCAGCGGTTTTGAAATCTTTGAGAAGTCTTTTATGAATCGTCTGTAAAAACCTGCATGACCTAGAAAGCTTCTAATTCCTTTCACAGTTGTGGAAGGGGGTAATCCTGCTATAAGATTAATTTTTGCCTTATCAACTTCTATCCCTTTAGTAGTGATTTTATGTCCTAAACCAATTCCTTCAGTAACCATAAAATGATAATTTTCCCAATTAAGAACTAAGTTTGTTTCTTCACAGCTTTTAAGAACTAAGGTTAAATGCTTAAGACAATCCTTATATGTTTTGCCAAAGAGTGTAAAATTATCCATAAAGATTTCAAGAAATTTGTCAGTCATGTCAGCAAAAATTGCTGACATGCAACGCTGAAATGTAGCAGGGGCGTTGCACAGACCAAATGACATTCTCCTATAGGCATATGTTCCATGAGGGCATGTGAAGGTTGTCTTATCTTGATCTTCTAGTGCAATTGGTATCTGATTATATCCTGATTAGCCATCAAGAAAACAGTAAAATCCATATCCGGCAATTCTTTCCAACATTTGATCAATAAATGGCAAAGGAAAATGATCTTTTCTAGTGACATCATTGAGACGTCTATAATCAGTATAGACTCTCCATCCTGTAACAGTCCTGGTAGGTATAAACTCATTATTTTCATTTTTTATAACAGTCATACCTCTTTTATTTGGTACAACTTGAACGGGACTTACCCACGGGCTGTCAGAAATGGGGTATATAATACCTGCTACCAACAACTTTACGATCTTTTTTTTCACTACTTCCTGCATTGCTGGATTCAATCTTCTTTGCGACTAGACTGTTGGGTTGTAGCTATCCTCCATGAGGATTCTGTGTGTACAAATAGCCGGACTAATCCCTTTAATATATTCTACAGTCCACCCTAAGGCTCCTTTTTGTGCTTTCAATACTTTAATAAACTATTTTCTTGTTCTATAGTAAGAGAAGACAAAATAATTACTGGAAATATTTCTTGCTCAAGATAAACATATTTCAAATGAGAAGGGAAAGTTTTGAGTTCAATTTTTGATTGAGCTTGTTCAGATTTCATCTCTTCTTCTTCTAAATCTTTGTCCAATATTTCAGGTTCTCTTTTGATGGTGGGATCATCTTTCCATTGAATCTGGAATTAATTGATCATCTTTGAATTCATCTTTAATATAACTAATCATGTCAATTCAAAAACATGAAGATGATGTTTCATCTCCTGAATATCTTAGTATCATTTGCATATCAAATATGACTCTTTCTTCATCAACTCTTAAAATTATTTGTCCTTGATGAACATCTATACTTGCTTTTCCTATAGCAAGAAATGGTCTACCTAAAATTATTGGTTCATTAGGACATTCTTTCATTTCAAGTACTATAAAATCTACAGTGAAAACAAACTTATCTACTCTTACGAGTACATTTTCAATTATTCCCTTAGGTTTCTTAGTACTTTGATCTGCAAACTGAAGAGAAATACTTGTGTCTTTTATTTCACCAAGATCTAACTTTTTAAAGATAGAAAATGGCATTAAATTTATTGAAACTCCAGAATCACAAAGTGCTTTTTCAAAATATACTCCTCCCAGAGTGCATAGAATTGTAAAACTGCCTGGATCACCAAGTTTTTGTGGTAGCTTATTTTGAAGTATAGCACTGTATTTTTCCGTAAGTATTACCACAGAAACTTCTTCTAATTTTCTTTTACTTGACAAAATTTCCTTTAAAAATTTGGCATATGAAGGCATTTGTAACAAAGCATCAGTAAAAGGAATATTGATGTGAATTTGTTTTAAAATCTCCAAATATTTTGCAAATTGGTTGTCAAGATTTTCTCTTTTCATTTTTTGTGGAAAGGGAATATTCACAGGGAGAGGAGCCATTTTTTTCAATATTTTTTTTCTTTTTTCTTGACTTCATTCTTTTGAAATGGTTCAGAGGGTATTTCAACATTCTTACCATTGTTTACCTATTGTTGTGACTGGTCTACATAGGGTTCATCAATCTCCTTACCTGATCGTAAGGTGATGGCCTTAAGGTGCTCTTTTGGGTTTTTCTCTGTATTGTTTGGTAAGGGACCTTGAATCTTTTCTAAAACAAGAGCTGCCAATTGGCTCAACTATATTTCCAAATTTTTAAGGGATGAATTTTGGCTCTCCATCTTTTCATTAGTGACCTTAATATACTTATACAGAAGATCATCAAGACTTGAATGAGCTTGTTGAGGCCTTTGCTGATAGAGCCCTACTTGTTGATAAGGTCTAAAGTTTGATTGACCATGGTTTGGATTCTGGTATCCGGGTGGACCCTGTATTAGTTGATTCTGGAAGCTTTGAGAGTTCTCTACACCATTTGGATTTCTCCATTGAAATCCTGGATGTTTTTATGCCATTGGACTTCCAAAAGGATACTGCTCCATTGAAATAATTTTGCCTGACTTGTCATCAGTTCGGGAAGAACCTCGATTTCAAGTCGTTAGTGGCATTGTCCGAGCACCTCGAAAGGTTTAGCTCTTAGGCCGAGTAGCTCAAAGCCTTGTGATTTGGAGCTGACATGGTCGAAGCTCGTTTTCCTGTTGAGGGTAGCATGTTTTAACCGGTTCTTTTCGAAGTAGATTCGAAATAATGACATGCGATTTTGTTAGCGACGGTCCGGCGTCCCCGAGTCACGTTAATTTGGCTGGTGCAACCGTTTTGACCGTAGTCATATGTGTTTGGACGAAGCCATTTTTTGATCCCGAGTAATAGTTTAGGCGTCTACATCGAAGGTATGCCCTTTCGGGAGTCTTACAAATGCGACATATAACCTAAATTTCGGGATTGAGTGTCATGCCTGTTGAGGTATTAAAATTTTTCATGTCTATTGAGGTCTTACAGTTTGTCATGCCTGTTGAGGTCTTACAGTTTTTGTTGCTATGTAAAATAGTTCTGGCTAGATTGAGTCTGCCCGCTTGGGGTCTTACGACCTCGGGTTTTCCAGTGTATGGCAATTGATGATAGTCTCCGAGTCATCGAGTTTGTTTAGGCTCGAAGATCGTTATTCATGAGATCGGAATAGCCTTATTGGGGCCATATGATCCCGGAGTTCTGACCTTAAGGTCGTGCGAGTGTTAAATTGTTGACGCTAAGTCTCCGAGTATTTCGGGACGTATCTAGTGGAGGGAATCCTCGTCGTGAGTATGCCGAAATATTTTTCTTTAGAGTACGAGATGCTAAAAGATAATCTTTAATTGCTTGGAGCAAATACATATTGTTTTGTTGTCGTGAGCTTGACCCGCGCGGCCACAGTTCATTCGACCATTTGGCCTGGTACATCATTTCCTATTGGAACCTCGTTTGTCATTTCTCGGGATGGGGATGATTGTAAAGAAAGTCCGGTAGGCTCATTGAATCCTTCTCGGGAAGTGCGTGGATGTTGCCTCATTAAAAACCTTGACGGTAAAAACCCATTTCAGGGTAAAAAAACTCGGTCAAAGGAAAAGAGTGCAACGTTTGCTCGAGGATCTTTGTGGGATTTTGCTTTCGGATGCCCTAGCAGTAATACCGCTTAAGCATCGATACATTCCAGTTGCTCGGAAGTTGTTCGCCCTCCAAGGTGCCAAGCTTATAGGATCATTTGCCAACTATCCCGAGGACACGGTATGGCCCTTCCCAGTTCTGGCCCAGCTTCCCTTCATTAGAGTTTTAGGTATTGAGGGTAACCTTCCTTAAGACCAAGTCCCCGATCCTGAAATATCGGAGATTTATTCTTCTATTGTAGTATCTTTCGATTTTTTGCTTCTAGGTAGCCATCTGAATCAGCGAGGTTTCCCATCTATTGTCGAGCAGCTCGAGGGCCGTTGTCATGGCCTCATTGTTCGAGCCCTCATTAGTGTGCTGGAATCTGGCGCTCGGTTCCCCGACTTCCACTGGTATCAATGCTTTGGCGCAATACACTAGAGAGAAAGGTGTTTCTCCGGTGCTTGATTTTGAAGTTATTCGATATGCCCACAACACCTTGGGCAGTGTTTCTCTCCATTTTCCCTTGGCGCTCTCCAGTTTCTTCATTGTTAGTTAGTTCTGCGGTTTTTATGGATTGTCTGATTATGCTGCCAACGGGTAGCTTTAGGACTATACCGAGACCGGATCCTCTTATGTTTGTGGCACCATCTGTGAACAGGGTCCATACCCCGGAGGACATGCCCGATTTTAATAAAAGTTCCTTCTCTACCTCGGGCACGATGGATGGCGAGAAATCGGCCACGAAGTCCGTCAAGATTTGGGACTTGATGGTCGTTCGAGGTTGATACTCGATATTGTACCCTCCAAGTTCAATGGCTCATTTGGCAAATCAACCCGATAACTCAATTTTAAGCAGTATGCTCCAGAGGGGACAAGTTGACAGAACGCAGATGCGGTGACACTGAAAATAAGGCTTTAGCTTGCGCGAGACACTTATCAGTGTGAGGGACAATTTTTCTAGATGGGGACACCGGGTTTCGGCGCCCCCCAAGGTTCGGCTTACATAATAAACATGAAATTATGTACCTTGCTCCTCTCAAACTAGTACGTTGCTTACCGCTATTTCAGACACAACCAGGTATAGGTATAGCGTTTCATCCTCCTTAGGTGTGTGCATCAACAGCGGGCTAGTCAGGTATCGTTTTAGTTCTTCTAGGGCATGTTGGCATTCTGGAGTCCATTCGAAGTTTATCTTTCTTTCGATTAGGGAGAAGAAATGGTGACTTTTGTTTGATGACCTTGATATGAATCTTCCCAGGGCCGTTATCCGCCCTGTCAGCCGTTGGACAACTTTTACATTGCTCACCACTGTGATCTCTTCGATGGCTTTTATCTTGTCAGGATTGATCTCGATCCCCCTTTTTGAAACCATGAAGCCCAGGAATTTGCCCGAACCTACTCCGAAGGCACACTTCTCGGGGTTGAGCTTCATGTTGTAGCTTCTGAGGATGTTGAAATTTTCCTGCAAATGGGTCAAATGGTCCTTTGCGCGCAGGGATTAGACTAGCATATCAATATATGCTTCCATTGATTTACCTACTTGATGCTCGAACATTTTATTAACTAGGCGTTGGTATGTTGCTCCTGCATTTTTTAACCCGAAGGGCATTACGTTATAGGAATATGTACCATACTTTGTGATGAACGAGGGTTTTTCCTTGTCCTCGGGGTTCATATGGATTTGATTATACCCCGAGTAGGCATCGAGAAAAGTAAGGGTCTCATGGTTGGCCTTAGGATCGATTAGACGATCGATATTAGGCAATGAGAAGGAATCTTTGGGGCACGCTTTATTCAAATCTTTATAATCTACGCACATTCTTAGCTTGTTTCACTTTTTGAGCACTACTACTACATTAGCCAGCCATTCAGGATACTTTACCCATCTAATGGATCCGATTTTAAGAAGTTTCGCTACCTCCTCTTTGATGAAGGCATGTTTTACCTCGGATTGCGGTCTTCTCTTTTGCTTTACGAGTTTGAATTTGGGATCAACTCTTAGCCCGTGGGAGGTTATTTCCGGCGGGATTCCTGTCATATATAGGTGGGACCAGGCGAAATAGTCAATATTGTTACTAAGAAATTGAATAAACCATATCCTGAGTTTGGGGGTCAACCCCGTTACCAAGTATACCTTAAGATACGGGAGATGCTCTATTAAAATGGCCTGCTCCAATTCTTCAACTGTTGATTTGGTCGCATTCGATTATTCGGGGGCGACGAAGGTTCGGGGGGCGAAGAAATCTTCCTCGTCGTCTTCGAGGGTCTGTACGCTTCTCTCCTCGTCCGAGACAGGGCATGTGGGGGTTGGCGCCTCATGGTGGACCGTGAACATTTCTTTCGTTGCCCGCTATTCTCCATGTATGGTCGTGGTGCCATTCATTGTGGGAAACCTTATCACTTTGTGCAAGGTTGAGGGCACTGCCCTCATGCTGTGTATCCAAGACCTACCGAGTACGGCGTTGTACCTCATGTCGTCGTCGATGACCTAGAACTCGGTGTTCTGGATCGCGCCAGACGTGTTGATCGGGAGAGTAACCTCTCCCTTCGTTACTTCGCCGGTCATGTTGAAGCAGTGGAGGATTCGAGGGACGTGAACGACTTGACTGAGCAGCCCGAGCTATTCTACTACTTCTGATCTAATTATGTTGGCTGGGCTGCCCGGATCCACGAGTACGCACTTTATCCTGGTATTGTTTAAGAGAAACGAGATCACCAGCGCGTCGTTGTGCGGTTCCATCATGGCCTCGAGGTCCTTCTAGATGAATACGAGGGTATCTTTGGGCACGCGACTTTGGATCGGTCCTTCTTCCGTAGTGGACATTCTCTCCCGTTTGAACACGGGTCCTTGGGGAACGTTGGTTCCCCCAATAATCATGTGAACGTCATGTTGGGGGACCTTTCCTTCCGTCCGGGTTGAATTCGGTGGTGTACTGGCATCCGGGGCAGTCGTGTCCTTCTCTCTATTCTTCTCAAGGTTCTGGTTTCCCATTTTACTCACCAAGCTAGGCGATCTGTACTGAAATCAAGAGATCTTGGACAATAAAAAGTGTGAAAGATAACTTGCATTTGTGTAATGAAACCAACAAGAAAATAATCACTATTAGTTTTAGTCCCACGGTGGACGCCAAACTGTTTACCGTGAAAATGGTAACAACAATTAAATTTGTAAATAGGACTCTAAAAATACTTGATCTATTCTTATGCTAGTTGTTAGAGCAATTGATGCTAAGAGTATGAAGTTTAACGAAGAGATACAAGCTAAAACAGGACAACAGCCAAACCGAGGGGCGCCGCCCGGGCTTGAGACTGGTCGATGAGGGGCCTCGGGGTCGATATCTGGCTCGAGCTCGAGCTATGGGGGATAACCGGGAGAGGGATAACAGTTAGAATTTAATTAAAGAAGGCTCTTTATGGCCAATATCAAGCAATAAATGAAGAACAAGTATGTAAACAATAGATGCTAAGAGTAGCCTCGGGAAAATGGGTTAGAGAGAAAAGAGAGAGAGAGAGATAGAGAGATTATTGATCTTATGGAGAATAGTCGGAGCAACATCCGTTGGGGGCTTTACAAAGTGATGGGGACCCCCTTTATATAGGAGGGGAATACCGTTATAGTACAAAATGTGTTAACTGTAAAGATATAGAGATAGGGCGGTTGACGTGACATTTTGAGATAGGCCCCGGATAGGTCAGCCCTGTCAGATTAAGCCATGTGTCTTGGGAACTCCTCTCTTGCCTGCTATAGCATGGTACAGTCGTTGGAACGCAATGCCCTCCGGATCGGTATCTGACGACCCCCAGGGTGAGTCTTCGACCTTGGCTTCGAGCTTTGAGGAGCATGACCGCGAGACGACCTTATGACGGGGAAATCGGGCCCCCGAATTTGCCGTATACAAGGGGCAAAGTGAAAATTCAAATCATTTTTTCGCTTTGATTTATTCTATGACTTGAATTCCAAGCTTCTGACTTCTGCAAAATATTAATATACCATTGGAGGACCTTGAACCTTTGAAACTTATAAATTGGGTTTGTGGTTATTTTGAAACTCAAAACAAGAATAAAAAATTTAACTCTTTGCGTACAATTATACCCTGTTGGTATAGATATATACTATAATATGTTAGTTAATATTTTTTGGTTGTATTAGCTACATTTAATTGGTACACAATTTGATTTTTCTTTAATAATAGTAATAAAAAAGAATATTAAAAATAGTGAAAACAATAAATCATGAAATTAGACTATAAAGAGAAAAAGAATATAAAAAAAAGTTAAATTAAATTAGAAAAGGAAAAAAGAAAAAAATAAGAAGAAACCGAGAAAAAAGAAAAGGAGAAAAGAAAAAAAAAGAAAAAAGAAAGAAAAGAAGCATAGAAATAAAAAAGAATTGGAGAATAATGAATAAATTCCCTACAAAAACTACTATTGGTAGAAAATGTAATTAGTTTATGGGTAGAAAAATAAATGGTTAGACAAAGGTAAATAGTTTTGTTTTTGTGGGTAGCTGCATCAAAACCTCTTTAATTTACTAATGTTAATGGCTATAAAACCTATTGGAACATTCAAAAGTTCTAAGTCCAACATTGAAATAATACCTCAAAAGATAAAATTATGAAATCTTTTAAGAAATATTTATAAATTACATTACATTAAGTATATTTATATATTAAATATATCTAAAATTTCTATATATTTAATGTCGGGTTGGTTTGGTTTTGGTTTGACTTTCGTTAGTTAAAACCAAACCAAACCAATTATGGTCTGTTTTTTTTTTCAACACCAAAGCAAATTAAACCAAATCATAGTCGGATTTTTTTTCTCGGTTTAACTCGGATTATCGGGTTGGTGGAGTTTGTCGATATCCTTTGCACACCCTTTGAGAGATTATATAGTTACCTGGCTTTTCAGATGAAAAAGCTTCAGCTTTGGGTTGAATTTGAAATTTCAGATGCAGAATTTTTGTAACTATGATTATGATTTATGCATAACCGAAGCCGTGTAGAAGAAGAACCCCAACAATCCATGGGGAAAGTCAGAGGAAGATGCTCAGAGGGAGCACAGTCGTTGCAAAGTCAAGTCAACCTCAATATATCCTTATTTGTTAAAGATTGATTAACTAACTGAAATAATTTCTTAGATATCCCTACAGGTTTCATAAAGTACTTTTTATTAGATTTAAACTAATTATCATTAGTGCAACTAATCAAAATCTGGTGAATTTGTCCATTCTTATATCATGTTTTGTACTTTCTTTTGTTAGTCAAATTTAGTAATATGTAAAGCTATAGTGAGGGGGTCTTCAAAATTATTCAAAAATAAAAATTTGCATTAAATTCAGTCTACACAGAAGGTTTTAGTTACTACCAAAAGTAAGCACCAAGTTGCCGAACTATATGCGGCTGTTGTTGGTAAACAGCTACGTCAAATCTATTTGTGGCAATTATTTACTTTTTGTGGCGATTAACCTCGGCACAAAAGTAACTAAATATGCGAGAAACTAAATTAAAGATAGGTCGCCGCTGGCACTAGCTATATATGGTGGCCAGAAAAAGAGTCGCCACAACAAGTTGCCACTGAAAACTCCTGCCTTGTTTCTTAGAACGCGAAGGTTGATGTCGTTGTACAACTGCTACTACTGGATTTGGTATCCATTTGTATTTTCAAAGCAGTCAACCTATGTTGACAATTAAGTCAACAACTGCCCTTTTTAATTTTTTTACGTGGCGGCTGGCTTGATTAATTCCTTTTTTTTAAACTTTCCTTCTTTGAATGAATAAACACAGCAAAAATAAATTACTTAAATAACACTTGCTTACTGTATCTTTTTCTAATTTTCTAGCAAATAATTGAGTGCTATTCGATTGTATTCACAAACGCCTCATTTTTTATAATCATAAGTATGCTAATAACAGTATAGAGCAAAATAAACTGGTGTATGGGTCAGAGAACATAACCACAACAAACGATAAACATAACCTTTAATAAAACAAACCGTACAAATTAAATTCTTCCTTTAGTTCATCCAATACAAAGATCAAGGAAAACCAGTCCAAAGGACTAGATCTTGAATTTTATTATGATTTCTTAAATTCCAAAAACAAGCATAAAATAATAACTTCATAGTATTATTTGGCTTGTAATAAAATTTAGTTGTTGTCCCACCAGAATTGTGATTGGAGATAATCGATCACTTTCTTATCAACTTGGAATGCTTTGGCGAGGACGTCGTCATTAATTGGTGGATCCGAGCCAAAAACTGCATTAGCAATAGTGATAACTCCTGGATTTTGACTACTAAGTCCAGCAAATGCAACAGCCTTATTTTTTCCAATATTAAATTGAAAATGAATGAGACCTATTGGGAAAACAAACACATCTCCAGGTTTTAGAATCTTTGTAAAGAGTTTGTTCTTCATATTTGGTCCGGGATTTGAAAGGACAAAACCAACGTAGAGAGTGCCCTCGAGTACAGCAAGAACCTCAGTTGCTCTAGGGTGAGTATGAGGTGGGTTGAGACCATATGGTGCATAATCAATACGAACTAACGAAATGCCCAGAGTGTTGAGTCCAGGCAAGTTGCCGACGTTCACAGCAGTTACAGCTGATCCGACTTGATTTGAAGTATTTCCAGGTATGTTTAGGCCTGATTTGAAGAAGTCATCAGCATTGACAACCTTCGGATCCTTGCATATTTTTCCATTCACGAAAACTGCGTAAAAATCATTATTAGTAAGTGAAAATAACAACAAATACAAGTGAAAAACAAACAGTCAAATTCTGCAAATTTACCAGCAGCCATAGAGTCGTTAACAGCAACACAAAAATCTTGCAAAGGACTAGGATCAGATGCATGGCTTATTGAAGAGACAATAGCCAAAATGGCAATGGTTAATACAAAGGACTTGAGAGCCATTGCAAATTAGAAACAACTCTGTATATATTGAAACAATTTGTTTATGTGTGAGAAATATGATTAGAGAGGTGCTCCTATTTATAGTTAAAAATTTGTTTGAATCAGTCTTCAAACTTTCCCTAAACAAAGTGTGCATTACCAAGTCATCAATGGTGAATTTTTAAACATTTGTGTCGTGATGTTCTGTCAACAACCATAACGACTAAATCTTAAATTTTCTTAGAATGTGCAAACCGTAAGCAACTACTATCAAAGGCTTAATCATATTTTTTGATGACTTTGGGATTAATGGTCATGACAATGATCAAGAAAAAATAAGAAAACAATAATAGGAAGAGCAGTATGTAGACGTTATAAACAATATATTAGCAGCCAAAAGAATACAGGAATATCTGAACTTGAACTTACTATCCCTAACTCCTATTTAACATTCAAATCTAATACTATTCATTTGGTAAATTTGAAATTTATCAAATCAATAACTGGATCGATTATTGCATTCTTAAAAATAATAAAATTTATTATTTTGATGTTACGAAAATTTGTGTAGAAATATTACTCTTTCATCGCACTTGTGTTCATATGTTATTTTCTTTCTTACTCTCTCCTCTACAATCAAGAACACTTGTATTTACACGAAACCACAGGAGCGCGTTATTTAAATAACGTAATGAAGTGAGAATATATATTAATTAAACATGATTAAGAGATAAATGTGCAAACTCTTCATACATTTGTCGATTAGATATATACATCGGAAGTGTAAATAAATTTGTACCGCAAGGTTAATTTTTTTTCTTTCCAACCGCAAGGTTGATTCACTGAAGGTGATACAGACCACCTTATCTTGTCTGTTGTGACTCTATAACGTAATGTTCTGAACAAAAGCGTTTCAGGCCAGGGTTATTTGTAAATCTACTTTCATAATCATACAACTTTTATTAATGAAGAGTTCATTTTCTTTTGAATGTTATTTGGAGAAAAAATGCTTACTATATTTTCTAAAGTGGCGATTTTGGAGAATTGGTACTATAAGTACTAATTCCTACTATAAAAAAATTACCAATACTCAAATACGGAGATCTAGAAGCTAAAACTTGACTTCCATATCATTTTATGTAACAGTAACGTAGAATTACAAATTTGGTCAATACATAGAGGAATTTATTACATTGTAGCACAATAATAGAGTAACATAGGCTGGTTATTACTTTTGGAGAATTAGAAATTGATTATAATTGCATATTATATATGTTAGTACGTAGTAACAAGAAATTGGCCAAGTATGGGGAACTTTGAATTGGTAAATAAATGTGAATTATTTGAATTAGTAAAATATTTCTCTTCCTTACATATCACTAGTATGGCTCCGTCAACAAGCAACAACAACACCCCTTCCCTTAACTTACTGTCTCTAACTCCTAATTTTCTCATTTCGAAGTTTTACTTTGTTACTCTTCTAATACTGACCATTTTCTTTGGCCCTGGGGATTAGCTGAGTGGAAATCTACGGAAAGTAATTAAGATTTATTCTCTGTAGTTGTCGAAGAAGCGTTCACGATTTTGGTTTATTATAAATTAATCGCGCGTGGAAGACTTGGTAATTAAGAAGCTTAATTCATTGTTTATTTGGAGAAGTTTTGAGGACTAATTCAAGAAATTTCATCTATAAATAGCCAACATTCCCATGCAAAATCTGTCATCTTCCGGCTTCCAAGAAGTCGAACGAGTTCATTGTTTGCTTTTCTTTGCCGGTACATATGGATTATATACTAATTATACATGGTTATACATATATTACATATAAACTATATATATATATATATATATATATATATATATATATATATATATATATATATATATATATATATAGGTGTAATATTTAGTAGGCTCGAGACGTCGCACCGAGGGCAGAAGTTCGATAAAGGCCAAGCCCGGGCTCGAAGGCAGAATAAGAGGCTTGAAGACCTAAGTGTTCGAGGAACATCAGAGTCAAGTATGACCAACTCCGAGATAGTGCCGTTGTGAGTTTGTTATAGAAGGACAAGATTCTCACCACGTACCCAAGATCATGGCGTAAATTCTGGAATAGATTTGTACGAATTAGTACAAATCTGTACCAGGGGGTTATACAGCTATCCCAATAAGATTCTTTACCATAAATGGAAATGTACCTTATTTAGGACTCCCCTCCTATATAAAGGGGACCCCAATCATTTGTAAAGATCATCTAATCATTGGCAAAGAATATACTATCTTACTTTTAGCTCATTGTTCATCAGAATTGTCCTTTAGCCTTAGTGTTCTAGCTTTATTATTCTTACTGCTCTTAACCTACCTCGAGGTCACTGGGCTCGAGGTCGACACTACTTAAGTAACACTAGTTTGATTCACTCATTTCTTTCATTTATACTTCATGTTTCTTGATTATTAATTGGTATTGAACTAAATCATGTATCTTTTAAACCACAATTCAAATTTAATTGTTACTCGTATTTTCGAGGTAAACAGTTTGGCGCCCACCGTGGGGCTAAAGATAATACTGGTTATTTCATTACTGATTCTCATAACACACATTATTTTTACACTTTTTCTTGTCAAGAATTTTTGATTCTCAGGTTGAAACATGTCTAGCTCACAAAACGCACCTATTCATGACAACGAATGTCTTAGGTTCCATGGAGAAAACGACAACGTAGTTTCTCCAGGGGTCGATGTACCACCGATAAACCCTGGGGAAGTGCCAAATGTGAAACCAGTGGATGTTAGTTCACATATTGCTCTAAATGCAGATCTAGGCACAGACCTTGGAGCAAGTGTACGCAGGGAAGTCAGATCTGGTGGCCAAAGAACACAGGGTGTAGGAGATGGAGGAATCAACCTCCAAGTGATATTCGAGATGCTACAAGCTCAACAGATTGACATTGCTCAACTTCAAAGTCAAAATAAAACTCCAAGTGTAGCCGAACAAGAAAATACTTGACGTACTGAATCGGTGCTAGAAAGATGGAATGGAAGTGGCTTTGGGACTGACCCCACCATTATGAGGATGCTCGAGGAACTCACCAAGAGGATCGAGTCGGGGGAAAAGAAGATTGAGGATAATGACTAAAAGGTGGAGACTTATAACTCCCGCGTTGATCAAATACCGGGGGCACCCCCGGTCTTGAAAGGTTTGGATGCCAAAAAGTTCATACAAAAATCGTTCCCTCCGAATGCGGCTCCTATGCCCATCCCCAAGAAGTTTCGTATGCCCGATATACCAAAATATAATGGGACAACTGACCCTAACGCGCATATTACTCTATACACATGTGGGATCAAAGGGAATGCCTTGAATGACGACTAGATTGAATCAGTATTGTTGAAAAAGCTTGGGGAAACATTGTCGAAAAGAGCCATGATTTGGTATCACAACTTGCCTCTTAACTCCATTGGTTCGTTTACTATGTTAGTAGACGCCTTCGTGAAAGCACACGTCGGGGCTATAAAGGTGGCAGCAAGGAATCGGACGTCTTTAAAATAAAGCAGAGGAAAGACGAGATGTTAAGAGAGTTCGTGTCCTGATTTTAGATGGAGCAAATGGAAATACCACCGGTCTCGAATGCCTGGTAGTACAAGCTTTTATGCAGGGTTTGAATGAAAGGAGTTCAATTGTGTCTCGACAATTAAAGCATAATCTGATCGAGTACCCAGCTTTGACGTGGTTGGACGTACATAACCGTTACCAATCGAAGATTAGGGTCGACGACGACCAGTTGGGAGCCCCCTCGGGCTTAGTTCATCCTAACAGGTTGGCAGTTAAGCCCCCGAGGGATGCAGACAGGGAATCAAGATCCAACAAAGAGCGGTATCAGCCATATGTCGATCGGATAAACAATGGCTCGAGTCATAACGCTCCTCAGAACGATTGGAGAAATGATCAAGGTCAAAGCTCTCGGGGACTCCTAAGTAAGAATGGGTTCGATAAGCATACCGACCCCACGGAGGCACCTCGATTGTCAGAGTATAATTTCAGCGTAGATGCTCCAGGGATCGTGTCAGCCATTGGAAGGATCAAAGATACCAAGTGGCCCAGGTGTAAGTATCATATGGCCACAGAACCGAAGACTACAGGAAACTAAGGGAGGAGGTAGCTCGGTTGTTCAACGAGGGTCATCTTTGAGAGTTTCTCAGTGATCGAGCTAAGAACCACTTTAGTGAGATATATGCAAGAAAAAATGAGCAAGAAGAACCACAGCATGTAATCCACATGATCGTAGGCGGTGTCGATGTCCCATAAAGACCTGTATTCAAATTTTCAAATGCACCAAGGTGTCGATCACCAGAGAAAAACGGACTCGGAGCTATATGCCCGATGACGCCCCTACATTCAATGACGAGGAAGTGGAAGGCATATCTCAGCCGCACAATGTCGCTCTGGTAATTTCTATTTTGTTAAATAAAATTCAAGTTAAACATGTTCTAGTGGATCCAGGTAGCTCAGCAAACATAATTAGAACGAGGGTCGTAAAGCAGCTCGACCTCCAAGATCAAATTGTATCAGCATCCCGAGTCGTGAATGGTTTCAACATGGCAAGCGAAACAATGAAGGGGGATATCGTCCTACCAATAAACATGGCCGAAACCATTCAAGATATGAAATTCCATGTCATCAAAGGCGATATGAGGTATAATGCACTTTTCGAGAGGCCATGGATCCATAACACGAGGGCAGTACCTTCGACCCTTCACCAGATGATGAAATTCCCAACAGAGGATGGTGTGAAAATGGTCTATGAAGAGCAACATGCTGCAAAGGAAATGTTTGCGGTCGATGAAATGATGTCGATACCAGAGCCTTCAACTTCGAAAAAGTCAAACACCAAAGGTAAGCAGACGGCTAAATAGCAATCACCAATCCTAGTCCCGATCGAGCAGAGGAATAGGTAATCGAGGAAGAAAGGAGGATTTCCTTACTCCTCGAACCTTCGTTATTCCCGAAGAGTCGGACATAATTAAATCAAAGGCCGAGGAACTAGAACAGGCCATACTGATCAAGCACATGCCCGAGAAAAAGGTATACTTGGGAATGGGGTTAACCCCCGAACTCAAGAAAAAATTCATTCAATTTCTTATTGATAATATGGATTGTTTTGCTTGGTCCCATCTAGATATGATAGAGATCCCACCAGAAATAACTACACATCGGCTAAGCATCGACCCCAGGTTCAAACCAGTGAAGCAAAAGATAAGGCCCCAGTCCGAGGTGAAGCATGAATTCATAAAGGACGAGGTAACCAAACTTCTTAAAATAGGGTCTATTCGGGAGGTAAAATACCTCGAGTGGTTAGCCAACAAAGTTGTAGTTCTTAAAAAGGGAAACAAGCTTAGAATGTGCGTGGATTACAAGGATTTAGACAAAGCATGCCCTAAAGATTCTTTTCCATTACCTAACTTCGATTGTCTGATCAACGCCACGGCTGGCCACAAGATTCTAACTTTTCTCGACGCCTTCTCCGGGTACAATCAAATTCAGATGAACCCAGAGGATGAAGAAAAGACCTTGTTTATCACTAAGTTTGGAACTTATTGTTACAATGTAATGCCCTTCGGGCTAAAAAATGTTGGATCCAAATATCAACGCTTAGTTAACAAGATGTTCGAGGAACAGATAGGTAAAATAATGGAAGTTTACATTGACGATATGATAGTTAAGTCCCTGTGCGTAGAGGACCATTTGACTCATTTGCAGGAAACATTCAAAATCTTGAGGAAGTACAACATGAAGCTCAACCCGAAAAATGTGCCTTCGGGGTAGTCTCGGGTAAGTTCCTCAGCTTCATGGTATCAAATCGGGGTATCGAAATCAACCTCGACAAGATCAAGGCCATCGAGGATATTACGATCGTGGATAACATGAAGGCCGTGCAAAGTTTAACAGGGCGAGTAGCCACTTTGGGACGATTTATTTCGAGGTTATTGGATCAAAGTCATAGGTTATATTCCTTTCTCAAAAAGAAAAAGCACTTCGCATGGACCCTGGAATGCCAGCAAGCCTTGAAAGAATTAAAGTGATACTTGTCGAGCCCGCCTTTGCTCCATACCCCGAAGGTAGATGAAAAGCTTTACTTATATCTGGAGGTGTCCGAGAAAGCGGCAAGTGGAGTACTAGTTCGAGAAGAGCAAGGTACACAATTCCCTGTTTATTATGTAAGTCAAACTCTGGGAGATGCTAAAACTAGATACCCTCACTTAGAAAAATTAGCACTTGTATTAATCAGCGCATCTAGGAAGTTAAACCATATTTTCAATGTCATCCCATATGTGTATTAACCACTTATCCTCTCCGAAATGTCTTGCATAAGTCCAAATTTTCGGGTCGATTGGCCAAATGGGTAGTCGAACTTAGTGGGTACGATATCGAATATCAACCCCGAACGGCTATCAAGTCCCAAATCTTGGCCAACTTTGTGGCCGATTTTACGCTGACCCTTGTACCCAAAGTAGAAAAAGAACTTTTGTTGGGATCGGGTACAACATCGGGGGTATGGACCCTTTTCACGGACGGTGCCTCGAATGTGAAATGGTCTGGGATCGACATTGTTTTGAAGCCACCAACAAGTAGTACTATTAGACAATCTATTTGAGATTAGCAAATAACAAGGCCGAGTACAAGGCCATGATTGCAGGTCTCAAGCTAGCTAAGGGATTGGGGGCATAGGTCATCGAGGCCAAATGCGATTCTCTATTGGTGGTGAACCAAGTAAACAAGAGTTTCGAGGTTCGAGAGGATATGATGCAGAGGTACTTAGACAAACTATTGGTGACATTGCATAGCTTCAAGGAATGGACCCTAGATCATGTGCCTCAAGAGAAAAATAGCGAGGCCGATGCGCTCGCAAATCTGGGATCGTCGGTCGAAGAAGACGACATTATCTCAGGGACTGTCGTCCAGCTATCAAGATCCGTGGTCGAAGAAGGCCATGCCGAAATAAATTCTACAAGCTTGACTTGGGATTGGAGAAATAGTTATATCGATTATCTAAAAAATGGAAAACTCCCATCGGACCACAAAGAATTGAGGGCTCTACGAACCAAGGCTGCTAGGTTCACATTAGAGGAAGATGGGACATTATACAGAAGAATGTTCGATGGTCCATTGGCGGTATGTTTAGGGCCGGGGGATACCGATTATGTTCACATGATCTATCCACGAAGGCACTTGTGGGAATCACTCTTGCACCGAGTCTTTGATTCGCAAAGTTATTAGAGCAGGGTATTACTGGGAAAATATGGAAAAAGACACCAAGGAGTTTGTCAAACAATATGATAAATGTCAAAGGTTTGCACTGATGATTTATCAGCCCGGAGAACAACTCCACTCGGTCTTATCCCCATGACCTTTCATGAAATGGGGAATGGACATAGTCGGCCACCTACCAATGGCCCCAGGTAAAGCAAAATTTATTTTGTTTATGACTAATTATTTTTTTAAATGGGTGGAAGCACTGGTCTTCAAGAAGGTCAGTGATAACTAGGGATTCTAGTCTATTTTATGCTCTTTTTTGCATGAGTTTTGACTAAAAGTGTGTACAAGTATTCCCAAAAAGCTAAATTATTGTGCTTGTTTGCAGTGTTTGGTCAAAAAGAGACAAGAAAGTCAAAACTAGCTCAAAAAAGGAGCGAAACCTGCACAAGTCAAAACCTGAGTCAACTGAGAGCTACAACGAAAAATCAACCGCGGACACGGTGGCCTTACCGCTGAGGCGGTCCTTTTATCGCAGTCTGCGGTGGCAAGGTTCAGAGAGTTGTCATTTTTGGGATTTCAAGTCACCACTGACCGCGGTGATTTTATGTGGCAGCGGTGCCTCTACCGCGGCAACGACCGTTTTATCGCGGTCAGCGGAGGCGAGGTTTAGAGAGTATGCAGTTGAGCTAAATGTTGAAAACCGCGGTCCGTGCTTGATTTTATGCGGCCGCGGTAGCCTCACCGCTGCTGCGGTCCATTTTTCACTGTCAGCGGTACCTCTATCAGGGGAATTTTGTCAAAAAAATTAGCTGTGTATAAATACTTCTTTTTTTAAATTTTTTGGTCATCTTATCAATAGTGAGCACGTGAAACCGCCGTTTTTGCTTTTTAGAGTAATTTTAGAGGTTGTTTAACAATTAATCTTAAACTTTTATCTTGTAATTAATTTTTATGGGTTATTCTTCATCTCAATCTTTGATTTCTTTTATTATGAGTAGTTAAACCCATTAGCTAGGGTTGTAGCTCAACCCTAGTGTGGGTATTTAATGGGTCTCCTATTTTAGGGCTTAGATGTTTATGGGTGATTGATATTTGGCTTGATTTATGCTTTCTATGTTGAATTGGTGGTTATAAATACTAATTTGTGCCTTTTTGACTTGGGTTCTTCTTGAGAAAGAGAGCTTAAGTCTAGAAAATTCAGGCCAACACGGAATTATGGTGCATTCAAGAGATTGATAGCCCCAATTAAAGGGTTAAACCTAGAGATAGTAATACCTGACTTGAGCTAACATTGCTTACACAAATTGAACACCCAATTGGGCTTGATAAAGCTAATTAGGGCAAAGTCACTCAAACTACCGAGAGGTATAGAGTGAGTAGCTTCATGCATTGGCTATATCACGATCCCAACTATAACACTATCCCGTTAGATACTCACCTAGGAGTAAGTCACTACCCTAGTGCCTTTTTACCCATTCAGAAAACCTTATAAGAATATCTACTTAGCTTAGTTTCGTGCATCATTAGTATAAAATTCGAAATAGAAAACAAACAAAAGAATGATTGGAAGTGCAATCAAGAGCACTACACATTGCTAGATTAGATAGGAATCCAACTCCAAATATATCTAGTTCCCTGTGGATTCGGTCCCGACCTTCCCGGGTAAAAGCTACATCGACCGCTCTTGCCACTCTATAGTGGTGTAGGGTTGGACCCGATCACTTTTTGGCACCGTTGCCGGGGAGCTAAATGGTTTTGGCTATCTATCTGACTAGTTTTGTGTTTTTTTTCCTTCTGTGTTACTAACTTGTATGTGTCATCAATTCAGGTACAAAATGGCGAACAATGATAATGTTGTAAATGCTATTCCGGGGGAGGAGGTAGACGATAATATTGATGATGAGGTACCTATAGTCCATCAAGCTCAAAGGAGAGGCCACCAGGCCAATGATAATGTTCCAGACCCTCCCCCGCCTCCTCCAAGAGTCGCTCCTTGGGTGCTTCCAAATGAAGGATATGCAAGTGCAATTGTCACACCCCGGATCCGGCAGACAATTTTCAAATTACAAATATGATGTTGTCTTTATTGGAGCAACAAGGGTACTTCATAGGTGCTCCCCATCAGAATGCATATAAATATCTCAAGGGCTTTGTGGATACTTGCTGGGGAAGAAAACAAACAAATGTGTTGGAGGATGCATTGATATTGAGATTATTCCCTTTCTCACTTAGAGGGAACGCTTTGGACTGGCTCGAGAGACTTCCCAACCATTCTATCACTGCATGGGATGAGTTGGCCGATAATTTCATAGCCAAGTTTTTCTCACCGGGACATATGGAGGAATTGAGAGATGATATCTTAGCATTCAAACATGAACCAAATGAGCCCCTTCAGGAAATCTGGGATCGATATAGAGCTATGGTCAAGGAATGCCCCAACAATGATATGACTAAAGCAATGATTCAACAGACATTTTATCGGGGTATAAACACGACCAATCAATGTGTGGTGAACCAGTTAGAAGGGGGTAATTTCATGTAACTGCCTTATGCTGAGACCTGTGATATTATTAATGAGATGGCTTATACTTCTTCAGCTTGGCAAAGTCGAGCTAATGTGCCACTAGGTGACCCCACTGTCATTCGCTTGCATAAAGAGCTCTGTAACCATGGTCAGGCAATAACATAATTGACCATAACAATGAACCAGTTGGCAAAAGCTCAATTGCAACAAGTTCAAACTCCTAGAGAAGTAAATGCTATGGAAGGTGTCAACATGTTGGTCAATAAGAGGCGACAAAGGGGTCAACAAGGTAAAGGTAGTCTGGATCAATATGAGCAAGGTGGTGGTGGTTTCAATCAAGATGATGGGTATGATGAGCAAAGTGAAGAAAGTCTAGTACGTGAACAATTACCAAGGACAAAGGGGCAATGATCCTAACCAACAACAACAATGGAGATCTCAGTGCAATTGGGGGAATAAAAATCAACAAGGAAATAGCAATTGGGGGAACAACAATCAGAATTGGGGAAATCAGAACAACCAGGGCAACTGGAGTGGCAACAACAACAATTGGGGAGGAAACAACAACCAAGTGGGTTGGAATAATGGAAATCAAGGAAATCGGGGGAAAGGCTTTCAAAGGCCTCTGATGTATCAACAACCAAACAACCTGCCTCCATTTCAGTTCCAAGGTCCTAGCTCGTCAAATAATGAGGTGGGAAGGATCGAGATGATGTTTGAGCAAATGATGAAAAAGAATACCGTCTTTGATGCTCAGTTGGCATCCTATAATACCTCAATCCGAAACTTGGAGGTTCAATTTGGCCAGCTTTCACTATCTTTGAATACTCGCCCTAAGGGGGCTCTACCTAGTAATTTGGTAGTAAACTCGACGGGTGGGAACAATACCGGGCATGCAATAGCGGTGATTACTAGAAACAGTCGAGGTGGGGAAGTGAACACTTCCAAGCAAAAGGAAGTTGTGAATGATGAGGATGAAGTACAAGATGATGATGTTCCTATAGTTGATGAGCAAGTGAGTGAAGAGAATTTGAATGCTGAAGTGAGGATTGATATTCATGATAATAAGGTGGAAACTCAAAATAATGTGAACCCGTCTAGGGAACACATGATAGACATGCCGAAAATGGTAGTGCCCAAGGCTAAGGCTCCCTTTCCAAGGCCTCCTCCACCTTACCCTCAAAGGCTTGCGAAGAAAAAGAATGGAAACCAATTTAAGAATTTTATAGAGATGATAAAAAACTTGTCAATCAATGTTCCGTTGGTGGAAGCTCTTGAGCAAATGCCGAGTTACACCAAGTTCATGAAAGACTTGGTGATAGAAAGAGATCCATGGATTGTGAGACCATCAAAATGACTCAGCATGTAAGTGCGATTATGCACTCGATGACTCTAAAGCTTGAATATCCCGACGCTTTCACCATTCCATGTACCATTGGGAGTACGGATTTTGCAAAAGCATTGTGTGACTTGGGAGCAAACATCAATATGATGCCTTACTCCGTGTTCAAAACTTTGGGTATTGGTCAACCACGACCTACTTCAATGAGGTTGCAAATGGCGGATACAACAATGTAGAGGCCGCTTGATATTATTGATGATGTCCTTGTTCGGGTGGAAAGTTTATTTTGCTTGCTGACTTTGTGATTTTGGACTGCAAGGTTAATTATAAGGTTCCATCATATTGGGAAGACCTTTCCTTGCAACTGGGAAGTCTTTGGTTGATGTGGAAGTAGGGGAACTCACCTTCCGGGTGGGTGATAAAAAGTGGTCTTTCATGTGTGCAAATCAATGAAGCAACCGAATAGTACCGAAGTGTGCTCTTTTGTGGATCTTGTCACGGAGGTGATAGTTGATGATACTAGTGCAATGATCAATGTGGAGGATCCTCTAGAAGCGGTATTGTTGAACCTTGATGTCAATGAGGATGAAGGTCGGGTGGAGTGTGTCAATGCTTTACATGAAATGGGCTCTTACTCTTATGAGCCTCGAAAGCTTTCTTTGGATCTTGAGAATAGAAAAACTCCCCCAATAAAGCCCTCAATTGAGGAACCTCCCATTTTGGAGTTGAAGCCTTTGCCTTCACACCTCAGGTATGAATTATTAGGCCCTAGTTCAACTTTACATATTATTCTTTCCTCTTATCTTACTAACGTGCAGGTAGATGCCACATTGGAGGTGCTCTAAAGAAGAAATAAGGCAATTGGATGGACTCTAGCTGATATTCGGGGAATAAGCCCCGCCTTTAGGACTTCGCCGATGCAATGTGTGCCAAAGAAGGGTGGTATGACTATGGTTACCAATGAGCAAAATAAAGTGATTCCCACCAGGACCGTCACCGGATGGAGGATGTGCATGGACTACCACAAGCTGAATATAGTGACCCGCAAGGATCACTTTCCATTACCCTTTCTTGACCAGATGCTGGATAGACTTGTTGGGCGTGCCTTCTATTTCTTTTTGTATGGGTACTCAGGTTCCAACCAGATTTTGATTGCTCCGGAAGATCAGGAGAAAACAACCTTCACGTGTCCGTATAACACCTTTGCATTTTCTAGAATGCCATTTGGTTTGTGTAATGCACCAGCTACCTTCTAGCAGTGTATGATGGCTATTTTTACCGACATGGTGGAGGACCTTTTGGAGGTATTCATGGATGATTTCAGTGTTGTGGGTGACTCTTTTGATGAGTGTTTGAAGAATCTTGACAAAGTGTTGGCCTGGTGTAAATAGACCAATCTAGTAGAAATGCCACTTTATGGTCGAGGAGGGCATTGTCCTCGGCCATAAGATTTCAAAGAATGGTATTGAGGTGGATAAGGCTAAAATTAAAGTGATCTCAAAGCTTCCTCCTCCTACTTCAGTCAAGGGGGTTAGAAGTTTTCTTGGGCATGTGGGGTTCTACCGAAGATTCATCAAAGACTTTTCTAAGGTAGTGAATCCTTTGTGCAAGTTATTGTAAAAGGATGCCAAATTCGTGTTGAATGATGAATGCATAAAGGCTTTGAACTTCTCATGTACAAATTGACAACCGTTACCATTATTACCACACCCAATTGGAGCTTACCTTTTGAGCTCATGTGTAATGCAAGTGACATTGCGGTAGGAGTGGTCTTGGGTCAAAGAGTCAACAAGATGTTTCACCCGGTGTATTATGCAAGCAAGACAATGAATGATGCTCAAGTGAATTACACGGTGACGGAAAAAGAGTTGATAGCAATTGTGTTTGCTATGGAGAAATTTAGGCCTTATCTCATGGGGGCCAAGGTGATAGTTCATACTGACCATGCAACACTCCGCTACTTGATGACAAAGAAAGATTCCAAGGAAAGGTTGATGAGGTGGGTTATATTGCTTCAAGAGTTTGACCTTGAGATTGTTGATTGGAAAGGGAGTGAAAACCAAGTGGCAGACTACTTGTCCCGCTTGGAGGAGAATGGGAGGCCTTGTGATGGCCTCAAAATTAATGATTTATTCCTTGATTAGCAACTCCTCTCCGTATCTGTGAATAGCATTCCTTGGTTTGCGGATGTTGCCAACTTTCTTGTGACCGGTATTGTTCCGTATGAGCTCTCTTCTAACCAAAGGAAGAAGCTCAAACGGGATAGCTTGGACTACTACTGGGATGAGCCTTATTTGTTTAAAATTTGCAATGATGGTGTGATCCAAAGATGTGTTCCGAAAGAGGAGCAACTGAGTATTCTTGATGCTTGTTATTCCTCTCCCTACGGTGGTCACCATGGTGGGGCGAGGACAACTTCAAAGGTGCTTAGCTGTGGATTTTATTGGCCTACATTTTATAAGGATGCAGGAGAACTTGTGAAGAGATGTGTTGAGTGCCACAGAGCTGGCGGAATTTCAAAGAAGGATGAAATGCCTCTCACCACTATTCTTGAGGTTGACATATTTGATGTGTGGGGCATCGGCTTCATGGGACCTTTTGTGAGTTCATGTGGAAACACGTACATTCTGGTAGTTGTTGATTATGTTTCCAAATGGGTTGAGGTCATGGCTTTTATGGCTTTTCTCAAGAAGAGTATCTTTACTCAGTTTGACACTCCTAGAGCAATCATCAGTGATAGGGGTTCTCATTTCTGCAAAAAGGCATTTGATACTTTGCTTGCAAGGTATGGTGTCAATCATAAGGTTTCAACCCTTACCATCCTCAGGCTAATGGGCAAGTTGAGGTCTCCAACAGGGAGATTACGAGCATATTGTCAAAGACCGACAATGCAAATTGGACCGACTGGTCAAAGAAATTGGATGATGCTTTGTGGGCTTACAGGACTGCTTACAAAACTCCGATTGGTATGTCTCTATACTGATTGGTGTTTGGGAAAGCTTACCATCTACCGGTTGAGTTAGAGCACAAGGCCATGTAGGCTTTGAGGAAGTTAAATCTTGAATGGGATGTTGCTGCAAATCTTTGGGTGGAGCAGCTTAATGAGCTTGATGAGTTCCGGTATCATGCCTACTCCAGTTCGTCCTTGTATAAGGATAAGATGAAGTACCTACATGATAAGTATGCTCATGGAAAGGAGTTCAAAGTGGGTGATTTGGTTCTCTTGTTCAACTTCCGATTACGACTATTTCCGGGAAAGCTCAAGTCAAAATGGAGTGGACCTTTGGAGGTGATGCTTGTGATTCCATTTGGTGCTCTTGATTTTAAAAACAAAAATGGTGAGATCTTCAGAGTTAATGGGCACAGAGTCAAGCACTATCTTGACAAGTTTGATGACAGCCACGTGGTGGCAATGATCCATCTCAAATGATTGATGTTAACATGCATCGTGCCGCGACGTTAAATCAGTCGCTTCTTGGGAGGCAACCCATGTGTTTTTCTTCTTTATTTTTGTTGATTTTCTTCTTAGTGTAGGATTTGTTGTTGGACTAATTAAATGGTTGTGAGAAGTGTGTAGGGATGTTTGATGCAGTGCAGGGCTAAGTTGAAAGAATTTGTCACTCTCTGAAGTTTGGACCGCGGCCACGCTCCTTTTTTCGCGGTCCGCGGTGGCCTTATAGTAGAGGTGGAATTTGATGGCGGTCAGTGGTACTAAAAGTCCAAATGGGGCTCTCTGAAGTTTCAACCGTTGCCGTGGTGCATTTTTTGCGGTCAGTGGTGGCTTACCACTGTCGTGGAGTATTTTTTTGCGGTCAGCGGTGGTCTCAAAACTGCAGCCCTTCTGAACTTCACAACCGCGGACCGCAGTGATTTACCGCAGCCATGGTAGGTAGGATTGTGTGGGCCCCTGGGCATTTTCTATAAAGCGGTCTTAAAACCTTTTATACTTTTCGATCATTTTACTCTCAAACAAAAACAACATTGTTCATCCACGTCCTAATTTGCACAAACACAAGAATTACACTCCATTTTCACCACTCATCTCACATATGGTAATTTCACTCATGCCTTAGTCTTTAATTTTGTAATTATTTACTTTTAATTGATAGTTCTTTCTTCTTCTCCTTCCTTTTTCTTTTAATTTTGACTTAGGGTCCCGTAGTAGTACCTAGATTAGATTTAAAATAGTTAGAATTGATTACTGAACACCTAGTGGGATTGATAATGTTGATTTTATTGCTAGAATGCATGAAAAATTAGAAACCCTAGGTTTATTGAGCCCTAGTTTTCCTTCCGCGACCGCGGTTGATTTCTGCGGTTCGCAGTGATATGCTTTATCTGATAAGTTTATGTCCTGATAACCGCGGTCAGCGATGGCAAACTCTGCTGATAGCAGTGTCTCTCCGCAACCGCAATGAATTTTCTACGGTCCGCGATGATTAGGTTCAGAGAGGTACATTTGAGGGTCTACGGCTGCAGTCAATTTTTTGCGAACCGCGGTGCTATTAAATTAGAGAGTGGGGTAGTCTGAGTCCCATACCTCCGCGACCGCGATGCATTTTCCGTGGTCCGCAGTGCAGCCTTCATGGCCACGATCCTTTTTCCGTGGTCCGCGATCTGCAATTTTTTTTCCCATGCACTGTAAATTGTTCCGCTGTTTTCATCATTACTTCTTCTAGAAACTAACAATGTTTAACTGATTATACTTGCAGATATGGTTAAATCTAGAGGAGGTGGTGACAAACAAAAAGGGAAAGCAGAGTCCTCCTGAGGTATGGGACGAGGACAGAGTAAATTGACCCCAGCAGTCCGAAAATCAATTGGGGAGATGAGGAAGAACATCAGTGCTGCAAATAGAGCTGCTTCCCATATTGAGGGAAGTGAGTATTTTCCCTCCTGAGAGGCATCAAAATCTGATTCAGTGCTAACATATCTACCCAACTTCCCCGAGTGACATAGGTTGAGAGATGAACCCACACCTCCAGCCTCTCCTACTGCTCGTACTTCTGTTCATGTTTCTTCTGAGTCGTTTGAGGGCTTAGAAGAGAGCAACGATAGTTCAGCTTCAACCTCACCTGCACCTTCGTCACCTGGACAAGGTGTAGATGCTAGGGTACCAGATGAAGAGGGAGGGGGTGAGACCCAAATCGGGGGTGTGGAAAGGACTAGAAACCCCGAAGTGCGGCAAAGGAGGTTCGTCAATGAGCTGGTTTATCACAAGTTCTAGGAGTGGTTCCCTCTAAGGTCACTTCTTCATGAGCGCCAGTTCATAGAGCGGGATTTTCTGCCTCACAACCCCAACGTGAAGCAGCATTTCAATGACCGAGTGGGATGTGATTACTTCACTAGTAGGGTGTCGGATGCAATGAGCACTTAGTCAAGGAGTTCTACGCTAATTCCTCCCACATCAAGAAGGATATAAAAGTGACTAAGGTGCAGAACTTGAAAGTGAAGTTTGATGAGGAAACAATCAATGAATACCTGGGCTTCAAGGATGAAGATGAGACATTATACTTGGAGAAGGTGGCAATGGATGAGGATTCCCGCCCGTGGTTGGTATCATACTTGGCTCTCCTAGATACCACCCTAGCATGGTTGACAACATGGATTCCTATCTTGAGGAACACCCTTAACTTTGAGGCAAAGGGTTGGGAGACTTTTGTATGCAGCAAGCTAGACTCCACTACCCATGAAAACACCTTGCCAGTCCCCCGGGCGATATTAGTGGCGGCTATTATGGCGGGTTTCCCAATCAATGTCTGGAATGTCATGTCTAGGGTGATCACTAGAGTGGTAAATGAGGGTGATAGATAATACCCCTTCTCGAACTTCCTTACTATGTACTTGGAAGATCAGGAGTGGAGAAAAGAAACTTTGATGTGAAGGTAAAACCCAAAATGCCCTTTTCATGATACAGCCTCAAGGGTCCAGACAACCCTAAAGCCAAGGGATCCAAGGGCAAAGCTACTACTTCTACTGGCCAGTCTGAAGAGCTAGTAGTGGTAGTCACTCCTTCATTGCCTCCCACTGCCATGCCAGATCCTGCTTCCGGACCATCTACTTCCATGCCTTCAAAAATTCTATCCTTCTCAGCATACCCATTGATTAGCCACAGATTGAGCCAAACACTCTCCAATATCAACAACTCGAAGCATGATGCAAATTCTAAGCTGTTTGTGCTATCTAGTTCAGTAACAGCCCAGTTAGTGCCCCCACAGCCACAGGTGCCAACTTCAGTAGAGGAGCCTCTCAAGGATCTTCTGGACAATCAGAAGAAGCTCCTAGGGAACCAAAAGATTATCATGGATGCTCTTGCAGAACAAGGCAAAACACTTCAGGAGCTGAGCAAGTACACAAAGAAGCTAAAGAAGACTCGAGCCTCGAAGGAGTCTGTGAAGGAATTGAGGGGGGGTGTAGAGAAGATGAAGGCAACAGACCACTTATCATTGGATATGCTATTATAGGACCAGCCTCCAGCATCTCGAATAGAGCAGGTCAAGGAGCAGGAGATTGAGAGAGAGCCCAAGAGGAGGAGAATAGTGCCCAGGTCGATGATGTAAAGATCCAGCTTAAAGAGCCGGAGGGAGGTGCCTCTAGCCAGCCACAGGCCCCAGAGCAGACAGAGGATCCAAGGACCCAGCCACGGGACCCCATGCAGACGGAGGATCCATAGGGTGTTTTCTTTACTCTCTACATTTCTTTTTAAGCATATTTTTGGTTAGTTAGAATTGAGGACAATGCTAGCTTTCATTTGAGGGGGTGACCCTACTTTATTGGTTTGTAATTATGATACTATTTCTTTTCTTTATGCTTATTTTTTTTCTCTTTTGGTATGTATATAACTTTACCTTTTATTTCACTTTTCTTTATTTTTCGATCTTGGTATGTATATAAAGTTACTCTCTCATGTATCTATTCATTCCCTCTTATGTATATTCACCTAAATACCCTATTGTACATATTTAGTTTACTTTCCACATTTTTCTTCATAGCTTCTTTTGCAATTTTCCTTAATAGCATAGCTTCTTAATTCATTTAATAGCTTCTTATTTTATAATTTTGTGTGATCAATAATCTTTTAGGTTTCTTAATACCACGGTTCTTTTCAAAGGTGGAATTTGTGTGAACCTGGTGGCTCTTCCCGATGATGGATGGCATGACCACCTTCTTAAGAGTTTGAGTTTATTTTTCTTTTCGTTTTTGTGTAAATAGTAGTTATGAGCAATAGTGCCTCAGGAAAAGCTTCACTTGGGCCTAACACATTTACCTTTGACCTTATGGTTAAAAATAAATGGTTGTGTATAGGATGGTGATAGTTGTGACCTTGAGACTTTTGTGTTGACTAAACAATCATAGAGTGATTTCTCGGAACAATTTGTGTTGCTCAAATCTTAACTAAGGTTGTTGTGGGCCCCTGACTTTGTTTCTTTAGCAATCCTATAGATTGTGTGGTGAGGTTTTGATTTGCAAGTCCAAGTCTCGTGCCAATAAGTCTAGAACTTGCCCTGAATATTTGTCTAGGTGAAATCCTAAGTGTAGCTCGACTTGAGAAGTGAGTATAGGCTCTCCTTCATCCCAATTGAGACTTGTAAACATCCATAGCCTGCCAATGATGATATCTATAGTCAAACCCATTGAGCCTTAGCCCTTATTCTTTCAATAACCATGATACAAGCCTTTATCCGTTCTAAAATGATCCTCTCTTGGCACCCTATCTTTCCTTAGCACAAGGTAAAAACATTAGTTTGGGAGGAGAGACGAGGAATGCAAAAGTGATAAAAGATACAAAATAAAGAAAAGGAAAGGCAAAGAAAAAGAAAAAGAAAAGAAAAGAAAAGAAAGAAAAGCCAAAAATTCAAAAAGAAAGTGAACAATGCAGAAGAAATGAAGGGATTCAATAAAAGCAAAAGATGAAAGGCATGGAAAGATTAGAAAGGAGAAAAGGATTGAAATAAACAAGAAAGAGTGACTGTGTGTCTCTCTAGCCCCTAAAGAAGAAGTAAATGACTCAAAGAGTCAAGAAAATATGTGCCAAAATGAAGCAAATGAAATGCTTAAGGGAAGATGAAACCTTTTTAGACCAATATATCCTACCTTGAACCAAAATCCTTCATTACATTCCCACAAAAGTCCTATATGATCATGAGTTTAGTGAGCTTACACTAGTGGTAACTTACATAAGGGGCAAGCTTATGGTACTTAGAGCCGGACTTGTGACCTACCTTCGAGAGGGATGGGTGTGTTTTCCACAATCTTCTTTCTCAGTGCTATAATTTAAAAGTGAGGTTTGTTTATGAAGATTTGAGGAGTATGAGATTGGGTTCCACAACGACCAATATAATAGAAAGAGTTTCCTTGATGAGTTGAGTCAACTCTTGATGCTTTTGTGTCGCACTATTGTCATGGTGCTAAAAAGGTTGAATGTTGTTAACATTGCATGTGAGTTGAGAGTAATTGTTAGTCCCAATTGATTCTTGTTGAGGTTATTTTAGGACATCTAAATTTTCCTTTCTTTTATCTTGAGGAGGTGGGAATTACTTTATTTGCTTGAGGACAAGCAAAAGCTTAAGTTTGGGGGAGTTTATAACTATGGATTCTAGTCTATTTTATGCTCCTTTTTTGCTTGAGTTTCTTATTGTGCTTGTTTGCAGTGTTTGGTAAAAAAGAAACAAGAAAGTCAAAACCAGCTTAAAAGGGTGAAACCTGCACAAGTCAAAAGTTGAGTCAACTAAGAGCTACAACGAAAAATCAACCGCGGACGCGGTGGCCTTACTGATGAGGCGGTCCTTTTATCGCGATCTGCAGTGGCAAGGTTCAGAGAGTTGTCATTTGTGGGATTTTAAGTCACCGCTGACCACTGTGATTTTATGCGGTAACAGTGCCTCTACCGCGATAGCGGTCGTTTTATCGCAGTCTGCAGAGGCGAGGTTCAGAGAGTATCAGCTGAACTGAATGTTGAAGACTGCAGTCCACGCTTGATTTTATGTGGCCGTGGTAGCCTCAACGCTGCAGTGGTCCATTTTTCGCTGTTAGCGGTACCTCCGTCAGGGGCATTTTTGTCCAGAAAATTTAGTTGTGTATAAATACTTCTTTTTCAAATTTTTTTTGCCATCTTATCAGTATTGGGCACATGAAACCACCGTTTTTGCTTTTTAGAGTAATTTAGAGCTTGTTTAACAATTAATCTTAGACTTTTATCTTGTAATTTATTTTTATGGGTTATTCTTCATCTCAATCTTTGATTTCTTTAGTTATTATGAGTATCTAGACCCATTCGCTAGGTTTGTGGCTCAACTCTAGTGTGGGTATTTAATGGATCTCCTATTTTTGGGTTTATATTGTCACGACCCAAACCGATGGACCGCGACGGGTGCCTGAGTCCTACCTGCCAAACACCCCTAAGCATGTGTCTAAGATCCAATCCTGAATAACATCTACTGAGTTACGAAAATAACATACAAGAAGGAAACCTGCCTTCAAGGCATATGTACGTATGCAGGTAAAATATAGTGGGCGAGTCGGCAAGGCTTCAATAGACAATTATATATTCAAAACTAAAAGCCGACAAGGCCACATACAACCCAACTAGACATACTGTCTACAGACCTCTAATAGAAACATAGTTGTACAAAGACGGACTAAGCCACATCATACCATATATATATATATATATATATATATATATATATATACACACACACACACACAAACATATCGTACCAATATCAAAGCAGCTCCGGATCAAGTAGAGCACGCTAACTCTCGCTGATCAGGGATCCTAAGGAGGGACCGTCAACTTGCCTACCTACACCTGCGGGCATGAAATGCAAGCCCCGTAAAATAGGGTATCAGTACGAAAAAATATACTGAGTATGTAAGGCATGAAAATTAGTACGTAAAAGACGTAGATGAAACATGGAATAAAGAAACACATCCTTAAATCTGAATAACTTTGTAAATTCTGAAACATTTATAATGTCATGCACGTACGTATAAATGTCGTGTCATGCATAGGTATGGGTGTACATAATATCATCAAGCCTTTGAGGGTATACCATCATATCATCACGGCCACTATGGACAATAACATCAACATATACTAGCTAATCAGGTGGTGGTGCGCATATAACGCCGTAACCTTTTCCCATATCCCATATACATATATTTACATATATATGTGTATATAACACCATCTGATCATGAGTCGGTGCATATGTATAAATGAGTGACATGCATGAAAAATACATAATATTCTCAATATTCCTTCCGGATAAACTTTTCCAACTGCGTATTATTCTGAGATCCATGAACAGAAGATAATAATTATTGTCATAGGGAATCAAGAATATAGACACCCCTACTATTTATATGAATAGAGTAATTTATGGAAACTGTGTATTTGCTCATTTCTTCAGTATAATTTGGACCATGCCAAAAGAAAGAAGGGAGGGCTTTAACATACCTGTTTCTGGAATTATTTGAACGAATTTGCTTCTGCGAAATATGGACGAAATTTCAGCTTGAAATCTTGAAATGAAATTTGGACGATTTTTTTTTGATTCTACTCTATAACGTTTTTGTGTATTAAAGACAGAAATGGATTTAATCTAATTGTCCAACGTTTTGTTGAAGTGTGTTTCTATTTTGGAATTGAATGTTCTTGGTTTTTTTTTTTTATTAAAGAAATGCCAAATACATTTTGATGTTTCAGGAAAACACTAGTCTTACAAACTAAACAGTACTAACACTTCCTCTCACATCAAAATTGTTGTACGAAATAGTTCAGATAAGACTTGTACGAAATTGTTGTACAAGTCTTATTTAAGACTTATCTTTAAGTCATGGTGGATTTGGCCACATGGCATAATGAGTCCTTCCCTTAGTCAATTAGAAGGACAAAAGTAGATTAAAAATTTTCTTAAAGCCGGGGAATTTCTTCGATCTTCAAAAAGATGACTAATGAGACATTTTTGTCATCGTGTCTTTTTACCACATTTTAGATGAGTATATTTTATAATTTTTTATTCGCTTATTAGTTAACTGGATAATGTCCTGTTACCCGATAATTAATCAATTACCTGCATAATTAAAAAACCGCCCCAAATTACTTAAAATTTCACTTATTATTTTTTTATATACTTTATATATATACTACCGTGGTCATATGGTACCTTGCATGGTACTAGTTCATAATTATCGGGTATTATCGCTCGACCCGTATTTTATTCCAAATTGGCCACTTTCAACGGAACTCTTTTTCTTTAATCCGTGTACCCTTTTATCCTTCATAACACTTATGTATCGCTTGTCATAAATAGCGTAAGTACATTAACGTCAAGATGATCTTATCCCCGAGTCTACGTCGGTTAACTGAAAACGAAATTTTAACGTACGAAAATGCGAGATGTAACACCCTTCCCCCCTTAGAAACATTCGTCCTCGAATGTTCAACTCCCCGTGATCTATATAACTTTGTCAAGGTCGCATCTGTAACAACATCACTACCAACTCTCTCCGTAGAAGCTTAATAATCCAATTACACACATGACCATAATTATGAATAACGACAATGGCCTCTCATGACCAACGACAATAACCAACACAAGAATTTATACACGTACCTTATGATTATGGCGTCTCAGTCGGACCCTTCTCTAGAGGAGGAAATAAGTAGGGATATCTAGACTTCATATTTTCCTCGGCCTCGCAAGTCATTTCTTCTACGTTGTTTCTCCAAAGTACTTTTACAGAGGCTACCTCCTTATTCCGTAGCTTGCGGATTTGTCGGTCTAGAATGGCAACCGGAATTTCCTCGTATGACAAGTACTTTGTAATCTGTAAACCATTCGTGGGCACCACTCGGGTAGGATCGCCAATGCACTTCCGTAACATAGATGCGTCAAAAACCGGATGGACAGACTCCAATTCCGAGGACAATTCTAACTCATAAGCTACTTGGCCCACTCTCTCAATGATCCTATAAGGACCAATATACCGTGGGCTAAGTTTTCCTTTCTTGGCAAACCTCATCACACCCTTCATAGGTGACACCTTTAAGAATACCCAGTCATCAACCACGAACTCTAAATCTCGTCGCCGCACGTCAGAATATGACTTCTGACAATTCTGAGCTGTCAATAGTCGATCCCGAATAAGCTTTACTTTTTCTATGGCCTGCTGAACTAGTTCTGGCCCATGTAATTCAGATTCTCCAACATCGAACCACCCTATAGGCGACCTACACTTCCGTCCATAAAGAGCTTCATATGAAGCCATCTGCATCGTGATGGGCGCCATCACGACCGGGGATTGGGGTCGTGACATCATCCCAGCTACTTTTGAAGTCTATTACACAAGCTCATAACATATCCTCCAGTGTTTGAATAGTACGCTCAGCCTGTCCATCTGTCTGGGGATGAAATGTTGTACTAAGACTTACTTGAGTCCCCAATCCTTTTTTGGAAGGATCTCCAGAAGTTAGCTATAAATTGAGCTCCTCTATCTGAGATAATAGATACAGGGACACCATGAAGTCGTACAATCTCCTTAATATAAAGCCTTGCAAAATCCTCTGAGGAATATGCAATTCTAATAGGTAGAAAATGAGCTGACTTTATAAGCCTATCAACAATCACCCATATCGAATCGAACTTATGCTGGGTACGAGGTAAGCCTACGATGAAGTCCATATTGATTACTTCCTATTTCCGAGTCGTAATCTCCATAACCTGCAATAATCCACTGGGATTTTGATGCTCAATCTTAATCTACTGACAGTTAGGACACTAAGCAACAAATTCTGCTATATCCTTTTTCATTTCGTCCCACCAATATACTTCCCTAATGTCATGATACATCTTTGTTGTTCCTGGATGGATAGAATACCGAGAATAGTGAGTTTCTCCCATAACCTGCCGACGCAGCCCTACAACATTAGGCACATATAATTGCCCTTGATATCTGAGGACCCCATATTTTGTAATTTCAAACTGTGTCTTCTCCTTCTGAAGAGTAGTATCCCTATAATGAATTAGCACAAGATCCTCGTACTGGCGTTCCTTTACTTCAGTTACTAAATAGGATGTTGTCGTATTCTGAAGAGTAATTCCAATATCACCTGAGTCTAGTAATCGAACTCCAAGACTAGCTAACTGATGGACCTCATGGACTATTCCCCTCTTTTCTGGCTGTAAATACGACATGCTACCCATATATCTACGACTGAGGGCGTCGGCTACTACGTTCGCCTTCCTAGGATGGTACAAAATATCAATGTCATAGTCTTTAAGTAGATCCAACCATCTCCTTTAACGTGGATTCAATTCTTGTTGCTTGAAGAAGTTCTGGAGGCTCTTATGATCTGATATCAACATGAATATCCTACAAGTAGTACCTCCACATCTTTAGTGCATGAATCACTACGACTAACTTTAGATCGTGGATCAGGTAGTTCTTATCGTGCTTACTTAGTTGTCTTGAAGCATAAGCCACAACCTTACCATGCTGCATCAGCATACAACCCGATCCAATGCATGAAGCGTCACAATAGATAACATAACCATCGGTACCTTCTGGGAGCGTTAGAACCTGTGCTAAAGTTAATCTATTCTTTAATGCCTGGAAATACCGTTCGCAAGCATCAGTCCATTGAAACTTTGGTCCCTTCTGAGTCAACTTTGTCAAAGGTACTGAAAGGGAAGAAAATCTTTCTATAAATCTCCTGTAATAACCTGCCAAACCGAGGAAGCTACGAACCTCCGTTGGTGTCGTGGGTCTAGGACAAGTCTTTACTGTATCAATCTTTTATGTATCCGTCCGGATGCCTTCACCCGAAATGATATTCCCAAGGAAAGCTACAGAGTTCAACCAGAATTCATACTTAGAGAATTTTGCATACAACATCCCTTCTTGTAGAACTCTGAGCACAATACGCAAGTGATCTGCATGCTCAGCCTCTGAACGAGAATATACCAATATATATCACCGATAAATACGATTACGAACAGATCTTAAAAAGGTCCTGAAAATACGGTTCATTGAATCCATGAATACTGCTGGGGCATTGGTCAAACCGAATGACATAACATGAAACTAAAAGTGCCTGTATCCGGTCCTGAATGTTGTCTTCGAAATATCTTCATCCTTAACCCTTACTTGATGGTACCTGGATCTCAGGTCTATCTTTGAAAAGCACTTGGAACCTTGTAACTGATCAAATAGATCATCAATTCTCGGGAGCGGGTACTTATTCTTGATCGTTACCTTATTCAGTTGCCTATAATCAATACACATTCATAAGGAACCATCTTTCTCTTTCACAAACAACACAGGTGCTCCCCATGGTGACGTACTAGGTCTGATAAAGCCTTTTTCAAGTAAGTCCTTTAATTGTTCTTTCAACTCTTTCAGCTCTGCGGGGACCATTATATAGGGAGGAATAGATATTGGGTGAGTATCTGGTAGTAGGTCAATAGAAAACTCAATTTCTCGCTCTGGCGGAAGACCCGAAAGTTCATCGAGAAAAATATCGGGAAACTTATTAACCACTGGGATGGACTGAATGGTTGATGACTCTACTTCCATATCCTGAAACCGAACTAAGTGATAAATACAACCCTTATTGATCTTCTTCCTTGCCTTGAGATAGGAAATAAATCTACCTCTCGGCGATGCCGTGTTACCTTTCCACTCCAAAATAGGCTCCCCTGGAAATTAAAATCGGACTATCTTTGATCTACAATCAATGTAGGTATGATAAGAAGCTAACCAATCCATACCCATTATAACAACAAATTCTACCATATCTAACTTCATTAAGTCTACTACGGTAGGTTGACCATGAACTACTATTATACAACCCCTATATACTTGCTTATCTATCACCGAGTCCCCAACAAGTGTAGATACCTTAAAAGGTTTAACCAATTCAAGTTTTATTCCAAACTTACCAGCAACTAGCGGAGTAACTTCTGATAAGGTGGAACCTGGGTCAATCAGTGCATATACATCATAGGAGGAGACTGATAATATACATGTAACAACATCAGGCGATGACTCTTGGTCCTGTCGTCCTGCCAATGCATAAATGCAGTTCTGAGGGCTGCTCGAGCTAGATGTTCCATCTCTGCCTCTACCATGACTCATTGTTACCTGGGGACCTTGCCCAGGGGGCCATACTGATAATGACGAACCAGCTACAGATCCCACTAGCTGAGCTATGCTTGTATCACCTCTCATCGGACAATCCCTCATAACATGGCCCGGATAACCACAAGTATAACAAATACCTAACCCCATACAGCACTGCCTGGTATGTTTCTTACCACATTGAGTACATCGTGGCAAGGATGACCTCATCTGATTTAACTCACCGCTATACTGAGAACTTGAGGCCCTGATATTCTGACAAGACCTTGAATATGTGGAACGATTAAATCTCTTACTGCCAAACTGAGGGGGCACGCTAGCCGAGGACTAGGCTGGATACCTCGGGTACCGTTGCCTCTAACCACCTCGAAACTCACTAGAAGGATCCAAAGACCTCACTCTCTTATTCTGGGTCCTATCATGCTCACGATCGGCCCTCTGCTTCTGTTTATGCTCCTCTACACCCTAAGCGTATGCCTGAATATGAGAAATATCTATGTCTAGCTGAAGTGAGACCGACATACAATCGTTAAGCAAGTGAGGCTCTAATCCCATCCCGAACCGATGAACCCGATCCTCCATATTAGATACAATAGTGGGAGCATACCTAGACACCAAATCAAACTGAAGACTGTACTCCCGAACACTCATGTTACCTTGTCTAAGGGTCAAGAACCTATCAACTCTGGCTCGCGTAAGCTCTGGTGGCATATAATGATGAAGAAAAGCTTTTGTAAACTCCTGCCATACTACTGGAGGGGCATCCTCACCTCTGGACAATTCCTAAGATTCGTACCAATTAACTGCAACATCTCGAAGTCAATAGGAACCTAGCTCAACTAACTCAGTCACAGTGGCCTTCATTACGCATAACGTCCTCTGCACTTTATCAATAAATACCTGAGGGTCCTCATTTAGATCTGCCTTAGTGAATACCAGAGGGTCTAAATTAATGAAGTCACGAACCCTCGCACTGACAGACCTATCTGCATGACCAATACCTACTTTTTGACGTTGAGCCTATGCGACTACTAATCGGGTCAATAACTGAATAGCATCTCTCATCTCCTAACCCAGCACATTCAGCTAAGGTGCTGAATGTACAGGGGCGGCACTGGAGCTGGTGCCCCTCGGAGCTCTTCTGGAAAGGGCGGGGTATGTGAAGTCTGGGATGGAACCTCACCATGAGACTCTCCTCGAGCCCTGGTAACTCATGGCGCTCGACTAGTAGTCTTGCCGGCCACAGACTGTCCCTTCTGGGCGGCCGTACTCTTTGGAGGCATCGCTGAAAGTATAGCATATTGTTAGGAACATGAATTCTTGTATCGCACGATTTGAGATAAAAAGAGAGGATAACATCCTTTATGTCTTGTAGCCTCCCGTTTATAAGTGTGGTGTATGACACACCCATAAACAAGACTCTACTAGATACGTTTTATAGACAACCCTAGGACAGAACTACTCTGATACCACTTTTGTCATAACCCTAACTGATGGGACACGATGGGTGCCTGAGTCCTACCTACCAAACACCCCTAATCATGCATCTAAGATACGAGCCTAAATAACATCTATTGAGTTA
The DNA here is from genome assembly GCF_000715075.1 of Nicotiana tabacum. Lineage (NCBI taxonomy): Eukaryota > Viridiplantae > Streptophyta > Magnoliopsida > Solanales > Solanaceae > Nicotiana > Nicotiana tabacum. Next base: position 119,617,276 of record NC_134086.1, on the reverse strand, counting down.
CGAAAATAACATACAAGAAGGAAACCTGCCTTCAAGGAATATGTACGTATGCAGGCAGAATACAATGGGTGAGTTGGCAAGGCTACTATAGACAACTATATATTCAAAACTGAAAGCTGACAAGGCCACATACAACCCAACTAGACATACTGTCTACAGACCTCTAACAGAAACATAGCTGTACAAAGACGGGACTGAGCCACGTCATACTCATATACATATATATGTACAAACTTATCGTACCAATATCAAAAGCAGCTCTGGATCAAATGGAGCACGCCAACTCTCGTTGATCAGGGATCCTAAGAATGAAGGATCCTAAAGAGGGGGACCGTCAGCTTGCCTACCTGCACCTGCGGGCATGAAACGTAGGCCCCGTGAAATGCGATGTCAGTACGTAAAAATGTACGGAGTATGTAAGACATGAAAATTAGTACGTAAAAGATGTAGATGAAACATGAATTAAAGAAATACATCCTTAAATCTGAATAACTTTGTAAATTCTGAAACATTTATAATGTCATGCACTATGATGACCCGACCAACCATCTCATGAGTTACCGCTTTGTTTTCCCCCATTTCAACTTCCTTATGCTTCATTATCCGTGTTTTATGTTATCGAGTTGATTAGTTTGAGTTCAGAGAGGATTTGGTGAAGTTTGAGACACTTAGTCTCTTTTGAGAAGGTTTAAGTTAGAAAAGTCAACCGGATGTTGACTTATGTATTAGAGGGATCGGATGTGAGTTCCGATGGTTCGGTTAGTTTCAGGAGGTGATTAATGATTTAGGAGCGAGATCAGAATGTGTTTTGGAGGTCGGAGTAGAATTACGCTTGAATTGGCGAAGTGTTCATTTTGGCGATTTCCGGTTGATAGGTGAGATTTTGATATAAGGGCCAGAATGGAATTCCGAGAGTTGCAGTAGCTTTGATGTGTCATTTGGGATGTGCGCGTAAAATTTCAGGTTATTCAGACGTGGTTTGGTTGGGGTTTTGATCAAAAGCGTATTTCGGAAGATTTTAGAAACTTAGGCTTGAATCCGATATGATTTGGTAGATTTGATGTTGTTTGAGGTATTTTGATGATTGGAACTAGTTTGAATAAGGTATTGGGTCATGTTTGTGCTTTTGGTTGAGGTCCCGGGGGCCTCGGGGTGATTTCGGATGGTTAACGGGAAGATTCTAAACTTGAGTGATTGCAGAAAGTGTGATGCTTATGATGTTTTCGCACCTAAGGTTTGGGGACCGCAGGTGCGGTACCGCAGGTGCGAGGGAGAAGGACGCAGATACGAAATTTGGACTGGAGAGCAGATACCGCAGAAGCGGTCAAGTGTCCGCATCTGCGAGGCCGTAGATGCGGAAGTTCTATCGAAGATACGATTTTTGTGCTTTAAGTGAAGGACCACAGAAGCGGTTGTTTTGCCGCATAAGCGGTACCACATAAGCAGGTTTTGGACCACAGATGCGGAAAGGCCAAAGCAGAAGGTATATATTTCATTCTTCGCGATTTTTGAAGAGTTTAACCATTTTTGAACTCGAAATTTGGAGCTTTAGGCGATTTTGAAGAGAGAAATCAAAGAGACTTCGTTAAGGTAAGGATTTTGGACCTAAAACACATTTCTATGGTAGTATTTCATGGATTAAGACTGAAATTAACGGAATTAAAAGGCTAAAAATGGGGGATTAGGGCTTGAGTTTAAGAGGCCTTAAATTGAGGATTTGAGGGGTCATTTGAACTCCGATTTTGCTATTCTTGATATGCATAGACTCGTAGGGAGATGAGGAATCTATTGATGCAAAAATTTATGAGTTTCGAGAAGTGGGCCCAGGGCTCGAGTTTTGCGAATTTTGGGATTTTTGGTATTTTTCGATTTTTTTCGCTTGGGTTTTGTTCCTTAGCATGTTGTGACGTATTCGTTCTGATTTTGGATAGATTCAACGCGCAAGGAGGCCGATTCGAGGGGAAAAGGCGTTGCGAGCTAGAGTTTTAGCCAGTTTGAGGTGAGTAATGATTGTAAATGATGCTATGAGGGTTTGAAACCCCGGATTGCACATCGTAGTGCCATATTAAGGTGAGACACATGCTTGATGACGAGCGTGGGGTCGTGCACTATTGGGGATTGTGACTTGGTCGATCCCAATTGATGATTTTACTGCGTATTTAACTGAAACTTATTTTCTATCATCATAATTTGGGCTGATTTCCATATTTGGGCTTTGTGCCAACTATTTGAACCCTTCGGGGATTTTTATCACTATTTCCTCACGGTTTTGACTTATTACTTGAACTCAGTCATGCTATTTCCACCATTTTACTACTCAGCCATTTTTACTCCGTTTTGAGACTTAAATGATATTTTAAATGATGTTTTGGAATGAGGAACACTGTTTTACTAATGCAGGAGGGGCTTGTGATAATTTTCGGACTGAGTAAGGCCGAAGGCCTAGTTGTGAGGATACATTGATACTGATATGAGGCTGAGGACCTGAGATACATATATACACGACTAGGTGGCTTGATTGATATGAGGCTAAGGGCCTAGACTTGATGCCACGATATGGCTTGATATTGCGCTTGGGCCGTAAGGGGCCCCTCCCGAAGTCTGCATACCCCTAGTGAGCGCGGGTACCCATTGTGATGTGAGATTGAGCCCGAGGGCGAACTTCTATTTGTTTATTTTATCTTAACTGTCTATTAATTACCTGTTTATTTGTTGCAAAAGGACTTCTCTCTATTTTCCCTGGCTTACTGCTCTTTAATTGATTTAATTGCTTCCTTATAGAATGCATTGTACTTTACGTGTTTTCTTACCTTCAGTCATTATTTATTTTTGTTACTTACTGGGTCGGAGTACTCACATTACTCCCTGCACCATGTGTGCAGATTCAAGCTTTGCTGGTTCCACTCCTGAGTGCTGATTCCTCCAGTTCCAGGCGGTATTCGGAGACTACGAGGTAGTTGTTGGCATCCGCAGCACCGTGTCTCTACTATCTTGTCATTTCTATTTCCTTCAAACATTTGTACTAGATATTGGACTTAGCAGACTTGTATCATGGTTTATAGATGCTCGTGACTTGTGACACCCCGGTTAGGGCTGTGTCGGGTTGGATATTCCGCACCTTTACGATATTTTCTAGTATCATTTAAATCTTGCTTATATTGCTTTCATGTCAATTAACTGCTTAAAATGAGAATTTGGTTAAATTGGCTGGCCTTGTCTTCAAGAAATATGCCATCACGATCGGGTTCGGGGTTAGGGTCGTGAAAAGTTGGTATTAGAGCCTAGGTTACATAGGTCTCAAGAGTCATGAGCAGGTTTAGCAGAGTCTCGCAGATCGGTACAGAGACGTCTGTATTTATCCTCGAGAGGCTGCAAAACCTTTAGGAAAATCTTCATATTCTTGAAATTCTTGTCATGCGAACTTGATGGTCCGAGTACTAAACTTCTATTATTCCATTCTCTCATAGATGGAGAGAACGCGAGCTACCGAACGAGGTGGACGACCTCCAGTGCCACCAGCTGAGACTACCAGAGGCTGTGGACGCGATCGTGGTCGCAACAGAGGCAGATTAGCAAGGGCAGCACCTATTGATCCACCAGCTGTCCCAGCTCAGGATTAGGCTCCAGCTATGGATGCTCCAGCAGCACTAGTTTAGGCACCAACTGTGCCCATCGTGATTTCGGGTCTTCAGGAGGCCTTGGCCCAGATCTTATCAGTTTGCACTAGCCTGGCTCAGGTGGTTTCAGCCACTACAGCTGCAGCTACTTCACAGGCAGAGGAGGCAATCAAACTCCCGCCGCTCCCACACCTGAGCAGGTAGTGCTGGGACTTCAGACGCTGTAGGCACCTCCAGCTTAGCCGATTGCACCAGCTCAGGAGTTTGTAGTACCAGTTATGCCGGATGATGAGCAGCGTCGACTTGAGAGGTTTGGTAGACTCCAGCCTCCGACATTCAGTGGAGCAGAGGGCGAGGATGCCCAGGGTTTCTTGGATAAATGCTAGTGGATGCTTGGTACAACAGGGATTCTTGAGACTAGTGGTGTGGCATTTACTACCTTTCAGTTTTCTGGGGCTGCCTTCACTTGGTGGGAGCATTTTGAGAGGCGTAGGCCTATTGGTGCAGCACCCCTTACTTGGTAGCAGTTCTCCGTTCTCTTCTTGGAGAAGTATGTGCCGCAGTCTCGTAGAGAGGAGCTGCGTAGGTAGTTTGAGTGGCTACGTCAGGGGGAGATAACCGTGTCCTAATATGAAAGGAGGTTTTTTGAGTTGGCTTGTCATGCCATCTGGTTGGTTCCGACAAATCGAGAGAGGATCAGGAGGTTTGTTGATGGTCTTATTTATCAGCTCCGTATTCTTATGACCAGGAAGAGGGTGACTGGTGCTACGTTTGAGGAGTTTGTGGATATCTTACGTGAGATTCAGATGGTCTGCCATCAGGAGCGAGAGGAGAGGGAGGCCAAGAGGCACGAGGATCTGGCGGTTGTAGTGGTGCTCTTTCGAGGGGCCAATTTCGGAATGGTAGAGGTCGTTCATTCAGGCCTGCTCAGCAAACTTGCCCAGGTTATCGTGGGGCATCTTCAGGTTGTGGTGATCATGGATCTCAGTAGGGCCAGTCATCACTCAGCGCCCTTCCAGCTCAGAGTTTATCTCGTGCCCCATCAACTCAGGGCTTTTCTATGCCGAGTGCATCTGCTAGTCACTCCGGTGCGAGGGGTTCCCTTCAATCCCCTTCTCTAGCACCTAGGAGTTGTTATGAGTGTGGCAAGATGGGCCACATGTGGAGGCAGTGTCCTCGTCGGGTTGCTAGTTCGTCTCAGCAGAGGGGTCAGCCCTCGACTTCGGCTCCAATTACTTTATCACCCACCCAGCCAGCTAGGTATGGAGGTTAGGTAGCCAGGGGTCACCCCAAAGGGGGAAGTCGATCAGGCAGTGGCCAGGCTCGTTTCTATGCTATCCCAGGCAGGCCAGATGTTATTGCTTTAGATGCTGTCATCACAAGTATTGTTTTAGTCTGCCACAAAGATGCCTCTATATTATTTGATCCTGGTTCCACCTTTTCTTATGTGTCGTATTTTGCTCATTATTTGGGTACGCCCCGGGAGTTTCTTGCTTTACCTGTTCATGTATATACCCTGGTGAGCGATACTGTTGTTGTAGACCGTGTGTACCGGTCATGTGTGGTGACTATTGGGGGTCTGGAGACCCGAGTGGATCTATTACTATTGAGCAAGGTGGATTTTGATGTTATTTTGGGCATGGATTGGTTATCTCTATGTCGTTCCATTCTGGACTATCATGCTAAGACAGTCACATTGCTATGCCCGGTGTGCCATGGATTGAGTGGCGGGGTGTGACTGATTATGTTCCTAGTAGGGTGATATCTTTCTTGAAGGCCCGACATATGGTTAGGAAGGGTTGCCTTTCGTATTTAGCGTTTGTAAGGTATGTCGGAGCTGAGACTCCCTGTATTGATTTTGTCCCAGTTGTGAGGGACTTTCCCGATGTGTTTCCTGCAGACCTGCCGGGCATGCCACCAGATAGGGATATTGATTTTGGTATTGATCTGGTGCCGGGCACTCATCCCATTTCTATTCCGCCATATCATATGGCACCAGCGGAGTTGAAGGAATTGAAGGAGCAGCTTTAGGAACTCCTAGAGAAGGGGTTCATTCGGCTTAGTGTGTCACCTTGGGGTGCGCCGGTTCTGTTTGTGAAGAAGAAGGATGGCACAATGAGGATGTGTATTGATTATAGGCAATTGAACAAGGTAATAATTAAGAACAGGTATCCCTTGCCTCGCATTGATGATTTATTCGACCAGCTTCAAGGAGCGAGAGTGCTCTCCAAGATTGATCTCCATTCGAGCTATCACCAATTGAAGATCAGTGATTCAGATATTCTTAAGACAGCCTTCAGGACCGGATATGGTCATTATGAGTTCCTTGTAATGTATTTTGGGCTAACCAATGCCCCAACAACGCTCATGCATTTTATGAATAGCGTGTTCCGGCCTTATCTTGATTCATTCGTTATAGTCTTCATTGATGATATTCTGGTGTACTCGCGTAGTCAGGAGGAGCACGCAGAGCATTTGAGAGTTATGTTGCATAGATTGAGGGAGGAGAAACTTTATGCAAAGTTCTCCAAGTGTGAGTTTTGGCTCAGTTCAGTGGCTTTCTTAGGGAACGTGGTGTCCAGTGAGGGTATTCAGGTTGATTTGAAGAAGATAGAGGCAGTTCAGAGTTGGCCCAGACCGTCCTCAGCCACCGAGATTTGCAGCTTTCTTGGTTTGACAGGCTATTATCCCCGGTTTGTACAGGGATTCTCATCTATCGCATCGCCCTTGACCAAGTTGACTCAGAAGGGTGCTCCATTTGTATGGTCGGACGAGTATGAGGAGAGCTTTCAGAAGCTAAGACAGCTTTGACCACAACACCAGTGTTGGTTTTGCCATCAGCTTCAGGTTCATATACCGTGTATTGTGATGCTTCGAGAGTTGGGATTGGTTGTGTGTTGATGTAGGAGGGTAGATTTATTGCTTATGCTTCTCGTCAGTTGAAGCCCCATGAGAAGAACTACCTCATTCATGATTTGGAGTTGGATGCCATAGTTCATGCTTTGAAGATTTGGAGGTATTACCTGTATGGCGTATCTTGTGATGTGTTTATTGATCATCGCAGTCTTCAGCATTTGTTCAAATAGAAGGATCTTAATTTGAGGCAGCGGAGATGGTTGGAGTTGCTTAAGGATTATGATATCACTATATTGTACCATCCAGGAAAGGCCAATGTGGTAGCCGACGCTTTGAGCCGAAAGGTAGTGAGTATGGAGAGTTTGGCATATATTCCAGTTGAGGAGAGACCTCTTGCTGCTTATGTTCAGGACTTGGCCAATCGGTTTGTGAGATTAGATATTTCGGAGCCCAGTCGGGTATTGGCGTGTGTGGTGTCTCGGTCTTCCTTATATGATCGCATCAGAGAGTGCCAGTATGATGATCTGCATTTACTTGTCCTTAAGGACAGAGTTCAGCATGATGATGCTAGAGATATGACCATTGGTGATAATGGCGTGTTGAGGATGCAGGGCCGGATTTGCGTGCCCAATGTGGATGGGCTTTGGGAGTTGATTCTGGAGGAGGCCCATAGCTCGCGGTATTCCATTCATCTGGGTGCCGCGAAAATGTATCAGGATTTGAGGTAGCACTATTGGTGGAGAAAAATGAAGAAAGATATTGTGAGATTTCTAGCTCAGGTGTCTCAATTATGAGCAGGTGAAATATGAGCGTCAGAGAGCGGGTGGCTTGCTTCAGCAGATGGATATTCCCGATTGGAAGTGGGAGAGGATCACTATGGACTTTGTTGTTGGCCTTCCACGGACTTTGAAGAAGTTCGATGCTATTTGGGTGATTATGGATCGGCTGACCAAGTCTGCGCACTTCATTCTAGTGTGTACTACCTATTCTTAAGAGCGGTTGGCAGGGATCTATATCCGAGAGATTTTTCGTTTGTATGGTGTCTCAGTTTCCATCATTTCAGATAGAGTTACTCAGTTTACTTCGCAGTTTTAGAGGGTCGTGCAGAGAGAGTTGGACACTCAGGTAGAGTTGAGCACAGCTTTTCATCCTCAGACGGATGGGTAGTCCGAGCGCACAATTCAGATATTGGAGGACATGTTGCAAGCTTGTGTCATTGATTTTGGAGGATCATGGGATGAGTTTCTACCACTTGCAGAGTTTGCTTATAATAATAGCTACCAGTCGAATATTTAGATGGCTCCATATGAGGCTTTGTATGGGAGGCAGTGTAGATCTCCAATTGGTTGGTTCGAGCCCGGTGAGGCTAGGCTATTGGGGACTGATTTGGTGCAGGGTGCTTTGGAGAAGGTGAAGGTGATTCAGGAGAGGCTTCGTACAGCGCAGTCGAGGCAAAAGAGTTATGCTTATAGGAAGGTTCAAGATGTGTCCTACATGGTTGGCGAGAAGGTTCTGTTGAAGGTTTCACCCAAGAAGGGTGTTATGAGATTTGGGAAGAAAGGGAAATTGAGTCCTCGGTTCATTGGGCCTTTTGAGGTGCTTCGGAGTATTGGGGAGGTGGCTTATGAGCTTGCTTTGCCACTCAGCCTGTCGAGTGTGCATTCGGTATTTTATGTTTCTATGCTCCGGAAGTATGTTGTGGATCCGTCTCATGTTTTGGATTTCAGCACGGTTCAGTTGGATGATGATTTGACCTATGATGTAGAGCCAGTAGCTATTTTGGGTCGCCAGGTTCAGAAATTGAGGTCGAAGGATATAGCTTCAATAAAAGTGCAGTGGAGAGGTCGGCCCGTGGAGGAGGCTACCTGGGAGACCGAGTAGGAGATGCGAAGCAAATATCCTCACCTGTTTGAGGCTTCAGGTATGTTTCTTGACTCGTTCGAGGATGAACGTTTGTTTAAGTTAGGGACGATATGATGACCCGGCCAGTCGTCTCATGAGTTACCACTCTGTTTTCCCCCATTTCTGCTTCCTTATGCTTCGTTATCCGTGTTTTATGTGATCGGGTTGATTAGTTTGAGTTCGAAGAGGATTTGTGAAGTTTGAGGCACTTAGTCTCTTTTGAGAAGGTTTAAGTTGGAAAAGTCAAACGGATGTTGACATATGTGTTAGAGGGATCACAAAGTGTTCATTTTGGCGATTTTCGGTTGATAGGTGAGATTTTGATATAAGGGTTAGAATGGAATTCCCAGAGTTGCAGTAGTTCGATGTGTCATTTGGGATGTGTGTGCAAAATTTCAGGTCATTCGGACGTGGTTTGGTTGGGTTTTTGATCAAAAGTGTATTTCAAAAGATTTTAAAAACTTAGGGTTGAATCCAATGTGATTTGGTAGATTTGATGTTGTTTGAGATGTTTTGATGATTGGAACAAATTTGAATAAGGTATTGGGTCATGTTTGTGCTATTGGTTGAGGTCCCGGGGGCCTCGGGGTGATTTCAGATGGTCGGGAAGATTTTGAACTTGAGTGATTGCAGAATGTGTGCTGCTTCTGGTGTTTTTGCACCCACGGTTTGGGGACCGTAGGTGTGGCATCGTAGGTGCGAGAGAAAAGGCCGCAGATGCGAAATTTGGACTGGAGAGCAGATACCGCAGAAGCGGTTAAGTGGCCGCATCTGCGAGGCCGCCGATGCGGAAGTTCTATCGCATATGTGATTTTTGTGCTTTAAGTGAAGGACCACAGAAGAAGTTGTTTTGCCACATATGCGGTACCGCAGAAGCGGGTTTTGGACCGCAGATGCTGAAAGGCCTGGGCAGAAGGTATATATTTCATTCACGATTATTGAAGGGTTTAACCATTTTTGAACTCGGAATTTGGAGCTTTGGGCGATTTTGAAGAGAGAAATCAAAGAGACTTTGTTAATGTAAGGATTTTGGACCTAAAACACATTTCTATGGTAGTATTTCATGGATTAAGACTGAAATTAAAGGAATTAAAAGGCTGAAAATGGGGGATTAGGGCTTGGGTTTAAGAGGCCTTAAATTGAGGATTTGAGGGGTCATTTGAACTCCGATTTTGGTATTCTTGATATGCATAGACTCGTGGGGAGATGAGGAATCTATTGATGCAAAAATTTCTGAGTTTCGAGAAGTTGGCCTGGGGCTCGGGTTTTGCTAATTTCGGAATTTTTGGTATTTTTCGATTATTTTTGCTTGGGCTTTGTTCCCTTAGCATATTGTGACGTATTCGTTCTGATTTTGGATAAATTCGATGCATGAGGAGGCCGATTCGAGGGGCAAAGGCATCACGAGCTAGAGTTTTAGCCGGTTCAAGGTGAGTAATGATTGTAAATGATGCTCTGAGGGTTTGAAACCCCAGATTGCATATCGTAGTGCTATATTGAGGTGAGACACACGCTTGATGACGAGCGTGGGATCGTGCACTATTGGGGATTATGACTTGGTCCATCCCGATTGATGATTTTACCGTGTATTTGACTGAAACTTATTTGTTATCATCATAATTTGGGTTGATTGCCATATTTGGGCTTCGTGCCAACTATTTGAACCCTTCGGGGATTTTTATCACTATTTTCTCACTGTTTTGACTTATTACTTGAACTCAGTCATGCTATTTTTAACCATTTTACTACTCAACCATTTTTACTCGATTTTGAGATTTAAATGATATTTTAAATGATGTTTTGGGTTGAGGAACACTGTTTTACTAATGCCCGAGGCGCTTGTGATGATTTTCGGACTGAGTAAGGCCGAGGGCCTAGTTGTGAGGATACACTGATATTGATATTAGGCCGAGGGCCTGAGATACATATATACGCCACGAGGTGGCTTGATTGATATGAGGCCGAGGGCCTAGACTTGATGCCACGAGATGGCTTGATATTGCGCTTGGGCCCCTCCCGGAGTCTGCACACCCCTAGTGAACGCGAGTACCCATTGTGATTTAAGATTGAGCCCGGTGGGAAAACTTCTATTTGTTTATTTTATCTTAACTATCTGTTAATTACCTATTTATTTGTTCAAAAGGATTTCTCTCTATTTTCCCTTGATTACTGCTCTTTAAATGATTTAACTGCTTCCTTATAGAATGTCTTGTTCTTTACCTGTTTTCTTACCTTCAGTCATTATTTATTTTTGTTACTCACTGGGTCGGAGTACTCACATTACTCCCTGCACCATGTGTGCAGATTCAGACGTTTTTGGTTCCGCTCTTGAGTGCTGATTCCTCTAGTTTAGGCGGTATTCAGAGACTACGAGGTCGTTGTTGGCGTCCACAGCGCCGTGTCTCTGCTATCTTGTCATTTCTATTTCCTTCAAACATTTGTACTAGATAATGGACTTAGCAGACTTGTATCATGGTCTATAGATGCTCGTGACTTGTGACACCCTGGTTAGGGCTGTGTCGGGTTGGATATTCCGCACCTTTATCGATATCTTCCGCTGTTTAGTATCATTTAAATCTTGCTTATATTGCTTTCATGTCAATTAACTGCTAAATGAGAATTTGGTTAAATTGGCTGGCCTTATCTTCACGAGAGGCGCCATCACGACCGGGTTCGGGGTTAGGGTCGTGACATGCACGTGCGTATAAATGTCGTGTTATATACCAACTGATCAGGTAGTGGTGCGTATATAACGCCGTAACCTTTTCCCATATCCCATATCTCATATATATATATTTATCTATCTATCTATCTATCTATATATATATATATATATATATATATATATATATATATATATATATATATATATATGCGTATATAACGCCATCTGGTCATGGGTTAATGCACATGTATAAATGAGTGACATGCATAAAAAATACGTAATAATCTCAATATTCCTTCCGGATAAACTTTTCCAACTGTGTATTATTCTGAGACCCATGAATAGAAGATAATAATTATTTTCATGGGTACACCCCTACTATTTCTATGAATAGAATAATTTATGAAAATTGTGTATTTGCTCGTTTCTTCAGTATAATTTGGATCATGTCAAAAGAAAGAAGGGAGGGTCTTAACATACTTGTTTCTGGAATTATTTGATCGAATCTGTTTCTGCGAAATATGGATGAAATTTCTGCTTGAAATCTTGAAACGAAATTTGGACAATTTTTTTTGATTCTTCTCTTTAACGTTTTTGTGTATTAAAGATAGAAATGGATTTAATCTAGTTGTCCAACGTTTTGTTGAAGTGTGTTTCTATATTTTGGAATTGAATGTTCTTATTTTTTTTTTTTTTTTGATTTAAAAAATGCCAAATCCATTTTGATGTTTCAGGAAAACACTAGTCTTACAAACTAAACAGTAATAACACTTGGTCTCTCATCAAAATTGTTGTACGAAGTAATTCAGCTTATTTAAGACTTATCTTAAGTCATGGTGGCTTTGGCCACATGGCATAATGAGTTCTTACCTTGCCACGTGGCATGATGACTAATGAGTTATTTTTGTCATGGTGGCTTTTTGTCACATTTTAGATGGGTATATTTTATAAATTTTTATCCACTTATTAGCTAACTGGGTAATGTTATATTACCCGATAATTATTCAAGTACCCGCATAATTTAAAAATCGCCCCAAATTACTTAAAATTTCACTTATTATTTTTTCATATACTTTATATATATACTACCATGGTCATATGGTACCTTGCATGGTACTAGTTTATAATTATCAGGTATTTTCGCTCGACCCGTATTTTATTCCAAATTGGCCACTATCAATGAAACTCGTTTTCTTTAATCCGTGTACACCTTTATCCTTCATGACACTTATTTATCGTTTGTCATAAATTGCATAAGTACGTTAACATCAAGATGATCTCATCCCCGAGTCTAGGTCGGTTAACTGAAAACGAAATTGTAACGTACGAAAACGCGAGATGTAACATAGATGTTTATGGGTGATTGATATTTGGCCTGATTTATGCTTTCTATGTTAAATTGGTGGTTGAAAACACTATTTTTTGTCTTTTGACTTAGGCTCTTCTTGAGAAAGAGAGCTTAAGTCTAGGAAATTAAGGCCAACAAGGAATTAGGGTGTATTCAAGAGATTGATAGCCCAAATTAAAGGGTTAAACCTAGAGATAGTAATACTGGACTTGAGCCAACATTGCTTGCACAAATTGAACACCCAATTGAGATTGAGAAAGCCAATTAGGGAAAAATCACTCAAACTACCAAGAGGTATAGAGTGAGTAGCCTCGTGCATTGGCTATATCAGGATCCCAACTATAACACATTGCCCTAAGTTTGAGATCCTGTTAGATACTCACCTAGGAGTAAGTCACTGCCCTAGTGCCTTTTTACCCATTTAAAAAACCTTACAAGAATATCTACTTAGCTTAATTCCGTGCATCATTAATATAAAATTAGAAATAGAAAACAAACAAAAGAATGATTGGAAGTGCAATCAAGAGCACTACACATTGCTAGATTAGATAGGAATCCAACTCCAAATATATCTAGTTCCCTGTGGATTCGGTCCCGACCTTCCCGGGTAAAAGCTACATCGACCGCTCTTGCCACTCTATAGTGGTGTAGGGTTTGACCCGATCCGTTAGAGAAAAAGAAGTTATTGACTTCATCTGGGACCACATCATATGTCGGTTTGGGATACCTGTCGAGATTGTACGTGATAATGGAAAGCAATTCATTGGCAGCAATGTAACGGAGTTCCTCGAAGGACACAAAATAAAGAAGATTCTATCAACGCCATATTCTCCGACCGGGAACGGGCAGGCCGAGTCAATAAACAAAACCATCATTCAAAACATAAAGAAGAGGTTAGACGATGCCAAGGGAAAATGGAGAGAAGTTCTACCGAGGTCCTTTGGGCATATCGAACAACATCAAAGTCTAGCATGGGGGCTACTCTGCTCTCTTTAGTATATGGCTCCGAGGCCCTTATCCCTGTCGAGGCCGGAGAACCCAGCGCCAGGTTTCGACATGCATCGGAGGAGTCAAATCATGAGGCTATGAATACTAGGCTCGAGCTGTTAGATGAAAACTGGGAGGCACCACTTGTTCGGATGGCCGCGTAGAAGGAAAGAATCGAGAGATACTATAATAGAAGGACCAACCTTTGACACTTCGGAATCGGGGACTTAGTTTTACAGAAAGTCACCCTCAACACTCGAGACCCAAATGAAGGGAAACTGGGCCAAAATTGTGAAGGACCGTACCGAGTCCTCAGAGTTGTCGAAAAAGGATCTTACAAACTTAGCACAATGGAAGGTGAACAACTGGCAAACAATTGGAACGTATCACTACTTAAACGATGCTATTGCTAAGGTATGACTTTCTCTTTTTGTCCATTTGAATTTGAAACTAGCCCATTGTAGGTGTTCGATCGAAGCTATCGAAAACACCTTTTTCACAGAAAGCCTTAGGTTTTAAAGCATGCATTGCACTCTTTTTCCCTTAGATCGGATTTTGTCCCAAATGGGTTTTACCGGCGAGGTTTTTTAACAAGGCAACAACTATGTTCTACCTAAGGAGAACTCAACAGTATCCAAGGCTTCTTTTCAACCAACCTCGAATACTAGGGGGCATCACCCTCGAAGGTATATTTTTGAGGAAAATACTTCACGCCGAAGAGGTCCTTGATAGGAGAACTTTGTAATAGGCCAAACGGTCAGATGAACCTTGTCCCTATAGAATAATTGAGCCCCGACGGCAAAATATGTACGCGTGTATCAATTATCCAAAGAAGCATTCTTTCTATATCAAAACATTTTATGTCTCGAAGACTATTACCATACGAGCTCTACACTTATAATGCTACGAGAAACGATCCAAGGGCCAGAACGCAAATACACCCCAAATGCTCGGGGACTATCATCGATAGTCAGCACGTTCGAGTCATAAAAAACTCGAACTCATAAGACCTCAAAGAGGCATCCCCTCGATATAAAGGCCAAGGAAATCATACTCGGGGACTAACCTTTTGAACAAGTTCAAAAGGTTATAGGGAAACAATTCCAAGAGACATACCCGAAGGCTACGACCATATTAAAGACTACGGTCATATAAAAAGGCTACGGCTGAAATAATGCGGCTCGGAGACGTCCGACTTCTGCCATAAATTAAAGGCCTCTGAATACTTTAAAAAAACCGGTTAAATCAGGCTGCCCTCTGCAAAAGCAAATGATAAAAGGGCTTCAATAAAATCAGCCCTCGAATAATTCAAAGGCCTCGATAACATCAGCCTTCGAAAAAACCTCAAGAGGTATTAGATTATCATTACACAAATGAATTACAAATAAGTTTCCAATCAATCGAACCTTCGAAAATCCCAACGAGTACAAAATACATGCTAAGGCATAAATAAATTTTTACTAAGTCTTTCAGTCGAAAAGAGGGAAATATTATAGCCGTCTTGAAGGTCGAATTGGCCCAATTTAAAGACCCTAAGGGCCAAACTAAAATATCCTAAGGTCCTACCTAAAAGAGCCTAAGGGTCGATATAAAAAGAGCTTATGAGCCAAAATATATAGAGTTCGAGACCTTGCTCTCACTCAACTCGGACACAAGAGTACCGACATCCCGAGCTCGCATCAAATCAATTTAAGCTCAGCTCGAGGATTAACAAAAATCTTAAAAGGTATTGTATTGATCAATAAAAAACCTAAGGGTTTACTATGTTTTGAGTTCAGGCAAATACTCGGGCTGATCATAAAAGTTATAACATCAAATTTCTTTCACAAATAAAGACGAGACAGAATTCGATACAAATCAAAGATGAAGCAAAAAGATCCTTTTATATTCATAAGGGGTGTTTACAAAGATATTTACAATGACCCCGAGGGGCCCTTACACAAAAACAAAGAAGTAAAAAAAATAAAAAACCTAATCTATTCCGGGGCTACATCCCCGGTAGCAACATCCTCAGGAACTGCATCCTCGGTAGATCTATCTTTGGGAATCTCCTCCTCCTCGGGGACCCCATCTTTGCCTTCACCACCCTCGGAACCACTCATAGCGTCTTCATCATTAGATGAAACAAGAAACCTGACATCGATTTCCTGCTCCTTTGCTTGGGCTATTTCTTCAGTGAGGTCATATCCTCGGGCGTAGATTTTTTCGAGAGTCTCCCTCCAGGCTTGGCATTTGGACAAATCATTGCTACATTTTTCCTGGTCGGAGGCCTCCCCCAACTCCTTCTGAACAGCTTCGGTATCCCTTAAGTATACGGCGATGGTCTTATCAGCCTTGGCCTGTTAAGCTTCGGCCCCGACTTTGGCAAGCTCTGCCTCTAACTCCTCAATTTTCTTAGCCTGAGCCAGACTCTTCACTTTAATGCCTCGGAGTTGAGTTTCAGTCGAGGCCAGTTGGGCTGTAACGACTTCTTTATCGGCAGTGAGCCGGTCCATGCTCTCTTTCCATCAGTGACAGTTATTCTTAACTTGATCGACCTCGCCCAGAGCTATCCAATCATCTCCAACTTTTTCCCTCCGAAGTAAGGCCAACAAGACCATACTATGTTAAAATCACAGTTACATGTTCGTCTAGCTCAGTCTCATTTTTTGAGCTTTGGCCAAATCAGCTTGAAGATCCTTGAGCTCTTGCTCTTTTTGGCTACATAGGAGCCTCAAGACCTTCTCTTCACTCGAAGCTTTCTTAAGCTTGGCCTCACATTGGCTTAGCTCGGCCCTGAACTTGATAATGGCCTATGCAAAAAAACAAATTGATATCAGTTAATACAGGAGTAGAATGAAGCAAAGAATTTTTGCAACTACAAAGATTAGTGTTTACCCAAGAGAAGAGATGCTGAGCCTCTTCAAAGAGGTTGGATGCATCATTAAGGTCGGCAGCATCATCGACCTCAGCAAAAAAATCCCTAAAGGGATCTTCTTCGAGGACCTTGCTCGGATCGGGCGTACGCAGAGCATTATCATCTTCAATTTCCTACTACAACAAAAAAAGTTTTTAGCGGCAATTATTTAATGGCAATAATCTAGCAACCAACATTTTCGCCAATTGAAAGGTATGATTTCTATCTATTTTTCTATACTTTTATATCTTTCTCTTAATTTCTCTTTATACACCTCTATCTCTATCTCTATCTTTTAAGATATTGTCAGATTGATTCATGTTCTTGAAGTGAAGGATGAAACTTTTTCTATTGATAATTATAACTTTAATTTGGTTTGCACTTTTTGCTTACTGAGATATTTATTTTTGTGCTATATCTCTGGATTCTATGGTGCTACTTCTCCCTCCCAATTATTTTATACATATTAACTTCTCAAAAATTCAAATATCAAATTAAACTTCAGATTGAACACTTTTTTATCATTCTGATGTGTCAATAGTGAAATTTAATGGTGAAAAAAATCTAAAATTTCATTTCATGGAATTCATGTGGCAATTAAAGATTCTTTAAAAAAAATATATATTGGGTATTTAGGTTTTCCACAGTTTGATAGTGTTATTTAGTTTTCATGAATTCGTTTTGTATAATGTGGCATATTAGCAGAGGCGGATCCAAAATTTGAGCACGACGGGGACACCATGGTATGCTAATCACCAGCGATTAAAAAAGAAAATATATATATATATATATATATATATATATAGAGAGAGAGAGAGAGAGAGAGAGAGAGATAGAGAGATAAATAAATTTTTTCGCAAAATGGGTGATATGGGAAGAGAAGGAATAAAATTAATTAAGTTGACTATTGTATATTAGTACTAACTATAAATGAAATTAAAAAAAAGCTATTTGTTATTAAATATAAATTATATTGTATCCAAAGAACTAAAATATTAATAAAGTTGACTATTATATATTAGTACTAATTTATAATTGAATTAAAAAAAGAGAGATAAAAGTAAAAGATAAAGCAATTTGCTATTGAATATAAATTACATTGTACTCACAGAATAAAAATAAAAAGGAGGAGAAAAAGCTGAAGGAGGGTTTCGAACCTATATTCCCAACAAAGTTGGGAATTTAAGAGTCCAAAGCAAGCACTTCTCCTATCCATCTCTTTGTTTTAGGGGGCATACTTAAAATATTTAACGAATCTCATATATATGTACAAATATATATTATATGTATATACAAGATTTTTGCCGAGGCTAACGGGGTCACGTGACCCCTCAACCCATCACGTAGATCCACCTCTGCTTATTAGGTGTTTAATTGGTGTTGATTCATTGAGCAAAACTGCATTATAATTAATTTTAGTTATAGTTTGTGAGCGGTCGTCTTAGGTGCTTCTTAATGATTATGCATCTGTGAAGTCGTTTTCGAGCCAGCTGAAAATGCACATTAAGAGTACAAAAATAAACTAGAAATTGGTGTTCTAATACTAAATAATAGTTTAATGTGCATTTCTTACTATTTTCAATTTGTTCCCAGTCCTTAAAATATAATGCATTTTTATTGTTGAAATGACTTCTTTAAGCTATATAATCATGTTAATATCTCATCTATAACTATATTTTTTCTAGAACTACCATTTAGGTTATTTTCTCTTTTGTACTAAATTATTTTTAGCTATTATTGTAATTGCTAAAAAGAAAAAAAAATTCTTTGAACAGTCATGGACAAACCTAGAAGTAAAAAAATCCGTGGTACTTTTCTGTGCTTTCACATAAACTCTTTTTTGTTCTATTCATTTTTTCTTTCTATAAGTGAAAAGCAGTATGTAAGAAATATATTAATGCAAACCTTAACGGACTGTAGCATAGGATTATTAGTTTACTGCCCTTGATGTATGCTTAGTTTTAGCCAATAATTTAAATTTCTAGAGTATGTCCGGCAGCAACTAGTTTTTGGATCAAGGAAGGTCAAGAGAATGTGTTTACCAATATAGTTTGGCTTTTGCTTAATCTGGCCTGTGGAAAACAATTCCTTTTTCAATACTCAATCCTCAATCATCACCTGGGAATTCACTCCTAGTCAGTAGGCACAATATGCAACTCTTCCATTT
Source organism: Nicotiana tabacum (assembly GCF_000715075.1). Classification (NCBI taxonomy): domain Eukaryota; kingdom Viridiplantae; phylum Streptophyta; class Magnoliopsida; order Solanales; family Solanaceae; genus Nicotiana; species Nicotiana tabacum. The sequence goes on along the minus strand of NC_134086.1, from coordinate 119,598,838 downwards.
CTGCATATATCTAGTAAGCTTGTCATTTTTATTGTACATAGGTTACCCAAAATTATATGTTGCAGTCTATCCATTTGAGAAACACTTTTAGGCTCTGGTCCAAATAACCTTAAAATGCTATTTGTATATAAACAATAATGAGCCAAGTGGCCATCTTTTGCGCAAAGGAAAATGATGCTTTAACTAATTAAGCACCCTATATGGTGTGTTTTTGTTGGATTTAAAAGGTTTAACATTATCTATAAGTTTGACCTTTGCAAGATTCAAAGAGCAGACACTGTTTTTTTTATTCAAAGAGCAGAAATTGTTTTCTATTACTTTCTTTAGATACAATTAGTAGCATAGAGTAAATCAAATCCAAATCAATTACTCTGTATGAATTAGACAAAAAAGAGGGCCAAAATTTAGGCCACCGAATGGCTAGCCTAGTGCACAAACGTTTCGAGTTAGGACTTCCATGGTAATGTAGTCAGGATTACATGCATTTTCAGTCATTTGGTCCATTATTTCAAATGCCTTTTCCACCCAATTCCTCTCCTGAAGGCCTTTAAATATGGCATTGTATGTGATGGTATTTGGTCTTACCCCTTTGTCCTTCATATCACACAACAAAGAAACACTAGTTTCTACTTTGTCACTCTTGCAGAGAGCGTCGATCAAAGTATTGTATATGATAGTATTTGGTGGCATATTTGTAGAACACATATTCTGGAATATTTTTATAGCTTCATCAACATTTCCACCTAAACAATATGCATGAATTAGTGCTCCATATGCAACAACATTAGGCAAATAACCATCATCAATCATCCTCTTCATAACTCTATGGGCAGTTGTAAATTGCTCCTTCTGTCTGAAATATGATATCAAAGTGTTGTAGGTGTAGCGATCAGGTTTCCCATGCTTGCACATTCCATCAAGCAAAGTATTCAGAGAAATCACATTTGGCACTACCCCGCCCTTTTTCATCTGGTCAAAAAGCTCATATGACCTCTCAGTCTCGCTTGCTTTGCAGAAACTATCTATCAAGCAATAGGTAACAGTATTAGGTTCATATCCACTCTCCAGCCTCATCTTTTCTATCAACTTAAACCCTTCTTCTTGCCTCCCTACCTTACAAAGTCCATCAATCAATGTATTGTAGAGAACAAGGTCTAGCTTAACAAGAATGGCATCACTTTCACGGCCTCCCATCTTCTCAAACACCTGCATTACCTCATCGACCTTGTAACTTTTGCATAAATGATTGATAAGAATTCCAAATGTCACAACATCTGGTTTACATGTATATATTCTTTTGCCTCGCTATTTGTCCAAAATTGGTGTACATGTATATATTCATTTGCCTCTCTATTTGTCCAAAATTGGTGTGCCTATACGAGTTATTGTATTTTAGATAGGACTATCATCTAAATGATAGAAATAACAAATGAATAAAAGGAGATTCATTTTTCACATTACTTATTTTGTTATTTGAGGTTAAACAGTATGATGTGAAAGATTTCAGTACGAGGAAGATTTGCAGAATTGTTTGAGGGTTTCTACTCTTTTGTTATTATAAATATTATCTAGAATTAGCGATAATAACATTGGATATTTTGTTTGAACAATGTAATTTTATCTTACATGTCGTTGATACATTAGTAAGAATTAATACTTTCTTTTGTTTTCTAGATTGAATGAAATATATTATGTTTTTATGAGTTAAGTAGCGTATTTTATTAGCATTTTTGCAGTTTAAAGATAGTTTGGTTTTTTAAATTATAGCCTATGAGTTTAGCAACAATTTAGCCTATGAGTTTAGCAACAATTTTAGCTGCCGCTAAATAATTACTGTTAAAACATGTGAACTTTGGCGGCAATATAATTTGATTTACTGGCCAAAATATTAGACATTAAAGTTCAAATTAAGCCTACTATGGAATAGATTTTGCAGCCATTGAATTGCCACTAAATAATTGACATTAAAGCATTCTACTTTTAGTGGCAATATAATTAGATATATCGGCCAAAAAGAATGACTGTTGAAGCACAATATAAGCCTATTATGAAATGGATTTAGCAACCATTTAATTGCCACTAAATTGTAGTTGTTAAAGCCCGAGACTTTTAGCGGCAATAAAACCTAGCTTTACCGGCACTTCATTGAATGGCCGCTAAAGGCTTTAGCGACGCCATCAACCACGACTAAAAAAGAATAGCCAGTAAATCATTTAGTGGCAATATCTATTGCCGCTAAAAGGTTTTTTTATTGCCGCTAAAATGTTTTTTTATTGTCGCTAAAGACCTTTTTTTGTTGTAGTGTCCTCAGAATAAGATGGTAGAGAAAGGGAGTGACCTGTTGTCATGGCCCCGAGCTCTTCACTCGGGGAGTTCTGATTAGCCTCGAGGGTTTCTGCACTCGCCCCTTCCGGTATACTTGTTGAGAAGGGGAAACGATCTCAACCTCCGGGGATACGGGGGCCTTGCCTGAGTCCTTCTTTGGAGTTCCCTTACCACGGGATGAGGTCTCTAGTTCGGAGGGCTTGGCGGTCTGTCACGCCCCCTTTTCCTCACGGAGTCCAAGTTTCGACATTTTGGGGATAACTCCTTTCCTTTTGGTAATTGTGTATGAGATTTGAAGAGTCGCCACCTAACGGATTAAGGTGCATTAGCGCACCTAGATAAAATAACTCGTGCACTAGTTTACATCACCAGAGATTGGGTAAGGGCTCGAAATTACCTTGAGAGGAAGGTGTTAGGCACCCCTCGAGGTCCACAACCGTGGGTCCCGGCTAAACTCAATTTAAGCGAATTAGCCATAAATCAATTTAAACAAATAAAGGTTATTTTTAAAACGGGAATACAGGGGGTCCTAGGTTTATTAGCCTATAGGATCACTTCTGTGCAATACTCGGTAACCTTCCTCAAATAGAGGTGTTAGCGTAGTATTAGCGCACAAGTCATCATATCCTTTACTACCCGATTACCCTCCCCTTAATTATTACCTAAGCGTTCTAACAACATCGAATACGTATCCTATGCGTGCACTACCTGTCCCTTACCTATGGCCCTAGAGGTGTTTAGGACCACTATTTAAGGTGGTTCTAGACTCATCTATGGTGCTTAAAAGGAGAAAACTAGGCGACAAACAAAATAAGTAGGATTGTCACATATAAGATCACTTAAGGGGGCTCATATTTACCTCTACAAATAGACAAACAAATACATGCTATTCAAACAAGCAGTTTTAAAACAATAGGGTCCTATAGGCAGGATATCTAAATGAGTACAGAATACGCAACAGTTTTATTAAGACGGGGAAGTGAATACTTATCAGTTTGCCTACTGATTTTTATCATTTAATGAAGCTGGGCCCATTTATAAGTAGTCAAACAAACACAATTTTAATTGTCCTACATACCTGCCTAGGTGATAATCAGACAAGATCTTATAGACATGGTATCTAAACATTAATCAACACGCAATTATAAACCAAACCAGTGATTAATTTTTAACAGACAGATTTTATCTTTTAGACCCTACAGGCATGCTTTCTAAGTGCTGAAACTGATCACAAGCGTTATTTCATGACATAGAAAATTGATTTTATACATTTTTTTTCAATAGACATGATATATAAGTGTTGAAGCTGTTTCTACACTTATTTCCTATATGCATGATGTCTAAGTGTTAAGACTGATTTTTATAGGTATTTCCTATAGGTATGATTTTTAGGCAAGTAAAAGCGTTAATCAGTTGCCAAGGAAATTCCTAGAAATATGATTTCTAATGCACACATGAAGGTTTTGAAAACATGATTATTGATGCAGAATTGAGAAACGACTTAGAAGCAGGATGTCTAGTGATGCAAAGTACGAAAATTCAGGATTTTAAAGAATGAGATAAGTCATATAGGCATGGTTTCTAATGCATCTAAGTAAACAATCATCACAATAACCTTTAGGCATGATTTCTACCCGAACCCAACAAAATATATAAAATTCTTCCCCAACTTTTACTAATACCCTATATATGTTTTTACAAGAATTATTATTACAGATCAATATAAATGAATTACATAATGAAAATCGCTATACTATACGGAGCCTTGGTAGGCCCAATGTAAACCTAGAAGTCAGGCCTTCAATCAAATCCGGAGTAGTCCATAATACATCACATGGGCTTCTGGTGCGCCAAAGTTCCCAAGGGCCTCAGGGACCCCGGGCAATGCTCACACCAGAACCTTTCAAGGAAAACAGTTTTTGTAAACAAGTTTGGAAAGGCCAGCCCCAGTGTGTCAGAGTTCGGGGGAGTCTTATGAACTCCTAGGTAGTGCTCACACTGGAGGGGCATGATTGTAGATATCTGAGAGTAGGAGTTGAAAAATAGTATATAAAATAGGAGATAGTTTTAGGAAAAACAATTTGGATTTTAGAAGTAAATAGAGACAGATTACCAGATTACAAGAACTACAAGCAGAACCACATTTAGTAGATGGAGTTCAGACATGAACTGCAGTAGTCAAACAACAGACAAAATAGAGTCACAATCAATTCAAACAAGGTTTCACATTGCCTAGGATTGACTTAGTTCATTAGCTATTACTAGGTGAGCATATAGGCATAAATTAAACAGAGAACAACATACTGGGATCAAGTTACTGATCAGACAGTCATATAGAAAAGGTAGCAAAAGTTGAGAGCATAGAAATCATGAATTAGTCAGGAACCTGTTAAGGTAAACACATAAAACAAGATATGGATTGAAACATGCTAGTTGAGAAACAGGTGAACAAGTATCCTGGATCGAATAGGAATATGCTAAAGTGTATTAACCATACTAACATATTGGACAAGACAAATTCACAGGAGTTAAAGCATGCTAGTTAACAGGAACATAAGGGCAAACGGAGGCATGTTGATATCTATAGCAGATTGGCTACATAGCATATTGAATAGGACATGATAATAGAGATACACATGCTATTTAAAAGCAATAAACAGGAAGAACATAGGTTTAATTACATAGCATATTGAGTGATAGCAGAAGTGGAGACATACAGGTTAAGAGATAGCAATATGAAAGTGAAGCAAATAGAATCCAAGAGTCTAGCATTGGCTTTCAGCCGGCTATACTGTGTAACAAACACAAGTAACAGAAAGAATTGCAATGGAGAGTGTGTATGAATAAGAGCAAGAGTTTGTGTGTGTTTCTGTGTCTTTTTGTGTTTGTTCGTGTGTTTGAAAGAAATCAAAATGGGGGGATTATATAGCACTTAGCAAGGTAAAACAAATAAGGTAAAGAATATTGGAGTTCATGAATAAGGCAGACAAATAAAATCAACCAGTTAATTGGGGCTAAACCCAACTAATTATTACAACAGAATCCGGAAAATATCCCTTAACTTAGAGAGAATCAATTAGCAGCCAAATTAGAGGTTAAACAAGGCAAGAAAATCAATCAAAGACCATCTAGCAGTCGGCTAAAGCAATCAAATCCCATAAATCTGGTTAATAAACTAATTAAGGCAAGTAGTACCAATTAGGAGTCACAAATAAGGAAAATGGGTAAAATTCATAGAGAAGTACCAATCTCGGTAGACAAATAGAATTAGAACCCTAATAAAATCAATCAATCTCTTTTAATTGGCAGAGATAAAAATAGCGGCAAATACCAGAACAACTAATGAAATAATCAGAAACCCTAGGTCTTAAAACATAGACAGTCGATCAAACAAGAGTAACGGAATCCAACACTCAAACTTCTCTAGAAAAGTTTTGCAGAAATGCAAATGAAACCCTAGTTTTAGAGAAAAATTAAAATCGGAACTCGCTAAGGCGAGAGAGAGGACAACTCGGGATCTAGACCAAGTGAGGTGCATAAAAGATGACGACGGCAAAGTTTTGATGGGAGATGACTAGATAAAGAGGAGGTGGCAGTCCTACTTTCATAAACTTCTAAGTGAAGAAGGGGATCAGGATATTATACTTGGGGAATTGAGGAATGCCGTCAGTCACCATGAATTAAGTAATTGTAGGGACATTGAGATCGATGAAGTCATAGAGGCAATGCGTAAGATGAGAAGGGGCAGAGCTACCGGGCCAGACGAAATTCCGGTTGAACTGTGGAGGTGTGTGGGTAGAGCAGGCTTGGAATGGCTTACTGCATTGTTTAATGTTATATTCAAGACTAATAGGATGCCTGAAGAGTGGAGGTGGAGTACAATGGTCCCGTTGTATAAGAATAAAGGTGATGTCCCGAGCTGTAACAACTATAGGGGTATCAAATTACTAAGTCATATCATGAGAGTTTGGGAGAGAGTGGTAGAAATGAGAGTGCAAAGGACGATGTCTATTTCAGACAACCAGTTCGGGTTCGTGCCGGGGCGATCTACCACAGAAGCTATCCACCTTATTAGGAGGATGGTGGAACAGTACAGGGATAGGAAGAAGGATCTCCACATGGTGTTTATTGATCTGGAGAAAGCGTACGATAGGGTTCCTAGGAAGGTCTTATGGAGCTGCTTAGAGGATAAAGGGGTCCCGGTTGACTATATTAGGGTGATTAAAGACATGTATGCTGGAGCTAAGACTCGGGTTAGGACAGTAGGAGGCGACTCTGAACACTTTCCAGTTGTTACGGGGTTGCACCAAGGGTCTGCGCTCAGCCCATTCCTATTTGCCCTGGTGATGGATGCACTGACTCATCATATTCAAGGGGAGGTGCCATGGTGCATGCTATTTGCTGATGACATTATTCTAATTGACGAGACACGAGGCGACGTCAACGAGAGGCTAGAGATTTGGAGACATGCTCTTGAGTCTAAAGGTTTCAAGTTGAGCAGGACGAAGACGGAATACCTCGAGTGCAAATTTGGAGTTGAGCCGACGGAAGCGGGAGTTGAAGTGAGGCTTGACTCTCAAGTCATTCCCAAGAGGGGTAGTTTCAAGTACCTTGGATAAGTTATTCAGGGCATCGGGGAGATTGACGAGGATGTCACACACCGTATAGGGGTAGGGTAGATGAAGTGGAGGTTAGCGTCGGGAGTCTTGTGTGACAAGAAAGTGCCACTGTTACTAAAAGGTAAGTTTTATAGAGTAGTGGTTCGGCCTGCCATGTTATATGGAACTGAATGTTGGCCGGTAAAGAACTCACACATCCAGAAGATGAAAGTAGCAGAGATGAGGATGTTGAGGTGGATGTGCGGGCATACAAGGATGGATAAGATTAGGAATGAAGATATTCGAGAGAAGGTGGGCGTGGCCCCCATGTAGGACAAGATGCGGGAAGTAAGACTCAGATGGTTCGGGCACATTCAGAGGAGGAGCACGGATGCACCGGTGAGGAGGTGTGAGTGACTGGCTGTAGTGGGCACGCGGAGAGGTAGAGGGCGACCTAAGAAGTATTGGGAAGAGGTTATCAGACAGGACATGGCACGACTTAGGATTACTGAGGACATGGCCCTTGACAGGGAATTATGGAGGGCGAGCATTAAGGTTGTAGGTTAGGGGAAACTTGTGAATATTTCTACAGCACAATAGAGTGAGACTAGCCAGTTAGGAGTTAGACTAAGAATGTCATTTGTCGTCTATTAATGCAGGGCTTTACCTGCTAGTTATACTATACCAACCATCTATTTCGTATTTCGTATTCTGTATTTCATATCTCTTATATTGTTGGTATTTTATTATGCATTTTTATGGTACTAATATATCGGCTCCTGTTGCTTTTTTTGAGCCGAGGGTCTCCTGGAAACAGCCTCTCTACCCTTTGGGGTAGGGGTAAGGTCTGCGTACATATTACCCTCCCCAGACCCCACTTGTGGGATTATACTGGGTCGTTGTTGTTGTTGTTGTTGTTGAGTAAGAAAAATAGAAGATTTTCGAAGAGAAATATCAGATAACCTCAAAATCACTTCAGATCTACAAAGATCTGAACAGACTACTTGGGATGGGAAAAAGTGGTTGATGCTAAAAAAGACGAGGTTTCATCAAGCTTTCACTTTTTCGATCGACCTCACCGACAGATGATCGTAGGCCGTAACTAGTAAAATATAAAGAAAGATCTTTAAGTCAATTAAATAAACTAGTCAATTTCTGGTCACTAAAAAGTGAACTTCCTTCCTTCGACAGTCGGAAAGTCTCTTAGGTGATATGAGGATACCAGCTTCGCGGGACCGTAGTCCAACTCAAGGCTAAGCTTTACGGTCCTGCCGCTTTCTCGATCAACTAACGGAACTCTTGAAGACAATGAAAGGGACTGATTCACAAAGGAGTCCGGCACCGACTCAGATAGATGATGCCTTATCGCACTTGTGGAGGTGTTGGGTATGTGATTGGAGATTTTGGGACTTGGGCCACCATTACTACCCCTACTTTTTTCTTCTTTGATATGCCACTTGATTGCAATGCTTTGTTCGTGGTCTGTAGTGCCTCAAAAATTTTCACCATCCTGCTTTTAATGCCTTCTTCAATCCTCTCTCCGAGTTTGATGATTTCGGAGAACTTATAATTCTCAATAACCATTAGCCTTTCATAGTATTGTGGGTCCTGTGACCGGACAAAGAACTTGTTCATATGTTCCTCGTCTAATGCTGGTCTGACCTTGGCTGCTTCTGACCTCCACCGAGTAGTATACTCGCGAAAAGTCTCAGGTGGCTTTTTCTTCAGGTTCTGGATATAGAAGGCTTCTGGTTCATTCTCTGTATTGAACCTGAACCGGTCCATAAAATCTGATGCCATGCTCTCCCAATTGGCCCATTTTTTTAGGATTCTAGCTAATGTACCAGGACAGGGCATCTCTGGTAAGTCTTCTCATGAAGAGCTTTATTCGAATTTTTTCATATTTTCCGACCCCACGAGCTTGTCACAATAAGTTCTCAAATGAACCTTGGGATCACCTGTTCCGTCAAACATTTCGAACTTGGGAGGTTTGTAACCCTCCGACAGTTTCACATCTAGTTGTATGAACAAATCCTCATAGTTCTGACCTTCTATCCCTTTACCTCCTTCAACACCCTGAACTCGACTTGCCAACTTCTTGAGCTCCTCGTCCATGTTCTTGATAAACAGGTCCTTCTCAGTGGATTTGGGTGTATAGGACATTGGTTGAGTAGAGTAAGGTAGGGTCTCCACGTATATGGAGTTGTTTTGGTGGGTGCCAGGGATTTGGGTGTAGTGGTGGTCGTTTGTTGAGTTTTGAGGATTGAGAATAGGTTGTGGTGTGTTCTGAGGAGTGTGATAGGTAGTGGTTTGTGGGTACTGGGTTGGTTGATAAAGGTGTTGTGGAAGAGTTGGTACTGGTAGAGGATTGGGATTTTGAGGTGGTGTGGCATATTTATGGGGTGCTGGAGAATTTTGTGGACGTTGGTTTGGCGAATTTTGAGGAGGCACTGGGTTTTGAATATTTTGTTGGTTAATGTCTAGGACGTTTAGAGTTAGGGAGAGGTTTGCCAAGTTGCGGACCTGCTCAAGTTCTCCTTGCAACTCCAGTATTTTTTGCTCCAATCGCAGGACCAAATTATTCTAGGCCGGAGTACTTCGACCGCCTGAAGTATCAATATTCTCAATATTTTCTTTTCGAATACCACTCAAATCATCCATATTAGCTTTTCCTCTGCTTTTTGGATTACCCGGAGGAAGAGGAGGTGGAGGGCCTCTAGATCTGGTGTGATATGCTGATGATTCCAGTATGTGCGAACCAACCTTAGGGGATGGGAATAATAAAAATAAAGAAAAACAAAAGGTAAACAAGTCAAAATGATTCTGAAAGTGTTTGCAGTATTTAAACACATATTGCGAGAATGTAAATTCACATCCTAATTTGGGAGCCTCGTTGTTCCCGAGGTAGGCCTAGCGACAAATAGATTTGGAGAATTTCAATGCCAATAATTGCCTCATTTCATTAATGTAAAAACAGATGAATCTAAATGACACTAAATAAGATAAGTCACTAATGGCACTTGGACTTATTACAATTGAAAAAGCAAATAAACCTAATCTACTTAGTCCTAGAAGGACCTTCTCCAAGCTGAATATTTTTGGCTTCGTCGATCAAATTCCCCAGTTCGCGCAGGTTCAGTAGTAGGTATGCCCTTGCTAAATGTCCTCCTTCGCTTCCTTCGGTGTTCTGGCAATCAGTGACTCTTTTCCTCATTTTCCCTCTAATTCCATCAGACTGTACTCCAGATATTCCAACCTTTTGCTTGATTTGATAGTCCTATCCCTCCATTCATTAATTAGTTCCATATCGGTCTTATGTCGCTCCATGTACTCGGCCTCGGACTCATGAACTCTTTTGCGTAGTTTGTTGTACGTCACTTGTACCTCGGCAACTTTATCTATGACTCAATTTCCTGGACCAACCCTTGGCTCGAATATTCTTGCTATGTTATCCTTTAACCATGATGGGTAAAAGTACACATGACTAGCATGATATCGATCTGACTAGATGGTAGCCTTTTCCATGATAATTTTCAAATGCACATGTGCTGAGATTCACATTTGTATGGGACATCGTCATTCTGAAAATCTGCTTTGTAGTGACTCATTTTAACAACTCGCGATATGACCTGCTTCTTGCCTTCCTGTCTCACAACCCTGAGGGGAGTATAAGGGTATATGCCCCTTAACCCAATCAGTACCAAGTGTGGAACACCCCTAGATCTGATGATGAACTCATCGATAGGGAACCACTCGAACATCCATTGAACCTGATCCTTGGTCAAATTGTTGAAAAACTGATCCCATCCTATACCATTTTCGGGTTGGGCAAACCTGTCTAGGATATAGATCATTCTCTTAGGATGATGGAAAGCTATGTGATCATTCCACGGTCTTCGCAGAAGCTCTTAATGGTATTGACCTTTTTGGATAAGATCTGTTGTGACCATATCGTTCATAGAGGAAGTTGAAGGGTATGTAGGAATTCTTCAGGCACTCCAAGTCATCATTCTTCTTTACTCCCATCATCTACAGAAACCCCCTAGTAGAGCGGTTTTTTGGCAACAATAAACCAGGACTATCCCAAGGTATCCCATCAAATCCCCCTATTTCTTTAAAAAGAGGGGTCATTTCTATGTTTCCAAAGTGAAACACGGCTCTTTCTTTGTCCCAGAATATTGTGGCAGCTTCGATCAACATGTTGTTCGGCTGGAGGCCCAATAGAGAAGATAAATTTCCGAAGACCCTTTTCACATGATTCTTATCACTTGGTGGAAGATCCTCCCACCAATCTAGCAACAGTGGTGGTATGTTATGGACCATGCCGAACCTGGGGACCTCGTGCCTCATTTTCTGAAAAACATATATGGTTAGGCCTTTTCCCCCTCAAATATGACTATTTATACAATAATGATTAGCATATTGGTACTTATTTCTCCAAATTTAATGCACACAATCGTGGTTGCGTCCGTTGGTAACCCGGTGGACTTTTTAATGAGGCTTGTCTTAAAGGGTTATTATGTGGAAAACATATGTCGTGCCTCTTTTTCTCCTCGCGGAGGTCCGGGTTTCGACATTCATGGGGGAACAACTCGTTTCCTTTTGGGAATTGGGTATTTGAAGAGTCGCCACCTAACGGATTATGATGCGTTAGGGCACCTAGAGTAATTAACTCATGTAACTAGTTTGCATTAACAGAGATTAGAGAAAGGGCTCGAAATAACCTTGAGGGTAAGGTGTTAGGCACCCATCGCGGTCCACAACGTTGGGTCCTGGCCGAACTTAACCTATGCGAATTAGTCATTTTAACAAGTAAGCAGTTTAACACATATTTGTAAATAAAGGTAATTTTACAATCTAAGTATATATATGATCAAGGAAATTCAGATAATGAAAGTAAGAGGGGTTTGGACAACTTACACATGCATATGTATAGGAAAGGAAGTTTAGAGAATCTAAACACATATGGGAATCGAGAAAGGGAAGTCCTAAGTTAATTAGCCTACAGGATCATACCCATGCAATACCCGATAATCACTCCTTGATGAAGGGCTACACGTGACATTAGCACGCAGGTCATCATATCATTTTACTACCCATTACCCTCCCCTCAACGGTTATATAAGTGAGTTTAATTAACGGCCCATAAGCGTGCTGCTACCCGTCCCTTCCTTATGGTCCTGGAGGAATTTAGGACCTCTACATCTAGACAGTTCTAGACAACCTAAGGTTTTAAAAAGGAAAAAATCTAGGCAACAAGTAAATAACATGTAGGACAAGTAAATCGGGACAAACAGTTAGAAGACTCATATTTACCTCCACACGTATAGAGGCAAACAAACAACACGTCTAAAACATTGATTGTGAAGAAGTTCAGAAATCCTAAGAACATGATATTTAGATGAATGTTACGGATCCAGGATATGCATAAAGAAAGTGGCAGAATCCTAACTAGTTTGCCTACTGGTTTTATACCTTGTTAAGTTTAAGCAGTTTAACACAATCAAACGTAGTTTCCAGTTTATATAGAGACTGATAACCTAAGGTTTGCCTAGGCGGGGGACTAATTGCAATCACAATTACATGAGATGATTAACAGTTTAAGAAATTGTTCAAACTACAAACATGCTATTCTAGATGACACAAATTATAACATCCATTATTTTATTTTAAGACATGACGTCTATGTGTGAGGCTGCTTAACCCTTTTCATAGCCAACTATTTATTTAGTCGAAATGGACATGTTCAATGAAATGCAAATAGAGTTACTAAAGACATGATATCTAATGCATACAGGAATGCTAACCTTATTACGATAGGATTATTAGCCTAGGAGCAGGATCTCTAAGTGACAATACTTGTGCAAGATTAAAGCATGGGATACGTGACATATAGTATGCTGAAGCAATAAGTATGAATACCCTAAGAACAGGTTATATAATGAACAAGTTCAACAGGGTTTAAATGCAAACAGACATAATAATCCTAGAACATGGCTTCTAACACATATTTGTAGAATATAAATCTTATAGCATGTTTTCTACCCATTTTTACCTACAGTACCATACAACTACCATCCCTTTTCACTAGTCGCCCCAATATCTGTTTACAATTAATTATTATAGACCAATGATTGATAAATTACATAAATAAAATTCAAATTAAGCTATAGGGGCCTGAAGTAGGCCCAAAGCAAATCCTGGTATACCAGGCCTTCAGTAGTCTCAAATGCCCAAGATTCATTGCCACATTTGTGTCCATATGTGTTAGAGTTCCCTAAGGACCTCAAGGATCTCGGGTAGTGCTCACACCCAGACTCTCAAACAAAGATTGATTATATGCAGTGTGGAAGAGCCAGCCCTGATATGCCAGAGTTCAGAGAGATCTTAGGGACCTCTAAGCAGTACACATGCCAGAGGGGCAGGACTTAATAATCTAAACATAAGTGAGGGTGCTTGACATGATTTGAAAAGAGTTTTGACAAATAGTATAGAGAGGACTCTTAGAGGTGCAAATATTTTCTGAAAACCAAGGCTAGTTTGGTGGTAAAATAGCTGGAGAGAAGTATAAAAAATACTTTGAAATTATAACACAAGTCACAGAACAAACAGCTTCAGAAACAACTTTGGCTAACAGATTCCACACATGGAGAGAGGGGTTGGGGATACATAGAATACACCTTAGTGTATAAGCAAACAGATGCATAGACTTCTCAAGAATTTGTAGAATTGATAAGTTAGTTACAAAGATTAAAGCAAAGACATGTTGAGGAAACATAGACCTTAGACATGAACTAACACACAACTAGAGTTACCTTGAAGGGCTAGATGACTTAGCAAGATCTCATTAGTAAAGCAGAGTAGACAAGACTTAAATGAACAGACTAGGCAAGCACCACACAATCACTTATAGTTTAGAGATACTTATCACATATAGAACAAGCAGAGTTAAAACATGTTGGGTGAGATAATAGACAGGCAATGTAGTTTGTACATGCTAAGGAGCAAAGAAAATGCATGCAATTACCACAAGACAGGACTGTACATGCTAAACAAAACAGTATGCAGATCATAATGAGTAAATAAACTAGTCACAGATTCTAACAAAATTAACTCCAACATGCTAGGTGAGACAGTAGTTAGGCAGTGTGATCTAGGCATGCTGGTTACATATTGAGCAACATGATAGCAAAACAATAAACATGTTGGAAGTCACAACTAATGAACTGGAAGAACAATGAAACACATAGAGTTTTGGACTTTGAATTGAATCAGGACATACCAGTTAAGGAGAGAGAATATAGAGTATAGATCAGATATGGTGCAAACAGCTAGCCTAGGCTTACAGCCGGCTAGGTCAGTGAGAATTGCAAGTAATAGAGGAGAATAGAGAGCTTCTGAGAGTGTGAGAGTATTTTGTCAACCAATGTTCGTGTCTTGAACTGAAAATAGAGGAGATTATATATAGCAGTTTAGGAGTGGAGCAGAATAAGGTAAAAGAAATCAAAATTCAGCAATTATGGAAATTACAAGATCAATCACACACGAAATCAGTGTAGTCTTCCTTTAATTAAGGACAACTACTCAACGGTTAAAGAACGGGAATCATTTAAGGCAAGAAATCAAATTAGACCTAAGTAAAAAGGTAAACAAATAGGAGTTTAATTAAGGAAATAATCGTGAAGAATCAGTAATATTACAGACAATAAGGTAATAAGAATAATTAAAGTCGTAATCAAGGGAGTAAATCAAGAATCAACACATAATTGTTTAATCAAGCAAATCAATAAATCAAAATCCAAAATAGTACTGATCTAAAGAGAGGAAAAATATCAGTTTCCACAAATAGATGAGTAGGCTAAATAAAACTTCATAAACACATATAAATTAGCCAAGAGATCGATTCAGAAACCCTAGTAGAGATGAACTAGGGTAAAAGTCACAAGATACATGAATTAGACTAAGGAAAATCATGAAAGTCAAAACACAGAGCGTAACAATGCAACGAGTGACACGGAAAAACCCATGAATGAAGCAAAAGTATAAGAAAACTGGGGTTTTAGCACAAATCGACTAAGTTCCAACCAATATTAGCATGAATCAATCAGTAACACTTAAGAACCACGATTAAACACTTGAAAATCAGAAAGGCTTTGAAAAGGCGAGTTCAGTAAACCCTAGTTTTTTTAGGAAAAACGGAGAATTGATTAAAAAAACCCATAAGACCTTCGTGAAAACATGTGAAATAGATTTGACTCATCTCAGATCTGGACAGATCTGAGAAGATCAAAGGATAAATATTAGGGTGTTTTTTTGAAAGGTAACAAAGACGAGCATAAACTTAGGAAACCATGGATTCAAGACAAAAATGAGAAAGATCTTACTCAAGGTCAAGCCAAATAGCCTGAAATGAGCTAGAAAACCCAAAGGTGTAAACAAACCGCCTAGGTCCCTTAAGAATCTCCTCAAGGATCTTGGAGATGGAGGTACCATAGCATAGAAGAGGCCATTTAGGGGCCTGAAGTGACAGAGAAACATCATATAACGGAGGCTAAGCCGGTGATGGCGCTTGAAGATTAGGGTTTAGGTGGAGAGCATTTGAGAGAGAAGGGAACAAATAACAGCGGGGAAGGGTGCGAAATGATTAGGTTAGAAGGGGGGTATATGTGTTTAATTAAGGTAAGAGAAGATCTGGACCGTTGATCAAAATGATCAACGGCCAGGATTGGCCGGGGTATTGGGTCGGGTGAATGTAGATTGGGCTAGGGTCGGATAGGATTTGGGCCTGGGTAGATTTTGGGCTAATGTGGGATTAAGAATTCGGCTGTCTAATTGGCTGGGTCCAAATGGAAAGGGACTATTTATTACACACATATTTAATTGCTAAACCAAAAAATAAAAAAAGTTATTAAATTATATTAAAAAATGATTTTCATGCCTAAAAATATTTTAAAATAATTATTTAATATTTTAAAAATATAAAAGGCTATTTTTCGGTAAAATAATGTAATAATGTGTGTGTGTGGGCTATAATTGCAAAGTAATTAGAATTGCAACCTAAAAATATAAAAGTGGCTATTTGTGCAACAATAGAAACTTAGTACAAGTGCAAATGACAAAATTAAGCCACAAAAATTATTATAAAAATATTTGTGATGCAATCAATGATTGTTTTATAAATAAAATGTCGGGATAACTTAATTAAAAATATTTTAAAATGCAGAAATTGTATGACAAAAAACTATTGATGCCAAGGCACAATTTTGAAAATATTATGGAAAAAATTAGGTATCAACAGTTGCCCCTCTTTATCCGGGAAGGGTGAAATAGTTTTCGGGTAAAGAAATGATGGTCAATTTTGACCGGTTGGGATGTTTTGAAAGATAGAGGCCGTACTCTGGCCTTTGAGCTGCCTACATATCCCTGGTTTTACAAGAATCAGGCCATGTGTAGTTCCGGATTCATTGGCGGAATATACCGATGAAGTTATTCAAGAACGGACACGAGATTCTGGGATGGGTGAAAGAGTGGTTATGGTGAACGGTCAAATTTGAAATAGTTGAAGGAACTGGAGCAAGATTGCTCCCGCTAGGATAGCAGTTGCTTACTTGTCACCTGCAAGTAAAGAGATGCCACATGCACTTGTGCGAAAATTTAAACATGATGCAGATTCCCTTTGGACCATGAAATTGGTCTTCGGACGGTTAAGGATGATGTCCTCAGACTATGATGTCTGGGCCATGAATTGTTCAATGAGGGATTCGCAGGCCGTGAAATGATGTTCTCGGGCCATGAAGATGGTGCCTCCGAACCATGATGCCTTTGAATAATGATATGCAAATTTTAGAGATCCTCAGGCTATGGCATGATGTCTTCTGGCTATGAGGATCATGCCTTTAGACTATGATGCCTTTGGACAGATTGACGATATTTCAGCCCATGAGATGTAATAATATGATATTAACAAGACCAGGTTTAGTCTTGTGAAATAAAGGGCAGAGTTTAGCCCAATAGAAAAGCAAATAGATAGTACCGGAACCGAGCAACATTTATGCAAGGAGAGACAATGCTTAGTCCCATGCAAATATGGAGGCAGGGATTAGACCCATGCAAATATGGAGGCAGAGATTAGCCTTATGCAAATATGGAGGCAGGGATAAGCCTGGTGCAAATATGGAGGTAGGGATTAGCCTCCTACGGATATGGAGGCAGGGATTAGCCTCATGCGGATATGGAGGAAGGGATTAGCCTTATGCAAATATGGAGGCAGTGATTAGCCTCATGTAAATATGGAGGCAGGGATTAGCCTCGTGCAGATATGGAGGCAGGGTTGCAGATATGGAGGTAGGGATTAGCCTCGTGCAGATATGGAGGTAGGGATTAGCCTGATTCATATATAGAGGTGGGGATTAGCCTCATATGGGTATGGAGGCGGGGATTAGCCTCATGTAGATATGGAGGCAAGTATTAGCCTCATGTGGATATGGAGGCAGGGATTAGCCTCATGCGGATATGGAGGCAAGGATTAGCCTCATGCAAATATGGAGGCAGGGATTAGCCTCATGCATATATGGAGACAGGGATTAGCCTCATGCAGATACAGAGGCAAGGATTAGCCTCATGCAGATACGGAGGCAGGGATTAGCCTCATGCAGATATGGAGGCAGGGATTGGCCTCATGCAGATATGGAGGCAAGGATTAGCCTCATGCAGATATGGAGGCAGGGATTAGCCTCATGCAGATCTGGAGGCAGGGATTATCCTCATGTAGATCTGGAGGCAGGGATTAGCCTCATGCAGATATGGAGGCAGGGACTAGCCTCATGCAAGATAAGGAGGTAGGGATTAGCGTATAATGTTTCTTAGCTTGGGATACGTTCAGTGTCTGGATGGCCAGATGGATAGTGAATTTTCTTTGTGTGTATATGTTTGCGAGTGCTATCGTTACGTCAAATGTGCCTGCGTTCAAAGAAAAATTATAAGTTTTGTGGGGGGAGGTTGGTTCATGCTTTGTCTGCCAGCTTTGCTTTGCTCCGTTCTAAAAGCCCTCTCGAGTTCCCCTAGGTGACATTTGACTGTTACGGAAATAGAGTTTTCGAAAATATACAATTATTGATAAAATAGAAATAGAGTCATATTAGAAACATATTGAAATATCAAGTAATTTTTAGATGAACTAGTGACTGTAACACATTTCAGAGACATTGCTGCTTTCTCATGTTAGAATTTTGAGGGTCCTCCTCAAAATTCTGCCCCAGTTTGGTAGATGATCATTCGTCCGTTTGCGGGTAACGAGCCTTATTGAACCTTCTTCAGAATTTTGTGAATCCTTCTCAAAATTCTGCCCCAGTTTCTTAACCGATTTCTGACCGTCTGGCATATGTTGGTGTTGGCTGGACTTGCTCCAGAATTTTGAGGGTCCTCCTCAAAATTCTTTCCCAGTTTTGGATCTTGGGAGATATGGAAATTTTATTGTGATGTGACCGAACCCACAGGGCTTCCCACGTATCCTCTCTTAAATGGGAATCAGGTCAAGCATAGTTCAATTACATCAGATGAGGAAATGTAAATAGTCTAAGCATAGTATCTCTTGACTGCGTCTGAATTGATTAGTTTTGGCCAAATTTCTCCGTCCATTTCTGCAAGTATGAGTGCTCCTCCTGTTAGCACCATGTGAACCATGTGAGGACCTTGCCAGTTGGGATAGAATTTCCCTTTGGCTTCATCTTGATGTTGGAAGATCTTCTTCAGCACCAGCTGCCTTGCTGCAAATTGTATTGGTTTGACCCTTTTGTTAAAAGCTCTAGACATTCTATTCTGGTAAAGCTGACTGTGACATACTGCGTTCATCCTTTTTCCATCTATAAGGGCCAATTGCTCATAGTGGCTACTTATCCATTCTGCATCGCTGAATTCGGCTTCATGTATAATCCTTAAAGAAGGGATCTCTACCTCGGCTGGGATGGCAGCTTCGGTACCATAAACCAGCATATAGAGAGTTGTCCCAGTTGATGTGCGAACTGCAGTGCGTAATCCCAACAAAGAGAAGGGTAGTTTCACGTGCCATTGCTTGTGGTTTTCTACCATCTTCCTTAGTATCTTCTTGATGTTTTTGTTGGAGGCTTCTACGACTCCGTTCATCTGAGGTCTATAGGCTGTGGAATTCTTGTGCTTGATTTTGAAAGTCTCACACATGGCTTTCATCAGATCACTATTGAGATTGGAGGCATTATCACTAACAATGGACTCGGGTACTCCGAATCGGCAAACAATACGATCTTTGACAAAGTCTGCGACGACTTTCTTGGTTACTACTTTGTAAGATGTAGCCTCTACCCATTTTATAAAGTAATCAATGGCTACTAGAATAAACTTGTGCCCGTTTGAAGCCGTGGGCTCGATAGGACCGATGGCATCCATTCCCTAGGTGGAGAATGGCCATGGTGAACTTGTGGCATTGAGCTCATTTGGCGGCACTTTTATCATATCGGCATGAACTTGACATTGGTAGCATTTGCGGACATACTGGACGCAATCTGTCTTCATAGTCATCCAAAAGTAACCGGCCCTAAGTATCTTTTTAGCCAAGACAAAACCATTCATATATGGGCCGCAGGTCCCAGCATGTATCTCCTCAAGTATCTTAGAAATCTCTTTTGCATCGATATATCCTAGAAATCCCAAATCAGGAGTTCTTCTGTACAAGTTTCCTCCGCTGTGGAAAAAGTGATTAGACAATCTCCTAAGTGTGCGTTTCTGAGTGTGGTTTGCATGCTCCGGATATTTTCCTTTTGCCAAATACTCTTCGATATCATGGAACCAAGGTTTTCCATCCGTCTCTTCCTCGACATGGGCGCAGTAAGCCGGTTGATTATGGATTCTCACTGGAATGGGATCAATGAAATTCTTGTCCGGATGCTGTATCATGGATGACAAAGTAGCCAATGCATCAGCAAACTCATTCTGAATTCTGGGCACATGCCGAAAATATATCTTCGTGAACCTTTTCCTCAATTCCTATTCATGGTGCAAATATGGCAATATCTTGGAATTCTTGGTGTCCCACTCTCCTTGTACCTGGCGTACAAGCAAATATGAATCACCGATTGTCAGTAGCTCCTGAATATTCATGTCGATTGCTATGTGGAGTCCTAGTATGCAGGATTTATACTCTGTCATGTTGTTGGTGCAAGGAAATCTGAGTTTAGCAGATACCGGATAATGTTGACATGTTCCTGATACCAACACTGATCAAATGCCCACTCCTTTGAAATTTGCAGCTTTGTCGAAGAACATCCTCCAACAGTCATATGCTTCGGTAATGTCCTCTCCTACGAATGATACCTCTTCATTAGGAAAATACATTTTTAGGGGTTTGTATTATCCTCCAACCGGATTTTCAGTAAGATGGTCTGCCAATGCTTGTCCTTTGACCGCCTTTTGAGTTACGTAGACAATATCAAACTCACTCAACAGTATCTGCCACTTGGCTAGCTTTCTAGTTGGCATGAGTTTTTGAAATATGTACTTCAAAGGGTCCATCCTAGATATGAGGTATGTGGTATGGGCACAAAAGTAATGCCTCAACTTCTGGGCCATCCAGGTCAAAGCACAACAAGTGCGTTCTAGCAGAGAGTATCGTGCTTCGTAAGGCGTGAATTTCTTACTTAGGTAGTATGTGACTTGCTCCTTTCTCCCTATCTCGTCATGTTGTTCCACAACACATCCAAAGGCTCCATCCAACACAGATAGATAGAGTAGCAAAGGACGTCCTGGCTCCGACGGGACCAAAACTGGTGGTGTGTGTGCATGGGATTTTTTCCCTATATGAAATACTCCTATAAAATCAAAGAAAATATATTTTTTCCAATACCATTTTATCGAATTTTTGAAGGATTTTATTAATTGTTTGTATTTTTGTGAACGCTTAATTTTATTAAAATCATGAAAAATACAAAAAAAATACCATGTATTGCATTTAAATTTTATTTTTATATTTTTTAGGATTAATTTAGTTAATTATTTGTTTTATTGAAAATGAAAATCACAAAAATGGCTCATTTTTACATTTTTGCTTTCAATTCTTAGATTTGTGATTTTTCTCTCTTAATTTAGGATCAAGTAATTGTCATAAATATTATAATTTGATAATTAGTTTGATTTTACAATTTAGATTAATTTAGGAATTTAATTTAGGATTTATAATTAAAGAAAAAGAAAAAGAAAAACAAAGAAAAAAGGAAATAAGAAAAGGATTGAGGAAAAAAGGATTTGTTTTGAATTTGGGCCATTTTAATACCCAAATCCATTCCCAGGTCCAAGCCCAAATCACCAGCCTACCCGGTCCACCCCTGATAAGCTCAAACGATGTCGTTTGTTGGGTTTCAATCCTAGCCGTTGAGCTCCCATGATCTAACGGCTGAGAACTGGCCATTCAATTCATTTAAAACTGTCTGAAGCCAACCCCCAACCCCCTCAAACCCGGTCATTTCCTCGTCTCCCTCACTCTCTAGCAAACCCTAGCCGCCCTAAGTCTCTCTGCCGCCTCCGCCATCAACCACCCACTAGAAATCTCCTCACGGCGGTTCTGGTGCTCCAATCCACTCCGAATTCACACCAGATACTCCCACCCCCTCTTCTTCCCAAATCCGCTACCAATTTCCCTTGAATCCCACCCAAATCCCCCCGATTTTAAATCTGACAATTTGACCTAAAACCCTAACTCACCTAAATTACCCCAAAATTACACTCCTCTGAACCCAAAACTACAGCTAACTTCCCAAAAATCCCCGCCAATTTCTTCAAAATTCAAATCTAGGATCCCTTGAACCCTAGCTTTCTTTTCCCCTTCTTTGATTTCCAGTCAGTTTTTGTAATTTGAACCCCAAACTTTCATTAGTCGACTGATTCTTGTTAAGAATGGTCGATTAATGTTAGTTAAAGTTCATATCACCTTGTGGAGGAATTGGTCAAAGGTTAGTTGGTTGGTCCGAAAAGAGCATAGGTAACTTCTATCATTTTTTATTTCTTTCTTTTTCCTCTTTATTTTCTTTGATTCCTCTTCATTTTGGTTTCTGATTGTAGCAGCATGATTTAGGTTTCTTCTTGTCTTTTGTTCAAAATCGTTGTGTTTGCTTATGTTACATTTGGTGATCTAAATTAGTCAGTAGCATAATAAAATTTCATCATAAGTTTAGTGTCAAATTTAGTTTAATTAGGGTTCCTCATTAGGTTGAATGTATGAAATGATTCTGTTCTTCTTCTTCTTCTTCATGTTTTTGTTTTGTTTTCAGTTCTCTGTTTAGGATAATTTCTGTTTTTCATCTTTGAAATTCCATTTGTGATTTGTGATTTGAATACTCTGTAGGCACATTGTTCCTTTAAATCTATTGTGTTTAGGTTTAATTAGATAAGTATTTTATTTGCTAATTAGTTTAGTTCTAAGTTTGAATTACGTCATTAGGATTCTATTTTGGGCATTTTGATTTAGATTCTTGATACTTTCTGGTTTAGTTTTTTGTTTGCCTTAGTTTGTAAATCAGTAGAACTTCTTAGGGTTAATTGAACCAATGAAATACTTAAGGGGTCATAAAAGGGGGTATATAATTCTAAAATTGGATAAAATCCATGCTAGTAATGTTCTAGAATATGGGGCAGCTAGCCTCATTTGGTTAATACAAAGTACTGAAACCAATTAGGGACAGCCAGCTATCCATTTCTGTTAGAATATGCTCTTTGTGGCTGATGAAATAATTCCTTCAGCACATGACATCTTTGGTGCTTATATATAGTACCTTTTCCATACAGAAAAGATAGAGATTTTAGACCCTAGAAAAAGACCCTAAAAGTTCTGCATTGTTTAGCTAAAAAAATTTCTGATTTTCACAACAAAAAAACTAGAAGAAGTTCTTTGAAATTTATGGGTTCTAAAAGGCTGAAACATGGTTTAAATGTGGAAGCTGTGTTGTTGCTGCTGGATTTCTATTTTGCTTTCATCTCTACTGACTTCATGACTCATTTTATTCTATTTGTTGTATTCAGGTACTTCTTGGACCTTGATGATTAATGAAGTGCAAGCATGCTTGTCCCTTTGATACATGTATTTGTAATGTGGATTTTAGTGTTTGAAAAATGGACTTTCAGTTCTTTTACATGTGTTTTCTCTTGAGTTACCTATCTCCTTATTAGTTTTTTTTTGTTTCTTTCAGTTTTATTATAATTGTTTTGAGACCTGTCAAAGAGCAATAGCTTAGTGGGGAATTGCATATATTAAGGTTTAGATTAGTCCACTCTTTATAAACTGTTCAGAGTTTCGAGTTAGTGGATGGATTTTGTAGCTCATTTGAATTTAAGAATGTTGATTTGGGCATCATGTATACTGTCTGGATGTTGAACACACACAGTTTAATTGTTTAATTTCAGCATTACTAGAGTAGTCTTTTGTTATGAGAACTAGTATGCTTAATGAGTAGTTTAAAATCCATGTCCATATTATTATTGCTCATAGCATGTCATTAAAATATGGTTCATAATCTGGGTGTTCATGTACTTTAATGTCTAGATTTTCTGTACTATTTTGCCATGGATGATTTAGAGGAAGATAGGATTTGTTGGGGCCTCAATACTGTAGATTTTTCTCTTCTTAGAGGCAATTAGGCTTAGCCTTGGCCTATACGAGGCAGCCTGCTTAGAAATGGGCTCAACGTGTTTGTTCTTATTTTCCTTTTGCTCCTTGGACTCAACTCTGAGCCCTATTATATTCAGCATTGTCAATTCATTAGGTTTTGTATAATGGAAATGGTTCTTTTCTAATACTGAATGTTTGATCATGGGCCAAGTACTTGTCCATTCGAAACTATGGTGGTCTCTTGCCCTTGTCCCCATCGTTGGGCTTGATGTCGAGCCCAGCTTTTCTTGTTTTCCTTTTAAAAAATATTTAAATAATATTGGGCATACTGATGGCCCCGAATTCCTTTAAATAATTAAATACCTAGTATATTATCCAACACATGCTTATAATTAGTAGGGTTAGATTGAACTTTAGTTGTATTAAGCCTGAACATCCTTAATTTACTTTAGTGGAATACATTTCTCTTCTTTAAATAAATCGAGGTGTGTCATACACAAACAAAAATTCATAAGTTATAGCCCTCACATTAATATCATAACTAGTCTAGAAAACACATTTGAACATTCGTAGTTTGCTTTAGGAACGTTTTATAATAAACCATCGTGATTATGGGTACGGTTCCCGTGGCATAGTTATGATACCTAATTCTCAAATTTGGGGGTGCATTTCATGTAACTTGATCATAACAACTTCAAATATTAATAAAATACTCATGTCGTGAATCGCGGGTGCATTTCATGTAGTGTGGTTCATGGCGTGTTCCAAAACAAACAAGTGTACAACAATCATAACTTGTTCAAGAAACAATACCATAAATACTAAAAACGATTTTAAAATAATTAAAAGACGGTTATAAAGTTAAAAATGTACAATAGGTTTAAAACATGTAGTAAATCGGATAATAGGCCAATTATTAATAATTAAGCAATCGTGCTCGAACCACAGAACCCAGGAATGCCTAACACCTTCTCCCGGGTTAACAGAATTCCTTATCTAGAATTTCTGGTTTCGCAGACTTTTAAATAAAGTTGATTTTCCTCGATTTGGGATTTAAAAATAAACCGGTGACTTGGGACATCATAAATTATCCCAAGTGACGACTCTGAAATTAATAAAATATTCCCATATCGAATAATGTCACTTAAAGTGGAAAAAATCCCTTATATCCCCCTGGGTGGTAAAAAGGAGGTGTGACAGTATGGACATGTACTCCTTGATTTTGTCAAAAGCTTTCTGACAATCTTTGGTCCATCTTGTCTCGGCATCTTTCCTCAGCATCTTGAAGATGGGTTCACATATGACTGTGGACTGTGCTATGAAGTGACTGATATAGTTGAGATGTCCCAGGAAGTTCATCACGTCCTTTTTGCTCCTGGGCGGCGGTAACTCCTGAATAGCCTTAACTTTGGATGGGTCCAGCTCGATCCCTCCACGACTGACAATGAATCCCAGTAACTTTCCTGCGGGAACCCCGAATGCACACTTTGTGGGGTTCAGTTATAAGTTGTACCTCCTTAACCTGTCAAAGAACTTTTTCAAGTCTGTTATGTGATCTGCGGCCCTCTTGGATTCGATAATGGCATCGTCCACATACACCTCTATTTCTTTGTGTATCATATCATAGAAGATGGTTATCATGGCTCGCATGTAAGTAGCCCCAACATTCTTTAGACCAAAGGGCATCATTTTGTAGCAGTATACCCCCTATGGTGTAATAAAAGCTATTTTCTCTGCATCTTCTTCGTCTATCCAAATCTGGTGATAACCAGCGAAGAATCTACAAAGAATTAGAGTTCATGCTTGGTGCAATTGTTGATTAGGATGTGTATATATGGCAGTGGAAAATACTTGCTCTGTTTAAGTCTCGATAGTCAACACATACTCTGACTTTCCCATCTTTCTTCGGAGCTGGCACAATGTTGGATAACCAAGTTGGGTACTCAACCACCTTGAGGACTTTGGCATTGATCTGCTTAGTAACTTCCTCCTTGATTTTCAGGCTCATATCTAGTTTGAGTTTTCTGAGTTTCTGCTTTACTGGCAGACACATGGGATTAGTAGGCAACTTATGGGCCACTATGGATGTGCTCAAACCGGTCATGTCTTCATATGAACTTGTAAAAATGTTCTCATATTCCTTTAAGAAGCAAATGTACTCTTCTTTCTCTGTTTGTGATAAGTGAATGCTGATGCGAGTCACCTTGACGGTCTCGGCGTCCCCCAAATTTTCTGCTTCGGTTTCATCCAGGTTGGACTTAGGCTTATTCTCAAAGTTTTCAACCTCCCTTACAACTTCCTCAGTTATCTCATCTTCTTCATCTGAATCATTATCCTCATGTTGCATTGCCTCATTACATGTCACAGTCACCGATTCATCAGGAAAAGTAACAATAACGTTGTAGAAAGAAAAATATGGAAGATAATGATAAATAATAAAGAGCAATGCATTTGATTAAGACTTAAAACATCCAAACGAGTACAGCTCGATGAATCGAGCATTTATATTAAAACAAGTGAGTCTTTAAAAACAAAATTACTAAAAATCTTAGAGGCCTTGAATGGCAATAGAAATAAAATCTGTTAGGCTACCCAAGGACTCGACGGGCTCGGGATGGTGTGGCGGTCCAGTTCCTGAGAACTACTCCCTTTTCCACAGTCTGAATAGTGAGGCCTTCTCTCTCCTCCTCCTTAATTATTGCATTGCAGTCCAAGTCTTTATCCTCCAAGAACAGATTCCTCAACCCAGCTAATGCTTCTTCTCTTGCAGTTCCCCATATTGTATCGGCTTGGTGAAAAGCCTGGTCCAGATGTGGCACTGGTTGCTCAAGAGGGTAATATGGTCCACTCCATGGAGGCGACCAATCATTATACTCTTGCCATGTATACTAGTATCCTATCGTGAAGGTAGCACCGTGATATTTCAGCTGTATCAGTTTGGTAATACCCTGGAGATTCTTCCCAAGCCCTTTGCCGGGTTCATACCTAGACCATGCCAATATGCTTTTCACTTTTCTACTCCACCATTTGTCTTTCTAAACGGCATTGACACGTTCGATGTGATGACAAGTATCCCCTCTTAGACTTCTTCTATTCCCGACAACCGGGATGGCTTGACTAGTGTAAATGGGGTTACTCCCATCACCGTGAATGATCATCTCCTGATGGTTCCATTCAAAATTTTATGTCTTGATGTAGTGTGGAAGTCACAGCCCTAGCGGCATGTATCCATGGTCGACCCAACAGAAGATTATACGAGGCTAATATGTCGAGCACCTGAAATTCAATGTTGAACCAAGTTGGCCCCATTTGTAGACAGAGATTAATCTCCCCAATCATGGCCGTTTGAGACCCATCGAAGGCTTTCACGTTTATGCATCCCGCTCGTATTTCATGGAAACCTTTGCGCAACCTTTTCAGAGTATCCAGTGGACAAATGTTGAGGCTTGAACCCATATCAATCAAGACCCTGGCGATGAATCTGTCTTCAAATTGTACTATGATATGCAATGCTCGGTTGTGATTCAACCCTTCAGGTGGTAGCTCATCCTCGTGGAAGATTATTTTATGACTTTCCAGCACCTTCCCTACCATATTGGCCGTCTCTCTGCAGGTGATATTGTTGGGTTCATAAGCTTCACTCAACACCTTCATCAAAGCATTTTTGTGTGCCTCTGAATTTTGCAATAGTGACAGTATGGATATATGAGCTGGGGTTTTGTTCAAATGATCGATGATGGAGTATTCCCTTGCTTGTACTTTCTTCCAAAGGTCATCCGGCCCTATTTCAATGATGGGCTGCTTAGTAGCGGCATCCTTACTTGGTCCTCCTAAGTGTTTAGGTGTATAGATTCTCCCGGTCCTAGTCATTCCTTGTGCAGTATCGGATTCCTCCATCTTTGCCTTTCCTTTTCGCCTAGCTTCGGCAACATAATCTTAGGGTATTGATTTTGAGTCGAAACGAGGTGTGGTTGATACTGTCACCGTGAAAAGGTGTAGCCATTTCCACTTCAAAAAGGAACAGGGGTGGTCGTAGGTGGAGCTACCTCTACCTCGAATGGAACTGATATAGCTACCTCAACCACAAATGGTGACTGAGTCTATACTACAATAGGAGCAAGTGTGACTGAGGGTTTAAAGTCATCCCCTTCTCGAATAAGCCCAATTGACCCCTTAGGATCTCATTCTTCGTCCATCTCTATCACATGTATCCCACCACCCCTATGATCTGGGAGAGGGTTGTTGCGGACATTGGGTGCATCTTCTTTCGCATGTATGACCTTATTGTCAATCAGCGTCTGGATTTTATCTTTCAACATTCGGCGCTCGTCAATGGTGTGCCCTTTCATACCAAAATGGTATGTACAGGATTTGTTTGGGTTGACCCATTGGGATGGATTCTCTAATGCCACAACGGAAATAAGGGTGACATAACCGGCAACTTTCAACCTTTTATACAACTGGTCGATGGGTTTAGCAATAGCGGTGTATTATCTAGGTGGCTTGCGGTCAAAAGTTGGTCATGGTCTTGGATAATTTTGGCGAGTTGGAGGTGACTGGAAATGAGATGGTTGGGAATTATAGGTATGATAGGCAGTGGCTGGTTAGGAGTATCTGGGAGATACAGGTTGGTATGTGGGTGTTGGTGCTTGGTAAGTGGGTGGAGGTCTTTGATATGCCACCTGATTGTAATGCCTTGTTTGGGGTCTGTAATGCCTCAAAGTTTGTTACCATCCCACTCTTGATGCCTTCTTTGATTCTTTCCCCGAGTTTGATGATATCAGAGAACTTATATTTTCAATAACCATCAACCTTTTATAGTATTACGGATCCTGTGCTCTGACAAAAAACTTGTTCATTTGTTCCTCGTCCAAAGATGGTCTGACTTTGGCTGCTTCCGACCTCCAACAAGTAGTATACTCATGGAAAGTCTAGGTGGGATTCTTCTTAAGGTTCTGAATGTAGAAAACATCTGGTGCATTTTCTGTGTTGAACCTGAATTGGTCCATGAAACTAGATGTCATATTCACCTATTTGGACCATTTCTTAGGATCCTGGCTCATGTACCAGGACAAAACATCTCCCATAAGACTTCTCATAAAGAGTTTCATCCGGATCCTTTCATCCTTTCCGACCCTAACAAGCTTGTCACAATAGGTCCTCAAATGAACCTTTGGATCACCTGTACCGTCAAACATCTTGAATTTGGGAGATTTGTAACCCTCTGGCAATTCTACATCTGGCTGTATACATAGGTCCTCATAGTTCAAACCTTCTATCCATTTGCCTCATTCGACATCCTAAACTCGACTTGTTAACTTTTTGAGTTCTTCAGCCATGTTTTTGATGAGCAGGCCCTTTCCAGTGGATTCTGGTGTATAGGAAGTTGGTTGGATAGAGTTAGGTACAGTTTCCACATATATAAGGTTATTTTGGTTAGTGCCAGGTGCCTGGGTGTAGTAGTGGTCATTGGTTGAGTTTTGAAGATCGTGAATGGGTTGTGGTGTGTTCTGGGGAGTATAATAAGTGGCGGTTGGTAGGTACTGGACTGGTTGATGGTGGTGTTGTGGCGGAGTTGGTACCGGTAAAGGATTAACATTTTGAGGTGGGGTTGCATATTGATGCGGTGCAGGAGGGTTTTGTGGATGTTGGTTTGGTGTGTTTTAGGGAGGTGATGGGTTCTTTATGTTGATGTCGGGGACATTCAGAGTAAGGGATAGGTTTTCCAAGTTGCAGACCTACTCAAGCTCTTCCTTTAGCTCCAGTATCTTTTGTTCCAATCTGAAAACTAAATCATTTGGTGCTGGAGTACTCTAACCGTCTGACGTTTCTGCATTTTCCACATTCTCTTTTTGAATACCACTTAAATCGTCCATTTTAGCTTTCCCTTTGCTCTTTGTATTACTTGGAGGAGGAGGAGGTGGAGGGCCTCTAGATCTGGTGTGATACGTTGATGATGCCAATATGAGCGAACCAACTTTAGGGGATGGGAATTAAGAATAAGGAAAAACAAAAAGGTAAACAAGTCAGTAAGGGTTCTGAAATGTTTGCACTATTTAAACACATATTGTGGGAATGCAAATTCACGTCCTAATTTGGGAACCTTGTTGTGCCCGAGGTAGGCCTAGCGACAAATACATTTGGAGAGATTTAGTGCCAATAATTGCCTCATTTCATTAATGTAAAAATGAACGACCCAAAACGAAACAAAATAAGATAATGTAGCTAATGGCACTTGGCCTTATTACATTTGAAATGAAAACAAGTAAATCTAATCTACTTGGTCCCAGAAGGACCCCCTCCAGACCGAATGTTGTTGTCGATCAACTCTCCCAACTCGTGCAGGTTCAGCAGTAGGAATGCCCTTGCCAAATGCTCTCCTTCATTTCCTTCAGCGTTCTGACAGTCGGTGACCCTGTTCCTTATCTTCCCTTCCAATTCCATTAAACTGTACTCCAGATATTCTAGCCTCTAGCTGGATTTAACAACTCATTTTTTCCACTCGTTAATCATCTCCATGTCAGCCTTATGTAGCGCCATATGCTCATGTTCAAACTCTCGAACTCTCTTGCACAACTTGTTGTACTTCACCTCTACTTCAGCAAACTCATCTATGACCCAATTTCCTGGACCAACCCTTGGCTCAAAGACTCCTGATAGATTATCATCCAACCATAAGGGATAAAAGAATGAGTGGCCCACATGGTATCGGTCTGGCTTGATGGTATCCTTCTCCACAATAATCTTCAAAAGCCACATATGTTGTGCTTCATTCTTATACGGGGTGGCGTCACCCTGGAAGTTGGCTCTAAAGTGACTCATCCTAGCAACCCTTGGTATGACTTGTTGATACGCTCAAATTACACTTTAATTAAATAGTGTAAGGCAGTCAGTGTCACATATAATAACCCAACAAGGTTGGGGTCGAATCCTACAGGGAATATGGTGTGAAAAGGTTACTTGAGTAGTGTGTAACTTGACTTAAGTCGTAATTCTATTCGGTTAACGTAACAAGAGAATGATATAGTTGAGAATTAACGAGATACCTAATTTTGATATGAGAATGTAAATAATTTGAGTAAAGAAACCACGGTTGTGTGCCCTTCAATGAAATGTAATGCTATCGGTGCTAATATGATATATTTCTAATGGAAGGTTCTTTGGATATGCAAATGATTTCTAAATGACTACCCAATATTTTTCAATAGTTGGGTGGTATTTCCTCTTTATGATTTTTTCAAATATAAAAGAGTTGCAATTAAGAGCAATCAATTTATTCCAAATAAAACCCACTTATTCCTAAGCAATTCTATTAAACAAGGTGTGAAGCCTTGAGTCTTTGATATTTACTTCTACCAAACTCTAACTCACTTTTCCATGTAAAGAAAGAGTTTAATGGCACTTGTTAATGTTTGCAACCACCAACAATAAATGAAGAATGAGAAATAAATATATATCAACCAACCATTATATATATATTCAATGTTAAATATCCATTAACATAACACCCATTTAGGGTCCACAACCTTAGTATTCAAACCTAACTACTCATGCTAAAACACAAAAAGATGAGAATATTAAATGCCATAAAGCTTATAAAGTGCAAGATTCTTCACTGCTAAAGCTTCCAAAAGAGAGGAATATTGAAAGGTTGGATTGTATCTCAAAAACCATACAAGATGCCCCCACAAAATCCCAATAAATCTATTTATAGTGGGCAAAAACTTGGGACAAATTTCGGACAAAAATGTACCTCCAGGTTACTTATGCGACCACATTTCTGTAGCATAACAGACATGCGATCCGCATTCTCGTCAAAGCCATCGCATCTTTGAAACCCTAGTTCCTAGGTAGTCGTCGCAATTTGGTTATGCGGTCCGCATTGTTGATTTGCGACCGCATAATGCCATCGCATTTCAAACATCAACAACTTCTACAGGGGGTTTGCGATCCATATGCGGCCCGCAAACCTGTTATGCGGTCACATAATGGACCGCATTTCTTGCGCTTGAATTTGGCCAAACAGACTGTTGGACTTTGCGGTCCCTCTGAGCACTATGCGGTCTGCATGTTGGATTTGCGATCGCATTTTGCCTTTTTCATGTCCTTTTGCGGCTTTTTGATTTTATTTCCATGTTCTTGGGTCGTTAAGCCTCATATAATGCAAAACACTAAAATTACATAAGTATAAAAGATAATTGCATTTAAAACGAGCTAAAATCTAAGTAATTGGTATTAAATATGCCGAAATTCCCTGGCACATCAACACCCCCAACTTAAACTCTTTCTTGTCCTCAAGCAACTAAAACGACACTATCCTATTCTAGACTCCAGCTAAACGATATGAAACAATAGTGACCGTGGATGGTGTTAGTTGTCAGTACTACATGTGAGCACGTGATTTTTGTTTTACACGACAATCACTCCAAAAGAATTAAAAAATAATAACAAATGGTCCTGCTGTACAAATTGGATTTTTACATGGCCCTTTGTTAATTATTTATGATTTTTGCCCATTTTTATTAAAACAAAATACAAAAAAAAAATGTGTGTGTCATGTGCTGTTTGAACCGAAAATCTGGTTATTAAATAAAAAAAATCATAAATATGCATCTTTGTTCCGTGATTGTTGTTTTGTTCGATCTTTCCTGCTTTAAATATTTTGATATATGTGTGCAAATAATTGTATTAAGTGTTTATGAAATTTTATTTTTATTTACTTAGGTTTTGTTTTAAAAATAAAATAAAATATATATATATAAAAATAATAAAAAAGAGATGCAGAATTGGGTTTAAAAATCGGTTGGGCCTATTTTTATTTTTAATTCAAAGCCCAAACAAACTCAGCCCAAACCCCATGTAAACCCGGTCCAGACCAGCTGGCCTCAGGGGGCGTTCCAAACGACACCGTTTTAATCCAGTCCGATCTGGGCCGTTGATCTCAAATTGATCAACGGCCAAGATCAATTCCCCATAACCCACTGAGGAACCCGACCCGTTTCCACTCCGACCGACCCAAACCCCTTTTGGATGAACGACACCGTTTCCCCATCAGATGAAAGATCTGGGCCTTCCATCTTGCCTCATCCAACGGCCGAGATCAACCCACCCATCCCATATATAACCTTACAACCATACCCTGCCCCCCCTATCCGAACCCCAGCCTTCATCGTCTTCACAAGAACCCCAAACCCTAGAGCCGCCTCTGTACCCCTTCACCATGAAAGCCGGCGGCATGAACGCCGATGACCTTCACCTTAACACCCTAAAACCACCTTGACACCCTGAACATGGATCTGTAGTCCGTTTAGTTCGAATCATCCTCTAGGTCCTCGAATCTTCATTTGAAGATTCGAGCAAAACTCGATCTACACCGATCTGCCCTAGATTCATACCAGACAATCACCGGACCCCCCTCGTGACCAAACCATGCTTGGTTTGGTCCGAATCTAACCTTGGAAGCCCAAATCCCAAATCTACCATCCATGAACCCTAGAAACCCCAAGCCTAGTCCGTGCCTGTTTAAGCCAAGAGATTAGGGTCTAATGGACCTTAGTCGAAGTGTTTCTCATCCGAGAAACACTTCGTTTAAAGTCCGTTCAACCTTAAAGAAGGTTTGTTCAAGCACAAGTTGATTTTCTGTTTCTTCTTGCAAAGTTTTTAAGGTAAGTTTGTTTTTCTCCTTGTTATTCAGTACGTGTGTGGTTTCAAGGTCTGTTCATATTTTGTGTAATTTATTTCGAATTTTATCAACTGTGTCCTATCCACCTTGCCTGAACCTTTGTTGTTTGATTGAGTTTCTTCTTCTACTTGTTCTGATAATGTGTATGTATGTATTTGTTGTGCAATTAGTTGAATCTCAAATTTGAACTGATTAACTGATTCCTCGTATACAATTCTGCTTAGTCAATACAATTCGAATCACGTGTCCTATACTATTAAATGTCTGATTTTGGTTGTATGTGTTATAACTAATATAGTCGAGTCGACAAATGTCGTCAATGAATTTCAGTAGTTCAAATGTTAACAATTGAACATGTTGCCTGCCGCAACTTTGTTTGAATCAAAGTATGAATCAGTTAGGAATTGAATTTAGCTACTTATAGTTGTTAATCTGAATCAGAAATATAAAAGGATTGGTTTTGTTTAGTTGCAGTCAAAATTGGAGGGCATGTGCACTTGTGCACAGCATGTGCACTTGTGCACAACATGTGCATAAAGGCCTTTGTTACATTTAAAATAGTTTGACAGCATATGCTGTCAGATTATACTCTGCTGCCCATATCCTGCTTTAGTTTAGAAATATTAATCCTCACTTAAAAGGTAAGTCTGCCAGGGAATATCATGGGGGTTTATATACTTAAAAGTTTGAGTGGAAACTGGAAAAAAAAAGAGCACATGTGAGGGTGTTTGGTTGATTGATGAACAGGCTGTTAAAGGGCAGACTTTAGGCTTATAAAAGGAAGAACTTCCATCAGTTTAAAGAGGACAGACAGAGGACAGAGATAAGAGAACAGAGAGAGTATAGATTTGAGAGGAGAGAGCTGAAATACATACATATTAATACACACAGAACATACAGGAGACAGACACAGGGGGGATTTTTGGATAGATACACAGACAGACAGAAATAGATAGACAGAGGCATATCACAGAAAAAGGGACTGCATTTTCATCTTTGTCTCGATTCTCACTGGTCTGGATTTCCTTGTTCCATATTGTTTTCTTCTGAGTCTTGATTGAGGTTACTGGTTGGGTGGTAGCACTAGTTCACTGCTGGATTTGTTCTGCCTAACTTCTGATTCCACACTACTGGGAAATTGTTTTATTTTTGCCATTTTCCATCGGCTCTAACTGCATCTTGCACTGGGATTTGTTCTATTGGTTACCTGCTGTTACTGCTGCTGCACTTGTTGCCATTGTTACTCTGCTGACTCCCCTTTTTTCTTCAATTGTCAAACATTTCCAGGTACACAACTTCTGAAACTATATGTTGTTGAAAGTTTGAAGTTTGAAGCAGAAATAAAGAAACAAATGTCTGTTTACTTTATAATACGTGTGTTCAAAGTAGGTTGAATGCTAGTTTTGCCTGTATTTGTTTAACTACAAAACTGCAAATATTCTGTATAAATTAACATACATCTTAAGTTGAGATGAACAATTAGATAGCATTTGCTTGTTAGATCAGATGTGTTTTAAGGTATACAACCGTTAGTTTTGTTTCAGTTATGACATCACAACATAGAATCATAGCAAGCATATGTATGTGTTTTTGCCTAGATCTCTGAACTATCGAATCTGCTATATT
Organism: Nicotiana tabacum; assembly: GCF_000715075.1. NCBI lineage: Eukaryota > Viridiplantae > Streptophyta > Magnoliopsida > Solanales > Solanaceae > Nicotiana > Nicotiana tabacum. Next base: position 119,563,980 of record NC_134086.1, on the reverse strand, counting down.
CGATTCCATTTGACTTCAAGATAAGTGTACCCCAAACTAATTCTCATGCAGCGTTACGTTAACAGGGTGATAATGTACGCCTACCCTTTTTGTTAGATTACTTGTTTCTACATAGTTTCGATATGGGTTTCAATATAAATTCATTGTTTCGGAATGATGCGATGACTTTCGAGGAAAACTAATAGGCATTCTCGAATCCAATTAACAGTAATTTTGTTTTTAATAAGTAGCCAATTTCATTCATCAAGCCTAAATAAGTTAATTATAAAGTTCAAACTTCAGGTTTGTTTAATGTAAATTTAGTATGAGTTATTTGTTGCTTGCAATCTCTCTTATCAAATTAACAAAGCTTATTCACTCCTTGAAGACGAGGCATGAAATAATCCTCACCCCATAAACAACCAATTAGGCAATCAAGCAAAATTCGGACTCGTCATATACAGTAGAGATTTAGTATGTTAGTTACTTAAACAAGTAAGTTTGGTATTTTTTTCTCTTTTATTTTTTTAGAGACAAACGTAATAGAAATGTAGACGCTTCAGGATATCCTTTTCTAAAATAATGAGACGAGCCTTTCCAAATAAGAATGCAAATTGCGGGGCCCTCAATAACTAACCATAATAAATATTTAGAATTCGGGACAGGTCGTTTAGCAAATTTCATGGCCTTCTCCAAAAATAATAATGCGTTAAACTCTTTAGGCGCGGCTCGATTAAATTATATTCTTAAATTTGGGTGCGCATTGATGTGACCCGAATCCAAATCTCAACGGAGTCGAAGTGTGTTTAACAATTATGGGTGCATTGATTGCGACGTAGTTCGAGATACATTTTCACGACGTTGCAATTCTATAATAATAAATGATAATAATAAAAGCGGTTTAAACTTAGTAAAAGCACGTAAGTCATAACATGTATTTAAATCAGATATTTAGCCATTATAACAATTTAAGCGACCGTGCTAGAACCACGGGATTCGAGGGTGCCTAACACCTTCCCTCGGGTCAACAGAATTCCTTACTTAGAATTTCTGGTTCGCAGACTTCATTTGGAAAAGTCGAAAATTTTCTCGATTTGGGATTCAAGATAAACCGGTGACTTGGGACACCAAAAGCCAAACCTTTCCCAAGTGGCGACTCTGAATTAAATAAATAATCCCATTTCGAATATTGTCACTTAAATTGGGAAAACTCCCCTCGCGCATTTAACCCTTCGGGGCGGGCGCGCAAAAAGGAGGTGTGACAATGATCATACCTTTGATTGTCCTGTTTTGACCGTGAATCTTTTCCCACATGTCCCATGAACTTGTGAACCTTGAGCCTTGACCAAATTGACAAAATGTTACACTCATCTGAGTGCACTTGCATTCGACTTCAAGAACTCAACTTCTGTCCAACCTCACAATTTATGTGCCCTCACTAGAAAGAAAGTCCCAAACTCACAATATTTACAATGACAACAAAAGGGACGGATTCACAAAAACACTCATTCTCACAAAGAGTTTCAAATGCTACAACATGCCATACCATAGGCTTGCCCTTATTTTAATTCATCGCTTTATTCTAAGAACGTTCGGTTGGAGATCCCAAAAGGACTTTTTAAGCTTGTAATGTAGGTTTAGGGAAGGGTCGGATAAACATTTGGGTACAAGTGACTACACCCTCCTTGAACACTACTCGCATTTTTCTTTCTTGTTGCTCTTTGCTTCTTTTCAAACCACATAGACCTCATTGGCCCCTAATTTCCGACATTGAACCACCTTAAATACCTCTCTAATTTTCTTCAAGGCTCCATATTTATATATATACATACATCTCTTTTTCTTATCTTTTTTTCTTCTTTTCTCTTGTATTCTTTTTTTTTTTTTGTATTTTTCTTTTGGAGCTTGAATAGTTTCATATGAATATCTTAAGGCATACTTTCCTACATTCAATGTACAACCTTGCCAATTTTCGGCTTGACACCACACCCCCAAATTAGGCTTTTAACCTCATTCTCAATGTTGAAGGAGAGACGGGTTCAAAATAGGGGATTATTTAATAAAAAGGGGAAAGGTTTGTAATGAGGTGACCAAAGAAAAGGTTAAAGGCTCAAATGGGGTAACTAGTGATAATATCTATACAATGGGTAGCTGGAAAGGCTAATCGGGTTTTCCAATATCACAAAGACTGCCTAAGGTCATTTCTCCAACCAAATGTAATTGTCATTAGCATTGAAAGACCAACCGGGAAAGTTCTAGACGACAGAAATAAACACAAGAATTATTTATACAAAGACTCACGCAGATGGCACACAAACTGTTTGACTCAACATAGTTTTAGCCCTCGAGTCAACACTTGGCAACTCGAAGCTTTCATCATATTTACATTTATAGCTCTAGGTAAACATAGAGTCTAGGTAAACATAGAGTCACAGAGCGAGCTTCAAGTTCACACAGTTGATTTTTTTTTTATATTAATGGAAGGGTATAGGCTATTTACAGGCATCCATGCTTGAAACTAGACAATTACACCAAACCGGTCAAAATGTTTCATCCTACTGCCATGGTTCTACTATTACACCCTTGGAAAAGAACCCGACAAAGAAAAACCAACGGGAATTCATTGCTAACTACTAAAGATGAACATGCATCCAACTATCTACTTGTTTTTGTTTTTTTTCTTTGTTTATACAAATATAATATATGTACAAAGACAACACAAGTATATACAAAAGCTACCGAGATATTTGCTTATATAACACAAAAACATGTACAACAGTTCAAGGATTTCAAATATTTTATACAAGGATATCACACCCCCAACTGAAAAGCATGCATTGTCCCTAATGCATAAGAATGTAAGATAGAGTTTAGGGGCTCCCTGAGGCGCACTAAGCGCTATGGGAGTCGGAAGCCGGCTGAGTGATGATGGGGTCACCCTCTAATGCTGAAGCTGGGACCGATGAGATCTCGGCCTGAGGAGTGACCTCCACTGATGGAGGAGGGATATCTGGCTGACCCAATACTGGAGCTGGGGCTTGTGAGCTACTAGCCTCGCCCGCTGATGGCTGAGTGGCCGATGGGTCTGCATGGGCGGCCATATCTGCTAGCGAATGTTGTATTGCTATCTGAACAGCTGCTTCTGTCTCCTCTGCAACTGTAGGGGCAGCAACCTGCTTGTCTTTCTCCTGAGGGCCCTCATCCTCCTCGAGCCATGACTTCTCATCAGTCTCCCCCTCGTCTGTTTCCCCACCTTCGGACTCTGTAGAGTGTCCGGAATCTTCCCTAGAGGGAATGTCAATATGTGCAGGGGAAGCTGGAGTCTGGGAAGCCCCAATATTCTAAGGTGCAGGAGCTGTCATCAAAGTGGAAAAATCAAGATCTAATCCAGCCACGGACATGCCTGCTCCCTACTCTCCTTCCTTGGGCATGAAGGATGATAGATCGAACTCCAGATTTTGTATTTTGTGGAGCTTAGTCTTCAGTATGGAAACATCATCAGGAGCTTTGGCAAGCCTCCAAGCTCACCCCGCTCTATTTTTTCAATCCTACCTTATGCTACTTCAGATAATCCCCATAAGATGTTTGTTGTTGTTGTAGGGCCGTCATTGATGACTCGATAGGGGTCAATGCCTACCTAATGAGTGTGGGGAGTTCCTTCAAAAGCCGGTCTACCTTAGCATTTTCATGTTGAGCTAAGAGACAGAACCTCGAAATGGCTAGCAGTGCGACATAAGGCTGTCTAATGGTGGCCTGAGAGGTGGGTTATGGAGTGGAAGTGGAGGCCACTGTGGCCTGAGAAGAACCAGGAGTCTGGGAGTTTGATATCTCAGTATTAGCATGAATTTGGGTCTGAACCTTTGGGGGAGAAACAACTACCTATGGCACTGCATCATTAATACGCGTGATATCAATATCCTTCAGCGATTTCCCCCTCTTGTCAGCGTGTGGCATTGAAGGGACTTGCACAGCTTTACAAAGGGCTGTGATCAAGCACGAGAATGGAAGTGACGTGGTTGTCTGGTTGTCCCGGACCCCTAACTCTCAGAAGGTAATGTCACCTACATCAATTTTGATCCCCGGTCATAATGCATGAAATGGGAAGAGCTTTCTCAATGCTTATATCAGTCTCATTTCGGGACGGTATCAAGCGAGATGTGAAAAAGCTGAGCCAGAATCTACCCTCTCGTGTGAGATCTTCTTTGAATATTTTATGCAGAGGGTCAATCTAAACGGGGGTTCCCTTGGCTATCACTGAGTCTATCCAACCACGCGCACTATCTCTATTGGCCCATTTGGTGTCGTACTCCGCTGTGCCCGATTCCCAGTTTGAAAAGTATAACTTATTTATAGTGTCATTGCCACAAAGCACCTGTTTCCACCGAAACAAGATAGTCTCACAGAACACTTTATTGCGCTTGTTGTGAGGTGTTCTGGAGGCTCCATAAGATGCATAAAATTCATGCAGTAATTTTTTATTGTAATCATCAGGAAGCTCAATGAAGCACTCCCAGTTTCTAGCTTTGATGTTCTCCAGTATGTAAGGGTATTGTTCTTGTAGCCCGTTCAGACTCAGTTGTTTCTCGCCAAGGAATTTTCGTTTCGTGAGCCCTTCTCTATAAAAATCCCTAGAGCCTTCAACCCCAAACCTGAGTTGGAAATCATCTGCTCTTTTTCTTCTTGCCTCAGCTTGTAGGTCGACTAATGGCAGGGTTTCATCCTCATCAAACTGGGAGGGATGTGCAGCAGTAGGCCGGGATGATTCCGGTCGTGAATGCTTGTCCTATTGTTCTTGACGACCAGTGGATGCCCTTTTCTTAGAAGATATATGTTTCTTGGGAGCCATATCTGCAAAGAAATTAAGTGTGAGCAACATAGCAGACATCAAATAAAAACGTTACAAAGAAAGCCAAGTATGCGACAGGTTATGCGGTCGCATAACCATTATGCGGACCGCAAACCTGTCACAAAACTTCTATCTGTTGAAAGGAGATAGTTATGCGATGGGTTTTGCAATCGCATATCCATTGTGCGGTTCGCATAACCATCACAAATCTATTTGCTTGGAAAGTTCATCACACTATGCGATCACAAAATCCACCGCAAAGATGGATTTGCAATCGCAAATCAGTCGCAAACAACATGTTACAAAAAGAAAGAAACTGTTGAAGTATGTGGTGGCTTTGCAGTCCGCATATCACTTATGCGATAGTAAAGCCTCCGCAATTTGTCATCTCCCTCAAGTCACCTAGGATTTCTTATGCGGCAACAATGTGGACCGCAAATCGACTATACGGTCCGCAAAAGTCTTTGTCCTCAAGGTTTTGACCTCCACCCTCTATTTTGAAGGTGAAGAACCCAGATAATCGAAGAGGAAGAAAAAACAAACACTAAAAGAACCTAATAAAACAGGAAAACATACAACAAAATTAAACTAAATTTAACAGAGATGAAATCGGGTAGGGAGAACATACCAGGAATGGATGATTGAGAACACTTAGGAGATGAATTCAACAATTTGGGATCGTTGTTTACTCTTTCAATTTCAACTAGCCATTTTCCTTTCTCCTTTTTCTTTTTGTTTTGTTTTCTTTCTGATTTTTTTTTGTTTTGTTTAAAAGGAACTGAGTGTGAATTTTGATGTACGAAGGGGGTAGGGATACTTACCTGTGAAATTTGTGGTGGATAAGTCACCGCATAACACCTTATGCGACCACATAAGTGTTATGCGGTGGTTTCAACTCGAGTTGCTCATTAACACAATGTGGTGCACTTGTGCGATCGCATAACTGATATGCGGTCTGCAAAGTGCACATCCTCACCGCATTTCTACCATCAATATTTTCTGAACAAACTGCCCAGGTCTGCGACCACTATGCGGTCCACATAGTCAAAATGTGACTGCATATGTGTAGCAGATTTCCCATGGTGACTTTTCTTCCTTTTCACTCGCAAGTTTACCCTGTGTTATGATCTTTTGAATTACCTGCACTGTAACACACACTTTAAACTGCTCAATAAAATCTATCTAACAAAAGTTAAAATTTAAAGGACAAAAAGGATATTACCACACATGGGTTGCCTCCCATGAAGCGCTTAATTTAACGTCGCGGCACGACGAAGTTGGCCTTTCTTTGGGTTCACTCATTGGTCGGGCATGGACCATCTTTGAGAGCCAACTGTTCCACCAAGTGTTTTTTTCTATCTGTGCCAAGTAGTGCTAGACTCGTTGGCCATTTACTTTGAAGGTTTGGAGCCCATCCTCTGATTCTAATTCCACATCTCCAAAACGGGATACATCTACCACCTTGAACAGACCAGACCATTTCAATTTGAGCTTGCCCGGAAACAATTTGAGCCTTGAGTTGAAGAGCAAAACCACGTCACCTGACTTGAACTCCCTTTTCAAGATCTTTTTGTTATGGACGAACTTCATCCTTTCTTTGTACAAGCTGCACTTTCATATGCATGGAAACGGAATTTCTCCATTTCATTGAGTTGTGTTAACCTCAAATTTGCAGTTTCAGCCCAGTCCATGTTCAACCTTTTTAAAGCCCACATGGCTTTATGCTCCAGTTCTACGGGTAGATGAAAATCCTTGCCAAAGACTAACCGATAAGGAGACATAACAATAGGGGTTTTGTATGCCGTGCAGTATGCCTACAATGCGTCATCTAGCTTTCTTGGCTAGTCGGTTATGTTTGCATTAACAGTCTTTGCTAGAATATTCTTTATCTCCCGGTTGGAAACTTCAACTTGGCCACTTGAGTGGGGATGATAAGGTGTGGCCACCTTATGCTTGACGCCATATTTCTCTAGTAGCCCCGTGAAAGCCTTGTTACAGAAGAGAGACCCACTATCACTAAGAATGGTTCTAGGAGTGCCAAACCGCGTGCATATGTTTTTCTTTAAGAATGTGGTCACACTCCTTGCCTCATTGTTTGGTAAGGCAATTGCGTCAACCCATTTGGACACATAGTCCATAGCTACCAAGATATATTTCATACCACAAGAGCTTAAAAAGGAGTCCATAAAATCAATTCCCCACACATCAAAGATCTCTATCTCTATCACAAAGTGCATTGGCATTTCATGCCTCTTAGAGATTGATCCTTGCCTTTGACATTGGTCGCAAGCCTTGACTATTTGATTGGCATCATGATAAATCAATGGACAATAATAACCACATTCAAGCACTTTTTCCGTCGTTCGATTGTCCCCATGGTGACCCCAACCGGTGAGTCGTGGCATGCTTTTAGAATTGCCATAATCTCATCTTCTAGAACACACCTTCTGATGATGTTATCAGCACCAACATGGAACAAGAATGGTTCTTCCTAATAGTATTGCCGACAATCTCTCAAAACCTTCTTCTTCTAATAAGCTTCCAATCCATCCGGAATAAGGTCGCTAACCAAGTAGTTAGCAATATCGGCGTACCAAGGAGAAAAAGTGTTAGATAATGCCAATATGTGTTCATCCAGGAAAGCATCATTGATTTCAAGATCTTCCTTTGGTCTCCCTACCTCTTAAAGCCTTGATAAATCATCTGCCACTTGATTTTTTGTCCCTTTTCGATCTTTGACTTCGAAGTCAAATTCTTGCAACAATAGGACCCACCGAATCAACCCAGGCTTTGCATCTTTCTTTTCCATAAGATAGCGAAGAGCAACATTGTTTGTGTACACTATCACCTTGGATCCCAACAAATAAGCCCGGAATTTCTCAAAGGCATAGACAATAGAAAGAAGTTCTTGCAGTCACCGTATAATTCATTTGCGCTCCATTAAGTGTCTTGCTTGCATAATAGACTGGGTGAAGAACCTTGTTGTGACGTTGGACAAGCACTACCCCAATAGATACACCACTGGCGTCACACATGAGTTCAAATGGAAGAGACCAGTCGGGTATGACAATAATAGGTGTCGTGGTGAGCTTTTGTTTCAATTCCTCGAAGGCTTTGAGGCACTTCTCGTCAAACACAAATTTTGCATCTTTCTCAAGTATTTTTCACATGGGATTTACAATTTTATAAAAGTCCTTGATGAAACGCCTATAAAAGCCGGCATGCCCCAAAAAACTTTAGACACCTTTAACTGAAGTAGGTGGAGGGAGCATGGAAATGATCTCAATCTTTGCCCGGTCAACCTCTATGCCATGTTTTGAAATTTTATGCCCCAAGACAATGCCTTCATCCACCATGAAGTGGCATTTTTCCTAGTTAAGCACAAGGTTGGTCTCCTCACATCTCTTGAGCACTTGTCTAAGATTGTTAAGACAATTATCAAAAGAGTCACCTACCACCGAAAATTCATCCATGAAAACCTCTAGCAAATCCTCCACCATGTCCGAGAAGATGGACATCATGAATATTTGAAAGGTAGCCAGAGCGTTGCACAAACCAAACAGCATCCGGCTAAAGGCAAAAGTTACATAAGGGCAAGTGAATGTTGTCTTCTCTTAGTCCACCAATGCTATGTTGATTTGGTTGTAACCGGAATATCCATCAAGAAAGCAATAGAATGACCTTCCTGCTAGCCGATCAAGCATTTGATCAATAAAAGGCATATGGAAATTGTCTTTGCACGTGGCACTGTTGAGCTTCCGATAATCCATACACACCCTCCATCCGGTCACCATTCTTGTTGGGTTGAGCCCATTTTTATCATTTTCAATCATGGTCATGCCTCCCTTTTTTGGTACACATTGCACCGGGCTCACCTAAGAACAATTGGCAATGGGGTAGACTACCCCGGCATCCAACCACTTGATGATGTCTTTCTTTACCACCTCCTGTATGGACGGGTTCAACCTTCGTTGATGTTCCACACTTGGTTTACTCTCATTCTCCAATTGGATCTTGTGTTTATAAATTCCGACGGGAATCCCTCAAATGTCCGCAATTGTCCACCCAATAGCTTGCCTATGCTCCTTCAAGACATCCAATAATTGTTCTACCTGCACATTATTCAACAAAGAAGAACCGATTACCGGTAGAGTATCATTTGAGCCAAGAAATTTATACATCAAGTGTGGTGGAAGTGGTTTGAGCTCTAGTTGCGGTGGCTTAATAATAGAAGGCTTTGCGGGAGGAGTGGCTCTGTTCTCCAAGTCGAGAGAGAGATTCTTCGGAGCATAAGTGTAGGACCCAAACCCCTCGAATGCATTGACTAATTCCATATACCCCTCCATATCTTCACCATTGAAGTTTACCAAAATAACCGCCAATGCCTTACCTAGCCATTGTTCTTCCATCTTCATTTCAATCGCATCTTCCACTTCATCAACAACATCAATCACCGAGGTGCTTTCATATTCATGTGGTAGTTTCATACCCTTGATTGCTTGGAATGTAACCTCTTCATCATTCATACGGAATTTGATCTCATTCTGTTCCGAATCCATTAGTGCTTTTCCTGTGGCAAGGAATGGTCTCCCCAAGATGATAGGGATCTATTTTTCAACTACACAATCAAGGATTACGAAATCGGCGGGTAAATGAAACTTTCCCACTTTTACAAGCACATCATCAACAATTCCCACCGGTCTCCTTTTATGGAACGATCGGCCATTTGCAATCTCATACTTGTAGTCCTTGGCATACCTAACACCGCTTGATTGTAAATGGCAAGAGGCACTAAGTTGATTCTAGCCCCATTATCACAAAGGGCTCTTGCAAAATCATGCGCCCCAATAGTGCATGGAATAGTGAAAGCTCCCGGGTGTTCTTTCTTTTGAACGGTGGTTGTTGCAATGATGGATCTAACCCGGTGAGTCATATTCACCACTTCGTTTTTGGTGGTTCTCTTCTTGGTGATCAAGTCTTTCAAATATTTAGCAAAACCCGGCATCTCTTGAAATTCTTCCACGAATGGAATGTTTACCGATAACTTCTTGAGCATGTCATAGAACTTTTCGAGTTTGCTATCATTAGCCTTCTTCGCAAGTCTTTGAGGAAACAGGGGAGGAGGTCTAGGAATAGGTGGTAGAGCTTTTGGTGTCTCTTTTACCTTTTCCCTTACCTCTTCCCGATTCACTTCTTGAACTTTCAACTCTTCCGGAACCTTTTCAGCTTCAATAACCCTTGGCTCTTCAACCTCAACCTCTTGTTAGGACTCTTCTACTTCAACCACTTGCTCACTCTCTCCTTGTAGCACCTTCCCACTCCGAGTAGTAATTTCCATGATATGAGAAGTTGGACCACTCCCACTACCCTTTGGGTTGGCGATTGTGTCACTTGGAAGTGTCCCTTTTTGCTTCAGATTTTGTTCCCTACAAAGATCTCTCATTTGCATCTCTAATTTTTGAATGGATGTGGTTTGAGAACCAACAAGCTCGGTCATATTCTCATAGAAGTGTCGGACCTCTCTTGATTTTACAATACCCGTTCAAGCATACTTTCCAACTTGGAATCACTTGAGGAACCTTGATTTGAATATTGACCCTTTGGAGGAACATGAGGGTTTGAACTCCTATTTGAGAAGTTGTTGTTGTTTTTATTTTGAGCCACCTTGGTCATTTCGCCACTATTGGTTGTCTTGCCCTTGCGGGTTAGACCTCCATTGATTTTGTTGTCTTTGACCTTGGTTCTTGTTGCCTTTGATATCCTCCTTGAGAGTTGTTGACACATTTGGCTTCCTCATAATCTTCACTTGATGATGATTGCACATCTTCCACCATAATTTACCTTCTTCGTTTGGCTTTCAATGAACATTTTTGTCAACACATTGACATTGGTGGCAAGCCCTGCAATTACTTGATCTCTTTCTTGATTCTCCTTAATCATGGTGGTCAAGGAGGGAGAACCATATGCAATTCCACCTGTGGTGTCCTCTGAGTGCCAAGCTTGATTATGTTTTGCAATTTTGTCAAGTATTTGTGTGATCCTTGCGAATATCTTATCCATAAAAGATCCATCAGCTGCATTCTTGGCTATAGATTAGTTCATAGGATCTAAACCCATGTAGAATTTCTCCAACAAGATAGAATCCGGAAAACCATGATTGGGAGACCTCACCAAATATAACTTGAATCGATCCCATACCCCATGTAGATGTTCTCCCAGTACTTGCTTGAAAAAGAAAATTTTATCCCGGAGCTCAAATTTCTTACTTTGCAGGAATCATTTAGCTAAGAATGCTCGGACAAGTTCGGGCCAAGAATGAATGGAATTTGGTGGCTTATTTTGAAGCCATTTCATTGCGTCCCTAGCTAGTGAGTACTTGAACACCCTCAACCTTAGGGCATCATCTGAGATGTTGTTCTGCTTATGCATCACACACATACCCAAGAAGTTTCTAAGATGTTGCGTCGGATCATCATCAGTGGAATTCCTGTAAAACCCCTCCGCTTTGAGCATTAGGATTAAACCATGTTCCACTTTGAAAGTTGCAGCACCAACAACCGGAGGTACAATAGCATTTGCATCCTCAATGTACTCATCTATGTCCGCAAAACGATTTTCTTCCATTTCTTCCTCATATTCGGCCATGTCTTCCTATCAACACCAAGAAAAACAAGTAAAGTGTGATGGAATAGAATAATACGTAAAGTAAATCACACACTAATTAGTAATTTCAAAACCGTATTCCCCGACAACGGCACCAAAATTTGATACGCTAAAATTACACTTTAATTAAATAGTGTAAGGCGATCGGTGTCAAATATAATAACCCAACAAGGTTGGGGTCGAATCCCACAGGGAATATGGTGTGAAAAGGTTACTTGAGTAGTATGTAACTTGACTTAAGTTGTAATTCTATTCGTTTAACGTAACAAGAGAATGATATAGTTGAGAATTAATGAGATACTTAATTGTGATATGATAATGTAAATAATTTGAGTAAAGAAACCAAGGTTGTGTCCCCTTCAATGAAATGTAATGCTATCGGTGTTAATATGATATATTTCTAATGGAAGGTTCTTTAGATATGCAAATGATTTCTAAATGACTACCCAATATTTTCCAATAGTTCGGTGGTATTTAATTTCCTCTTTATGATTTTTTCATAAATAAAAGAGTTGCAATTAAGAGCAATTAATTTATGCCAAATAAAACTCACTTATTCCTAAGCGATTATGTTAAACAAGGTTTAAAGCCTTGAGTCTTTGATATTTACTTCTACCAAACTCTAGCTCACTTTTCCAAGTAAAGAAAGAGTTTAATAGAACTTGTTAATGTTTGCAACCACCAACAATAAATGAAGAATGAGAAATAAATATATATCAACCAACCATTATATATATATATTCAATATTAAACACATTAACATAACACTCATTTAGGGTCCACAAACTTAGTATTTAAAGCTAGCTACTCATGCTAAAATAAAAAATGATGAGAATATTAAATGCCATAAAGCTTACAAAGTGAAATATTCTTCACTCCTAAAGCTTCCAAAAGAGAGGAATATTCAAAGGTTGGATTGTAGCTCAAAACCCAGACAAGATGCCCCCACAAAACCCCAATAAATCTATTTATAGTGGGCTAAAACTCGGGACCAATTTCGGACAAAAATTCCCCTCCAGGTTAATTATACGACCGCATTCATGTCGCATAATAAACATGCGGTCTGCATTCTCATCAAAGCCATCGCATCTTTGAAACCCTAGTTCCCAGGTAGTCGTCGCATTTTGGTTATGCGGTCCGCATTGTTGATTTGCGACCGCATAATGTCATTGCATTTCAGACATCAGCAACTTCTACAGGGGGTTTGCGATCCATATGCGGCCCGCAAACCTGTTATGCGGTCACATAATGGACCGCATTTCTTGTGCTTGAATTTGGCCAAACAGACTGTTGGACTTTGCGGTCCCTCTGAGCTCTATGTGGTCCGCATGTTGGATTTGCGATCGCATTTTGCCTTTTTCATGTCCTTTTGTAGCTTTTTGATTTCATTTCCATGTTCTTGGGTCCTTAAGCCTCATATACTGCAAAACATTAAAATTACATAAGTATAAAAGATAATTGCATTTAAAACGAGCTAAAATCGAAGAAATTGGTATTAAATATGCCGAAATTCTTTGGCACATCACTTGTCTCCTGCCTGCCTGTCTCATAACTCTAAGGGGTGCATAAGGGTATATCCCTCTTAACCCGATCAGCACCAAATGTGGGACATCTCTGGATCTTATGATGAACTCGTCGGTGGGGAACCACTCGAACATCCATTGAACCTGGTCTTCAGTCAGCTTGTTAAAAAACTGCACCCATCCTACACCATCCTTAGGTTGATCGAACATGTCCGGAATGTAAATCATCCTTTTAGGGTGATGGAAGGCTATGTGGTTATTCCACGGCCTTCGTGGAAACTCTTGACGGTATTGGCCCCTTTGGAGATGTTCTAACAGACAGACTTGTAGCAGCAAATTGCAACCCTCGAAGAATTTGGACCTCTTCTGACAGTGTTCCAAGGCCCGGTAGATATCCGCAATGATCATAGGGACAATGGTATATGTCTGCCCCTCTATCTCATCCATTAGAGCTTTGGCCACCATGGCCAGCCTAATATGGATTCTATCCCCTTGGATTGGGAATACCAGGATGCCCAAGAAGCACACAATGAACACAAAGACCCTGTGATGAACCCAGCCTAAAAATAGCATGTTGATTATGCACGAGTGGAATACGATATTGAGCATGATTTATGCAACAATAAATAGCATGTTGTCAAGTACGGTAAGAACTGATTGAGAACTCATCATCAAAAATACGGTAAGAGCTGTTGTGACCGTATCTTTCTTAAAGGAAATCAAAAGGTATGTAGGAGTTTTTCAGTCACTCTAAATCATCATTTTTCTTCAGCCCCATCATCTTACGGAACCCTCTAGTTGTGTGATTTCCAGGTGCTATCAGACTAGGGCTATCACAAGGCAACCTAGCAAATCCCCCTATTTCTTCTAGGAGGGAAGTCATTTCTATGTCTCCAAAATGGAACACGGCCCTTTCTTTATCCCAAAAAAGAGTGGCAACCTCGATTAGCATCTTGTTTGGTTGAAGATCCAATTGTGATGGCAAATTACCCAAGACTCTTTTCACATGATTTTGATCACTTGAGGGAAGATCCCTCCACCAATCTATCAAAAGTTGAGGTATGCTACCGACCATACCAAATCTGGGAACTTCGTGCCTTATTTTCTGCAAAACAAGAGAGATTTAGCCCTTTCCCCCTCCAGGTTTGTCTATTTATACAGTAATGATTAGCATATTGGCACTTATTTCTCCAAATTAATGCACACAATCGTGGTTACGTTCATTGAAATTGTGGAAAACCCGATGGACTTTTGGACGAGGCTTGACTTAAAGGGTTATTATGCGGACAACATATTAATCCGGCTAGGTTTGACCATGATGCATGTACAATTAATCAGAGTAAGGCTGATATAGAGGTCTAGACTGGGACCCTCAAGCGGACAACTTGAGGGGGAAAGGCACAAAACTGTCGAACGCACCGCTCATCGACTAGCTTTACCACAAATACGCCTTTCCGAATTTAAAGGGTGATATATAGGAAGAGCACAAACACTTATCAAGCGTTGCTATAGGATTGATTATGCACGAGTGGAATACGATATTGAGCATGATTTATGCAACAATAAATAGCATGTTGTCAAGTACGGTAAGAGCTGTTGTGCACGAGTGGAATAGGATTGATTATGCACGAGTGGAATACGATATTGAGCATGATTTATGCAACAATAAATAGCTATAGGATTGATTATGCACGAGTGGAATACGATATTGAGCATGATTTATGCAACAATAAATAGCATGTTGTCAAGTATTTGCACGTAAAAAATGATAAATGTGGTATTTAAATAATTGAAAGATAGTTACGGGAAAAGAAAACAAAGAGATAAGTCAGTATCAAGAAATCATAAATGCTTGAAAATAAGCGGTTAAATTCAAATAAGGGGAAAGGGTACGTGGGATGGAAAATGCTTAGACTAACTCACAAAAATAATTTCGTTATGGTAAGAGCCTAAAATATCCCCAGAAGAGTCGCCATGTTGTCGCGCCCCCTTTTCTCCTCGCGGAGGTCCAGGTTTCGACATTCATGGGGGAACAACTCATTTCCTTTTGGAAATTGGGTATTTGAAGAGTCACCACCTAATGGATTATGGTGCGTTAGGGCACCTAGAGTAATTAGCTCATATAACTAGTTTGCATTACCAGAGATTAGGGTAAGGGCTCAAAATAACCTTGAGGGAAAGGTGTTAGGCACCCCTCGCGATCCACAATGGTGGGTCCCGGCCAAACTTAAACTATGTGAATTAGTCATTTTAACAAGTAAGCAGTTTAACACATATTTGCAAATAAAGGTAATTTTACAGGCTAAGTATATATATGATCAAGCAAATTCAGATAATGAAACTAAGAGGGGTTTGGACAACTTACACATGCATATGTATAGGAAAGGAATTTTAGAGAATCTAAACACATATGGGAATCGGGAAAAGGAAGTCCTAAGTTGATTAGCTTACAGGATCATACCCATGCAATGCCCGGTAATCACTCCTCAATGAGGGGCTACACGTGGCATTAGCGTGCAGGTCATCATATGCTTCTACTACCCATTACCCTACCCTTAGTGGTTATATAAGCGAGTTTAATTAACGACCCATAAGTGTGTTGCTACCCGTCCCTTCCTTATGGTCCTAGAGGAATTTAGGACCTCTAAATCTTGAAAGTTCTAAACAACCTAAGCTTTTGAAAAGGTAAAAATCTAGGCGACAAGTAAATAACATGTAGGACAAGAAAATAGGGACAAATAGTTAGAAGGCTCATATTTACCTCCGCATGTATATAGGCAAACAAACAGCACGTCTAAAATAAACATTATGAAGATGTTCAGAAATCCTAAGAACATGATATCTAGATGAATGTTACAGATTCGGGATATGTATAAAGAAAGTGGCAGAATCCTAACCAGTTTGCCTACAGGTTTTATAGCCTGTTAAGCTTAAGCAATTTAACCCAACTGTTTCCAGTTTATGTATACATAGATACTGATAATCTAAGGCTTGCCTAGGCGGGGGACTGTTTGCAATCACAATTACAGGAGATGATTAATAATTTAAGAAATTTTTCAAACTACAAACATGCTATTCTAGATGACACAGATTATAACAGGCGTTATTTTATTTTAAGACATGAAGTCTATGTGTGAGGCTGCTTAACCCTTTTCATAGCCAAATATTTATTTAGTCGAAATGGACATGTTCAATAAAATGCAAACAGAGTTCCTAAAGACATGATATCTAATGCATACAGGAATGTTAGCCTTATTACGACAGGATTATTAGCCTAGGAGCATGATCTCTAAGTGACAATACTTGTGCAAGATTAAAGAATGGGATACCTGACATATAGTATGCTGAAGCAATAAGTACGAATACCCTAAGAACAGGTTATCTAATGCACAAGTTCAATAGGGTTAAATGCAAACAGACATAACAATCCTAGAACATGGCTTCTAACACAGATTTGCAGAATATAAATCCTATAGCATGTTTTCTACCCATTTTTACCCACCTTACCATACAACTACCCTCCCTTTTCACTAGTCGCCCCAATATCTGTTTACAATTAATTATTACAGACCAATGATTGAATAAATTACATAAATAAAATATAAATTAAGCTATAGGGAGCCTAAAGTAGGCCCAAAACAAACCCTGGTGTACTAGGCCTTCAACAGTGTCAAAGGCCCAAGATTCATTGCCACATTTGTGTCCAGGTGTATCAGAGTTCCCTAAGGACCTCAAGGATCCCGGGCAGTTCTCACACCCAGACTTTCTCAAACAAAAACCGATTATGTGCTGAGTGGAAGAGCCATCCCTGATATTCTAGAGTTCAGAGAGATCTTAGGGACCTCTAAGTAGTACACATGCCAGAGGGGCAGGACTTAATAATCTAAGAATAAGTGAGAGTGCTTGACATGATTTGAAAAGAGTTTTGACAAACAGTATAGAGAGGACTCTTAGAGGTGCAAAGATTTTCTAAAAACCAGGGCTAGTTTGGTGGTAAAACAGATGGAGAGAAGTATAAAAAATACTTTGAAATTAGAACACAAGTCACAGAACAAACAGCTTCAGAAACAACTTTGGCAAACAGATTCCACACATGGAGAGAGGGGTTGGGGATACATAGAATACACCTTAGTGTATAAGCAAACAGATGCACAAACTTCTCAAGAATTTGTAGAATTAATAAGTTAGTTACATAGATTACAACAAAGACATGTTGAGGACATATAGACCTTGGACATGACTAAACACACAACTAGAGTTACCTTAAAGGGCTAGATGACTTATCAAGATCTCATTAGTAAAGCAGAGTAGGCAAGACTTAAATGAACAGACTAGGCAAGCACCACACAAACACTCATAGTTTAGATATACTAATCACATATAGAACAAGCAGAGTTCAGACATGCTGGGTGAGACAATAGGCAGGCAATGTAGTTTGGACATGCTAAGGAGCAAACAAGATGCATGCAATTACCACAAGAAAAGACTAGACATGCTAAACAAAATAGTAAGCAGAACATTATGAGTAAATAAACTAGTCACGGATTCTAACAAAAATAACTCCAACATGCCAGGTGAGACACTAGTTAGGTAGTGTGATTTAGGCATGTTGGTTACACATTGAGCCACATGATAGTAATACAATAAACAGGATTGGAAGTTACAACTAATGAACTGGAACAACAATGAAACACATAGAGTTTTGGACTTTGAATTGAATCATGACGTACTAGTTAAGGAGAGAGAATAAAAAGTATATAGCAGATATGGTGCAAATAGCTAGCCTTGGCTTACAGCCGGCTAGGTCAGTGAGAATTGCAAGTAACAGAGGAGAATAGAGAGCTTTTAATAGTGTGAGAGTATGTTGTGAACCAATGTTCGTGTCTTGAACTAAGAATAGAGGAGAGTATATATATCAGTTTAGGAGTGGAGCAGAATAAGGTAAAAGAAATCAAAACTCAACAATTAGGGAAATTACAAGATCAATCACACACAAAATCAGTGTAGTCTTCCTTTAATTAAGGACAACTACTCAACGGTTAAAGGACGGTAGTCACTTAAGGCAAGAAATCAAATCAGACCTAAGTAAAGAGGTAAACAAATCGGAGTTTAATTAAGGAAATAATCGTGAAGAATCGGTAACATTACATGCAATAAGGTAATAAGAATAATTAAAGTCGTAATCAAGGGAATAAATCAAGAATCAACACATAATTTTATAACCAAGCAAATAAAAAAATCAAAATCCAAAATAGTACTGATTTAAAGAGAGGAAAAATATCAGTTTCCACAAATAGACGAGTAGGCTAAATAAAACTTCATAAACACACATAAATTATCCAAGAGATCGACTTTGAAACCCTAGTAGAGATGAAGTAGGGTAAAAGTCACAAGATACATGAATTAGACTAAGGTAAATCATGAAAGTCAAAGCACAGAGCGTAACAATGCAACAAGTGACACGTAAAACCCCAAGAATGAAGCAAAAGTATAAGAACATTGGGGCTTTAGCACAAATCGACTAAGGTCCAACCAATATTAGCATGAATCAGTCAGTAACACTTAAGAACCACGATTAAACACTTGAAAATCAGAAAGGTTTTGAAAAGGCGAGTTCAGTAAACCCTAGTTTTTTAAGGGAAAATGGAGAATCGATTAAAAAAACCATAAAACCTTCGTGAAAACATGTGAAATAGGTTTGATTCATCTCAGATCTGGACAGATCTGAGAAGATCAAAGGATAAATATTAGGATTTTTTTAGAAAGGTAACAGAGACGAGCATAGACTTAGGAAACCATGGATTCAAGACAAAAATGAGAAATATATTACTCAAGGTCAAGCCAAATATCCTGAAACGGGCTAGAAAACCCAAAGGTGTAAACAAACCACCTAGGTCCCTTGAGAATCTCCTCAAGGATCTTGGAGATGGAGGTATCATAGCATAGAAGAGGCCATTTAGGGGCCTGAGGTGACAGAAACATCGTAGAACGGAGGCTAAGCCGATGACGACACTTAAAGATTAAGGTTTAGGTGGAGAGAATTTGAGGGAGGAGGAAACAGATGACGACAGGGAAGGGTGGGAAATGATTAGGTTAGAAGGGGTATATGGGTTTAATGAAGGTAAGAGGAGATCTGGACCGTTGATCATAATGATCAACGGCCAGGATTGGCTGGGGTATTTGGTCGGGTGAATGCAGATTGGACTAGGGTCAGATAGGATTTGGGCCTGGGTAGATTTTGAGCTAATGTGGGATTAAGAATTGGGCTGTCTAATTGGATGGGTCCAAATGGAAAGGGGCTATTTATTACACACATATTTAATTGCTAAAAAAAAGTTAATAAATTATATAAAAATAATTTTCATGCCTGAAAATTTTTAAAATAATTATTTAATATTGTAAAAATGTAAAAGGCTGTTTTTCGATAAAATAATGTAATAATGCGTGTGTGGGCTATAATTGCAAAGTAATTACAATTGCAACCTAAAAATACAAAAGTGGTTATTTGTGCAACAATTGAAAACTTAGTACAAGTGCAAATGATAAGATTAAGCCACAAAAATTATTATAAAACTATTTGTGATGCAATCAGTGATTGTTTTATAAATAAAATATTGGGATGACTTAATTAAAAATATTTTAAAATGCAGAAATTATATGAAAAATACTAATTGATGCCAAGGCACAGTTTTGAAAATATTATGGGAAAATTGGGTATCAACAACATATTAAACCGGCTAGGTTTGCCATGATGCATGTGCAATTAATCAGAGTAAGGTTTCTAGAGAGGTCTAGACTGGTACCCTCAAGTGGACAGCTTGAAGGGGAAAGGCACGGAACCGTCGACTACACCGCTGATCGACTAGTTTTACCTCAAATACGCCTTTTCAAATTTAAATGGTGATATATAGGAAGAGCACAAATACTCATCAAGCGTTGCTATAGGATTGATTATGCACGAGTAGAATATGATGTTTAGCATGATTTATGTAACAATAAATAACATGTTGTCACGTATTTGCATGTTAAAAATGATAAATGTGGTATTTAATAATTGAAAGACGTTTAAGAAAGAAAACAAGGAGACAAGTTAATTTTTGTAATAAAGGAAATCATAAATGCTTGAAAAATAGGCAATTAAATTCAAATAACGGGGAAAGAGAAAGGGTGCACATGTATTAACAGAATAAAACATGCTTAAGACTAATTCGCAAAAAACAAGTTTGTTATGGTAAGAGCCTAAAAATATCCCCAGCATAGTCACCATGTTGTCGCGCTCCTTTTTTCCTTGCGGAGTCCGGGTTTTGACATTTTGGGGACAACTCATTTCCTTTTGGGAATTGGGTATGAGATTTGAAGAGTCGCCACCTAACGGATTAAGGTGCATTAGGGCACCTAGAAGAAATAACTTGTGCACTAGTTTACATCACCAGAGATTGGATAAGGGCCCGAAATTACCTTGGGAGGAAGGTGTTAGGCACCCCTCGAGGTCCACAACGGTGGGTCCCGACCAAACTCCATTTAACCGAATTAGTCATAAAGCGATTTAAACAAATAGAGATTATTTTTAAAATGGGAATAAATGGGGTCCTAGGTTTATTAGCCTATAGGATCACTTCTGTGCAATACTCGGTAACCTTCCTCAAATAGAGGTGTTACGCGTAGCATTAGCGCACAGATCATCATATCATTTACTACCAGATTACCCTCTCCTTAATTATTACCTAAGCGTTCTAACATCATTGAATACGTATCCTATGCGTGCACTACCTGTCCCTTACCTATGGCCTAGGAGGTGTTTAGGACCTCTATTTAAGGTGGTTCTAAACTCACCTATGGTGCTTAAAAGGAGAAAACTAACCGTAAAACAAAACAAGTAGGATTATCACATAAAGGATCACTTAAGGGGGCTCATATTAACCTCCACAAATAGACAAACAAATGCACGCTATTCAAACAAGCAGTTTTAAAATGATTAGGGTCCTATAGGCAGGATATCTAAATGAGTACAGAATATGCAACAGTTTATTAAGGCGAGGTGGTGAATACTTATCAGTTTGCCTACTGATTTTTATCACTTACTGAAGTTGGTCCCGTTTATAAGCAGTCAAACAAACACATTTTTAATTGTCTTATAGGCTTGCCTAGGTGATAATCGGGCAGGATCCTATAGACATGGTATCTAAACGTTAATCAACATGCAATTATAAACCAATGATTAATTCTTAACAGACAGATTTTATATTTTAGACCCTACAGGCATGCTTTCTAAGTGCTGAAACTGATCACAAGCGTTATTTCATGACACAGAAAACTGATTTTATACATTTTCTTCTATAGACATGATATCTAAGTGTTGAAGTTGTCTTTACACTTATTTCCTATATGCATGATGTCTAAGTGTCAAGACTTGATTTTTATAGGTGTTTCCTATAGACATGATTTTTAGGTGAGTAAAAGCGTTAATTAGTTGCCAAGCGAGTTCTACAAGGAAATTCCTAGAAACATGATTTCTAATGCACACATAAAGGTTTTGAAAACATAATTATTGATGCAGAATTGAGAAACGACTTAGAAGTAGGATTTCTAGTGATGCAAAGTATTAAATTTCAGGATTTTAAAGAATGAGATAAGTCCTATAGGCATGGTTTCTAATGCATATAAGTAAACATCATCACATCAACCTATAGACATGATTTCTACCCGAACCCAACAAAATATATAAAACTCTTCCCCAGCTTTTACTAATACCTCATATCTATTTTTACAAGAATTATTATTAGACCAATATAAATAAATTACATAATGAAAATCACTATACTATAGAGAGCCTTGGCAGGCCCAATGTAAACATGGAAGCCAAGCCTTCAATCAAATCAGGAGTAGTCCATAATACATCAGATGGGCTTCTGGTGCATCAAAGTTCCCAAGGTCCTCAGGGACCCCGTGTAATGCTCACACCAGAACCTTTCAAAGAAAACAGTTTTTGTAAACAAGTTTGGAAAGGCCATCCCCAGTGTGTTAGAGTTCGGAGGAGTCTCATGAACTCCTAGGTAGTGCTCACACTGGAGGGCCATGATCCTAGATATCTAAGAGTAGGAGTTGAAAAATAGTATATGAAGTAGGAGATAGTTTTAGGAAAAGCAGTTTGGATTTTAGAAGTGAATAGAAACAGATTACCAGATTACAAGAACTACAAGCAGAACCACATTTAACAGATGGAGTTCAGACATGAACTCTAGTAGTCAAACAACAGACAGAACAGAGTCACAATCAATTCAAACAAGGTTTCACATTGCCTGGGATTGACTTAGTTCATTAGCTATTACTAGGTGAGCATATGCATATATTAAACAGAGAACAACATGCTGGGATCAAGTTACTGATCAGACAGTCATACAGAAAAGATAGAAAAAGTTGAGAGCATAAAAATCATGAATTAATCAGGAACTTGTTAAGGTAAACACATAAAACAAGATAGGGATTGAAACATTCTAGTTAATAAACAGGTGAACAAGTATCCTTGATCGAGCAGGAATATGCTAAAGTGTACTAACCATACTAACATATTGGACATGACAAATTCACAGGAGTGAAAGCATGCTAGTTAACAGGAATATAAGGGAAAACAGAGGCATATTGATATCTACAGCAGATTGACTACATAGCATATTGAATAGGATATGATAACAGAGATAGACATGCTGTTTAAAAGCAGTAAACATGAAGAACATAGGTTTAATTACATAGCATATTGACTGATAGCAGAAGTGGAGACATACCAGTTAAGAGATAGCAACAGGAAAGTAAACCAAATAGGATCCAAGAGTCTAGCCTTGGCTTTCAGCCGGCTAGACAGTGCAACAAACACAATTAACAGAAAGAATTGTAATGGAGAGTGTGTATGAATAAGAGAAAGAGTTTGTATGTGTTTTTGTGTCTTTCTATGTGTGTTCGTGTGTTTGAAAGAAATCAGAATGGGGGGATTATATAGCACTTAGCAAGGTAAAACAAATAAGGCAAAGAATATTGGAGTTCATAATAAGGCAGGCAAATAAAATCAACCAGTTAATTGGGGATAAACCCAACTAATTAGTACAACAGAATCCGAAAAACATCCCTTAACTTAGGAAGAATCAATTAGCAGCCAAATTAGAGGTTAAACAAGGCAAGAAAATCAATCAAAGACCATCTAGGAGTTGGTTAAAGCAATCAAATCCCATAAATCCAGTTACTAAACTAATTAAGGCAAGTAGTACCAATTAGAAGTCACAAATAAGGAAAATAGGTAAAAATCACAAAGAAGTACCAATCTCGGCAGAAAAATATAATTATAACCCTAATAAAATCAGTCAATCTCTTTTAATTGACAGAGATAAAAATAACGGGCAAATACCGGAACAACTAATGAAATAATCAGAAACCCTAGGGTTTAGAACATAGACAGTCGAGCAAACAAGAGTAACGGAATCAAACACTCAAATTTCTTTAGAAAAGTTTTGCGGAAACGCAAATGAAACCCTAGTTTTAGAGAAACATTAAAATCGGTTAATAGTAAGAAAAATAGAAGATTTTCGAAGAGAAATATCAGATAATCTCAAAATCATCTCAGATCTACAATCTAAACAGACTCGAGTAGAAAGAGATTAGGGATTTGAATAATGGAACGAGGTGAGAAAAATCCAGTTAAGAACTGAAGTTTCAAGCCATAAACATAAAGATAACAATACTCACAAACATAGCGATGAACACAAGGCAGGTTCATCAAGAAAATTAAGAGTTTGAAGCCAAGTCTGAGTTGAATCTCTTCGAGATTCCTTCAGATAACAACAAAATCGAATAACCAATGTAAGGGGCTGGCTGGGGCCTAAAATCACAGGGAAACCCCATAGATTGAAGGGTTTTTGGTGACGACGGCTAGGGTTAAGGGAGAGTTTGAGAGAGAATGGAGGAGGGAAGGGATTTTGGGGCGACAGAAAGAAGGAAAAATGATTAGGGTTAGGGTGTTAGGGTAATTAAAAATAGTAACAACACCCTGGACCGTAGATCTCTGAGATCAACGACTAGGATTTGATCTAGTTTTTGAGCGGTTCAGATAGGAAATTGGGTTGTGGGTATTTTAATTGGGCTAAGGGTAAAATTTGGGCTAGGTCCGAAAATGAAATTAAATTAAAAGGGGCCATTTGTTAAATATCCAATTATTTGATAAAAAATAATTTATAAAATAGCTAATACATGACAAAAAATGCTATTGGTGTATAAAAATAATTTAAAATAATTACTTAATATTATAAAAATACAAAAGGTTATTTTCTTGTGAAATAAGGTAATTGTGCACACATGGGCTATTATTGCAAAGTTATTGCAATTATAACCCTAACATATACCTATGGCTATTCATGAAATAATCAAAGCTTAGTAAAAATTATAAAATAAAGCAATAAAATTACCATAAAACCGTTTGTGATGCAATTAGTAATTATTTGGATAATAAAATGCTAAAATTAATTAATTAAAATCAGAAAAATTATGG
Organism: Nicotiana tabacum; assembly: GCF_000715075.1. Classification (NCBI taxonomy): domain Eukaryota; kingdom Viridiplantae; phylum Streptophyta; class Magnoliopsida; order Solanales; family Solanaceae; genus Nicotiana; species Nicotiana tabacum. The sequence continues at coordinate 119,539,436 of NC_134086.1, read as the reverse complement.
AAAAATATTGGTTGATGCTCATGCACTATTCTGAAAGTATATATGCATTTTGAAATACATGAGGAAAAAATTCGGTATCAACACGGTCTCGATCGGTTTCCTGGTTCGAGGCACCAACGCCTACTCTTCATCATCATTTTCTTCATCATCCGGGAAATCGTGGGCCAAATCTGCGTCAACATGAATAAATCTCTTTCATAGCTATCGAGCAAGGGATTTCTTATCTTGAGGATCTTCAGGCTTCGAAGCCCTCTTTATTTCGTTGTCTTTCCCTAATTTTGGAATCGGGGACTCGGTCTCTTCCCTGGGCGGGGTTGGCCTCATTTCAGAGACATCTCCTATGCCTGCACAAATAAGCATGAGTGAGGTGGCATCACTAATAAGATAAGAATATCAAAAACCTGAAAGGAGAACATACCATGATGTTTGGACTCCCATTTACTCCTCGACAAGTCACGCCATTTGCGCTCATCATACGAGAAGGTCGCAGCCAACTTCCTGACCCAGTCCTCAAGGTTAGGGATTGCATGTGGCATCCAAGCATCAACTGCATGAAAAGGTAAAGGCATCACACAATGCGAGAACGAAACACAAGGGGATACCGGTAAAATTCTTTTTACTTACGATGGAGGTTCCATCGCTCCGGAAATGGCATTTTGTCCTCGGGATGATGTCTGAGGTCCTCACTAGGATGAACTAGCTCATCCAGCCTCGGTCTTTGGTCTCATCATTGCTAGAAAATAAGGCTTTTTCGATTGATGTTGGAGCTTGATCAGTCCGCGGAAAAGCTAAGGCCAATACAATCTGATAAGGTGATAGAGGGTAAACTCCATCCCCTTGGCTTTGCTAGAAAAATAGCGCAACATAATCACGATGCGCCAAAAGGAGGGATGGATCCGACCTAGGGTAACCTCGTACCTTTTACAAAAATCGATCACCACTGGATCGAGGGGACTCGGTGTGAAGAGGTAAGTGTAAACACTTAAAAAACCCTCCATATGAGTTGTGATGCTCTCCTCGGGAGCCGGGATCTGTATCACGATCTCGTCCCCCCAGCCGCATTCCTTTTTCATGACCTCGAGATGCTTCTCCTTTATCGAACAGATGTACCTCGATGCATGTTCGCATCGGCTAGGAACTGCAGGGGGGTTCTCTGTCACGACCCAATTCCCAAACCCGATCGTGATGGCGCCTCTCGTGAAGACAAGGCCAGCTAGACCAAAACGGAACATTTCTTTTAAATAGTTAAATATCATAAATAGTTCTAAACATGATATAATAGCCATAATTTGCGGAAAATAACGATGACAATAGAAGAAACTATCCCGACACAGCCCAAACCGGGGTGTCACAAGTCACGAGCATCTATTAGAGTATAAATACAACTACACGGTCTGAATTATAAAAAACAGGACTGATAAACAAAGGAAGAAATGCGGTGCCGCGAACACTGGCGGTCACCTTGCTAAACTCCGATAACTTAGCCTCCGATCGGCTCAAAACCCGCTACTGGGTGTTTAAATACCTGCATCTGCACACAAGGTGCAGGGAGTAAAGTGAATACTCTAACTCAATGAGTAATAAAGGTAAATAACAACTGAGCAGTAAGAAATCACGTAAGGCAACCAACATGCTGGAGAGAGGCAGTGAAAAACCCTTTGAGAAAAATAGTGAAGTTGTGAAATCTTTAGAAATATCTTAGCTCAGTTTAAACCTCTTTAGAAAATGACTTTATCAACAGTTACGCAAATGAATGCAAAACAAATAGTGCAGTTAAGCACGGTAATCCGCCCCTCGGGCGCAACACTCAATTAATAGATAATGCCAGGCAATCAGATAGATATCACATGAAGTAGCACAACAATAGATAATGGCAGACAATGAAATAAAGTAAACACATAGAACAGTACCAGCACCACTGCGGCGTGCAGCCCGATCCATATATCGCTGCGGCTTGCAGCCCAATCCATTTATCGTCGACGGCGCTCACTGGGGGTGTGCAGACTCCGGGAGGGGCCCCTTACGGCCCAAGCACAATATCAAGTCATCTCGTGGCATCAAATCTAGGCCCTCGGCCTCATATAAATTAGTATCTCACTGCTGCGGCGTGCAGTCCGATCCAAGAGTATCCTCACAATATAGGCCCTCGGCCTTACTCAGTCAAAATTCACATAAGCCCCTCGGGCAATCGTAAAACATGATTCTCAACACAAAATATTATTTAAAATTCCATTTTAAGTGTTAGAGCAGAGTAAACATGGCTGAGTTTTGAAAACAGTAGAAAATAACATGACTGAGTTCAACTATATAATCAAACAGTGAGGAAATATCAAACAACAATCCCCGAAGGGTTCAAATAGCTGTCACTAGGCCCAAAGATGGCATTCAGCCCAAATAATGATGATAACAATTAGTTTTCAGTTAAATACGCGGTAAAATCATCAATCGGGACGGACCAAGTCACAATCCCCAATAGTAAAAGGCCCCACGCTCGTCATCCTGCACGTGTCTCACCTCAATACAGCACTACGATGTGCAAATCCGGGGTTTCAAACCCTCAAGATATCATTTAAAATCATTACTCACCTCAAACCGGCGAAATCTCTAGCTCGCGACGCCTTTGCCCCTCAAATCGGCCTCCACGTGCGTCGAATCTATCAAAAATCAGAACGAATACATCACAATATGCTAAGGGAACAAAGAACAAGCGAAAACAATCAATAAAGGGCACGATTCCCGAAATTACCAAAACCTGAGCCCCGGGCCCACGTCTCGAAATTTGACAAAATTCACAAAACTAGAATCCTTATGCTCTCACGAGTCTAACCATACGAAAAATATCCAATTCCGATACCATTTGGCCCTTCAAATCATCATTTTACATTTTTGAAAGGTTTCACCATTTTCTTCCCAAATTCCATTCCAAATCACGGATTAAATGATGAATTCAATGATAGATTCATGTACTCTAGCCAAATCAGAGTTAGAATCACTTACCCCGATGAATTTCTTGAAAAACCTTCAAAATATCGCCAAAATCCGAGCTCTCTAGGTCAAAATATCAAATAAAATCCAAAACCTCGTATTTATAGAGTACCCCTCAGATTTCAGCCACCGCGGGCGGCATCAAATCGACTGCAGTCCGCGGTAACCGGTGCGGTCCGCGCAAAAACAACCACGGCCGCACATGCCTTCCTCTATAGTGACAGACTTTAGTATTTTGACCATAACTTTCGCTACAGATGTCCAAATTGAGATATCTTTACCTTTCTGGAAACTAGACACGAAGAGCTATAACTTTCGTTTTTTAAATCACCTCAAAATTCCTTGTAGATCAAAAGATATGAGCTTCCGAAGTAGGACCAGCGGAAAGGTTCTTCACCGCGGTCGCGCCCACTTTTGTGCGGTCCGCGCGACGCCTACTGCGGCCGTGCCCGCTTTTGTGCGGTCCACACAGCACTCACCGCGGGCGCACTTATTTTTGTGCAAACCGCGTGAGTGAGTTTCGGGGCCTGCAACCCCTGTGGACCTGCTACGGCTATGATTTTTACACTAAAACATCTGGGAACCTACCCGGAACTCCCGGAACTTCAAACCAATTGTACCAACACATCCCATGACATCGTTCAAACTTTCTCAAAGCTCACAACAATATCCAATCACCAATTTAACATAGGATCCAAGCCTAAGAACTCCAAGAACTCTTAAATTATGCTTTCGCTCAAAAAGTCTATCAAATCTCGTCCGAATGACCTGAAATTTTGCACACACATCCCAAATGACACAACGAAGCTACTGCAACTCTCGTAATTTCATTCCGACCTTTATATCAAAATCTCACCTATCAACAGGAAAGCGCCGAAATCTCAATTTCGCCAATCCAAGCCTAAACCTTCCACGGACTTCCAAAACGCATTCCGATCACACTCCTAAGTCCCAAATCACCTAACGGAGCTATCCAAATAATAAAAATTTCAATCCGAGATCAAATACACATAAGTCAAATCTTGGTCAAACCTTTCAAATTTTAAGCTTTCAACTGAGACTGTTCTTCCAAATTCATTCTGATTAACCTGAAACCCAACACCAACGATTTACATAAGTCATAATACACCACACGAGGTAAGTCGTGCCCGAGAACTAGCGAGCGAAGGGCAAAATCTCAAAACGACCGGTCAGGTCGTTACATTCTCGACGTCGAAGTCCTTCTTTAAGATCCAGGCGACTGGAGCAATCTCATGGAGGGTTGGCGCTTTATCACCGGCCGGACGAGAAGAAGATGAGGAAGCCTTTTATTTTTAAGGGATTGTTTTAGAGGTTTTCACCATAATTTTGGATTATAAGATACAGAAGACGGCGGAGCTTGTCATTTTCCGACACTAAGAAGGCGGTGGAAACAGATAAAGAAAGGAAACAGATGAAGAGAGAGAGGCATAGAGGAGGTTCAGAGGTAATTTGAAGATTGAAGTAAAGTTTTCTCAGAGGTTAGACCTTATATTTATAGATGGACGGTGACGGTTCAACAATGCTAGTGGCCGACTATTACTGGCACACATTTAATGTTTTGGGGAAGCGAACTGATGGGACGTTTTGGTCACTTCGAGCGCCTACGTCACAAGGATGACGTCATCATCAAAGGATCCAAAAATCGAGGTTCAAATCGTTTCTTATCATTTTACTCTAAGAAATGCGGTGACCATCTGTATACGGTAAAATCAGGTACCCCCGATTTAGTAAGCTCGAGACGTCGCACAGAGGGCAGAAGTTTGATAAAGACCAAGCCGGGCTCGATGGCAGAATAAGAAGCTCGAAGACCTAAGTGTTCGAGGAACATCGCAGTCAAGTATGACCAACTCCAAGATAGTGTCGTTGTGAGTTTGTTATAGAAGGACAAGATTCTCGCCACGTCCCAAGATCATGGCAAAAATTTCGAAAGAGATTTGTACGAATTAGTTTAACTTTTAAAAAAATCATTATGGAAGAAAATGTTTTCATTCGCGAATAATATATAGTCAATTAATTACGAAAAATATGATCAGATATAATTAATGGGTTGATGTTAGTGAACAACTTGATCGTTATTTACGAAACTGTAATATGCTGATTATCCTAATTCGAAACTAGAAACAGAAAGCTGAAAATTAATGCGGACCCTCTTATGCATAAAATTGTAAATTTTTTACTAGAATAATGAAATCTTGGAATACTTTTAAAGAGAAAAAACAAGATACTTTTAAAGCAAAACAAGTAATCAACAGATCAATTTAAATGAACAAACTCAATTATTGTAATGATCTAACAACTTCTCAGGTTCAATCTCACCCAAACTCAAATAGTCAACCGTAGGGAGGCAAAGCCTTGTTTCCTGTTTTACCCTATTCATCTGCAGGTTTCCTTTTTCGCCTTAAATCATGACCCACAAAGAATTTTTGGAAAAGAAAAAAAAAAAAGAACAGGCTAACATGATGCTGCAACTAACCAAAAAGCAAAAGTTGTGTATCTGATACTACAATGATCAGTCATTTATATGGTTTTAAGTATTTCTACATGATAAACGGCTAAAAATTATATTTTTGGGTGTACTTTCATCTCATAACTTGTGTGGTTGAGAGAGGTTACATAATTTTTTGTAGTGAATTATGCTAATTACCCGCATTCTTATGTGTAGGAGCAAGTTGGACGAAAGATGAGCAAAAGAAGTTGATTCAGGACCAAGAGGCAAAAGAAGAACTTTGCTCGTTCACTCTCACGTGCACACGAGTGAGTGAACGAGCTAACTGAGGGGAGCTTGAAAAAAAAAACAGTGGATTAAGGCCAAAAGGCATGGAAGTGCACGAGGCACCTAGAAGGAAAAGAAAAAGAGAAGAACTTTGTTCGTTCACTGTAGCGTGCGCAAGAGAGAGTGAATGAGCTAATCTAAAAAGGTTGTTGCAAATTTGGCTTGTATTATTTTGCCTCGTGTAAACCCTATCCCATATAAATAGTCCTTAAACTCACATTTAAAGGGGGAAATTCGACCTAAGGAGGCAAGACCACTCTAAGAGCAAGGGGGAGAATTTTTCTACGAGTTTTTCACTTTCTTTTTCCTATTTCTATTTATTGGTTATGAATTCTAGTATTGTATAGCTGATTTTTTATCTAGAATTTTGATGGAACTTTTTGTAGGATAAATTCTTGTTATGTTTTTTATATAATTGAGCCGTGAAATTTGTCTACTTGTTCAACTACGTGTTTATTGTTGTTGATTGAAGAGCTCTCAATTGACTGTGCATATTAATTATTATGTATTGCTTGAAAAATGGTACATATTTAGATAGTTGTTGAACAACGTCACTCCTAACATATGTGAGAAATCAATACGGAGGGTTTGAATGTGGAATTAGAAATAACGAAACCTTGGTGTGATCTTAGTGAGCGGTAAACTAATGTCAGCTAGCGTAGTTCGAGAGAATATGTCTAGTAAATTGTGGTTGTTGCTCGAAAGAGAATTACGACACCTGAAATGCTCACGATAAATAGAGAATACTTAGGCGAAATAATAGGAGATATAGCGGGAAGGATTCTGACAATTGGCGAAATCATAACTGTAGGCCTCCTTAATCTTGTCTCAAACCCTTAGTATCTCTAGTTGTTAATTTACTTTTTAAATTTGTTAGTTAATTAGTTAGACATAAGAATATTGATATTTATAGCTTAGAAATTGTTCGAGGTTGTCTTCTTTGTGATACTTAACAGTTACAACAAAACCTTATTTCTCTGTGGGATTCGACTCCGAACTCTTAGACCGAATTATATTTGCAGCGATCGCTTATCCTTTTTAAGACTGGGCGTGATCCCTACAACATTAAAGTACATAAAGATAATGTAATTGTCTTAGGCAGGATTTAATTCACTAACCCACTAAGCCTAAAAAGGAAAGAAAGATGTACTCAAAAGAGACAGCTTTTAAATTTTTTGTGGAAATATATAATTTCAAAGAAGACTAGCCATTTTAGTTCAATAACAACATACCCACATGACATAGAATTCCATAGCTAAAGAACATAAGAGTAACAGAAGCTGAAGCATTTCAAGGTGCAATAGAGTTTGAGAGATTATATGGTTACCTGGCTTTGCAGATGAAAAAACTTCAGCTTTGGGTTGAGTTGAAATTTCGGATGCAGAATTTTTGTATCTATCGTTATGCATATTATTATTTTTGGCAAAAACTATTTATATTCGGTAGCTGAAAAATTATATAATTTTTTGTATATAACATATATATATATATATATATATATATATATATATACATTTTGTATGTTATATAGTATCCATTTCCCGAATTCAAAAGAGGATGCTCAGAGGGAGCACAGTCGTTGCGAAGAAATAGGTATTTGCTAAAGATTAATTTATTAAGTGATAATTTCTTAGATATCCATTCAGGTATTATAATACTGCTTTTTGTTGGGACTAAGGCTGGCATCCGGTCCGGGCCCGGGCCCAAATGGGCTTCGTGGGCTGGGCTCAAACCGACCCGATCTTTGTGGGCCGGGCTTAAACGGACCCAGGCTTTATGGGTTTTTGGGTGTAACCAGATCGGGACCGTGTAATAATGGCCCCAGACTATGTGGACCGGGCCGGGGCCCAAACGGGCCTAAATAGACCTTGACTATTTTTTTTAATATTTTTTTATCTAAGGCAATTTCTTGTAAAATATATAGCTTATATATATTATATATATACTATATACATGGCTTATATGTGTGTATATATATATATATATATATCTTTTTCGGGCCTGACTTTTTTTTAATTTTTTTTATCTAAGGCAATTTCTTGTAAATTATATAGCTTATATATATTATATATACTATAGCTATATATATATATATATATATATATATATATATATATACTATACACATGGCTTATATGTGTATATACATATGTGTAAACTACCTTTTTTAAAATTTTTTTTATCTAAGGTAATTTCTTGTAATATATATATATATATATATATATATATATATATATATATATATATATATATATATATATATATATATATATGTGTGTGTGTGTGTGTGTGTGTGTGTGTGTGTGTGTGTGTGATATATATAGCTAATGTATACAATCTTATATAAGGCAATATACTATATACGGCAATATACTAACTACTAAGTGTATAGTATATAAGCTATATTCGAATTTCGATATAACGTTAGCTATAAAATATATATACAATTGAACTTGGTAACAAAGTTGCAAATTAAAGTTTAAATTTAATACTTCAAATTAAAGTTCAATGACTTCAACATAATACTTCAAATTAATCTAACAAACTAAAACATTAAGTATAATACGTCTAATAATTTTAAAATAACACAAATTGTCTCAAATCAACTTAAAAGCATAAATTGTGTGTTGTCTTGTCGGTCTGAAAAGCTGACCGACTGCGGAAAAGCTGTTTCGTTTAAGAAAAAGTGAATATGTATAGCGCGTCTAATAATTTTAAAATAACACAAATTATCTCAAATTAACTTAAAAGCATAAATTGTGTGTTGTCTTGTCGGTCTGAAAAGATGACCGACTGCGGAAAAGCTGTTTCGTTTCAGAAAAAGTGAATATGTATAGCGCGTCTAATAATTTTAAAATAACACAAATTGTCTCAAATTACCTTAAAAGCATAAATTGTGTGTTGTCTTGTCGGTCTGAAAAGCTGACCGACTACGGAAAAGCTATTTCATTTCAGAAAAAGTTAATATGTACAGCATGGTACAATACTACATTTTGTGTGTTGTCTTGTCGGTCTGAAAAGCTGACCGGCTGCAAAAAAAGCTGTTTCGTTTCAGAAAAAGTGAATATGTATAGCGCGGTACAATACTACGTTTTGTGTGTTGCCTTATCTATAAATAACTGGCGCATTCTAGTTATTTTCTGCGCTTAATAATAACCAATAGCAAATATTTCCATAAAAGCAAGGTTTTTCTTTACGCTTTAACAAATGCCTGAACCCCTTTATGTGCCAAGGTGCGAGTGCGGCAAAAAATGCATGATGCAAGACTATTGGGATGATGGTGAAGCTGGACGCCGCTACTGGGCGTGTATGAACAAGTTTTATAGGGTTTCCGACGAACCTGTTTGCAATTTTGAGGTATGGATTGATGAACCCTATCAGCAGGAATACTACAAAGAAAAGTTGCAGTATCTTCATTGTTTGTGTTTGAAGCAGTGGGAAAGAGAGCGACAATCCAAACGAGAAGTTGCGGAGTTGAAGAAGAAACTCAAAGAGTTGGAAGAAGAAAAAAATAAGCTGGAAGACAAATTTAAGTAGTTAGAGCAGAGAATACTAGGCGGTCGTGACTAAACAATAACATGTACGTGTTGAGTATAGTAGTGTATCTTTATGTTTCCCGCATCATGTATTTTCATTAGTTGTACTGAATTTAAGTTATGTTAAGTTTCTATGTTTGTGTTTGTGTTGTATTATTAAAACAAAAAAGAAACGGGCCTTGACTATTTTGTTTTTAAAATTTTTTATCTAAGGCAATTTCTTGTAAATTATATAGCTTATATATATATATAAGCATTCATCACCACCAACATTATGCACATATTGACTATCCGTAAATTGTAATAAAGTATTATCAATATCAAGAATAGGAGCAGGTGGAGGGCGGGTATGGGGTTTGGGTAGGGGAGGCCGGAGAATTAGAGGAGGAATAGATTGACCACTAGATTCACCACTCTTGGATTTTCTCTTATTTTTTCTAAATATTTTTTTAAGGAATATGACATCTTAATTATAATTATACAAAGTAATTAAATAAAACAAAAAAATATAATATTAAAACTAAAGAGTTGGAACAAGTTTACCGAATTGACGAACAACTTGTTGAAATTATCGTTGAAGACTTGAATACTTCAATTCACCAACTTCACAATTTTCACACAAGTTGCAACAACAAAGTAACTAATTTTAGAAGAAAATTAGAGAAAGATTGATGATTTGGTGAAGAAAAATGAGAGAATGAGGGGGTATTTATAGTTGAATATAGAAAAAAAGTGTAATTATAAAAAGTTTGGGGTTAAAACAAAGTTGGGAGGGGGGATATTATGCTATTTTATAAATAGCCAACGCCCATTTTGGTAGCCATAAACTGTCAGATTTTTAAAGGAGATTTTTTTTTAAAATTATAGCCGTTGGACCCGTTTGGTACCGGTAGAACCGGCCCACTTAGGAGCCGGTCCCGAGCCCAAACGGTCCCGGTCCTACGGGCTTCACGTGTGAACCGGCCCACATGGGCCTCAAACCCCCTGGTCCCGGGCTTAAACAGGTAGGCCCGTTTAGGCCCACTACCCATATGGGCTCGCGGGCCTGGGCTGGGCCCGGGCCTAACCGGCTCACTTGCCACCCTTAGTTGGGACCAAACACACATGCAAGTATATGTGGTCGTCAAGTAATAAAGTGACTCGAAAGTCAGATGTCCAACCCACAGAGACTTAGATTGATCGTTAACTAAGCAAACTAAAATAAATTAATTGTCCAAGATAATAAAGAGTGATGTTCTTCTATTAGTCTACTATTGCGGAAATTAAACAAATAACAACGAAATTAATAAGAACTAAAATGGGTATGATGTGACTTTAATTCAAAGGAGATGACGATTCCAGGATTGTGGTTGGTGTAAAAATCCTATTAAGTTTAATAATCATACTCTTTAATCCGAATTATCTATGGTTGCTAGTTGACCGGATCGTTTATATGAATAACATGTTCCCATAATACTATCCGTCTATCCATAACATATCAACCTTGTATTCCTATGATATTGAATCTATCATGAACGAAAATAATACAATATTCAACTAAGCAAGACTGTTAGGTATATTCCTATCCTAACCGTGAAATCTTTTCCCGAGCCACGGGTTCAGAAACAAGCTCTCTCTAATTCTACTCTAATCTAAATACAGCTTTCCCAAGCATAGCATAGATAGTAAATAGAACTCAACTGATGGCCAGTCAATTAAGTAATTATGCACAGAATTATAGAAACAACAATAAGATGATAATCTGAATTAACGAAGATGTAATTAATAAACGTTAATAATCATGTCAACCATAACCCTAGACCGTGAAGTTTAGCTCCACATAGAAATGGTAACAAAACAACGCATCATCAAGAAAAAGTAAAGATTACTGAGTTTGATGGAAGAAATATAGAATCTAATGAATTTCTGCCTCAACGGCTGCTCTGTGCTCTCCCCTTGGTTTAATCTCAGGTCTCCCTACGTCTAAGATCTATTAAAAGTCCTCAAAATAGCATTTTTATATGTATTTATACCAAGTAGGGTCGGGCCCAGATGAAACACCCTTTCCAGCGCGAAATAGGACTCTAGCTCTGTAAAATTTGTACAAGCGCGACGCACCCTATGCGGCACCCTGCGACGCTTGTGGAGTTTATTAGTAGGCTTCACTTTTCTTGTCAGGTCAGTTTTACACTACTGTGCCGCGCCTTGCGGCACCCAGTGTAAATTTCTCAGAGTGAAATTATTTCGTCCTCTTTTGACATCCTAACTTGGTACATGACCCTCGAACACGATCCTGGCTTAATATATTGGGCTTTTACTCAGACTTCAAAGCTCCAGAATGCTCGATTTCATTCCATAACACCTACATAGATCGGAATCACTCCTACAGGGCATAAAACACATATTTAGTGCAAAATGCTAGCGATTAAAGCTCAAACTCAATTAATGTGCAGTAAATTAGAGTGTAATAAGCGACTAAAATATGTAATTATAGAATATCATCAACACCATACTTAAACCATTGCTCATCCTTGAGCAATCAAACTACACTTTATAAAGACACAACCTTTTTAAAGAGCTCTCCTAACTCATCATACCAAGAATATTTAAAATAGACTAAGCACAAGAGTGTAACATCTTCACCTCAAGTTTTGACTCACAAGTACCACACATTATTCACAACTTACCCACATACTCTAACATAGAGGTTACTAATATTACCTTTCCTTCATGAATTGAGTGCCCTCACACAATAAAAGAAAGTAGTTCCACACACAATACAATTTAAGAGCAATTAGGAACTCAAGATAGAAAGAATTCGCTCACTCTCAGAAATAACATTCATATGCCACAAAAGATGCACCATAGGCTTGCCCGTAATGTACTACTCTACTAATCGAGCTCAATCAGTCTAGGATCAAGTAGGACTTTATTTGGTTGTAATGTAGGCTGCGGGTCGGGTAGGATACATTTAGATATAATAGTGACTACACCTCCTTAAGTACTTTAATGCATACACTTTAACATTTAAAACCTCACACTCATGTCAAACCATAACTTCACCTTCACATCAATATATATTAACTCCTCACTTCTTAAAGCACATTTACATCAAGAGTCCCCACTATCAAAGAATATTTTTCACAGCAATACAACTATTCTTTTTCTTTCTTTTCTTCTTTCTTTTCAAGTGGCTCTTACTTTTTTTCAAAACACTGCACCTTTCTCCTTGTTTAATTAGTTCAACTCAAACGCCAAACCAACCTATCCACACTTTAGCTTTTACAAAGTTTATAATAATTCAAGTTCTCATGAGAGGTGAAAAGATTCCAATAGATAGTTAATTCAAATAAATGGGTAATGCTTGTAATGTGGTTGCCAAAGAAACAGGATTACATGCTCAAAGGGGCTAACTATGATACATAACAATTAGGCGAGTAATATATATATATATGGCTCAACAAAGAAGACTATATCACTTCCAAGACTGAACAAAACTACTATTTCGCTTTGCAAACACACGGGGCAAGTTCTAGACATCAAATGCAATGTACAGAATAACACAAAACCTTACACACACACATGGCACATAACTCACTCAGAATTTGACTCATCAAGACACTCTAGTCAAAGAAGTTAAGCAAAGTTAGATCATACAATTTAAAGTACTTATACAAGAGTAAAAAACTGAGCCTAAGCGTCACAACTAACACACTCACTGTTCTCAAGGCATAACAAAGTCAAGAGGTATTGCTTCAATTCAAAACATAGCACAAGGTTTCCTACTTCTAAAAAAAAATAAAACTAACTACATCCGATTCAAACAAAACCCTTGGAAAAGAACTGCGGCACAAAGAAAAACCAAGGGGGAATTGCTACACTACCTACAAAGAAAATCTTTTTGTCCTTTTTCTTTAGATATAAATTCCTTAAGAAAACTGTTTAGGAGATCCATCATCGGGAAAAGTCCATTTCTCTCTCTCTCTCTCTCTCTCTCTCTATATTATTATTTTTGACAAAAACTACTACACTAAGAACGAGTACTACAACTAAGCTAAAATAGCACAGAAACTCACCCAAACAATCTCCTCACCCCACACTTAAAATTGTGCAATGTCCTCAATGCACACTATAAATAACAAGAGGGTAAAAGAGACTCCCTGGTAGGCCAAAGGCCGAAGAATTAGCAGCTCACAGGATATTCAAACTTCTCCCGATTGGTATCCTTTGTGTGGGCACCCCACACTTAGTTCTCACCATCTAACTCGCTTTTGCACTCTTCTAATGGCTGCGCTTCCTATTCTTATAATCCTATAAAACAAAAACAAATACTACAACAATAATAAGAAAAAATAAAACTAAAAGAAAATAGTAAAGATGGGTTGCCTCCCAACAAGCGTCAGAGTTAACGTCGCGGCACGATGTGAACCACTTTCTGCCTTCGCCTTGAACTTATGAATTATACCCCTAACATGGCATCAAGCTTTCTGTTATGCTCCCGGGGTGGTGAGACAAATTTAATTGAGCTAAGCAACCAATATCGGATTCTACACTTCTTGGCCTTCAAATGAGCTATGTAATTATGTCTATCTGGCATGATAAATTCCATAATATAAGCACCTAGGTCCTCGTACGCTGGCTCAAAGGCTCAGATGACTTGATTTTCATGTCATCATCCAAACACAATATTGAAAAATGTCTGGAATGAGGATAAATACGCCTTGACTCTAGAATTGTATTACTATTTACATCCTCATATGTACACACACTAGATTCTTCAAATATAATATTATCTACTTCCTCACATGACTCTAGAGTGCTTTCCTCAACATGGACATCATTAATAAAAGTACGCTCGAATGATTGACTCTCCAATTTTAGCTCCTCGAATTGGCGTATAAGCTCCTTTTCAGTTTCACACAACTCAGAACTATTTTGTTGGGCATTAGACGCATCAACCTTTGCAATCAATTGAGCTCCCAAGTCATGAATAACAGTGCCAAATTTTTCGATCTCTTGTCCTATTTTAGCTCTTCCTTCTATTAGGCCTTGTATCCCATCTGTAATTTTCTCACGTTGAACCTCGTATATTTCCAATCTTTCAACTTGTTCCACCAGCCAAGTTTAACTCAAAATCTCCTCTTTTTCAAATTTTTCGTCTTGCTGGTACTCGCTCTTTTCATTCAATTCTTCCATATTAGCCTTCATTATCTTCATTATTGCCTTGAGAATTTCCATCTCTTTTCAACGTTCCTGAGTTTGCTCTATTAAAAATTGAGTTTGCTCCATTATTTTCCTCATTATGTCCATTATATTAGCATCATGTTCCACATCTTCCATATTGTTGATCCTATCAAACTCAGAAACATTATTAGAAAGATCATAATAAGGGCTCAGAGACGGAAAAAAAGAGTTAGGACAATCATCCCAATGGACACCTTGACCACCACACATATTACAATTATTCCACTCATAAGATTGAGATAGTGCACCTAACTCGCTTTCGGGAATATTTTGACAATTTTTTCACCAGTGGGGTCCTCCACAATATGGACAAGGATCATCAAAGTAAGAATAATCATCATTCAAACAATTTTCATTCCAAGATGTCAAGTCAAAATAAGAAAAAAAAATACTAACTAAACAAGAAAATTAAAAACTTGAACAAAAATCAACTGAAAGCTAACTTAGGAAAACAATCAATAACTAAGTCGCCGGCAATGACACCAAAAATTTATAGGGACCAAACACACACGCAAGTATACGTGGTCGTCAAGTAATAAAGTGACTCGAAAGTCAGATGTCGAACCCACAAAGACTTAATTGATCGTTAACTAAGCAAACTAAAATTAATTAATTGTCCAAGATAATCAAGAGTGATGTTCTTCTATTAGTCTACTATTGCCGAAATTAAACAAATAACAACTAAATTAATAAGAATTAAAATGGGTATGATGAGACTTTAATTCAGAGGAGATGACGATTCCAGGGTTGTGGTTGTTGTAACAATCCTATTAAGTTTAATAATCACACTTGTTAATCCGAATTATCTATGGTTGCTAGTTGACCGGATCGTTTATATGAATAGCATGTTCCCACAATACTATCCGTCTATCCATAATATATCAACCTTGTATTCCTATGGTATCGAATCTATCATGAACGAATATAATACAGTATTCAACTAAGCAAGACTGTTAGGTATATTCCTATCCTAACTGCGAAATCTTTCCCCGAGCCACAGGTTCAGAAACAAGATCTCTCTAATTTTACTCTAATCTAAACACGGCTTTTCCAAGCATAGCATAGATAGTAAATAGAATTCAACTGCTGGCCAGACAATTAAGCAATTATGCACAGAATTAGAGAAACAACAACAAGATGATAATCCGAATTAACGAAAATGTAATTAATAAACGTTAATAATCATGTCAACCACAACCCTAGAACGTGAAGTTTAGCTTCACATAGACATGGTAACAAAACAACACATCTTCAAGAAAAAGTAAATATTACTGAGTTTGATGGAAGAAATATAGAATCTAATGAATTCCTGCCTCCACGACTGCTCTGTGCTCTCCCCTTGGTCTAATCTCAGGTCTCCCTACCTCTAAGATCTGTCAAAAGTCCTCAAAATAACATTTTTATATGTATTTATACCAAGTAGGGTCGGGCCCAGATGAAACACCTTTTCCTGCGCGAAATAGGACTCTAGCTCTGTAAAATTTGTACAGGCACGCTGCACCCTACGCGGCACCCTGCGGCGCGCTTGTGGAGTTTATCAGCAGGCTTCTCTTTTTTTTGTCTGGCCAGTTTTTACACTGCTGTGCCGCGCCTTGCAGCGCCCAGTGTAAATTTCTCAAAGTGAAGTTATTTCGTCCTCTTTTGACATCCTGACTTGGTACACGACCTCCGAACACGATCCCGGCTTAATGTATTGGACTTTTACTTAGATTTCAAAGCTCCAGATTGCTCGATTTCATTCCATAACGCCTACATAGATCAGAATCACTCCTACAAGGCATAAAACACATATTTAGTGCAAAACGCTAGCGATTAAAGCTCAAACTCAATTAAAGAGCAGTAAATTAGAGTGTAATAAGCGACTAAAATACGTAATTATAGCCTATCATCACTTTTTACTTATTAGATATCCCTTCATAATTTGTGATCCTTTTTATTTTGATGTTTTTTAGCAATTATTTTAAACTATTTATCATTCGTATAAAATAATTAAAATCTGGTGGATTTGTCTTTTCTAATATCATATTTTGTACCTTTTTGTTAATTAAATTTAGTAATATCGTAAAGCTAGAGGGAGGTGGGCTATAAAATTATTCTAAAACAAAAATTTGCATGAAATGCAATCCACACAGAACGATTTCAGTGACGATGGTAGCAGCTATTTTAATCGCCACCAAAAGTAAGCACCAAGTTGCCAAATCATATGTCGCTGTTTTACTAACACTACGTCAAATTTATTTGTGGCACATTTATTTACTTTTTATGACCAAATTCTTTGTCACAAAAATTCATTTTATTGTTAGCTTTTATTGCGATTAAACCTCACCATAAAAGTAAATAAATATGCCAGAAACTAAATTTAAAGCAGGTCACCACTAGAAATGGCGATATATAGGTTTACTTTTGCTGGCGAAAAAAAGGGTCACCACAAAGTGTGGCCACTGAAAACTCCTGCCTTGTGTCTTAGAATGTGATGTTGATATTAGATGTGTCAAATGGGCCGGGTTGACCTGGGACCGGCCCGGCACAGACTGGTTGAAATCCCAATCGGCCCGACCCGGTACTTAGGGGCCCGTTGTGCTAGGTTACTGGGGTTAGGGGTTGGTCCGTTCACTTTAATTCATCCGGTTAACCGAACCGGTCAAACCCGATCAACCAAAATCCCTATAGAACCGGTTAACCGGCCCGACCCGGACCGGTTTAAAGGCTAGATTTCAATTATTATTTTTTAAAGGTTTTAGAGTCTAAGGCAATGCATAACCTTTGAATTTACTCTTTTTTTGTTAATTTACTTTGTTAAATGTAAAACTTTCAATTTGTAAGTTTGAATTTTGAAATAAATATAGCACTTGCAATTTATAAGTGCAATTTTTTTCCATCTTCATTGTATTCTTTATATTTTTACTTTATATTAATATAAATTACAATAGTTATACAAAATACAAAAAATTAAAAAAAAATAAAAACACTAACCCGGCCAGCCCGGCTCTTGTACTCGTAACCCTTACGGTTCATTTTTTATCCGGATAAATCCGAACCCGTTAAGTCCGGTAACTCCTAATCCGTAACCGGCCCGGTTCGAAACCCAGACGGTTTCTTTTCCCTACCCAACCTGGCCCGTCACACCCGTTAGACACCCTTAGCTGATATCAACCTTCACTACCAAAAATCAGGTGATTTCCGACCGAAATTTCCGACCAAATTTCGATCGTTTTTAATTGGACGGAAAAACAATGGTCGCAAATGCAGACCGACCGCAATTGGTCGCAAATTTCCGATCGAAATTTTCCGACCAATATTGGTCGAAATCGGTCGGAAAATATTGGTCGAAAATATTGGAACTTTGCTCTTTTTAAGCTACACTCCCTGCCAATTTAAACCAACATACATCCTATAATGGCAACTTACATTGCTGCCATTCAACCATGAAAACTCAATAAAATAACTAATAACCACCAACAACAACAATTAACCAACAACTAATAACCACAACCACAACAACTAATAACCACAACAACAACTACTAAAGTGTTCAATAATAATATAATCATCATTCAAATAACCAACAACAAAATATTGACAAGTTCACAACTTTGTTTAACAATACACAACATTCAATGAATTTTTTATGTAGCACCATCTTCATGTAATGTCCTAGGACCTTCATCGCCGGCAGGTGGGGAAGGAGGAGGAGACCGGGGAATGGGGAAAGCACCACAAGCAAGAAGATTGGCCAGCTGACCTTGAAGGAGATCAAATTGTTTGTCCCTCCTTTCTAGCTGACCTTGAAGGGTATCAAAATTCTTCTTTTCTCTAGCCTTGGTCTCTTCAAGCTCTGCTGTCAGCTTTGCGATCTTCTCTTCCATGGACGATATAGCCGAACTATCAATCGTCTCGCCTTGGGCGGAAGTCCCTATACCTTGCAATCCAGCCCTATAGCGCCGAAACGATTTATCTGAAAGGCCGTATGCTATCCCCTTTTTAGGACCACCGACAGTACTCAACCATATACTCTTCTCTTCTTCGTCTGAAATGGGCGGTCGCTCGCCTTGCTCATTTAGTGGCAAGCTCTGAGTGTACTCCTCCAAATTGATCTTGTAGCGACCCTTTATTTAGAAGATAAAAAATTACTAACTATATAATATTAGAAACATTTATAGTAGTTATGAAACTTACATGTGTAGTCTCTGCCCGGTCCTCGACCCATCTAGTTGGATCTGCCGGTGCCTTCTTCTTCCGGATGTGAGTCTCCATGAAGAACTCATCATGACTCATCTTCCTCCCCAATTTTTTTTCCTACAAATATAATAAACATGTTAACGAAAACTATAGCAATACACATATTTTGTTGTAAAAACAAAGTGCAATTTAAGAGATAGGAATTTTAAGTAACTAGATTCTTGAGAGAAACATAGAATAAAAAATACAACATGAAGCTGGGATTATATGGAGTCCACTTGAGCTTCACTGAAAAAAACTTTGGTTTACACACACACACTATACATTTAGATAGTGTGATTACGAATTTAGAATAAATCATCGGCAAATCCACTTATGCTTATTGTAATTATCAATTTATATAAGCTAATTGTCACTAATACACTTCTACGTAATAAAATTATTAATTTACGGTCGAATCAAACCTAACATTACTTAAGGATACTACTAAAGGACTTATACTTAGTGTAATGTCAATCTATAAGCTAATTACAACTAATACACTTACTAATTACTATAAGCGACAGAAAAAAGTCTGTCGATACTGCTGCGTCGGTAAACAACTGTTTTTACGGTCGAATCAAACCTAACATTACTTAAGGATACTCCTATATCAAATATATATATATATATATATATATTAGTTATAGTAAATATTGTTCCGACCGAATTCGGTCGGAAATATTGAGTTACAATTATTTCGGTTTTTTGTCTTGCGCGGGAAACAAAAAATTCAAAAAGCAATTTGGAATTTTTTTAATAAATAATTATTTTTTACATTATATACAAGGTTGACCAAATATTTGATCAGTTCCCGACCGAGTTCGGTCGGAAATTTGGAAATATTTTAATAAATAATTATTTTTTACATTATATACAAGTTTGACCAAATATTTGACAAATTTTCCAACCGAAATCGGTCGGAAAGTTTATTTTTTTTGCTGTCAGTCACTTTTGTTGTGTTTTGCGACCAAATACTCTTAATTCCAACCGATTTCGGTCGGAAATTCTTGGACGGAAATCACCTGATTTCTAGTAGTGCTTCGCTGTACAACTGCTACTACTTGATTTGTATACATTTGTATTTTCAAAGCAGTCAACCTCTGTTGACAATTAAGATAACAACTGTCCTTTTTAATTTTTACGTGGCAGCTGGTTTGGTTAATTCCTTTTTTCTTACTTTCTATCTTTGAATGAATAAACACAATAAAAATAAAGGACTTAAGCTTACTGTATCTTTTTCTAAATTTTATATAGCAAATAATTGAGTGCTAATCTATTGTATTCAGAATCGCCTCATTTTTTTTATCATAAGCATGCCAGATGATAGTGTAGAGCAAAATAAACTGGTGGATGGGTCAGAGAACATAACCACAACAAACGATAAACATAACTTTTACTAAAACAAACCGTAAAATATTCCTCCTTTAGTAGATCCAATACAAAGATCAAGGAAAACCAGTCCAAAGGACTAGATCCTGATTTTTATTTATGATTTCTTAAATTCCAAAATCAAGCATAAATAATAGCACCATAGTGTTATTTGGCTTTGTATTAAATTTAGTTGTTGTCCCACCAGAATTGTGATTGGAGATAATCGATCACTTTCTTATCAACTTGGAATGCTTTGGTGAGGACGTCTTCATTAATTGGTGGATCTGAGCCAAAAATTGCATTAGCAATAGTGATAACTCCTGGATTTTGACTGCTAAGTCCAGCAAACGCAACAGCCTTAGTTTTTCCAACATTAAATTGAAAATGGATGAGACCTATTGGAAAAACAAACACATCTCCAGGTTTTAGAATCTTTGTAAAGAGTTTGTTCTTCATATTTGGTCCGGGATTTGAAAGGACAAAGCCAACATAGAGAGTACCCTCGAGTACAACAAGAACCTCAGCTGCTCTAGGGTGAGTATGAGGTGGATTGAGACCATATGGTGCATAATCAATACGAACTAACGAAATGCCCAGAGTGTTGAGTCCAGGCAAGTTGCCGACGTTCACAGCAGTTACAGCTGATCCGACTTGATTTGAAGTATTTCCAGGTATGTTTAGGCCTGATTTGAAGAAGTCATCAGCATTGACAACCTTCGGATCCTTGCATATTTTTCCATTCACGAAAACTGCGTAAAAATCATTATTAGTAAGTGAAAATAACAACAAATACAAGTGAAAAACAAACAATCAAATTCGTAGTTCAATAATTTACCAGCAGCCATAGAGTCGTTAACAGCAACACAAAAATCTTGTAAAGGACTAGGGTCATATGCATGGCTTATTGAAAAGACAACAGCCAAAATGGCAACGGTTAATACAAACAACTTGCGAGCCATTGCAAATTAGGGAAAACTCTGTATATATATTGAAACAATTTGTTTATCTGTGAGAAGTATGATCAGAGAGGTGTGCCTATTTATAGATGAAAATTTGTTTGAATCAGTGTGGAATAGGCTTCTGCAGTACCAAGTAAACAATGGTGAATTTTTAAACATCTTTGTCGTGATGTTCCGTCAACAACTATAACGACTAAATCTTAAATTTTCTTATAACGCATAAATAGTTAGCAACTACTATAAAAGACTACCCCTCTAGTTTATGTGAACCTATTTTTTTTGTCCCTTAAAAAAAGAATGACCCCTTCTAAATTTGAAAATAATTTAACTTAAATTTATAATTCTACCCTTAATGAGAAGCTTTTATTACCACACAAATACTCTAGACTCATTTTTTACTTCAATTCCAAAAGTCGTCATTTTTTTCTTAAACTACGTGTCCAGTCAAACAAGTTCACATAAATTGAGACAGAGGTAATATATCATATTTTCCGCTGACTAAATTAAACCAGTTAAATCCTCCAGACCACTATGGGAATGGTCATAATTAACATTGATGAAAAATAGAAAGAGAAAGGAACGATTAGGAAGGGAAGTTGAGATATGATAGAAACTTTCCAACTACAGAAATAGTAAGATCTGAATCGCCACAAGATGTAGATGTTATAATTAAACAATGAGTTTATGAATTTTTACACTATCAGGTCACCTACTTGTTATAGCAGTTTTTGTTTTTGGTAGGAAAGGTAAGTAACATATATTAAAACATGCGTACAGGGTTGTGATGCTCATGTATCATATTACAAGTGCTAGTGCTAGCTATACTATTAGGTATACCATCCGTACATGCATAACGATGTGAGGTATCGCCTCTAATAATGTCACACTAACGATCCTCCAAAGTAGTATGGACTGCATTTGTACCATCAAACTTAAAATTGAATAGTAGCAGTTTCCTTAGGTACATTGTTAGTAACAAAACATCTATTGTCGTCTTCATCATCCAGCTGTTGTACTGCTGTAGGTGGAACCATGCACTGGGATGTGAATCCTCGCTGGTCTTCTAACACTTGTTTTGTAACACAAAAAGGTGGTTCAACAAAAATGCGCAATGCAGCAGCAGGTGGAATCCTACTTCCTAGCTTTGCAAGATTATCTGTTACATAATTCTGTTCCATGTACGCATGGGTGACTACTGGATCATGGAGTGTCCCCAGGAGGTACCTGCAATCCAAAATTAAGTTAGAATACTTAGAATTTTGGTTATCCAGAAGTGTAATTACCTCTTTTGCATCTATTTCCACTTGAAGTGGTAGCAGTCTCAGTTGTGCTGCTAGACTTAAGCCTTTGATGAGTGCTTGTAATTCAGCAGATAGACAGTTCATATGAGGAATTGGGCCAGCGAATCCCACCATCCACTCACCCTTGTGATTTCTAATAACTCTGCCCCCCCCCCCCCCAATTCCATCTCTGTCAGTCTCGAAAGAAGTTGCCCTATTCGTATTTAGTTTGTAAAAATTTATTGCAGGAGGAATCCATCTTAGATGTACTGGAACTCTATTAGAGAGCATATATGTTGAGCCTACCAAGTAGGCATGTTCTATTGCTAGATTAAAAACATTAAAGAGATTTGACTGTTGATCTTTACGCTCAAAAATGTATTTATTACAAGTAGTCCAAAGGTACCAAAGACCTGTAGCCAAAAATAGTTTTTGAGTTAACTTAATGTGGAAAAGTAATTCCTTTGTAGTTAATGAGCTTTTTCAACCAATGGATAGGGGCAGAATTCGGTGGTATGTTTTTGGTTATTTTTTGTAAACGAATGACATGCCAGTAATGTTCTGCACAAGAGCAATGGAGAAGAATATGAATTATCAATTTATGGATATTTTGGCATTTTGAGCAAATGGAACTTATTGGAATGCCTATGTAATTTAGATATTGTAGAGTCGATAGTCTATTATGGAGAACCAACCATAAGAAGCTTCTAATCTTTGGCTGCACCGGCAGTTTTCATATCCATTTGAAGTCATTGCAAGAGGTAATTGAATAATTGCTATTGTCAGTAAGTTCTTTGTACATTGTTTGCACATGGAAATTTCCATTAGTCGTGAGGCCCCATTGGATTTGATCATGTTGTTGAGCATAGATGGAGATATATTGCTTGTTTATTATTGTTTCTATCTCATTAGGAATTTCAAAACCCAAATTCTTCCAGTCCCAAGTATTATTATTGAGAATAGTAGAGACTGTGTGAGTATCATGTAATTTAGGTAATAGGCCTATAAGCATGGACCTTAGAGTTGTACCCGTCCTAAGCCATGGGTCAGACCATAGCTTAATGTGAGTCCCTGCTCCTAACCTCCAGTAGATACTCTGTTGACAGTGATGTCAACCCTTGATTATATTACGCCATGTTAAAGAAGTAGCATAGCCATGTTTTTTATGAACGTATTTATTGAGAAGGGTCATTGCCCAAAGAGTTCCTGGATTATGAAAAATTCTTTAGGCTAAGCTTGCAAGCAAGGCATAATTTTTAGTACCAAGTTTTGGATCCCTAAACCTCCTTGTATTGTAGGTGTTGTAATTTGCTCCCACTTTATAAATCTCTTTCTTGTGTCAGTAGTACCCCAAAGAAAGTTCTTTTGATAACAATTTAGTTTACTAATGACAGTGTTCGGTATATGAACATATTGCATGATATGATTAGGAAAAGAGTTTAGAGTTGACTTAATAAGAGTGATTCTTCCTGCTAAAGTTAAAAACTTAGTTTTCCATCCTGCTAATCTATTCTTAAAATTGTCTAGCAGGAATTGGAAGTCACTTTTTCGAGGTCATCCATTGAAAATTGGAAAGCCCAAATATTTTCCAAATGATTGAGTCTCCTTTATTGCAAAAGATTGTAGCACAAAACTTTTATTGGAAAGGGAGCAATTTTTTGAGAAAAATATTTTTGATTTCTCAAAATTAATTTTTTGACCAGAAATGTGATTGAAGCAATTGAGAACATCAATAATTTCATGACAGCTTTGAGTAGAGACTTTGATAGTAATATTATATCATCTGCAAAGAAAAGGTGCGAAAGATCAGGACCCTTTTTAGAAATTCTAATAGGTTGCCAATTTAGGTAGTCTACTGATTGATTAATCATACGAGAGAGCATTTTCATACACATTATGAATGTGTATGGAGATAAAGGATCCCCTTGTCGAATTCCTCGCGAAGGATTCAAATATGAAGTACGAGTTCCATTAATAATAATTGATGTAGATGTAGTTGTAACACACGACATTATTAACTCCGTGAGGGAATTTGGTATATTAAAATATAAAAGAGTTTTCCTTATGAAGGACCACTCTAACCGATCAAAAGCCTTTTCAAAGTCTAGTTTTAGAAGCATGTAGCTTGACTTGCCCTTCATTTTATGAAGATGGTTAATAATTTCCTGAACTATTATAACATTGTCAGAAGCTCTTTTCCCTTATTGAAAGCTAGATTGAGTCAGTCCTATGATCTTATAGAGTAAAGGCTTAAGCCCATTAACAATTATTTTAGTAATTAACTTATGAGTAGTATTGCACAAACTAATAGGCCTATATTGCTGAATAGTGTATACATGCTTGACCTTTGGGGTAAGGCAAATATAAGTACGATTAAGGTCAACGGGAATGAACTTATTAGTGAATATTTGCTTGCAAAATTGGATAACTTTAGGGCCCACGTCATTCCAATATTTGAGATAGAAGAACGGATGTAGACCATCCGGACCAGGTGCCTTATAAGGTTTGAATCCCTTTAGGGCCTGAGTAATTTCAATATCTGTAGGAATAGCTTGCAGGACTTGACAGTCAAAATTCTCCATGACATTAGAAGGGGCAATTTGAACATTAGAGGTGGAGAGTATATGATCTGTGGCAAATAAATATTGATTAGTATATTTGCCTATGAATGTCATCAGTGTTAAAAGTCCAATTGCACATTGTATCTTGTAAGGCAGTAATTCTATTTTTTTCTTCTTCTTTGAAGAGTAGTCATATGGAAAAATTTAGTATTTGCATCTCCCTCGTTTAGCCAATTTACCCTAGATTTAAGCTTCCAAAAATCTTCTTCTAAACGAATAATGTTACTGTAATCAAGAGTTAGTTGTTATTTTAGATTTTGAAGGAAAGTACTCGTAGGGTAGTGAACAGTAGATTGAATACCCATAAGCCTAGCTAGCAACTTACGTTTACGGGAGAATATATTTCCAAAAGTATACTTATTCTAGTGAATAGCAGCTTCTTGGAACTGCTTAGTGGTATTTAGGAGATCTTCATTAGTATCCCAAGAGGGGTTGCTCTGATGGTAAGCAACCTCCACTTCCAACCGAGAGGTTGTGAGTTCGAGTCTCCCCAAGAGCAAGGTGGGAAGTTCTTGGAGGGAAGGATGCCGAGGGTCTATTTGGAAACAGCCTCTCTACCCCAGGGTAGGGGTAAAGTCTGCTTACACACTACCCTCCCCAGACCCCACTAAGTGGGATTATACTGGGTTGTTGTTGTTGTTGTTGTTGTTCATTAGTATCCCAAATTTGATGTACTAACTGGTGGAACTGAGGATGTGTTGTCCACACTGTTTCAAACTGGTATATTTTCTTATAAAAAGGTCGTCTAGATTATAATGTTAATAATAGAGGATAGTGATCCTCGTAAGTACGAGGTAAGTATTGAACCGATGCCTCAGGATATATATTAAGCCATTCATAATTTGCAAAAATACGGTCTAGGCATTCTAAAATTGTATGTCCATTACTACGTTTATTGGTCCAAGTGTACCTGTTACCCCTAAACCCTAAATCCAACAAGTTACAATTATTAGTAAAATTATTAAACTTATCCGCTCTATTATTACTTATGGGCAGGCCTCCAAACTTTTCCCGCGCATTAAGTAATTCATTAAAGTCCTCCCCTATCAACCAAGGACCAATAACATAATTTTCCTTAAAATAACACAAGTTATCCCATAGAGTAGTTCTACTAGTATAATAATTAGAAGCATAAATCGCAGATAATAACTATTTTGGAGTCGAAGGGCATACCTGGACAACACAATAGATTTCCTGCTCGGACATTCTTAATTTTTCCACATTAATAATTGTATCATGCCATAACACCACTAACCCACCTATGAGTCCATTGGCAGGTACCTGCCACATGTTTGTAAACTGAAAATCATCTCGAAGAACAGTGTGATCCTGCATGCGTGTCTCCAATAATATTACCAAAGCTGGACTATTATTGTCTAGTAAAGACCTAAAATGTCTCCGAAACTCAGCATTGTGAAATCCGCTGCAATTCCAAATGATAAAATTCATAAAGTTAGGCGAAAAAGTGACCATTTCAGTTGGAACTGGAGTCTGTTGAGTGACAGCCCCCATGGCTGCCAGCCTCTGATTCTCTATCAGACGAGTCGTTCGAACAGTCGGAATGATGACCAAGGCATACTTCCCTTCGTCTTGGTTTGTCATCAACCTGAAATTGAGACTGCATGTGACTAACTCTGGGAGGCATTTCAGTATGATCTTTTTTTTCGTACTGCTCTTTTAGGTTGGAGAGTTGAATGCCCTTTAGCCATAAGTAATTCGTGCGTGTTTCCCTCATCTCTGCCAATATTGCCCTTAGCTCCTGATCTGTTTGCATGTCTAGTTCGTTTGGAGATTGGGGTGGTGATGGAGAAGGACTCACTTGTTGCTTCAGTAAGTCGTTTGGACTGACCTGAGTCGAGTATGGGGACCAAGGGTTGAAAGAGTCGATCGGCTGGAACCAAGGTGCATATATTTGACCCCAATGATGTGGTGGATAGAATGGAGTAGATTCATCTGGGGGTTGACATATGGGATCGGTGGGTGCATGGGATATGCCCACTGTGGCTGTTGGGATGTTGATGCTTGGTGGTCCACTATCAATGGAGTTTGAGTTGTGTACCACTACGTTTGAGCGTAAGCCTCCATCCCAAATCTCATCTCCTCCATCACAATTTCTGCCAAATGTGTCGGATTTTGGACTAGGAGGATTACCTCCTGATTGTTGAGTTCTAAAGTGAAAATCAGAGCATAGCCCTGGAGTCCCATCTCCAGCCAAGACTGTAGAGGATGGTTCGCCATGTGAGGTTGGGGTGTGTAGATTAATGGCGTCGATGGGTTTGGAAACTAAGGGCCTTGCATGATCAGATGAGGTAGATGGAAGAATTGGTTGTTTTGGTGGATTTGTTGTTTGAAATAGCTGTTGTAGTTGTAGTTGGTGTTGGTGAAGTTCGGACGCTGCATGATTTTTGGGTGGAAAAGAAAATATAGGTGCTTGTGTATTGCAGGTCTGTAATGAAGAAGCTTTAGAAGAAGAGTTGGCTTCTCCAGAAGTTGTATTAGGGTGAGTAAACGTTCCAGTAGTGTGTAATGAAGGGGATGGTGAAGTAGTGTCTTGATAAGGTTTAGCACATGGAATGTAATCATGGGAGAGTATTGGAGTTTGGGAGGCAGTAACTTTATAGCCTAATGTAGCATGCATATTATCGTGGTTAACAAGAGAGTGTAGAGATAAATTAGGTTCTGTATTATGGTGGGTAAAAGAAGTATCTTTTCCTGATTGCTCAGTTTGGGTGGCTATGTTAATAAGCTGATTACCAACTTGACGTGTCTGAGGATTGTTAATAAACGTGTGTGAGTTATTATTAGAGTGAATATTTGTTTTGGTGGGCTTGATAACAAAGGAGGAGTGAGTAGTATCAATTATGGCAGGTGTATCTTTATTGTGTGGCCCATTAGGCCCAACCGATTGACATTCCAAATAACAAAGAGTAGCGGTGAGCTCATGGACACTGGCAGGTTGAAAAATAGCTTTATCATTTTGGGTAGAGCTAGTATCCATGTCCTCTAAAATTGGGTCAAATTGGTTAGGAGTCTGAATGGGTTTGATTGTTTTGCGAGGTATCATCAGATCTGGATAGATGAAGAAGATGCTGAGAAAACGGCTTTCATTATGCCGTAGGGGATGTACTGTTATAAGATGATGCCGTTTGGATTAAAAAATGTTGGGGCCACCTATATGAGGGCCATGAACACCATTTTCCACGATATGATACACAAGGAGATCGAAGTATATGTAGACGATGTTATCATCAAGTCCAAGAAAGCCACTGATCACATGGAAGATTTGAGGAAGTTCTTCAATAGACTGAGAAGATACAACCTAAAACTGAATCCCGCAAAATGTGAATTTGGGGTTCCGCCCGGAAAACTGCTTGGGTTCATTGTAAGTCACCGAGGAATAGAACTGGATCCATCAAAGGTCAAAGCTATTCAAGAGTTACCACTTCCAAAGAACAAGAAGGACGTGATGAGTTTCTTGGGGAGACTTAACTATATCAGCCAGTTCATAGCACAATATACAGTTATCTGTGAGCCAATTTTTAAGATGTTGAAGAAGGAGGTCGCTACTAAATGGACTGATGACTGCCAAAAGGCCTTCGATAAAATCAAGGAGTACTTGTCAACACCACCAGACTTGGTCCTGCCCGAGCTAGGTAGACCTCTATTACTCTACCTCGCAGTATTGGATAGAGCATTCGGTTGTGTTTTAGGGTAACATGATGAAACGAGGAGGAAGGAACAAGCCATTTATTACCTCAGTAAGAAGTTCACCCCGTACGAGGCCCAGTATTCTTTGTTAGAACGCACCTGTTGTGCTTTAACTTGGGTAGCTCAGAAGTTGAGACACTACTTCTATGCCTATACTACATATCTCATATCAAGGATGGATTCTTTGAAGTACATCTTCCAGAAGCCCATGCCCATTGGAAAGCTAGCCAAGTGGCAAATCTTGTTGAGTGAATTTGACATTGTCTACGTAACTCAGAAGGCAATCATGGTACAGGTACTAGCAGATCATCTTGCTGAAAACCCCGTGGATGGAGAATACGAACCCCTGAAAATGTATTTTCCTGACGAAGAGGTATCATTCATAGGAGAAGATATTGCAGAATCCTATGTCGGTTAGAGAATGTTTTTCGATGGAGCAGCAAACTTCAAGGGAGTTGGCATAGGAGCAGTCCTCGTATCGGAAACCGGTCAACATTATCCGGTGTCCGCCAAACTCAGATTCCCGTGCACCAACAACATGGCTGAGTATGAAGACTGCATCTTAGGTTTCAAAATGGCCATCGACATGAACATTCAAGAGTTGCTAGTCATGGGGGATTCAGACTTGCTTATACATCAGGTCCGAGAAGAATGGGAAACCAAGAACATCAAGATACTCCCTTATCTGCATCATGTACAGGAATTGAGAAAGAGGTTCACAAAGACGAAATTACAATATGTTCCCAGAATCCAGAATGAGTTCGCCGATGCATTGGCCACCCTATCATCCATGATACAACATCCAGACAAGAACTTTATTGATCCCATTCCGATAAAGATCTATGATCAGCCAGCTTACTGTGCTCATGTCGGAGAAGAAGCATATGGAAAGCCTTGGTTTCATGATATCAAGGAATATTTGGCAAAATGAGAATACCCAGAACTTTCGAACACTACTCAGAAGTGCACACTTCGAAGGTTGTCCAACAATTTCTTTCACAATGGAGGAATCCTATATAGGAGGACTCCTGATTTGGGATTACTAAGGTGTGTAAACGTGAAGGAAGCATCTAAACTACTAGAAGAAATCCATGCTGTGACCTGCGGCCCACATATGAACGGTTTTGTCTTAGCAAAGAAGATACTCTGTGTTGGTTACTTTTGGATGACTATGGAGACAAACTGTATCCCATATGTTCGGAAATGCCACCACTATCAGATACATGCAGACATGATAAAGGTACCTCCAAGCGAGCTTAACACAACAAGCTCATCGTGGTCATTCGCTGCTTGGGGAATGGATGTTATTGGACCAATCGAGCCTGCCACCTTCAACGGGCACAGGTTTATCCTAGTAGATATCGACTATTTCACCAAATGGGTCAAAGTAGCATCTTACAAAGCAGTGACTAAGAAAGTCGTGGTAGACTTCGTCCACGACCATATCGTTTGTCGGTTCGCGATTCCGGAATCAATCATCACTGATAATGGTTCCAATCTCAACAATGACCTGATGAAAGCCATGTGTGAAATCTTCAAGATCAAACACAAGAACTCTATAGCCTACAGACCTCAGATGAAAAAGCAGTAGAAGCCGCCAATAAGAATGTCAAGAAGATACTAAGGAAAATGATAGAGAAACATAAGCAGTGGCACGAGAAACTATCATTTGCTTTATTGGGATACCGCACCACAATCCACACATCAACCGGGCCAACCCCCTATATGCTGGTTTATGGTACAGAAGCCGTCATTCCAGCCGAGGTGGAAATTCCCTCATTAAGAATCATACAAGAAGCAAAGCTAGACGATGCAGAATGGGTAAAGAATCGTTACGAGCAACTAGATCTTATAAATGGAAAGAGAATGAATGCAGTTTGTCACGGTCAACTTTATCAGAACAAGATGTCCAAAGCCTTCAACAAAAGAGTCAAGCCAAGACAGTTCACACCGGGGAAGCTGGTATTGAAGAAAATTTTCCCGCATCAAGATGAAGCCAAAGGGAAATTCTCTCCCAACTAGCAGGGTCCGTACATGGTTCACCGGGTTCTAATAGGAGGAGCCCTCATACTTGTGGAAATGGACGGAAAAGTTTGGCCAAAGCTGATCAATTCAGATGCAGTCAAGCACTACTATGTGTAATCTTTATGCTTTCCTTTATAATGTAATTTGAACTACGCCTGACCTGATTCTCGTTTAAGAGGGGATACATAGGCAGCCCTATGTGTTTGGTCACAATTCAACAAAACTTTCATTTCCCTCCGCAATTGGAAACTGGGGCAGAATTTTGAGGAGGACCCTCAAAATTTCGAAGTTAATTTCAGCCAATCATCGCTAGCAGCAGTCAGAAGCAACAACCTAGTAAACTGGGGCAGAATTTTAAGGAGGACCCTTAATATTCTGTAACAAGGAAGGTTGCAATGTCTTGGACCACATCACAGTCGCCGGTTCATCTAAAAGTTGTTCTTGATTATACACTTATGTCATATTTTTTACAAAATCATGCATGTTTATTTCTGAAATCGCTTTGTTTAGCAATGCTACCCCAATGATACGTACAATATCACCAGATCAAAGATGAGTAGGTCAAACAGAGCCAACGGGGATACAAACTAACCTCCCCCTTTACAAAACTCACGATTTTTCTTTGGATGCAGACACTTGAGTTGCAAAATCATCAAATATACTCTATACTCACGAGACTCACATTGCTCAGAAATATGACTCTTAGAACCGTTGCACTTACTCACAATTGCTATCCGCACGCAGTGTCCCCGGTAGACACAATATCCCCAACATTCGAAATATCGCGATCCACTATCAGCTAAGAAAATTCTATTATTATTTGCCTTTACTTCCTGTATAAGGCTACCATTCTGCCTTCCGAGACTAAGCTCTATCTCCATCTGCATTTCCGCATTGCATAAGGCTACCATTCTGCCTTCCGAGATGAAGCTCTGTCTCCATCTGCATTTCTGCATTGCATAAGGCTACCATTCTGCCTTCCGAGGTTAAGCTCTACCTCCATCTGCATTTCTGCATTGCATAAGGCTACTATTCTGCCTTCTGAGGTTAAGCTCTACCTCCATCTGCATTTCTGCATTGCATAAGGCTACCATTCTGCCTTCCAAGGTTAAGCTCTACCTCAATCTGCATTTCTGCATTGCATAAGGCTACCATTATGCCTTCCGATGTTAAGCTCTACCTCCATCTGCATTTCTGCATTGCATAAGGCTACCATTCTACCTTCCGAGGTTAAGCTCTACCTCCATCTGCATTTCTGCATTGCATAAGGCTACTATTCTGCCTTCCGAGACTAAACGCTATCTTCATTTGCATTGGCTGAAAGATCGCCACCTCCATATTTGCATGGCTGAAAGATCGCCACCTTATTTACATTTGCATTGCTGAAAGATCGCCACCTCCACATTTGCATGGCTTAAAGATCACCACTTTATTTACATTTTCATTGGCTGAAAGATCGCCACCTTATTTACATTTGCATTGGCTGAAGGATCGCCATTTTATCTACGTTTGCATTGGCTGAAAGATCGCCACCTCTATATTTGCATCTCATGGGCTAAAAGATCTCCACATGTTGCATTTTATGGGCTGAAAGATCGCCAAATTGTCCAAAGGCGTCAATGTTTGGAGGCACCATTTTCATAGCCCGAGAACACCATGCCATGGCCAGAGGACCCCCCCTTTTCCTTTTTAATCTCTTGCATATCATTATTCAAAGGCATCATGGTTCAGAGGCATCATTATCATAGCCCGAGAGCATCATTTCATGGCCTGTGAATCCTTTATCATACGCTTCATGGCCCAGGACACCATGGTCTGAGGACGTCATCCTAACCGTCCGAGGACAAACATTCATTGTCTGATGGGAATTTGCATCATGATTAATTTTACGCACAATATATGCTTGTATTGTTTATTTGTAGGTAAACCGGCGAGCAACGACCATATCAGCAGGAGAGATCCCCCTCCAGTTCCCGCATCCCTATCAGATTTCATCCATCCACCCCAACCTGAATATTGTGTCCGTTCTTGAAAGTCTCCATCAAGCCTACTCCTCCGACGGATCCTGAACTACATATGGCCTGATTCCTAAAAAACCAGGGATATGTAGGCAGATCAAAAGCCAGAGTACGACCTATGTCTCCTCGAACCCTTTCGTTTGGTCAAAATTGGTCATCACATCTTTACCCGACAACTCTTCATCCTTCCCGGGTAAAGAGGGCAGTTGTTGATACCCAATTTTTTCCTGTATATTTTAATATACAAAATACTTTCAAAATAGCATGAATATGCATATATAAGTATGTCCCAAGGTTTTAATATTTTTTCTCTTAATTTTAAGGATTTTTAAATCAATTTATTGCCTTATTTTAGCAAGAAAAATCCAATAATTGTTCCCAAAATTATCATTTTGGTGATTCATCTATTGGATTCTCATATATGTATTAAATATAGCTAACATATTTTTTGCATATTGTTAATAAATTTATTTAGTATTTTTAAAGCTAAATTGCACGTAATTGTGATATTATTCTTTTTAAGATTTAATGGTGTTTATATTTATAAAATTAACTTAAGTATTTTTAATTGGATAATTATGTTTTATTAATAATTTTAGTACCTTTAATTTACTCGCAAAATTTATTTTACTATTATTTATAAATTAAACAAGGAAAAAAGTGGCTATTTAAATGTTAGCCCATTTCATTTCAATTTTGGCAAGATTTGAACCCCTAATTAAACCCAATCTCAAACCCAATTATCCAGCCCAAATCCTAAATCTACCCGACCTACAACCCGTTTGAATAACCCGCCCGGATCCCCATTTAATCTAGGTCGTTGATCAAAATGATCAATGGCCACCATTCACCCTTCCTAAATTAAACCAAATGACCCCCCAAAACCCCTCTCATTTCCTTCACTCAATCGACTCTCTCTCTCTCTCTATCTCTCTATCTTTGGTTCTCTCTAGAACCTTCCCCTTTCCCCTTCTCTCCGATGAGTATCATCCATCTTCTCCGGCCATCTCCTGGCCTGAATCTATGGTGGTCTCACCACCTACCAACCTTCCATGGTGCATACACGCTCGTTTGCTGAGGTTTCATGACCTGACCACGAAGAAGCTTCGTCCAGGCCTCGTTGATTCAAGTTTTATGGCCATCTCCGGCCTTGCTCCAGCAAGCTATGTCTGTTTTGAGCCTGGCTTCGACTCCTCCTTCTTTGATCTGGGGCTTTCTCACCGTTTGGGTTCCTTTGAAACCCTAGCTTTTGAGGTTTTTCTGATCTTTTTAGATCTGTTCCAGATCCGTGTTTTCCCTAAGTTTTTAAACGATTTCTTGATATTTCTTTCAAAGCTATGTTTTCAAATCCCTTTATTTTTTTCCGACCTAGGGTTTCTGAGTTATTTAGAGGCTTCTCTGATTTTTCTTTTTCTTTTGTGTGTTTTTTTACTATGTTTCTTCTACTGTGTTCTCTGTGAGTTTCTTATTAAGTTTCTTCCACTGTGTTCTTAATTAGTTTCTTCTAAGCATGTTTCTTTATATGTTTCTCCTATTGTGTTCTGATTAGTCTTGTTCTACTATGTTTCTTATTAGCTTCTTCTACTATGTTTCTTTTAGCTCTTCTACTATAATTCGCATGTTACTCTTTTACTATGTTTCTCATGAGTTTCCGTTACTAAAAAAGCATGTCGAAGGCCCCAGTTCCCTTCTAAGATCTTTGAACTTGTTTTTGACTAGTATCTTCTTCTTACTTGTCCTCTCATCTTGGAACTCGATTGATGGTAAAACCCTAGAATTTGGGGTTCATCCGAGTTTGAGAACATTGTCTTTGTGATATGTTTGTTCTTCATCTTTAAAACTGTCTGATTTAAGAAACCCTAACTATTTCGAGTTTCTGAATTTGTTTATCAACTGAATCTCGAAATCTTTCAACCTCTGTCTCTTTAAGCAATTTTGATTTTCCACTGAACTCTTCTAAGGCCTTTTACACTGGACCTTTTGTATGATATTTGATGCTACTTCTCTTCTACATTGCTAACCTATGTAACTACCATGCTCCTATAGTCTATTATCTACTGATTTTGTAATGACACGTCATTTTCTTTTAGCTTAGCATGTCTGTATGCTCTTTATATGTGCCGAACTTCCCTCTAAAATGGCTTTCAAATTTGTGATTAGTTCAGACTTCCTTCTGTATAGGTTTGATTGATTTCTTTTCTTGTTGGCTGATTTACCTGTGACTCGACTTAAGTTAAAACTATTTTCAGTTTTTCTGACTTGGTTCACTCATGGACCAGTGATTACAAAATCTCTGATCCTTGATTTACTAGCTACTAATTGATTTTTCTTACCTTATTTATATAACCGTGTATTTCAAAACTCTGCCCTTAAGTAACTTCTTTTGTATTTACCCCTAATTACATGCTTTGCACAAGATGTTTATTTGATTTCTTCCCTTAAATAGTTCCCGTTTGAATCTGAGTTCCTTAATTAAGAGAAATCTTGTACTGATTGATTTTTAATTGATACCCTAGTCCCTTAATTGTTTTCTTACCTTATTTCTGCCTATTTTCACACTATAAATACACTACTCTTTCATTAGCACAGGGAATCCATCCCTAACTCATAGTTGTCTTCTGAAACTACACTTGCACACAATAACATTCTCTCTTATTTGCTTGCATCGTGGCCTATTTACAAGACCTACTGCTTTTCTCTATTTATTTCATTGAAGCTGGTATGTTCTGATTTAAGCTTTGGCACCACGATGTGTTTATTTTCTGCTTTTGTATCCATGCCAACTTACTGTTTCTATACAGTTCAACACTTAAATTAGCATGCTGACTTCCTTCTGCATGTTTCTATTATGAATCCCAAACCCCTGCTCCCTATGTGTTTGAGCTATGGCTTAAGGTATGGAAATATGCAAATTATTGTCCATGAATTAAGCTTGATCCCTTTGGATCCTAGCCTCTAATAGTGTCTTCTAACAGGCTTATGGGTGTGCTAGCATTCACCATTGCTAGGTTGCCCACAACCTGCTATTGGCTCTTTACAATCTCCTCGTTCCCCTGTACCTCTATGTGTACTTATTTGTAGTTGTTTCCCTTCCCCTTTCCCTCTCTCAGAATTCTTTTCTGCACTTACACTCCCTCTTAGTCTTTAAGTTCTGACCCCCCTTGTGAGCCTTGCCTTGGCACCTTGAGTTCCCTCTAAACTTAGACACTTGAGGATTGGCCCTTCCACACTGCACTTCTCATAATATGATAATACATTTGGGTACGAGCAAGCTCTCATTTGGTTGTACTTTTATTTTTTTCTGATGTATTTTACTTTATTCTGGGCTGTAATAATTTTGTAATAAACATTTAGGGCTGGATAGTGAAATGGGGGGATAACTACGTATGCAAAGGGTAGATATCGTGCCTATAGGTATTTCTGAATTATGCATTCTCACATAGATATCATGCCTATAGGTATTTCTGAATTTTGCATTCTCACATAGATATCATGCCTATAGATATTTCTGAATTCTGCATTCTCACATAGGTATCATGCATATAGGTATTTCTGAATTCTACATTCTCACATAAATATCATGCCTATAGGTATTTCTAAATTCCGCATTTCTCACATAGATGCCATGTCTATAGGTATTTCTGAATTCTGCATTCTCTCATATAGAATTCATGTCCATAAGTATCTGGAAATCTGAATTCTGCACATGCATATAGAAATTATGCATATAGGTCCTTCTGAATCTTGTATATCCATTTTTTCATCTAGCAATCATGTTCATAGGTTTTAAACAATCAACTACAATTAGATATCATGTTCATAGGTCTTAAACAAAATTCAGCACCTAGATATCATGCCTATAAGGTTTCTGCATTTTACCATGTCTATAAAAAGGTTTAAAATCAACAATGAATAGAAAATATGTCTATAGGAACTATTAATCGAATCTTAATCGCTTCATTCACGTCTAGAGCTAAATCCAGTAATAACGAGTATCATCAGTGGCAGAATTTATAACCTTCGTAAAAACTTGTTTTCTTTAATAATCTGACAACCTTTTTAACTAGTACGTATTCTGTTTATTGCTTTCTGAATTCAGTAGATACCATGCCTATAGGATCCTTGTCCAACACTTAGGCAAGCTTTAGGGCGAAGTTATAAACTGAATCTGTGCTATTAACTACAACTAGCAGGCAGGCCTGATTCGTATTTCTTATCTGAATAATGTAATCAATCAGTCTGCCTCAACCTTTAAGTTCTTAATTAGACCATAAACAGTATGTAAAAGTCATGCTAATTATATGTTTTCTTTGTTTGAGGGGTATATCTAAGACTTTTACTTGTTATGTGCTTTCCCCAACTTGCTATACATGTTTTTGTGTTTCCCCTTAGAATTTTACCCCTGAAACTACAAATAAGCCTAATATCCCTCCCTCTTAGGATTAGTAGTCCTAAATTCCTACAGACTAATAGGATTGGGACAGGTAATAGCATGTTATAAGTAATCGAGACCATTTCGCGCTTTAATACCTTAACGGGGTGGGAAAGGGTAGATATGGATATGATGACCATGCGATAACGTCTCGTGTAGCCCCTCACTAAGGAGTGATTACCGGATGTTGTGTGGGGTGATCCATATTATTAATAAACCTAGGACCCCCCTTTTCCCTTTTGTTTCTTTTTTTTTCTAAAGATTTCAAACTATTTCTTTTAAGAAAATCAACTTCCTTTTAATTCTTTCCAATTTTGTTTGTAACCATTATGTGAAAATCCCCTCTTATTTGAAGTTTTATTTGCCTACATGTTATTTGCACCTAAATTCTCAATAAAAGTCTGGCCAGGAACCACACTAGTGGATTCTGAGGGGTGCCTAACAGCTTCTCCTTGGAATAATTTCAAGCTCGTAACCAATCTCTGGTTACTCAAATCAAACCTTCTTGGTGTCCTAATGCACCTTAATCATTAGGTTGCTACTCTTCAAATTCAAACGTAAATTCCCAATAGGGAATGAGTTGCCCTCCCAAATGTCATAAACCCGATTTCGCGAGAAAAATGGGGCACAACAATCAGCACGATCTAAAGAAGATACTTGGTTTCTAAGAGACTCTATGTCATGATAAAAAGACAGTTCCGCAGGAACTATCTCTTCTACTGAAGGCTCACGAAGAGGTTCAGAAGGTTCTTTACCACTAGAAGAAGATCTTTGTGAAAGAGAAATTCTAGTTCTAGAAGAAGGGCCAGAACTAGGTGAAGGAATAGAAGAACCACATGCAGATCATAAACTACAGAGCCTACCTCCTCTTCTGCTTCTACTAGGGGCATTAGGGAAGGTATCAACAATGGGAACCCTTCTAAGGTTAGGGTTTGATGAAGACATGATGATACAATGAAGAAACAAACAGAGATTTGAGAAAATTGGATGTTCAGAAAACTTTATGTGGTAAAGACAAAGAATGAAGTTATATTTATATTGATAAGCA
Organism: Nicotiana tabacum; assembly: GCF_000715075.1. Taxonomy (NCBI): domain Eukaryota; kingdom Viridiplantae; phylum Streptophyta; class Magnoliopsida; order Solanales; family Solanaceae; genus Nicotiana; species Nicotiana tabacum. The sequence continues at coordinate 119,501,215 of NC_134086.1, read as the reverse complement.
ACCACCAAAGGAAAATGTGCAATGATGGAAGGACCATAATAATGATAACTAACGCTTCGTGAATAGTGAAGCCGTGAAAAAGCCTTAAAAAGTGCTGCAAAACTGCAGAACTAATGAAAATGTGACACTTGTGAAGAGAATTAAATGGAAGTGACAGTTGAAGCATCAATTCTGTCATAGCATTAATGGTGACAAAAATCCTCATTTTAATGAAATCCACTTCTCAAATATTCAATTGATGAATAAATGGCAAGTGGGGGGACTATCTGTATTGGAAAAAATTGAGTTTACATATTAAAGTGGTGTAAAGATGACGTGTCATGACACATAGACTGGTCAAAGAGTTACAACTGGCAAAGAGGCACAAGTTGCAACAGATATGAGCAGAGGCAAAGGAAGAGGCACGAGCGGTTATCCAAAAGACTCAGCGCTCATACTTATTTAAGTCCAAGAATCAAGGGGAATGAATTTGACACTACATGGGAGTACAAATACAGTATTTAATGAGCCTTAAATACTAAAAACATTAGAGAATCTGTATTAAATACAATAATTATGTAACATAGCATTTAATGTCTTTAGTTGTCCATAATGGCCTTATTATGACAAAGGCAAAACACATATCTTCAAAATAGTTATAAAAGGGAGAGAACGGATCAATTGTAGGGACACGAAATACTATCTGAATATACCGATTTACTTGCTTTTCTTCTGATTATCTTATTGCTATCCAAATCACTTTCTTTCATATATTCTTTTGATTATCAGTAACCCGCATTCTTCTAAATTAAAGCTTTGACCGAAATCCCATTTTTTGGTTAAACAACCTTCATATTAGATTGTTTGTTTATGGTTGCCAATATGGAGATGTGTCTTGAGAGGTTTTTCAAGATGTACTTCAATGCAAATTCTTGCATACCTTCCCCTAGAAGTAGTTGTCGTGCATGTATCAACTTTTAATAGCTTACCCAATTTTGCTCCCACTCGCTGAAGGATTTCCATATCATAAAACTCAGTAGGTAGCTCAGGAAGACGTACCCATATAGCAGAATACGTTAGCTGAGTGTTGGATGCAATAAATTTAGGTTCCCATTGCCTCACAAATAGGAAATGGTTAAGGACAAACCAAGGACCTCCATGAAGGGTTGTTTGCAGATTCTCTTCTTTCTGGAACTTAATAAGGAAAAACTCAAATCCAAGATCAATTAGAGACATGTTTTCAGTAGGTTTCCATAGTGAAGTTAGTTTTTGTTTCACCAGTAGATGGCCAGTTTTTTTTCCAAACACTTTAACAACCACTGATGATTTCCAAGGTGTATGTAATCGTGATTTATCATCAGTAGATAAAGGAATAAATAATTCTTCATCAACCTCTGTAGTCTTTGTTTCATCAGAGAAGTCAACATATTGTTGTTGAGGACAATGATTATCAGTAATGGGAATTGAAGAGTTATTTGATATCAGTATTTGTAAAAAGGTTTTTTGTTAGCCTAGGAAAGGTGGAGGGTCATCAATTTGCATATTTCCTATATTAGGGGGTTCTTGGGAAGATTGTAAAGAAGTGTTAATAAAGCTATTTTCCATATTTTGGTGTGTAGAGAACGTAGATGAAGGTAAGGGAATATTGTAGGAAGGAAGGTTTTTAGATAGAGAAGGTCTCACATCTCTCTAGCTTAAGATCTAGATTTCTCCAATTTTATAGCAGTTAATTTGTATTATTTTCAATATTATAAATCTCATATTTTAACGAGTCTAAACTATAGATATCCTTTGGTAGCCTGGCAATGTATTTTTCATCTTAGTAAATTTGAAATTTGTCAAATGAATAACCGGATTGATTATTGAATTTTTAAAATAAAATTTGTTAAATTGATGATAGGAAAATTTGTGTAGCAATATTACTCTTTCCTTGCACCTGTGTTCATCTGTTATATTGTTTTTTATTTTTTCTCCACTTCAATCAAGAGCCCATTGAGAATTATGTAAAGTTGAGGGTACGTAAAAATATAAATACACTCGTGTTTACACCATATGAAGTTGCTGTGGGTTATTGACTTTCAGAATCATACACTTTTATTAAGCATATGTAAAGTATTGAAAGATTTGAAGTAGTATAATATATACCTTCTCTTTTCTAAATTCTTACTTTGCTACTCTTGCAATAATACTGACCATTTCCATTAAGTCGAGGGAAAGTAAGATTTAGTCTCTGTAGTTGTTGAAGAAGGGTTCACAATTTTGGTTTATTATAAACTAATCATGGAAGACTTGGTAATTAAGAAGCTTAATATAATTCATTATTTATTTTGCGGAGTTTTATTGGCCTTAAATGCCTATAATTAAAGTACTTATTTCATGATTTTCAAAATTTATGTGGTGTTCTCCAAGCACAATTTGGCGGGAGGACAACTAAAAGAGAGTAAATCAATTAGCCATGTTTCTTTGAAACATACAATTTGATGATATTCTTAATTACGTATATTTTAGATTCAAGATATAGTATACGCGAAAAAGATTGAATAAAATTGAAGATCTGTTCTTTTGGACTGATTTTCATTCCCGTTTTCGTCAGCGTTGGTCCCATACATTCAGAACTACAACATGCAAATTTTTGATGACTTTTAATACTCTCTCGTTGTCAACTCATTTTATTGGGCACAAAATTTTATCAGAAAAAAGAGAAATATTTTGAACTTGTGGTATAAACTGAGGTATATATATCTATCTATCTCTCTCTCTCTCTCTCTCTCTCTATATATATATATATATATATATATATATATATATATATTTTATGTGGCTATAAATCATTGCATAAAGGTAAATTATTTTCAAATAGGGAAATTAGTCATTCTTTTTGGCACAGATTAAAAAAAAATAGATTCACATAAATTAAAACAGATGAAGTATTAGTTATAGTAACGAATGATGACTCAGAATCGTCTTAGTGCAGCGGATCTGACGAATTTTTCTATTAGAATGATGGTATTATTTCTTGTTCTAATAATATAAGTGAAATGACAACTCTATTGAAAAGAAGAGGAGGGAGTGACTAGCTCCCCCTTCCCCCCGCAAAACAAAAGAAAAATCTTTGTCAGAATCACTATATTATAGAGTCCGGAATCAAAGTGTTATTTATTTGGACTCAAACGACAAAAATAAACGTAAAAAACAATTGAGTATTATTTTATGTATAATGCACTTCTTCACTGTGTTATACCTCAACGGCACGTTTGTCCGTTAAGGTATAGCGCATGGATTACATGCGCTAAATTTGAATTTTAAATTGGCGATTTTATATATATATGCAGGATGCGCTATATACCAGCAGTTGAAAAGACAGGTAGGTATAACACATCCAATATATGTGCTATACCTATATAAAATATCGATGCCCATCTCCTTCCCCGACCACACAGAAGCAGAAGGTGAACCCCCCTCCCCCAATTTTTTAACCAAAACACTCTATTGGAGTCCACCCGTCCCCCAAAAATTGTGTCTTCTCCGTATTTTAGCAAACTATCACCGGATCGAAGGCATTGTCGTGTAGTAAATCTCGTCTATTGCTCGTTTCAGCTTTCAAATCATCAAATTTTCACATTTCAAAATTTTTTAGATCAAGGTATTTCGACTTACTTTTGGTAAACCTCATGTATATAAAATGCTTATTAATTGTTATTTATTGTGTTATATATTGTTGTTAGTGATCATTTTGTGATTTAATTAAAAAAAATATCTGGATTAGTTTACTTATGTGCTAAAAAATTAGTAAAAATACATATTGTTAATTTACGAATAATTATTGTTATATGTGATTTTATTGTTGTACATATATTGATTTGTGACTTTATTGTTGTTTAGTGCCTTTTAGTATTATGTTGTGCCCTTAGTTATGTAGTGCCCTTTAACGTAGTAACACTGATAATAAATTTTAGCTTATGATAGTTGACTTTGTTTATTGTCATTTAGAGTAGTATTACTTTAATGCTCTTTAAGATTCCGTTGTGTAGAATAAAAACTATGTGCTCTCCTTAATAGACTCGGATAGAGTGCTCGATTATTATGAATTTAATGTATTAGTAGTTAATTATCAAATATTAGAAATAAATCATAAAATAATCATTTGACATTGCAACAGAGACAATGCCGGGAAATTTGGGCAAGATATCATAGTTAACAAACAAACCTATATTACGAATGAGATAAATTTAATATTATTTATTATTAAGTTTGTAGTATCTTTTATATGAACAATTATTGAATATATCTTGATTACTTATGAAATTTTAGTATTTAATTCTATTATAATTCAAAAATAACTTTAAAATATGATAGTTAAAATAAAACCATGTAGAATTTTAGTAGAAAAATGTAGGAAACTAATATATGAAATATAAATATAGAAAATTTATCAACCTAAGTATTTTTTATATGAATAATTACTAAAGTATCTTTTTAGTTATTAAAATTAATTATTTAATTCTCTGTTAACCCCAAAAATATCTTTAAAAAGATGATAGTTCAAACAAAAACTCTCTCGAATTTTAGTCAAAAAATATAAGAAAATAAAATATAAAACAACAATATAGAAAATTTGTCAAACTAAGTATTTTTATATGAATACTTATTAATTATATTATATATAGTTTTGAAAATTAATTATTTAATCTTATTATTCCCAAAAATAGCTTTAAAAGATGATAGTTCAAAAAAAAAACATGCCGAATTTTAGTCGAAAAATGTAAGAAACTAACATATAAATTAATAATATAAAAAATGTATCAACCTAACTAATAATATAGAATTATTTTTGATTAAATATTAATATAAAAGATATTTCAATATATTTAAAGATGTTAAACAATTAAACAAGCCTAATGTGCTTTTGGAAGCCATGGGAGGGAGAGGCAGACCTAAGAAGAACCTTATGAAGGTTCCGATTACAGATCAAAGATCAACGGAAGCAAGAAATGCTGTTTTAGAACTGTTTGTATCATCAAAAGGAGTGAGAATTGAATAACCAAATGAAGCAGTCACTCTGAGAAGCATACAAAGTGAACAGAGCAAGGAGGAAGCAGATCTAGCTCGTAGAAATAGCAAAGTGAAAGCTGTAGATATTACACCTGTAGTTGCACAAGCTATAGGAGGTGGATCTGGAAGCGAGACAACTCAAATACAAGCGAACACTCTGAGCAACAATAGAACAGTATCATGCAGCTCAAGTACTGTTGAGAACAATAAAATTGCTGAAGGAAAAGATAGCAAACTCAGACATGGGCAAATGTGGTAGTGGGGAACAAATTAACGATAAAAGGTATGAATGTACAATTTATTGCACCGGTAATTCAAAATGGTGAGAAGATCGTGAAATTAAACCTTGAGGATATAGAACATGAAAATGATAAGTGGAGTTCTGCAATTGTACTTTATGTGATATGAGATTCACCTACTATTGGAGCAATGGAAAGATTCTTGAACTCAGTGGATAAATTTTCAGTGAAGCCACAGATCTACAATCATAATGATGATTATTTTGTGATAAGGTTTAGTAATTTGGAAGAAAGAGATCAAGTACTATATTCTGGACCTCGTACGGTAAACAATTGTCCTATAATTATGAAAGCATGGTCAGCAGATTTCAATTTGCATGATGAAGTACTGAAAACCATTCCATGTGGGTTAGATTTCTTAACTTGTCGATCAATTTTTGGAGTATAAAGGCCCTAAGCAAGATAGGTAGTGCTTTGGGAAACCCTGTCTATGCTGATGAGTGTACTACTGGATCGATTAGAATTTCTTATACAAGAATGTTAATTGAAATGGATATCACTAAACCATTACCTAGAACTGTGAAGCTGCAATATCCAAAGGGCAGAACAATACAGCAGGAAATTACATATGATTGGGAGCCAACATTCTGTGCTAAATGTTTGAAAATAGGCCATGATTGTAATGAAGTCAAAGCTCCACAACCACAGAAAATGATATATCAGAGGAAGGTGAATAAAGGAAAGCAAATTTAGCTCAGAACCGATAGAGATGGCTCAAATGATAAAAAGCAAGAGACTGAACAAAGTAAGAAGAATGAAGCAGTCCAAACATCAGAACAAGGGGCAAAGACAAAGGACAATGAGAAACAAGGAAAAGAAGATGGGTAGATAACAGTGCTTGGTAAGTCAGCAACAAGGGCAACCAAAGCTAAACAAAATAAGGAACAGAACCTGGTTGGAAACAATAGATTCCAATCTCTAAGAAATGATCAAGCAAATAGTGATCCAGGCACAAGCTGTATGCAGATGATGAGCGTAGGGGTGTAGGAGTTGTATCAAGGTACTTATTTCATACGAGTATGAGTGTGATAACATAGAATGTTAGGGGATTCAATAAAACTTATAAGCAAAAGGAGATAAGGAGTTTATAAAAGTAAATAAAAAAACATTAATAGCTCTAGTTGAGCACAAAATAAAGGAATAGAAAACTAGAGATGTAATGAAGAAGATTGCACCTAGATGGCAATGGATAACTAACTTTAGTACAATGAACAAAAGTAGAATTTGGGTGATTTAGGATCATAAAATCTATGTGTTTGACCCAACTGAAATTGATGAGCAGCTAATACATAGTCAGCTCAGAACTGTTTCAAAGTTGTTTACAATTGGATTAACAGCAATATATGAGTTACATACTATCAAAGATAGGCATGGTTTGTGGAGAAAGTTGAGACAGATTCATAGTACACAACAGGGGCCTTGGATAGCAATGGGAGATTACAATGCTGTGTTAAATGACCAAGACAGAAAACATGGTTCCGTGATACAAGATATGGAGACAAAAGATTTCAAGGAGTTCATGAAGGATATTGGGATGAATGAGTTACAAACTGTGGGAAGAGAATATACCTGGACAAATAATCATACTTATAGCAGAATAGATAGGGGGTTGGTTAATGCTAACTGGATGATGACAATGCCAAGCCTGAAAATACAGGTGCTAGAACTATCTGTGTCTGATCATTCTCCACTTAAACTAATGGTTACACAGATACAGAGGACGAAGAATAGGCCATTTAGATTCTTTAATTGTATAGCAGATCATCCTCAATTTATATAGCATGTTGATCAAGTATGGAGTGTAGATGGAGCAAAGGGAATGATGCAGGAAGTATGGAATAAGCTCAAAAGGATTTAGGAGGTTATAAAAGGAATAAACATACAACATTATCAAGGGGTGGAAGATATAATTAAAGAAGTTAGGAAAGAGTTGCAAATTGTTCAAGAGAAGATGAGTGATAGAATGCAACAGCCAGAGTTAATTAAGAATGAGAAAACTTTAAAATGTGAATTAGAAAAATGGACACTGATAGAAGAGAGTATCTACAAGCAAAGATCCAGAGTCTAATGGATGAAACTAAGAGATTCCAACTCTGCTTATTTCTTTGCACAAATGAAGAACTGGAATAACTCGAATGATATTCAGGCTCTAACAAATGACCTGGGGATTCAACTAATATTGGAAGAAGGCATAAAGGTAGAAGTATTGGGATATTATAAGGAATTGTTGGGTTCAAGAGCAGCAAGTATCCTTGCTATTAATCCAAATATTATGAAGATGGGAGCAATATTAAGTAGGGAGCACCAATTGCAACTTATCCAACCAGTGACTAAGGAGGAAGTTTGGTTAGCATTGAAGGGTATTAGCGACCAAAAAGCACCTGGATATGATGGATTTAATGTAGTATTTTTTAAAAAAGCATGAAAAGTCATAGGAGATGATGTGACTATGGCTGTTCTAGAGTTCTTTGAATCTGCTCAAATGTACAGACCTATCAACTGCCCAACAATCACTTTGATCCCTAAAGTAAGAAATCCTAGCAGTATTAAAGAATACAGACCAATCTCTTGTTGAACTACTTTGTATAAAGTGATCTCTAAGGTATTAACTAAGAGATTACAAAGGGTTATGGATGCACTGATTGATAAAACACAGTTTGCCTTTGTTCCTGGAAGAGTGATAACAAATAACATTATTCTTAGCCATGAACTTGTCAAAGGATATGGAAGTAAAAGGATGTCACCAAGGTGTATGATAAAACTGGATATGCAAAAGGCATATGATTCTATTGAATGGGCTTTTATGGAGCAGGTGCTGAATGCACTGACTTTTCCAGAACAGTTTATGAGATGGATCATGACATTTATGCAAAGTGTTACATATACATTCTTGGTTAATGGTTCATTGACACATCCATTTGAAGCTAGGAAGGGGCTGAGGTAAGGGGATCCATTATATCCATTTCTATTTGTGCTGGGAATGGAATATTTGATAAGAAACCTAAAGACTTTGAACTAGATTCCAGATTTCAATAATCAACCCAAGTGTGAAAGTTGCAAATTTTGCAACTTGATTTTGCAGATGACCTTTTTACTTTTTTGCAGGGGTGATATAGGATCAATCAAGTTACTTTATAACTGCTTCATGGAATTCACTGCTTCAGGATTGGTGATTAACAAGAATAAAAGTTCAATCTTTTTTGGATGGGTATCACAAGTTGCACAGGAATCTATTCTGGAATTTCTGGGAATCCAAAAAGGTGAACTATCAGTTAGATACCTAGGAGCTCCCCTAAGTTCTAAGAGAATATCAGCAATTCAATGCCAACCCTTAATTGATAAAATAGTTGGCAGAATAACCTCATGGACATCTAAATTTCTATCTTATGCTGGAAGGATTCAATTGATCAAAAGTGTATTGTTCTCTATCCAAACTTACTAGGCACAAATCTTTGTGCTCCCAAAGAGAATCACTAAACTAATTGAGGCAATATGCATAAGCTTTTGTGGACAGGGGAGGGAAATATCTCTAAGAAAGCATTACTGGCATGTAAAAAAGTATGTCTGCCCAAATCAGCAGGGGATTTCAATATTATGAGCATCACACTATGGAACAAAGCAGCTATATGTAAACAATATTGGAATCTATGCAAAGAGAAGAATAAACCTTGGATTCAATGGATGCATAGTTACTACATAAAAAGTAGAAACATATGGGAAGTCCAACTGAAGCAAACATCATGGATGATGAGCAAGATTATGAAAGCAAACAAGACCTTTGAGGAAGCAAGCTTTAATCATAAAGACATCAAAAAGATGAACAACTGTTCAATTAAACATATATATCACAAGGTGAGAGGAAGCTTCAGTAAAGTGAGTTGGAGAAGAATGCAGGCTGCCCTAGGTGGACATTTATACTAACAATGTGCCACGACCTTAAACCCCGACCTAGTCGTGATGGCACATATCGTAAAGACAAGGCGAGCTGACACACTCCCAATTTATTTTAAGCAATTAAAATAATACAAATTACGTCCTTAACATAATAATAATCCCAAAATAAGGCGAAACAATACAATTACGGAATAGACATAGCCCGACAATGGGGTATCACTAGTCATGAGCATTTACTATCCGAATAAAGACAGGAAAAGTCTACATAGTCTATTACAGAACTAAACAAGGAAAAATAAGATAGGGGAAGAAGCACTGGGCTGCGAAGGCCGAGCAGCTACCTAGTGAATCTCCAGAATCCGCCTGAGCTGGAAGAAATCAACACTCGCTCGCGGGACCTGAAGCGCCTGAATCTGCACAGAGGGTGCAAGGAGTAAAGTGAGTACTCCAACTCAGTAAGTAATAACAATAATTGAGGACTGAGTGGTAAGAAATCACGTAAAGGCACATCAACATACTATAAAGAAGCAATATAAAACTAGTAAAAGCAATGAAACAGTGAAAACATTTAAAGACACCTTAGTTCATAATAAGCCTCTTTAAAATACCTTTTTAACAGTTAACAATTAAATGGAAAGCAGCTAGAACAGATAAACACATAACAAAATCCGCCCCTCGGGCACAATATCAACAAAATCCACCTCTCGGGCACAATATCAACAAAATCCGCCCCTCGGGCAATATCATGGAACAATACCGGCCCCTCGGGCTATATCTCATATCACAATGGGTACCCGCGCTCACTGAGGGTGTACAAACTCCGAGAGGGGCCCCTTATGGCCCAAGCAAAATCTCAAGCCATCTCATGGAGTAATCAATAGGCTCTCGGCCTCATAACAACAAGCCACCTCGTGGCGTACAAATCTCAGGTCATCGGCCTTATAATCATGAATTAGCACAATAACCTTACAACATAGGCCCTCGGCCTTATTCAGTCACAATCTCATAAGTCACTCGGACAATAGTAAAATATGATGCTCAACCCAAAATATCATTTAAAATATCATTTTAAGTGTTATAACAGAGTAAACATGGCTGAATTATGAGAACAGTAGAATCTAGCATGACTGAGTACAAGTATAAAGTCAAAACAGTGAGAAAATATTAGTAAGAATCCCCTAAGGGTTCAAATAGTTGGCACGAGGCCCAAATATTGCATTCAGCCCAAAACATGATGATAGTAAATAGTTTTCAGTCGAATACGCGATAAAATAGTCATTCGGGACGGAATAAGTCACAATCCCCAACAGTGCACGACCCCATGCTCATCATCTAGCGTGTGTGTCTCCTCAATATAGCACAATGATGTGCAATCCGGGGTTTCATATCCTCAGGGCAACATTTACAATCATTACTCACCTCTATCTGGTCCAAATCTCTAACCCGCGATGGCTTGGCCTCTCGAATCGACCTCCGGATGCTCCAAATCTAACCAAACTCAGTGCAAAACTATCAAAATATGCTAAGGGAACAAAGCCCGCTCAAAAAAAAATCAAATTATAACACAAATCCCGAAATTGGCCAAACCCGACCTTCGGGCCCACGTCTCAGATTCCGATAAAAATTACATCAATAGACTCTTTATCACTCCCCGAGTTCATTCATATCAAAAATATCAAAATCCAACCACAAACGACCCCTCAAATCCCAAATTCTAGGTCTCCAATTACAAGCCCTAGTTCTTCAATATTAGACTTAAATTCCATGATTAATTAGGTATAATTCACATAAGGATCGAGTATTAAGTTCATAAATCTTACCTCCAAGAGTTCCCCCTTGATTCCCTCTTCAATCCTCTTCAAAAAGCTCCAAAATTGGCCCCAAAATGGTGAAACTTAGCCCCAAAATCGCGGACAATGTCTATTTAAACATTCTGCCCAGGCATTCTAATCCTTCTTCGTGAACGTGGTCAAAGCCTTGCATTCGCGAAGCACAAACTGACGTTGACCAAAATTTCCTCCTTCGCGAATGCGATGCTCTAGATTCCAATCCTTCGCGAACGCAGCTCTCCTTCTCGCGAACACAACGCTCCATGGCCCAGCCCTTCACGAACGCAGGACGTCCCTCGTGAACGCGAAGGCCAAATCTTCAGCCTCATCTACTAACCTTTCGTGAACGAGAGGGTCTACTGCGAACACGAAGGCCAATTGTCTGCAACATACACAACAGTTTTTTTGCAATCTCCAACAACTTGAAATGGTCCGATTGACAACCCAAAACTCACCCGAGGCCCCCAGGACCTCAACCAAACATGCCAACATATCCCGTAACATCGTTCAAACTTATTCCGATCCTCGGAATGCTCAAAACAATATCAAAACACCAAATTCACATCGGATTCAAGCTTAAGAATTTCAAAATCTTCTAAATTACGCTTTTGATCAAAAAGTCTATCAAACCACGTCCGAATGGCCTAAAATTTTGCACACACATCCCAAATGACACAACAAAACTATTTCAACTCATAGAATTCCATTCCGACCCCTATATCAAAATCTCACCTACCAACCAGAAAATGCCAAAATTCCAATTTCGCCAATTCAAGCCTCAACCTACTCCGGACCTCCAAAACACATTCTGATCACGCTCCTAAGTTCCAAATCACCTCCTGAATCTATCCAAACCATCAGAACTCACATCCGAGCCCTTTAACACATAAGCCAACATCCGGTTGACTTTTCTAACTTAAGCTTCCTCAAAAGAGACTAAGTGTCTGAAACCTTACCAAAACGTCTCCGAACCCGAACCAACCAACCCGATAACACATTGAACCGATAAACAAAGCAATAAGAAGCAGAAATGGGGAAAAGGAGCGGTAACTCATGAAACCACTGGCCGGATCATTACACAATGACAGCAAATGGCAAGTTATATACTAAAGACAAACTGAGAAAATGGGAAATACAAATTGATCAGGAGTGTGTTCTGTGCAGACAAGCTAGTGAAATTCAACACTTATTCTTTGAGTGCTCATATGTAGCTGAATTATGGGGTAATCTGCTAGCTTGGCAAGGGATAAGAAGACTAGTATATAGATGGGCTGAGGAGCTAGCGTGGGCTAAAAAATGGCTGAAGAGAAAAATTGCAACAACTGAACTATATAAGATGATACTAGCAACATGTGTCTACTATGTGTGGCAAGAAAGAAATACCAGAATCTTTCAAGCTAAAGTGAGACGATAGGAGATACTTGGCAAGATGATTATACAGGAAATACAGTGTCGAAGCAACAAGCATGTGGAAAAAGCATTAAGTAGATTGGAATGGTACTCTATGTAATAGACAAAATAGTATAGTAATAGAAAGGTGGTTAAGGAGGGGAGAAGTATAGAAAGTGTAGGATGTGTGTAAAGGTTTTTGATTTACTTGTAAATATTTTCCTGGTAAATGAAAGTTTTAATTACCAAAAAAAAAATTAAATAGAAAAATACTTTAATTAATATTGTTCAATTTACAAACATCATCATGGAGCTTCCTCTATGCATCCCAGACCTGCATCTCGAGAGCTACTGTTGCTACAGGGCAACCATAGTTCTTCACACATCTGGGATGGGCAGTGTCTATCCCAGACATTCCACTGTAGACGTATAAACGATATGTGAGAGTTCATTAGGGACCACCCATTGCATCCCAATATAGTTAGACGCCTTCAGAGTATACAGGATCATAGAGATCAATCGATTACAGTTCGGCTGGCGTTGATCACAGCTATGATAGAGCGATGGCGAACGGAGACACACAAGTTTCATCCACCCATCAGCGAGGCTACCATCACGCTTGATGGCATGGAGGTTCTTTTCGGGCTACCTATTTTTTGTATAACTCTAGCTTACCCACATGCTCTTAGAGATTATACGGAGAAGATTACATTCATATGTTGTAGCGGCTTATCGGCTTCCAACATGCGGAGCTAACTGCGCTGAGTGGGGCCAGTCGATTACAACTGACGCCTTTTCGGCAACATCTGGTGGCGATGGACACGGAGATTACTAATGATTCGTCGCCAGAGGATATCGACCGACAAACAAGGTTGTTGCTGCTGATGATGTTTGGTGGTATATTGTTCCCAAACACTTCGGAAAACCTAGTCATCTTGTGATTTCTACATCATCTGGAGCAGTTAGATGACTTATCTGGTTACAGCTGGGGTTCAGCTGTTCTAGCTTACCTGTATAGGCAGATGTGTAGGACGTGCATGGGAACCTATTGCTTATGAAAACATAGTCAATTATTTTCATGATAACATACATAGTAAAAAATGCGTTAAATTTTACGTCCACAACCTATATTAGGTTAGGCCTATGAGCGATTCCTACAGTTCCAACCACCTCTTCCACCGATAGCTCCGTATGCACCACCTCCTCTATTTCTCCTACTAGCTTGGAGGTGGGTTGATAAGCGAGGCCACGCCCGCGAGGTCGAGACTCGACATCATCTCTCTTATTACACGTATTTGTTGGATTTACTAGAAGTGTCATGACCCAAAAACCATTAAAAGCCGTGATGGCGCCGGACACCACTGTCAGGCAAGCCAACAATAAATAATTAACTTTGATTCTCATTTTAGTATTTTTGAAATCATAATTTCCTTAAGTCAAATAATAAAGGGTGAACTTCACAGAGTGAATAATAGTGTTTTTAACAAATTTCAATACTAAATAATCCCATAATCATCCCAGAACCTAGTGTCACAAGTGCATGAGCATTTACTAGGAAGTAAAAATAACATACAATAACTGTCCGGAATACAAATTGGACAGAAAAGAAAATATAAGTATTCTGAAGGAGACTCTGCTGGCTGCGGATCGTCTCAAAAGATGCAACGCACCATGTGCATGTACAACAAAATGTACAACAAGTGTAGTATGAGTACGAAAACAACGCATACCCAGTAAGTATCCAGTCTAATCTCGAAGAAGTAGTGACGAGAGGTCGACTCCAACACTTACTATGGCAATCAATAATATAATTAGTCGTGGATTTATTAAAAACGGCAGTAAACTCAAGGAAATCATGAAGCAAGCTAATAGTCCTTTTTATAATAAGAGGTTTCCAAATTTATATTTCATCATTTATCAATTTATCTCAAACCAGGGAGTCAATATCATTATTTATAAATCTCAAGGCACGCAATACAAGCATGCGTAAATCATGCTGAGGTCGTACGACCCGATCCAATATAATATTTAAACTGTGCACTATCAGAGGGTCGAATGGCGCGAACCATAGATGCATCTAATTAATCTACCGAGGCGTTCGACCCGTTCCACAAAAGATAAACTCATTCAAACAGTCAATCAAGAATTCATCAAGGGCAATTATCCAAGGAAAAGGCAAACTTCTCTTTTAAAAGTCAAGAAAATGATGTTTAACCATTTAGAAATTTATTTACCAAGTTTGATATAATTTAAGCATTTTAAGTTGACAATAAGGTTGCAAATATTGCATGTAAAGCATGCTTTTGGGTCCTAGACTACCCGAACTTAAGCATAATAGTAGCTACACACAGACTCTCGTCACCTCGTGCGTACATAGACCCCAAAAATAGGAGCACATATTGATTTATTTCACCTATGGGGTAAATTCTCTCTTACAATGTTAGAAAGGAGACTTACCTCACTCCGAAGTTCCATAACAGGCTTCTAAGACCTTCAACAACTCGAATCGATGCTCAATGCTCCAAAACTAGCCAATAATTATGCAAACCCTTTAATATATACTCAAATACTCATTATAATCTAATTCATAACAATTTCTAACCCTGATCGAAAAGTCGATAAAAATCATCTTCGGGTTTAGGTGCCCGGATTACAAAAAATGTCTAAGATAAACTTTATCCATAATGCCAAGAACTCAAATATATAACTTATTCCAAGTTCCATATCCAAAATCGTGGTCAAAATCCAAAAATACAAATTCTAGGTTTTTCCACCAAAAATGAAAATTTCCACTAATTTTCCATGATTAAATCCATATAAAATCATGTATTTAACTCAAAATTTGGAAGAAAGTACTTACCCCTTACTAGTTGATGAAGAAGGCACTCCACATTGCTCCAAAATTGACTCCCATGGACGAAATAAAATGAAATTGAGCCAAACCCTTCGTTTTAAAAAAGACACTGTCCAGCCCGGACCTTCGCACCTGCGGAAATCCATTGCAGGTGCAGCTCTAACTCAACCCAGTAGCTTCCACTTCTGCGATCTCCCTTCCACATTTGCGCCTTCGTAGGTGCGGATCTTCCCTCGCACCTACGCTCCTGCCCACTGCTGCGTCTCCTAGGCTGCTTTTGTCGTTCCGCACCTGCGACAAAAACCTCATAGGTGCGGTTACACCAGATGACAGCTTCCTAAATCCTTCTTCAAATTCTAAATTCGATCGTTTAACCACCCGAATTCCATCCGATACCCTTGGGACCTCATCCAATCACACCAACCCATCCCAAAATAGAACACGGACATGCTCAAGGTCTCAAATCACATCAAGCAACGTTGAAATCACGAATCACACCCCAATTCGAGCTTTATGAACTTTAGAGCTTCAAACTTCTTTATTCGATGCCGAACCTATCAAATGACGTCTGATTGACCTCAAAATTTGCACACAAATCGTATTTCACATTACGGATCTACTCCAACTTCTAGAATCAGAAACCGACACCGATATTAAAAGGCCTACTTCTGGTTAAACTTCTCAAAACCTTCAAATTTTTAACTTTAGCTAAATGAATCCATAATGACCTACGGACCTCCGAAACCACTTTTGGACGCGCCCCTAATACGAGAATCACCATACAGAGCTATTCCAAGGCTCAGAATCTCAAACAGATATCAAAAACATTGAAATGCACTTCAACCCAAATTTATGAAATTCTTCCAAAATGATAACTTCCAATAGGCGCTGAAACACTCCCCCGATCATCCAAAACCCGATCCGGACATACGCCCAAGTCCGAAATTATCATACAAATCTGTTGGAACCTTAAAATCCCAATTCCAAGGCCGTTTACTCAAAATCAACCCTTAGTCAGATTCTTCCAACTTATGCTTCTTAAACGAGAATTCTCTTTCCAAATGAACTCCGAATTCCCTGAATCTCAATTCCGACTACGTGTACAAGTCATAATACCTGAATGAAATTGTTCATTGCCTCAAACTATTGAACGACGTGCTAGAGCTCAAAATGATCGGTCAGATCGTTACAAGAAGGCCGTCAGGTACATATATACTTAAGTTTACTTGACCTGGCTTTATATGTGTTACGTTTACTCACGATTCTTGGGTTTAATAAATAGTTCGTATGGAGGCCATATAGCGACGCGCTCATAGCTGGTTTGCCTGATTACTGCTCCCGCAGCCGAGCTATGTAGAGCTCTTCTGTCCCACTGATATGTCTTGATATAGTCGAGTATCATGCCACCGAGCGAGTTCTTCACCAGTTTGGTCGACCCTGGCTTGTACCTATGCCGCCCACTTAGAACATGACACATTACCAGTGAGATGATCGCTGCAGGATCGACCAGACATACTTGGTCTGGCTAGAAGCACAGATTGAGGATTTGGACCACAGGTATGGCCTGATTTTGCCATACCCTCCACTTCACGGTATGAAGGGCGAGCATGAGTACATATGGTTGGTATCTCAGCGTTGGCTGACTTCTCGTCAGGAGTCCCGTTCATCGCACTGGTGGTCGGTACATTCCATATGCCACGAGGTATGAGGCACTGGTATGTTTTTTGTTATACTAACTTATAATGTTACATTAGCCTTCTGTAATTAATATTTTATATTCTATGCAGACTATTGGCTTACACCAGCTCTATCGGTTGTGTCACGACCCCAGTTCGCCCTCCGTGTACTATCGTGATGGAACCTAGTCTCTACGACTAGGTAAGCCTAACAAATGCGGAAAAAGAAAATTGTGGAAAGAAAATAATTAAAAACCGAGATAACAAAATGAAACAGTGTTTAAGATGTCGCCTAGCATATAACAGTACAAGAATCTCAACCTAATACTCCCAAAATTTGGAACCCCATGAATCACAAGCTAAGAGATACATAAAAAGCTCTAACTCCAGAATGTCTATAAAAAGGAAAATACAGAAGGGCTATACTAGTACAGAAAATAGAAAGGGACTCCTCGGTCTGTGGATGCGGCAGATATACCTCGAAGTCTTTACAAAGCGCCTCGCCTCGAAGATGATATGACTGAGTGGAAGTACTTGGATCTGCACATGAAAAACATGAACAGAAAGGGCATGAGTACACCACAACGGTACTTAGTAAGTGCCAAGCCTAACCTCGGTCGGGTAGTGACGAGGAAAGTCAGGGCCCTACTGAGGTTAAATAAAATACAAGGTATAACAGTGTAGAATAAGATAGTATAATAAGTGCAACGGTAAGAAGTAACACGGGATGAAGAGAACAACAACAAATATAACAGAGATGAAATAATCACGGAAAAGAATACAGGTCAACACAGAGATAACAATAGGGGATCTCCCAGGATACCGTCCTGTAGTCCCAAAAGTAAATATCCAGTGGATCTCCCAGGATACCGTCCCGTAGTCCAACTCATAGTGCGCAGAGATCTCCTGAAATACCAATCCATAGTCCCAAATGTAAATACTTAGTACTGGGGGAATCTACCGGGTGCAGTCTCATAGTTCCAATATAAAGTGCATAGGGGATCTTCTGGAATACCGATCCGTAGTCCCAAAGTAAACATGGAGGGGGATGTCCCAGAATACCGTCTCGTAGTCCCAAAGTAAACACATAACAATAACACGAAGAATACATAATTCAATTCCAATTCCATACCAAAGTAAAACAGGTATTTCTAGCCTAGCATGCTGCACATAATCCAAATAAGATAGGTTTAGCAAGTAAATCAATTAAGTCAATTAGACATGCTTCCCTAATCTGACAACAAGCTTAAATTGCAAGTAGTATAAACAGGAAAAAGAAATACAATTATAATTACTTAATGAAACCGGATTTTCAATAATTAGCACAAGTACGCACTTGTCACCTCACGTACAAGGCATTTGAAACATCAAAAATACCAAATCCTAAGGAAAGTTTCCCCACACAAGGTTAGGCAAGCCACTTACCTCGAACCGACTCAAATTCAACCTCAAACCACATTCTTGCCACGGGTACTCGACTCCAAATGACCCTAATCTATTCAATTCAATTGCATAATGTAAATAACACTTCAAGTAACTGATTCTACAAATACATTTTAAGTTAATACACAAAATTAGGTAAAATGACCAAAATGCCCTCCGGGCCCACGTCTCGGAATCGGGTAAAATTTATATTTTCAGAATTTTCATACTCTCATGAGTCTAACCAAACCAAAATTATACAAATCCAATGTAAATTCCCAATCAAAACCCGAAATTTAGGTCTAAGAACTTTCTCCAAATTTTCCCTCAAATTTCATCCCAAATCCGAAATTAAATGACAAAACTAAGATTAGATTATACGAATACAACTAGAAAGGGATTAGGAATTGTTACCCACTAATTTCCTCTTCAAAATCCTCCCAAAATCGCCCTCTCCAGATCTCCAAATCAATTTTCTAACTTTTGATTTCAAACCCTCAAAATATCTTATTTCTGCTTAGCAAATCTGCTTCTGCAGTCATGGGAAGGCACCTGGGGTCCCACTTCTACGGAAAAGGACCGCACCTGCAAAAATTCATTAAACCTCAAACTTCCACACCTGCGACCGGCATACCGCACCTGCGGTACCACAGGTGCGCTCATACACTCGCACTTGTAACTTTGGTCTTCTACGCGCCTGGCCGTATCTGCTGCTTGATTCCGCATTTGCGGGAGTCACACCTGCAGCCTCTCAACCGCAAATGTAGTTATGACAGCAATCATAAGCTTCAGTTGCAACTCCAAATTCCTAACTTTTCGTTAACCATCCGAAATCATCCCGAGGCCCCTATGACCTCAACCAAAAGCACGAACAAGTCGTATACCACTATCCAAACTTATATCAATCATCAAAACACCTAAAACAACATCGGATTCAAGCCTAAGAACTTCAAAAACTCTCGAATTACGATTTCGATCAAAAAGTCTATCAAACCTCGTCTGAATGACCTGAAATTTTGCAAACATCACAATCAACACTACGGAGATACTCCAACTTCCAGAATTCCATTCCGACCCTTAGATCAAAATCTCACTATCGAACCGGAAACTTCAAAAATTCAACTTTCGGCATTTCAAGCCTAAATTAGCTACGAACCTCCAAAACACAATCCAAACATGCCTCTGAGCCCGAAGTCACCCAATAGAGCTAACGGAACCAACAGAATTCCATTTCGAGGCTATCTTCACACAACTCCGACTATGGCCCAAATTCTGCAACTTAAACTTCTCATTTAGGGACTAAGTGTCCCAAAACTCTCTGAAACTCTAAATAAATCCTCCCGGCAACTCACAATAGCAAAAACAAACACGGGGAATGCAGTTAATAGGGGATCAGGGCGTTAAATTCTTAAAACGACCGACCAGGTCGTTACATCCTCCTAAACATAAACATTCATTCGTCCTCGAACGAGCATAGAGACATACCTGAAGTAGTGAAAAGATGAGGGTAACGGCTGCGCATATCCTGCTCGGTCTCCCAGGTCACCTTCTCGACTGGTTGATCCCGCCATTGAACCTTTACTGATGCAATGTTCTTTGACCTTAGCTTTCGAAACTGCCTGTCCAATATCGCCACTAGCTCCTCAACATAAGATAGATACATATCCAACTGGACTGAACTAAAATCCAACACATGCGATGGATCACTATGATACCTCCAGAGCATCAAAACATGAAATACCGGATGAACTCCTGCCAAGCTGGGAGGTAAGGCAAGCTCATAAGCAACCTCCCCAACATGCCGCAATATCTCAAAAGGACCAATAAACCTCGGACTCGACTATCCATTCTTCCCAAATCTCATAACGCCCTTCATAGGCAAAACCCAAAGAAGAACCCGCTCTCCAACCATATAGTAAACATCACGAACCTTCCGGTCCGCGTAACTCTTCTATCTAGACTAGGCTGTACGGAGTTTATCCTAAACTACCTTAACGTTCTCTAAAGCATCCTGAACCAAGTCTGTGCCCAATAATCTAGCTTCACCGGGCTCAAACCAACCCATCGGGGGTCTACATCGCCTACCATATAAAGCCTCATACGGTGTCATCTGAATGCTAGAATGATAGTTGTTGTTGTAGGCAAACTCCGCCAATGGCAAGAATTGATCCCAAGAACCTCCAAACTCAATCACACATGCACAGAGCATATCCTCAAGAATCTGAATAGTGCCCTCGGACTGTCCATTCGTCCAAGGGTGAAATGTTTTACTCAACTCCACCCGAGTACCTAACTCATGCTGAACGGCCCTCCATAACCGTGATGTGAACTGAGTACATCTATCTAAAATGATGGAAATTGGAATACCACGCAGACGGACAATCTCCCTGATATAAATCTCTGCCAGACACTCCGAAGAATAGGTAGTACACACAGGAATGAAATGAGCAGACTTGGTCAGCCGATCCACAATCACCCAAATGGCATCAAACTTTCTCAAAGTCCGTGGGAGCCCAACTACAAAGTCTATGGTGATTCGCTTCCACTTCCACTCCAGAATCTCTATCTGCTGAAGCAACCCACTAGGTCTCTGGTGCTCATACTTTGCCTGCTGACAATTGAGGCACTGAGCTACAAACCCAACTATATCTTTCCTCATCCGCCTCCACCAATAGTGTTGCCTCAAATCCTGGTACATCTTCATGGCACCCGGATGAATGGAATACCGCAAACTGTGGGCCTCCTCTAAAATTAACTCCCGAAGGCCATCAACATTGGGTACACAATCCAACCCTACATCCTTAATACCCCGTCATCACCAATAGTCACATCTCTTGCATCACCGTGTTGAACTTTGTCCTTGAGGACAAGCAAATGAGGGTCATCAAATTGACGCTCCCTGATACGATCAACTAAGGAAGGCCAAGAAACCACGCAAGCTAGAACCCGACTGGGCTCTAAAAGATCTAATCTCACAAATTGGCTGGCTAAGTCTTGAACATCCATCGCCATGGGCCTCTTTGCTACTGGTAAATAAGCCAAATTCCCCAAACTTTCTGCCCAGCGACGCAAAGCATAGGCCACCACATTGGCTTTGCCCGAGTGATACAAAATAGTGATATCATAGTCCTTCAGCAGCTCTAACCATCTCCTCTAACTCAAATTAAGGTCCTTTTGCTTGAACATATGCTGCAAACTCCAGTGATCAGTATAAATCTCACAAGGCACACTGGACAAATAATGACACCATATCTTCAAAGTGTGAACAATGCTAGCTAACTTGAAATCATGGATAGGATAATTCTTCTCATGTACCTTCAACTATCTGGATGCATAGGCAATCACCCTACCGTCCTGCATCAATACCGCTCCAATGCCAATCCTCGAGGCATCACAATAGACAGTATAAGACCCCGAACCTATAGGCAATATCAATACTGAGGCTGTAGTCAAAGCTGTTTTGAGCTTCTCGAAGCTCTCCTCACACTCTTCCGTCCACTTGAACGGAGCACCCTTCTGGGTCAGCCTTGTCATAGGGGTTGCAATCGATGAAACCCCCTCAACGAAATGACGGTAGTAACCCGCCAAGCCAAGAAAACTGCGAATCTCTGTAGCTGAGAATGGTTTGGGCCAACTCTGCACTGCCTCCACTTTCTTCGAATCCACCTGAATACCCTCACTCGATACCACATGGCCTAAGAATTCCACAGAATCCAACCAAAACTCATATTTTGAGAACTTTGCATATAACTTCTTTTCTCTCAAAGTCTGAAGCACAGTCCTTAGGTGCTGCTCATGATCTTCCCGACTCTGGGAATACACCAGAATATCATCAATAAATATAATGACTAACTAGTCAAGATATGGCCGGAACACACTATGCATCAAATGTATGAAAGCTGCTGGGGCATTGGTCAGCCCAAATGACATAACAAGGAACTCATAATTACCATACCGAGTCCTGAAGGCAGTCTTCGAGATATCTAGCTCCAGAATCTTCAACTGATGGTAACCTGAACACAAGTCAATCTTAGAGAACACTTGTGCACTGTGTAACTGGTCAAACAAAATCATCAATACGAGGCAAATGATATCGGTTCTTCAGCGTAGCTTTGTTCAACTGGCAATAATCAATGCACATACACATAGAACCATCATTTTTCTTCACAAACAAGACAGGAGCACCCCAAGGTGATACACTGGGTCGAATAAAACCCTTATCAAGCAATTCCTGTAACTGATCCTTCAACTCCTTAAATTTAGGAGGGGACATACGATACAGAGGAATAGAAATAGGCTGAGTTCCCAACAATAGATCAATGCCAAAATCAATATCTCTATTGAGCGGCATGCCCGTAAGGTCAGCTAGAAACACATCAGGAAAATCCCGTACTACTAGGACTAAATCAACTGTAGGGATATCAATACTGACATCTATTACCTAAGCTACATAAGCGTCACACCCCTTCTCAACCATATGCTGAGCCTTAAGGAAAGAAATAACTCTACTGGAAGTATGATCTAAGGTACCTCTCCACTCTACTCGTGGTACACCTAGCATAGCCAACGTCACAGTTTTGGCGTGACAATCAAGAATAGCATAATGGGGCGACAACTAGTCCATGCCCAAGATAACATCAAAATCTACCATGCTGAGCAATAATAAATCGGCTTTAGTCTCAAAACCACTAAGAGCAATCACACACGACTGATAAACGTGGTCCACAACAAGAAAATTTCCCACAGGAGTAGAAACATAAACAGGGGAACTCAAAGAATCCCGAGATACACCCAAATGCAAAGCAAAATAAGAAGGCACATAAGAATATGTGGAGCCTGGATAGAATAAAACTAATGCATCTCTATGACAAACTAGGACAATACCTATGATGACAGAATCAGAGGCGACAACCTCGGTATCGGTAGAAAGGGCATAATATCTGGCCTGGCCTTCCCCTTTAAGGCGATCTCTACCTCCCCAACCTCCACCTCTAGCTGGCTGAGCTGGTGGGGTAGCAACTGGAGCTATAACCATAGACTGAGAACTTTGCGGGGCATGTTGTGGGTGAGAAACTTGTGGAGGTGCACCCCTCCTAAGTCTGGGGCAATCCCTCACCATATGGCATGTATCACCACACTCAAAATAAGCTCTAAGAGGATGTGGCGGTTGTGACTGGCTCGGGCTAGGTCTGCTGGACTAACCACTGAAAGCACCCTACGCAGAAGGCGCACTAGATACTGGAGGTGCATAATAAGGCTCCTAAGGCCTAGGAGGAGCTGGAATACCACTGGCTACTGGAAGAGTTGAATGAATAGGGTAACTCATATAACCCCTACCATGACGACTTGTTGTTGGGGTACGGGCACCAGAATAATGGCCTGACTCTCGAGACCTCTTGGCCTCCCTCTCCTCTCTCTCCCTAGCATGAATACCCTCAATCCTCCTAGCAATGCTCACCACCTGCTGATAAGAAATATCCATCTCCAACTTACGAGCCATGCTAGACCTGATGCTGGGAATAAGCCCCCCAATAAACTGTCGAACCCTCTCACGAACTGTACCTACTAAAGCTGGTGCATGCCTAGCCAAGTTAGTGAAACGGACAACATACTCCGAGACAATCATAACACCCTAGCGCAAATACTCAAACTCTGTGCGCCATGCGTCTCTGAGGCTCTGAGGAACACACTCTCTTAGGATCATATCGGAAAACTGAGTCCAAGTTAGGGAAGCAGCCTCATTCGGACTGTCTAACTCATAGGTGCGCCACCACTCATAGGCGGCTCCTCGAAGCTGGAAGGTAGTGAAGGAAACCCCGCTCGACCCTGATATACCCATGGTATGGAGAATATGGTGGAACTCATCTAGAAATCCTAGAGCATCGTTTGATGCTAGACCACTGAATACATGAAGCTTGTACTTCTTAAACCTCTCAAGCCTCAGCTACTCATCCTCGAAAACTGTTTCTCTGTCCTCGGGATGATCTGGGATTGCAGGTTGTAAAGGAATAATCTCTGGGACCTGATTAACATGCACTCACTGCTCAGAAGTGCGGGCGGCAGGAACCTGTGCTCCTCCCCGTCCTAAGATGCAGCTGTAGCAAGGGGAAGCAACCCTGCCTGAGCTAGAGTGGTGTACATGCTCATTAACTATACAAGAGTCTCTTGGAGTGCTGGAGTAGTAGTAGCAGTAGGAGTATTAGGTGCTTGGACTCCGGCTGGAACTGCTGGTAGCACCTCAATGGCAGCTCGCGTGGGTGCCCTGGCTGCACCACGTGCGCATCCTCGACCTCTACCCTGACCCCGACCTCTGAC
Source organism: Nicotiana tabacum (assembly GCF_000715075.1). Taxonomy (NCBI): domain Eukaryota; kingdom Viridiplantae; phylum Streptophyta; class Magnoliopsida; order Solanales; family Solanaceae; genus Nicotiana; species Nicotiana tabacum. The sequence goes on along the minus strand of NC_134086.1, from coordinate 119,476,506 downwards.
AGCTCTAGTAGTAGGCGCGAGTGCCTGATCATTTCTGGTAGCACGTGTCCTCACCATCTGTGAGAGAATAGAAGACAAAAGTTTAGAATTGTGATATCAAAATCTCGCACGATAAGGAAATCAAATGAAGTGGAATTTTCCTAATAGTTACATAGCCTCTCGTAGATAAGTACAGATATCTCCGTACCGATCCGCGAGACTCTAATAAATTGTCTTGTGATTCATAACTCCTATTAACCTAGAGCTCTGATACCAACCTGTCAAGACCCCAGTTCGCCCTCCATGAACTATGGTGACGGCACCTAGTCTCTACGACTAGGTAAGCCTAACAAATGAGGAAAAAGAACAATTGTTGAAAGAAAATAATTAAAAACTAAGGTAACAAAATGAAATAGTGTTTAAGATGCCGCCTGGCATATAAGAGTACAAGAATCTCAACCTAACACTCCCAAAATCTGGAACCCCATGAATCACAAGCTAAGAGATACATAAAAAGCTCTAACTCCATAATGTCTATCAAAAGGAAAATACAGAAGGGCTATACAAGTACAGAAAATAGAAAGAGACTCCTCGGTCTGCGGACGCGGTAGATATACCTCGAAGTCTCTACAAAGCGCCTCACCTCAAGGATGATAAGACTTAGTGAAAGTACCTGGATCTGCACATGAAAAACATGCGCAGAAAGGGCATGAGTACACCACAACGGTACTCAGTAAGTGTCAAGCCTAACCTCGATCGGGTAGTGACGAGGAAAGTCAGGTCCCTACTAAGGTTAAATGAAATACAAGGTATAATAGTGTAGAATAAGATAGTATAATAAGTGCAACAGTAAGAAGTAACACATGATGGAGAGAACAACAACAAATATAATAGATACGAAATAATCACGGAAAGGAATACAACTCAGCACGGAGATAACAACTGGGGATCTCCTAGGATACCATCCTGTAGTCCCAAAAGTAAATATACAATGGATTTCCCGGGATACCGTCCCGTAGTCCAAATCATAGTGTGCGGGGATCTCCCGGAATACCGATCCGTAGTCCCAAATGTAAATACTCAGTACTGGGGAATCTATCGGGTGCAGTCCCGTTGTTCCAATATAAAGTGCAGGGGGATCTTCCGGAATACCGATCTGTAGTCCCAAAGTAAACATGCAGGGGGATCTCCAAGGATATCGTTCCGTAGTCCCAAAGTAAACACACAACAACAACACGAAGAATACACAATTCAATTCAAATTCCATACCAAGGTAAAATAGGTATTTCTAGCCTAGCATGCTGCACATAATCCAAATAAGGCAGGTTGAGCAAGTAAAGCAATTAAGTCAACTAGACATGTTTCCCTAATCTAACAACAAGCTTAAATTGCAAGTAGCATAAACGGGAAAAAGAAATATAATTATAATTACTTAATGAAAACCAATTTTTCAACAATTAGCACAAGTACGCGCTCGTCACCTCACGTACAAGGCATTTCAAATATCAAAAACACCAAATCCTAAGGGGAGTTTCCCCCACACAAGGTTAGGCAAGCCACTTACCTCGAACCAGCTCAAAATCAACCCGAAACCACGTTCTTGCCACGAGTACTCGACTCTAAATGACCCAAATTTATTCAATTCAATTGTATAATGTAAATAACACTTCAAGTAACTGATTCTACAAATATATTCTAAGCTAATACGCTAAAATTAGGTAAAATGACGAAAATGCCCTCTAGGCCCACATCTCAAAATTGGGTAAAATTTATATTTTCAGAATCCTCATACTCTCACGAGTCTAACCATGCCAAAATTATCCAAATCCAATGTCAAATTCCCAATCAAAACTCGGAATTTAGGTCTAAGAACTTTCTCCAAATTTCCCCCCAATTTTCATCCCAAATCCGAAAATAAATGACAAAACTAAGATTAGATTATAGGAATACAACTAGAAAGGGATTAGGAATCGTTACCCACTGATTTCCTCTTTAAAATCCTCCCAAAATTGCCCTCTCCCGAGCTCCAAATTAATTTTCTAACTTTTTATTTCAAACCCTCGAAATATCTTATTTCTGCCCAGCAAATCCGCTTCAGCAATCATGGGAACGCACCTGCAGTCCCGCTTCTGCGGAAAAGGACCGCACCTACAAAAATTCATTAATCCTCAAGCTTCCGAACCTGCGACCGACATACCGCACCTGCGGTATCGCAGGTGCACTCATACACTCGCACCTGCGACTCTGGTCCTCGACGTGCCTAGCTGCATCTGCGGCTTGATTCCGCATTTGTAGGAGTTGCACCTGCGGCCTCTCAACCGCAAATATGGTTATGACAGCAGTCATAAACTGCAGCTGCAACTCCAAATTCCTAACTTTCCATTAACCATCCAAAATCATCCCAAGGCCCTCGTGACCTCAACCAAAAGTACAAAAAAGTCATATACCACTATCCAAACTTATACCAATCCTCAAAAGTCCTAAAACAACATCAAATCAACCAGTTAACATTGGATTCAAGCCTAAGAATTCAAAAACTATCGAATTATGCTTTCAATAAAAAAGTTTATCAAACCTCGTCCGAATGACCGGAAATTTTGCACACATGTCACATTCAACACTTCGGAGCTACTCCAAATTTTGGAATTCTATTCCGACCCTTAGATCAATATCTCACTATCGAACCTAAAACTTCAAAAATTCAACTTTCGGCATTTCAAGCCTAAATTAGCTACGGACCTCCAAAACACAATCCGAACACGCCCCTAAGCCCGAAATCACCCAATAGAGCTAACAGAACATACAAAAATCCATTCTGAGGTCGTCTTCACACTGCTCCGACTACGGCCCAAATTCTACAACTTAAACTTCTCATTTATGGACTAAGTGTCTCAAAACTCTCCGAAACTCCAAATAAATCCTCTCGACAGCTCACAATAGCAGAAACAAATATGGGGAATGCGGTTAATAGGGGATCGGGGTGTTAAATTATTAAAACGACCGGCCGGGTCATTACAGGTTAGTACTTGAGATACTATAACATACCAGCGAGGGAGCGACAGTTGTGCACGGGCTTGACCGTCGAGTTACTGATCTTGCTGCTGCCACACTAAAACGTGCCAAAGAGGATGCACGGTTAGGATATGAGGCTGCTTATGTGCCGCCCGAGGAGTACCATCATGGGCCACAAGTGGCCCCTAAACATAGTAGGCATGGCTAGAGAGGAAGGTGTGGCCCACGTGGTCGTGGTGGTCGAGGTAGACAGGGTCCCTAATAAGGGGGCATTGAGGCACCCGTGGAGGATATTCGAGATGATCAGTCGGGTGACCATCCTGAGCCACACAATTATCCTCATGATATTCAACATTCAGCTGTCACTAGGGACTTCGAAGGTGACCCCGTCAGCTCCATTGTTGATCACAGACCCGGCCATTACTCAGTAGGAGTAGGGTCAATCTTTTTCTGATCCTCCAGAGCCATCGAAGTTTGTTGATGATCATCCGATACGAGAGGTAAATAATGGGCGAAGACTAAGTTATGGCTCATCACCAAGAAATGTTGAGGATCTTTCACATACTTGATCCACTCCAGTGCACCTCGATGATCCGATAGAGCATTGTGGCGCTACTCAGGCACAAATTTATTTGTACTGCTATTATTTCAATTTGTTTTTACCTTATAGATTAGTTAATAAGTTCTAAAGTGTTTTTATTCTTTTAAAGATTTCATCATCGCCCGTTATGGAGGCCACATTATACGATACTAACTTGTCGGAGACGGATGATCTTATTAAGGGGCCTGCTGAGACCCTGGTATAACCATTAACATTTTTTGCTAACACATATGTTAGTATCTTATACTTCATATACAAAAATATCTTATTATTCTATTGGTTACTACTGGCCCAACGGCTGCTTCTACCGAGCCTGCAAGCCTTACTAATGATCATGTTGCAGCGCATCCTCCGATAAAGAGGCGACGTGATGAGGATGATCCTGATAGCGTAGCCGGGCGGGATGGAATACACTCAGGCCAGCCAATGCTTTAAAGTATACAGGTTGTGGGACTCATTGATATGTATTCTTAGTTGTATATATGACATTAAATATATAATAGCAAAATTATTTATGTTTTACATAATTTGCACATGTGTTTTTATTTTTTGGATTATTTCTTAGTTTAACACTAGAACACACAAAAAAATAAGACAGCTTAACATAAATTTAAATTCGTTACCAACTAAAGAAAATACCTGACACGTACAACATAAAAATAAACCACTACTAAATGTATTACTGTGTTTGTTTAGTCAGTATCGCCCATTATTCTATGCTTCAACCACTTAAATTTATCTTCCAACTGATTATTTTCTTCTTCTGCCTCTTTTCGTTTCTCCTTCACTGCCGCAAGTTATTCTTGTAGTTTCAAGAACTGGAGTTCGTACTCACCGGTCAGATTTCAAATATTTAGCAAACATGATTTGTAGTATTCCTGGTTAATGGGTTCATCATGCCATTCTTCAAAATCACATTAATTTTTGTCCTACTAATGGGGATGATAACATAAGACTATTAATTAACATATCATATAAAAACTATTAACAAATAATTTTTCCAATAATAATAACTTACAACTTGTTTATACATCCAATGTCTATGCGCCCGATTGCAATTTGACCAGCATGGCTTCAAAAGTGCACATTCACCACAGTAATACCTTGTTACGTCATTGAGTCCAGACATGTCATAATCCTCGAAAATGAAAAATTAATGGAATATTTTTCAATTCATTTCGTTACAACGCAAATAATAACTAAAATGTGCAAGGTTTTATAGGCTGCTAAGTATAACGTATATTGATGATGTGCTATGTATTGTGTGCTAATGATTCTTTAGGGTACAAGTGGGTGCAACTTTTTAGATTGACAGCTTTTTCAGGTCGACATGACAATACACACAACGCATATTGTTGTTGCACTACATTTCAAGTGATAATAATTCTTTAGGGTACAAGTGGGTGCAGCTTTTCAGATCGATAGCTTTTCCAGGTCGACAACTTTTTCTGGTCGACATGACAATACACTTAACACATATTGGTGATGCGCTATGCTTCACATGATAATGATTCTTTAGGGTACAAGTGGGTCCAGCTTTTCAGATCGATAACTTTTTCAGGTCGACATGACAATACGCATGACGCATATTGATGATGCGCTACATTTAATATACAAGTTCGTGTAGTTTAGTTCTTCTTAATTTAAACCAAGAGATAAGTATTCATAGATCATTTCAAGAACCATTACAACATCCATTTCAGAAATGCCACTAACATTTAATAAGTGGTTTAAGAAGAGGCAAAAAGGTAAAGGTAGTTCAACATATCCACATGGAACAGGTCATAACACAATCGATCCCTACCTTAAAAAAGATATGCTAGGTAGCTATAATAATTTGGTTGATGACAAGTGTATCGTGTTCTACATCCCTTGAAAAATAAGCCTATCAATATACACACTGATTTCAAAGTTGCAAGGCACATTATTGAGGGCGAAGGACATTCTACAAAGCCTAAAGATATGCAAATTTGGGGCAAAAAACTACAATGGATTCCCCTTTACTCAAAACGGTGTGATTATGAAGTACTATACCACTGGCATGAGCTAGTTGTACCTAAAGCACTGTCTGCAACCTTCCAAACAAACATACACAAATAAGAACCAGAAGTGATTCAACATTTGATGAAGGAGATTTTAGAGATGGAAGAAGCACTAGCCGCTCATCATGCACTGGATGATCTTAACTACCTGAAAAGAACAAAGGATCAGTATTGGAATTTATTAGAAAATAAAAAATTACATAGAGACGTTGATTATCCTATTTTCCCAGCAGTTGTCGAGTGGGAGGGACTATCTAAGTTCCTAGCAAAGATGTTGGTCGTAGGAGTCCCATATTATTGTAGAAATCAAGCAAATGGTCTCATTGATGATATGGATAAAATGCGAGATATGTGTGTAAACTGGGGCCTAGATTACAATGCTCTCGATCTGAAAGGTTGCGTACAAGATGTTGACAAAGAAGATGAAGACAGTGACAATGAAATAGTGCCAAACCGTGACGATAATGGCGAATGAAAATTATTATTTATTGGGATACATTTTAAATTCTTGTATTGAATCTTTAATGCTAAATATAAATTAGATGTAACCCTATTGGAAACATTATTTTATTTCAAAAATTTTGCAAACTGAATATTTATAGACCTTTAGTACAACAACAATACTGCAACAAAACGCTATGTTTATCCTTGGTAATTGGGCACATTGGATGAACTGCCACCTGGAGCGGAATTACCATCACTTCCCAAACTAGCCAAAGGACATTTACGTTGATCGTATCCTGTTTGGGAACATATGCCACATTTATGCGCATAAATGGTATCACCAACATCCATTTGGTTCTGTATCCGCGTTCTTTTTTGCACTTGCCGTTGATGCACATAATATTTGATACAAACCATTTTAAATGATTTCGGCGGCCAATAATGCCCAGCACCCATTGGCTGCAACTGTCCACCATAGGTGTTTATGTATGCATCATCACTATATTCTTTATCAACGTACCTCGTTTCCGCAAAACCTATATGTTGAAAGCACTTCATGGAATATAAACATGGAAAGTGATAGATTGACAATTTTCCACATGAGCATAATCTTCTAGATTCATTGACAGTGTGTGTATTACTCCCGCTGTTGTGATGCAGACTAGTGCAAACTTCAAAAAATATTTCGCTTGCTGTAATACTGCAAAAATGTATACCACTGTGCTCGCTTCCTATATTTCTCAAATCATTTCATTGGTTGTGGCATAAATGCAACACCTCTTTCCATCAATGACGATGCACCTCTAGATCTTTCAACAAACCTATCAAATGACATATGCACCATGGCAATGACAGGAAATCTACGTAAAGACTTCAACAACCCATTGAAAGACTTTGACACATTAATAGTTAAAATTCCCCATATTCTACCATCATCCATATGCAAAGTCCACTTGTCAAGCTGATGTCGCATCAACCAACGATAGGCTTTTGGGTCTTCCTGCCTAATTAATTCTATTCACCTCCTGAATTTACATTTTTGGTGATCTGTTGCAGCCATCGATATTAATTCATGTAATTCCTAGTTTGGATGAGCCCTCTGGAAGTTGGCCTTCAAATGCCTAACACAGTAACAGTGCTAGGCATACAGTTCCTGTTATGCATGCAAATTTTGTACATAACTTAAAATATTGCTATGTCGATAAGATATTAGACAAATACATGAATGTTGTTTGACAATGTGCTCCTTCAAGTGGTTCAAAAATAATGTCCACATTTATTGGTTTTCATTGGAACAAATAGAGAATGTAAGGGGAAATATGCGTCCATTAGCATCTACTGCAACGGGGATCAACAACTTAATATTATTCTTTCCATAGACATGACTGGCATTTATGGATACTACCGACCAATAATTCACAAAACCATCAATGGCTGGTTTAAATGCCAGAACACATATCTGAAGATGAATTATTGTATTCTCGGACTTTTCTCAAGCTTCCATTCAACAACATTCCCGGGGTTAAAGTGTTTCAATGCAGCCATGTACCTGTGTAGAGCTGCAAAGGACTTATTCCAGTTACAATAAACAATCTCAAATGCATGTTCCCAAGAAATGCCTTTCTTTTGGTAATGGTTCATCCATATACCCGATGGACAGATGTTATACACTCTTTAATCTTGTAACTTATGGACGATTCAATATGTGGAATCGAGACAAGAGAAATAAAGTCAACATTCAAGTTAACATGATTCCCACTGAAAGTGTCCATTTCACAAGTTTGGGTGCCAATGTATTTCCCCACAATCCACATATTTGTTTTCAACTTTTCCCAGGTAGTATCCATGTACAACCTTGAAACAATCTATGAAAAATTACCTTGTATACTTCCGGAGATGACTCATGAACCACGATCTCACGACACTCTTTTATGCTGTACATTCGCACCGCCCTACTTAGGTGCACTTTATAAGCAAAAAACATATTCTTTGACAGTATCGTCGGTTTAGATTCATCCCATATTGTTGTACGAATATCGTCAAGATCCCTTGTGAGGGCATTCACATCCAGTATACTGGGCAACTAATTAAGGTAGGGAATCTCCCTTGAATGAAACGGCATATGGGACTCGTACACTCTCGGTCTAATTAGAGGTGGGGTCTGCATATATGGAGTATGCTGATTGGTGGCATCATGCTCCCTCGTCAAATCAAGTTCATCATTCTCGTCCTCATAATCATCACCCTCATCAGGGAAGGGTGTGTCATCTCTAGACTCATCAGTATTGTTGTCATAATCACTATCATTTTCCTAACTCCGCGCATCTGCTAGATCCCAATTAAATATATTGTCTTCGGGCAATTGAGTAAAGACATTACCTTCAAGTTTGCTCGTTTTCACTACACAACCAATAAAAAATGAGTTTCTCAAATTCATATAAACTTTATCACTTAACTTACAAATCATAATCTGTTGATATCCCATGATGCACATTATTTTGTTGTTGATGACTCCTGGATGGACCACCATGATCCAACACACCAAAACTAGGCATATTCTAACTGTCCCTTGGTTCAGAACTTATAAAATTAATATCTGGTCGGTACCCCATTTGGAATATATGAGTGTTAATACAAATACTATACATAAAAAATATCTTAATATAAAGAAAAATTGAAATTTACCCTTCGGCTTGTGGATTATGTAAACTTGGGGAGAAATTATGTCCTCGCTCCTCATTCGCACGGGGAGATAAGTTTATATCCGACCAAACTCTTTCAAATGGAACCTGTTCGGATAAAACTGCTCCAAAAAATCACCCGATGATTGAGAGTTATCCCTATTTTGTCGAACCTCAATATTGCAATCGTCTTCCGCTTTGACGTACGTTTCCAACATTTTTATCACAAGAAGTTCCCGATGTTCTTCTGGAGTCATCAAAAAATCCGTCAGAGTTTCATCGTCTTCGATGTTAAACTCAGCATAACAAACAGCCTCTTGCGGAGTACCAGAATACGAACATCTTCCGGTTATTTTAATATTAACATAACATTTTCTCACACTCAATTTTTTATGTAACAATGATATCGATCTATCATACTCCATTGTAAGCGACAACTTAACATGACAATGTGGAAAACAACTATAGTGCACTGAGTTTTTCTCCACCACAACCTCACACCCTCCCCCTAATATAATTAAACCCTAATTTTTTCCTCTTCGGACATTATGACAAAATGTAAAATAAGTTAAGCAAACAAATATTTTTGAAGACCAAAAGGATCCTGGATGTATTTTTACTAAATTTTGAAACTCCTTAAATAAGCAAAAAAATCAGTCCGGAATACAATAATTGAGTGTATATATTCCACATGCATAATAGGCGCTATATATAGCGCCTATTATGCATGTGTTATACCCTCAATTATTGGTGGGTCAGTAAAATTCAGATGAATTATTGGTAGGCAATAAAGTTTATGTATAGTACACGTAACTAATGCGCTATACCTTAACGGACAAACATGCCGCTAAGGTATAGTGCAGTGAAGAAATGCACTATATATAAAATGGTACTCCGTTATTTTATGTTGATCGTATACAACCAGGGGCGGATTTAGGGGGGCGAAAGGGTGTTCACCCGAACACCCTTCGCCGAAAAATTACACTGTATATATAAGACAAATTTTATTTTTTATCTCTATATATTAAGTTTTGAACACCTTTAACGTAATCCAAAAGTGTAGTTTAGTGGTCAAGGGGTTCAAAATCTACATAAGGTCATGGGTTCAATTCCCACTAGCTACAAAAAAAATTTTTTGAACCCCCTTCGTGAAGATCCTGGCTCCGCCACTGATTAACCACAACAACTGTGCTAGGACTGCCAGTAAAACCAGAAAATAATGATGTAAAGATGATAATATGCACATCCTTCAAGAAAAAAACACAGTTAGAATCTACAAAGTAGGAATTTTGGAAATGGAACAATTTCACCACATAGAGGGTTTTCAGTGACGATGATAGTGACATTTTAGTCGCCACCAAAAGTGAACACCAAGTTGCCGAATTATATGCTGTTGTTCTTAGTAATGACTACGTCAAATCTATTTGTGACATATTTATTTACTTTTGTGGCCAAACTTTTCATCACATAAGCTAATTTATTTTATTATTAGCTTTTATGGCTATTAACTTTGCTACAAAAGTAAAACAAATATGCCAGAAATTAAATTAATTATAGGTTGCCACCGGAGCTGACGATATATTGTCTTACTTTTTGGGCGACAACAGGGGTCGCCACTGAAAACTCCTGCATTGTTTCTTAGGACGTGATGTTGATATCAACCTTCATTGTACAACTGCTCCTGCTTAATTTGGTAAACAATTGTATTTTTAAAGCAGCACTCAACCTATGTTGACAATTAAGTCAACGACTGTTCTTATTAATATTTTATGTGGCGGCTGGCTTGATTAATTCATTTTTCTACTTTCCATCTTTGAATGAATACAACACAACAAAAATAAAGGACTTAAATGACAACTTGCTTAAGGTCGTGCATAATATGGTAAATATCAAATTGTTGTACCGAAAATTTTGCATATGGTATTCAGTATTTGGGAATTTGGTATTATCACGATATCACGATTCAATTTTTCCTCCGTTGGATTTCGTGATGGCATCTAGTCTTTGGGACTAGGTAAGCCTAACATTTATTGAATATCAACCATAATAAAGAAAGTCTAACAGTCTCAATATAGAAATCTTTATAGAATTTACATCTTCCCAAAATCGGCAATACAAGTCATAAGCTCTACAGAGTTTCGCTACAACTTCTAACACAATTGTATAGAAATAAGTATATGAGTGTGAATACAAAATAGGAAGGTGACTCCAAAACCTGCGAATGCAGCAGCGGGGTTACCTTAAATCTCCTCGGCAAGAATTCGCACAACTATTTATGATCAATACCTGGATCTGTACAAAATAAAATACAGAAGTGTAGTATGAGCACACCATAGCGGTGCTCAGTAAGTGTCAAGACAAACCTCGGTGGAGTAGTGACGAGGAACATTCGAGACACCCACTAGTCTAATAAACAGAACAAGTATAAGTACAAGAACGACAGTGCATGATTTGTACATAAAGACTATGTGATATGGCTAAAAATACAGTAATTGCAATAAGGAAAGGAATAACAAAAACAACGAAACACCATAATAAGGACACCGAAGAGTGAACGGAAACACAACACAAATCCGAAATCACAAATACAGTAAAGACAGTAATAACTCAACAACTACGACAGTTTTCACATCAGGTCTTAGCCAACAAACACCAATCAAGTATTAATCTTTCACCTAAGTTTTCGAATAGAAATTTTTAGAATATAATCCTTTCCAATAACGATATTTCGAAATATATTTCCCTCAAATAAATATCTTTCAAACATAGTTCTTTCAAAATAGATACCTTTTCGAATATAATCTTTTCAAATAATATCCTTCGAATATAAGTCACCCTGTGACACCTCATCTCATAGTCATACATTACGGATCTTAATACCTGAAAGCACACACTTGGCATCCTGTACCCTCATCACATCTCATAATCGCACTGACGACTCATGTGCAAAATAGAGCCATTCTCACATGGAAGGCAAGCAAACAAGGGTTTGCGTCTATACTCAATATCAAGAAAACCTTTTATCTGATAAGGGTGCTTAGCTACGTGTATGCCTGTGCAAGTGTCCTAATATAGTTCGTACCAACTAGTAAGTATAAGGAAAAGAATGGACAGCACGTAGAATGTTTAAAGAATGTAAGCATAAAAGATCAACAAGTCATAACATAGATATAACAATTGGGGATCTCCCAAGATACCGTCTTGTAGTCCCAAACGTAAATGTGCATGAGAATCTCCTGGAATACCGTTATGTAGTCCTAAAGTAATTATGAAGTGCTAGGGGATCTCTCGGAATACCGTTCTGTAGTCCCAAAGTAAATATGCAGTGTAGGGGGATCTCCCGGAATACCGTTCTGTAGTCCTAAAGTAAATATGCCGGGGGATCTCCCGGAATACCGTTCCATAGTCCCAAAGTAAATATGCAGCGCAACCAACAAAGATAACAGTTACAGCACAATAGAAACCTCGTGCATCACCACAACGAGTACAACAACAACGATGACAATAATACAAAATACCACAAGTAAACCACTCAAGAACTTTAAAACACAAAGAAACGGTAGAACTCATTGACAAGGAATAACCACAGTAAAAAATGATAGGCCTAAAGAGAACAACTCAACAAAGCAGGAACTAATATGCCATAAAGATCACACAATATACAGTTCGGCAACAAGGAAAAATCTAACACGAGTTAAATAGTTCCAAATAAGGGCAAGTCAGCTAAACATGGGATATCGAGACTTCTTTTAAGGTTGAGAAATTACGAAGAATATTCAACAATTCAATTAAAGATAGACAATGAAAAGGTAATCATAACCTCAATTAAGACTAAACGGTTATAGGAGGAGATGATGATAATTTCACATAAATATAAGCAGCTATGAAGGGATAACATGACAATAGAAGAGGTAAAATCTTCAGTTAAGTCAAATAAGAGTCTAATAGGCAATAAGAGTGAATCTTAAAGCAATTAATTCTAATTTAAGCATGTAGATGTGAAACTAGTAAATAGGAACTCAGTCATATCAAGAACAACTTCATACGCAATGAATATAAGGACCTAAGAACCCTAAAGGCCAACTATCCACAAATAAGTCTGAGCATGCACTCGTCACCTTGCGTACATGGATTACAATCAACATAGAAGACTCAAATCCCGAGGAAAAATTTCCTACACAAGGTTAGGCAAGATACTTACCTCAAACAAGACAAATCGATACTCTCAAATGAACTTCTCGGATGAAATGACCTCCGGACAGCTCAACTCTAACCAAAATAACTCCAAAGCACAAATAAAGCTTATAAGAAACTATTCCGGATCATAAAGTCTCAATCTTTAACAAAATCTAAAAATTGGTCCAAAAGTCAACCCTCGGGCCCGCACCTCGGAACCCGATAAATTTTTACAAAAATCGAATACCCATTTCGATACGACTTCAACCATACAAAAATTATCGATTCCGATACCATTTCGCCCTTCAAATCATGATTTTTTATTTTGAAAACTTTCTTCAAAAACCACTATTTTCCTCAATTCAAAACACAAATCAAATGATAAAAACAAAGGTAAAATCATGAAATATATTAAATTCCAGGTAAAGAACACTTACCCAATCGATTTGCTTGAAAAACCCAAAAAGAAGCTCCCAAAACCGAAGTCTAAAACTCAAGATATAAAGAAAATGGCCAAACCCTCATCTTAAATGTTTCTGCCAGAACTTCTGCATCTGCGGACAAGGAACCGCATCTGCGGAACCACATTTGCGAGAAAGAGTCAGCATCCGCGAACTTAGCTAACAGGCCTAGGACCGCAGTTGCGGATATATAGCTGCACCAGTGGCACCGCAGAAGCGAAAAAGTGAAACCGCAGAAGCGAAATAAATCTTAGGTGTGATTGTTGACCGCAAAAGCGACCTCTGCACCTGCGCACCATCCTCCGCAGAAGTGAGAAATCAGTCTGGCCTTCATGACCCCAGAAGCGTCTAGGCTCACATAGAAGCGGAGCCGCACCTGGTCTCCATGGTCGCATGTGCGAAAATACTAGAACCAAACCTGCTCAAAACTATACAAAACATCTGAAACTCGTTGGAAACAAGCCTTGGGCCCCCAAGACCCCATCCAAGCATACCAATAAGTGCCATACCCTAACATGGACCCGCTCGAGATCTCAAATCACATCCAATAATGCCAAAATTATGAATCGTGCCATAAATCGAACTATGAACTTTCAAAACTTTCACCTTCGAAAACTCGTGCAGAAACCAATCAAACCAACCGGGAATGACGCCAAATTTTACAGACAAGTCCAAAATAACAAGACGGAGATGTTCCAACTCTCGGAATCGTATTCTGACCCAGATATCATAAAAGTCAGCTATGGGTCAAACTTCTCCATTTTCCAAACTTTAATTTTTCTAACTTTCGCCGAAATGCCTCAAATTACTCTACGGACCTCCAAATTCGGACATATGCCTAAGTTCAAAATTACCATACGAAGTTGTTGACATCATCCAAAACTCATTCCGAAGACGTTTATACAAAAGTCAAATTCCGATCAAATTCTTACTACTTAAGCTTCCAAAGCTAGAATCCTTCTCTAATTCGACTCTGAATAACTGAATTTAACCATGAACACAAGTCGATACATAATATGAAGTTGTTCAAGGCCATACGCTACCGAACAAAGCTTAAATTCTCAAAATGATCGGTCGGGTCATTACACACGACCCAACTTCCCCTCTATTTGGGTATCGTGATGGCACCTAGTCTTAAGGACTAGGTAAGCCTAACATTTATTGAAATAACAACATTATTTAGATCACCTCTAATAAATTGAAATAGAAATCTCTTTATAATCTACACTTCTCATAACCGGCGGTACAAATCAAAAGCTCTACAAAGTTCGCTACAACTTCTAAATACAACTGTATGGAAATAAGTACAACAGTATGAATACAAAATAGAAAGGTGACTTCAAAGCCTTTGAACGCAGCAGCAGGGTTACCTTGAGTCTCCACAGCAACGATCCACACAGCTACTAGCAAAAACCTGGATTTGTACAAAAATATATAGAAGTGTAGTATGAGCACACCACATCGGTGCCCAGTAAGTATCAAGACTAACCTCGGTGGAGTAGTGACGAGGAATAGCTAAGACACCTACTGATCTAATAGATTAAACAAGTATGAGTATAGAAACAACGGTGCATGATTTCTACATGGAAACTACGCAATATGACTAACAATACAGTAATTACAATAAGAAAGGGAAAGCGACAAGTATCAGCGGAATACCATAATAATAACATAGAAAAGTGAGCGAAAACACAACCTAAATCCGAAACCAAAGATACAACAAGGACAAATAACAACTCAGCAACTACGACAGTTTTCACATTTAATTTTTAGTCAACAACCTTCACAAGTACCAAACCTCAGAAAAATTACAACTCACGGGTCTCAATACCTAAACCCTAACACTTGGCATCATATGCCCTAATCACACCTCATAACCGCATTGATGACTCATATGCCAAATAGAGCCATTCTTACATGGAAGGCAAGTAAACAAGAGTGTGCATCTGTACTCAATAATATCAATAAAACCTCTTATCCGATAAAGGTGCTTAGTTATGTGTATGCTTGTCCAAGTGTCCTAACATAGTTCATACCAGCTAGTAAGCATTAGGAAAAGAACGGACAACATATGAACTGTTTGCAGAATAGAGGGATCTCCCGAAATACCGTTCCATAGTCCCAAAGTAAATATGTAGAACATGGGGGTCTCCCGAAAAACCGTTCTGTAGTCCCAAAGTAAATATGCAGGCAGGGAAATCTCCCGGAATACCGTTTCGTAGTCCCAAAGTAAATATGCAGAATAGGGGGATCTTCTAGAATATCGTTTCGTAGTCCCAAAGTAAATATGCAGCGCAACCAACAGAGATAACATTTACATCACGGCAGAAACCTCGTGCATTACCACAAAAAGTACAACAACAACAATTACAATAATACAAAGTACGGCAAGCAAATCAACTCAAGAACTTTAAATCACAAAGAAATGATAGAATTCATTCACAATGAATAACCACAATAAGGAATACTAGGTGTAAAGAGAACAACTTAACAAGGGAAAACTAAAATGTAGCAATGACTCCACAATATACGATTCAAGAAGAAGGAAGCTAACACGAGTCAAATAATTTCAAATAATGCTATGTCAACTGTAATATAGGATAGCGGTCGAAGTCATGTCTCAGGGAATGGGCTAACTTCTTTTAAGATTGAGCAATTACGAAGGTTATCCAACAATTCAATTAAGGATAAGTGGCGGAAAAATAATCACAATCTCAATTAAGGCTAAACAATTATAGGATGAGACAATAATAATTTTGGATAAAGATAGGCAGTTATGAAAAGATAACATGTCAATAGGAGAGGTACAAATCTTCAGTTAAGTCAAATAAGAGTCAAATAGACAATGAGAATGAATCATAAAGCAATTAATTTCAAATAAGCATATAGATGTGAAACTAGCAATTAGGAAACTCAATCATATCAATAAAAACTTCCTACTTAGTAAATATAAGGACCTAAGAATCCTAAAAGGGCCAATTTTTCACAAATAAGTCACGAGCACGCACTCATCATCTCACGTATACAAACTACAATCAATATAGAAGACTCAAATCCTAAGGAAAAATCCCTCAAGCAAGGTTAGGCAAGATACTTACCTCAAAGAAGACAAATCGATACTCTAAAATGAACTTCTCGGGTGAAAAGACCTCCGAACGGCTCAAATCTAACCAAAATAACTTCAAAGCACAAATAAAACTCATAAGAAATTATTCCAGAACACAAAGTCTCAATCTTTAATAAAATCCAAAAATCGGTCCAAAATTCGACCCCCCGGCCCGCACCTTGGAACCCGATAAATTTCTATAAAACTCAAACACCTATCCCGATACGAGTTCAACCATACAAAAATTATCAAATT
Organism: Nicotiana tabacum; assembly: GCF_000715075.1. Taxonomy (NCBI): domain Eukaryota; kingdom Viridiplantae; phylum Streptophyta; class Magnoliopsida; order Solanales; family Solanaceae; genus Nicotiana; species Nicotiana tabacum. The sequence goes on along the minus strand of NC_134086.1, from coordinate 119,459,749 downwards.
CCGATACCATTTCATCTCTCAAATCATGATTTTTTTATTTTTAAAACTTTCTTCAAAAACAAAATTTTTCCTCAACTCAAAACACAAATTAAATGATAAAAATGAAGATAAAATCATAGTATATATTAGATACTAGGTGAAGAATACTTACCCAATCGATTTGCTTGAAAAATCCAAAAACCAATCTCCCAAAATCAAACTTTAAAACTTAAAATATAAAGAAAATGGCTAAACCCTCAATTTAAATAGTTCTGCCCAGCACTTCCGCATTTGCAGACACATAAGCGCATCTGCGCTATCGCATTTATGGGCAGCTGTTCGCATTTGCGAACATGACTTACAGGCTTAGGTACGCATCTGCGGACAATATAGCCGCATCAGCGGTGCCGCAGAAGCGATAACAGGAGCACAGAAGCGGACTCCTTCGCAGATGTGATAGATCAACCGCAAAAGCGGTTTCGCACCTGCGTTCCAGCATTCGCAGAAGCGAGCTAGCTTCCGGTGCTCAAAGATTGCATATGTGATCAGGCTGACGTAGAAGCGGAGCCACACCTGCGGTCTAAAGTCGGAGGTGCGAGACACCAGAACCAGACTTGTTCAAAACCATGCAAAACATCCGAAACTTGTCTGAAACACACCCGAGACCCCCGGAACCCTATCTTAACACACAAACAAGTTCTATAACTTAACACGGATTGGCTCGAGGTCTCAAATCACATCAAACAACGCCAAAAAAGCAAATCGCGCCATGAATCGAACTAATGAACTTTCAAATATTCCAACTTCTAAAACGCGTTCCGAAACCTATAAAATCAACCCGGAATGACGCCAAATTTTGCAGACAAGTCCAAATGACAAGACAGAGCTGTTCCAACTCTCGGAATAGCATTCCGAACCCAATATCACAAAAGTCAACTATGGCTCAAATTTCTCTATTTTCCAAACTTCAACTTTTCCAATTTTCTCCGAAATGCTCAAAATTACCCTACGGACCCCCAAATCCGAATCCGAACGTGCGCTTAAGTCCAAAATCACCATATGAAGTTGCTGACATCATCCAAAAATCATTCCGGAGCTGTTTACATAAAAGTCAAATTCTGATCAAATTCTCACTACTTAAGCTTCCAAAACTAGATTGCTTCTTCCAATTCGACTCTGAATCATCCGGTAACTGAATTCAACCATGCACGTAAATCGATACACATAATATACTGCTCAAGACCTTATGCCGTTAAACGAAACATAAATTCTCAAAATGACCGGCCGGATTGTTACATGTATGATATTTGGTTTTTATTGTTAAAATAATTTGGTATTTTAGAAAATAATACCGAAATACCAATATCGTACTGAAATATATACTAAATTACACATTACAGATATTATTGAGCAACATAATAAGTTACACAATATTTTTCTTTGGCATTCATGTTGAGGTTGGCAGTAAAGCCCATGCAGTGGCGAATCTACTTAGGCAATTGTGGGTGCTTAAGCACCCACCACCTTTGACCATATTTAGTAAATTTGCATAGTAATTGTAAAAATATTTTGATAAATATTGAGTGAGAACCCACAACTAAACTCGTTTTGCTCTTCTTTGGAATTTTTATTGGCGAGCACCTATAACTTTAAAATCCTGAATGCGCCACTGAGCCCATGTACTTCTTTAGAAAAATGGAGGAACAAGGTAGGATGCAGATTCTAATTCTCTAGGTTGCCAAGCAATTTAATGTAATATTTCAATAGTTTTGGAGTGTTTCTTACTCCATTACTCTTGTATTTTTGTTGCATATATATGTTGAATTAGTCCTTGTTGTATTTTCTAATTTCCATAATTAACTCTAAGCAAGTAACATGATATTTTCAATAATTAAATGTATTCCTTTATATACCTTTTTCTCTTAGTTGTTAATTGATGGTTTTGGATAAAGATTTTGTCAATAGTCATGCGAGTTTAGAACATTTTCATTGACTACTTTAATTAAAAATATTATAGTCTATGGCTCTATGCACTAGCTAATATTCAAGTCGAATAAATCGAAATTACAGAAACGAATAAACCGAAACCGGAAGGACAAAAGCCGAACCATACTGAATATAATTAGGTATGATTATTGGTATAGCATTTTATGAAATCGAATACCGAAAATACCTAACAGAAATAACTAAATACCATACCGTACTGACCGACGAACACCTCAAAACTTGCTTACCGTATCTTTTTCTAAATGTCACAGCAAATAATTGAGTGCTAATCTATTGTATTCAGAAACGTCTCATTCTTTTTTATCATAAGCATGCCAATAATTGTGTAGAGCAAAATAAGCTGATGTATTTGTCAGAGAACATAACCACAACAAACGATAAATATAACTTATACGAAAACAAACTGTAAAAAATTTGTCCTTTAGTACATCCAATACAAAAGATCAAGGAAAACCAATCCAAAGGACTAGATCCTGAATTTTATTTATAATTTCTTAAATTCCAAAAACAAGCATAAATAATAACATCATAGTATTATTCGGCTTGTATAAATTTAGTTGTTGTTGTCCCACCAGAATTGTGATTGGAGATAATCGATCACTTTCTTATCAACTTGGAACGCTTTGGCGAGAACATCATCATTAATTTGTGGATCTGAGCCAAAAACTGTATTAGCAATAGTGATAACTCCTGGATTTTGGCTACTGAGTCCAGCAAATGCAACAGCCTTAGTCTTTCCCACATTAAATTGGAAATGAATGAGACCTATTGGGAAAACAAACACATCTCCAGGTTTTAGAATCTTTGTAAAGAGTTTGTTCTTCATATTTGGTCCGGGATTTGAAAGGACAAAACCGACATAGAGAGTGCCCTCGAGTACAGCAAGAACCTCAGTTGCTCTAGGATGAGTATGAGGTGGGTTGAGACCATATGGTGCATAATCAATACGAACTAACGAAATGCCCAGAGTGTTGAGTCCAGGTAAGTTGCCGACGTTCACAGCAGTTACAGCTGATCCGACTTGATTTGAAGTATTTCCAGGTATGTTTAGGCCTGATTTGAAGAAGTCATCAGCATTGACAACCTTCGGATCCTTGCATATTTTTCCATTCACGAAAACTGCGTAAAAATCATTATTAGTAAGTGAAAATAACAACAAATACAAGTGAAAAACAAACAATCAAATTCTGCAAATTTACCAGCAGCCATAGAGTCGTTAACAGCAACACAAAAATCTTGCAAAGGACTAGGATCAGATGCATGGCTTATTGAAGAGACAATAGCCAAAATGGCAATGGTTAATACAAAGGACTTGAGAGCCATTGCAAATTAGAAACAACTCTGTATATATTGAAACAATTTGTTTATCTGTAAGAAATATGATTAGCGAGGTGTGCCTATTTATAGATCAAAATTTGTTTGAATCCGTCTTCAAACTTCCCCTAAACAAAGTGTGGATAATTAGGCTGCTGCATTACCAAGTCATCAACAACAACAACAACATCCCAGATAATCCCACTAGGGGGGTCTGGGGAGGATAATATGTACGCAGACTTTACCCCTACCCCGAGGGGCAGAGAGACTGTTTCCAGGAGACTCTCGGCTCAAGAAAGCGACAAGAGACGATATATTAGTACTATCAATAGACTCATAATAAAATAACATAACATAACATAACATAAAATAAAATAACAACAATATAAGAAATATAGGAAGTACGAAAAAGATGGAAGATATAATAATATCCAGCAGATAAAGCCCTGCATCAGTAGCTGACCAGTAGCATCCTAAGACTAACTCCTAACTGGCTAGTCTCACTTTAGTGCGCTGTAGAAATACTCACAGCTTCCCCTAGCCTACAACTTTAATGCTCGACCTCCACAATTCTCTGTCAAGGGTCATGTCCTCAGTAATCCTAAGTCTCGTCATGTCCTGCCTGATCACCTCTCCCCAATACTTCTTAGGTCTCCCTCTACCTCTCCTCATGCCCACCACAACCAGTCGTTCACACCTCCTCACCGGTGCCTCGGTGCTCCTCCTTTGAATGTGCCCGAACCATCTGAGTCTTGCTTCCCGCATCTTGTCCTCCATGGGGGCCACGCCCACCTTCTCTCGAATATCTTCATTCCTAATCTTATCCATCCTTGTATGCCCGCACATCCACCTAAACAAAGTGTGCATTACCAAGTCATCAATGGTGAATTTTTAAACATTTGTGTCGTGATGTTCTGTCAACAACCATTACGACTAAATCTTAAATTTTCTTAGAATGTACAAACAGTTAGTTACTACTATCAAAGGCTTAATCATATTTTTCGATGACTTAATTTAAAGTTAAATCCTCCAGACTATTTTGGGATTAATGGTCATGACAGTGATGAAGAAAAAAAAAAAGAAAACAATAATAGAAAGAGCAGTTGAGATATGATAGAAACTTTCTAACTATAAAAATAGAAACTTTCTAACTATAGAAATAGTAAGAATTGAATCGCCACAAGATGTGGTTGTTATAATTAAACAATGAGTTTATACTATCAGGTCACCTATTTGTTATAGCAGGTAATTTGTCTTATTTTTAATATTATAAATCTCATATATCAAGGAGTATAACCTATAGATATTCTTTGGTAACGTGACAATGTATCTTTCGTCTTGGTAACTTTTAAATTTGATAAATGAATTACCGGATTGATTATTGAATTTTTAAAATAAAGTTTGTTAAATTGATGATACAAAAATTTGTGTAGCAATATTACTCTTTCCTCGCACTTGTGCTTATCTGTTATTTTGCTTCTTATTTTATCTCCATTTCAATCAAGAGCCCGTTAAAAATTATGGGAAGTTGAGGGTAAACACATACATACACTCGTGTTTACACTAAGTCATATTAACTTAGTGTAGGTTAAGTGACTCTCAGAATCATACACTTTTATTAAAGTTAAAAGATAATTAATGAAGAGTTAAATTCCTTTTCAATGTTATTTGGAGAAGAAAATTGTTTATTCCTAGTATATTTTATAAAAGTGTAGGTTTCGGTGAATAGTACTAATTCCTGTGAAGAAATTTACCAAAATGAAGAACACCAACAGTACTGCTCAACTATACTTTTCTCGTTTCGGGCGATCTGAAGAGAATCAATCGAAAGTAAAAATTAAATAATTTATCAAACTGACGAACACCAACACTGCTTCAGATACGGAGATCTAGAAGCTACACTTCCATATCAATTTCTATAGTAGTAGACGTAGAAACACTCCCAAATTTTCTCAATACACCGGGGAAATTAGAAATTAAAACTTGCATTGTGTGGTTCATCACTCGTTTTGAAAGTAAATTCTGTATTCTGAGGCCTTAGAAAACCTCTTTTTGTCTCACCTTGATTTGCGTGCACAGTCCGGGCGCGTTTCCGGAAAGCTTTCGTGTGAAAACTAAGTGAAATAAGGAAATTGACTTTTAAAAATTGATTAAAGTTGACTTTGGTCAACATTCTTGGTAAAAAAATCCGAACCCATGATCCGACAGTCTCGTAGGCTCCGTAGTAAAATATGGGACTTGGGCGTATACCCGGAATCGAATTCCGAGGTCACAATCCCGAGAAATCAATTTTTTAAAGAAATTGTTTAACTGAAATTATAAGAGTTTTTTGGAAAAGAAAAGACGTTTGAAATTGATGGTAACGCGCCCGTATTTTAGTTCCGGAGCCCGGTACAGGTCTTATATAATAATTAAGTTGAATCTGTAAAGTTTGGTAAGAATCAGAGTTCGTTTAGTATAAATCAGATCTTTAATTGAGAAAATGGGAATTTTGATGTTCTTGAGTGATTTAATGAATTTGAGGTTTAATTCATAGTTGTTGATATTATTTTAATGATTTGATCGTACGAGCAAGTCTGTATGATATTTTTGGACTTGCGTGCATATTTGATTTGGAGCCCCGAGGGCTCGGGTGAGTTTTGGATGGGCCACAGAGTGAAATTGGACTTAGGAACAAGTGTTGGTATCTGGTATTTTTGCCCAGGCCTCTGATGTTGCAATTGCGAAATCAGGCTTCGCAATTGCGAAGTAGACAGGCTTGGTAAATAAGACCCCAGTGTCGCAAATGCGAACCAAGCCTAGGCAGGCCCTTTTCGCAAATGCGAACACTGGGTTGGTAATTGCGAAGCCCACCCCATCGCAAATGCGACAGATTCTTCGCATTTGCAAAGATAGCAGACTTCCAAAGGGTTCGCAATTGGGAATTCCTGGTCGCAATTGCGACATCTGCACCTGTGTAAATTATAACTTAGACGAAAATTCTTCATTTTTCAAACTCTCTCAAACCCTAAGCTTTGTTGGGCGATTTTCTAAGAAAACTTCTTCTCCAAATCAATTGTAAGTCATTTCTAACTCATTTTCTTCAATCGATAACATCTTTCTACATGATTTCAATTCAAAATCAAGGGTTTTCATGAGGAAATTGGGTGTTTTTGGGTAGAACTTAGGATTTTCGATTTTTGGGGATTTGGACCTCGATTTGAGGTCCAATTTCAAAACAAATTATATATTTGAGTTCGTGGGTTAATGGGTAATCAGGTTTTCGTTCGAACCTCAGGTTTTGATCATATGGGTCCGGGGTCGATTTTTAACTTTTTGGGGAAATCATTAGAAAACCTATTTTCATGCATTAGAATGGATTTATTTGCATTTATTGATATCATTAAGTAAATTGTGGATAGATACAAGCGGTTTGGTGGTGGAATCAAGAGGTAAAGCGATAGTTGAGGCTTGATTGTGTTCGTGACATTGAGGTAAGTGTTTGGTCTAACTTTAGCTTGAGGGATTAGGAGTTGTGTCTTATTTGCTATGTGTTAATTGTTGAGTACGACGTATAGGTATGGTGACGAGTATCTATACGTCGGTGTCAAGCATGCCCGTGAGTCTTATAATGTGATTGATGTGACTCTGTTTTGTATTGTCCATGCTTAATATGATAATTTCTAATGTTGAACAAGGCTTATGGAAGTATTCTTGGTAATTGAACATTGAAGAGCATTTGCTCAAGTTGACAATTGAATTGTGAAGTAATTTTGTGGAAAAGAGAAGAGGTTTATGATATTGACTCCATTGCCAGGATGTTATTATTTTTGATATTATCTCTCTTGAGGGGATGTTATTGCTCATGATATTGTTTCCCTTGCCGGGATATTATTGATATACTATTGTTCCCTTGCCGGAATTCTATTGTGATTTTATTGATTCCCTTGCCTGAATTGCTTTGTGATTGTTGCTTGGGTAAGGATGAGTGTAAAAGCACGAAGGGTGATGTTGTGCGTGATATTTGTGAGTGAGAGTTAATGTACGAAGGGTGATGTCGTACCGATTTGTAAACGTAAAAGCATGAAGGGTGATGATGTGCCATGATATGAGTGATAATGCACGAAGGATAATGTCGTGCCATGATTATGTGAGGTAAAAGCACGAAGGGTGATGCCGTGCCGATTATATTGATTCTTATGGTGAGAATGAGAGTAAAAACACGAAGGGTGATGTCGTGCACTTGTCATTGATTTCCTTATTCTTGTTTATAGTTGAATTATGGTGTTCTCTATGCCTTTACTAAATTCTGTTTGTACATGGTATTCCCCCGAGCATGTTTCCCCTTCCCATCTCTAACTGCTAGTTTCTGTCATTATTACTTGATGTATATGATATAAATCCACAAGTTTACTTGGTAGTCTTGTCCTAACCTCGTCACTACTTCGCCGAGGTTAGGCTACATACTTACCAGCACATGGGGTCGGTTGTGCTGATACTACACTCTGCACTATGTGTAGATTCCGGTACTGTAGCTTTTGGACCACAGTGAGGTTGCTGCCTTCAGTCCAGTGGCGGAGACCCGAGGTAGTCCTGCAGGCATCCGTAGGCCTTGGCGTCTCCTTCTATCTTTCCATTCTATTTCTTTTATGTAGTTCAGAGACAACTTTGTATTTATCTTTCAGACCACTGTTTGTGTCACGACCCAAACTGAAGGGCCATGACTAGCACCCGACCACACTTGCCGAGCACCAACGCATATTTCATCTAACCTTCATTATTATCTTTTAAGGCTGACGAGATCAATATAAATGGTAGACCTAGATCATGGACAACCAGCAATAAAATATGACGGCATGAACATACATAGCAGGGGATGACCAGACAATCAAGAAACTACATATAAGGTATGAGCTACCACACTACTATGAAAGACTATACAACAAAAACTAGCCGACAAGGCATACCAAACTATACATGAGCCGGCACCTGTCTATGAGCCTCTAAAAGAACATAAGTGTTGCAACATAGCCGGAATAGGGCCCCGACATACCCATAATGTCTATAACAAAAATTACATACCAAGACCAAGGCAAGTCCGGAGAAGGGATCTCGCCAATCACCGCTGAACTGGACAATCTACTGTGGTGGGGGAGCTGCACCTGCCTGTCTATCAGGACCTGCAGCACGACATGCAGCGTCCACAAATAAAAGGACGTCAGTACGAATAAAGTACTGAGTATGTAAGGCAAGGAACCATAAATGCGATCAGTAATGTAAGCAAGGATAGAGAATATACAACCTGTAACATCTTAGTACCTCTAAGGGCTACTTACATGAAATGCATGATACATATGTATAAATACATAAACCTTTAAAGCATTCGCCTCTATGGGCATCATCATCATCATATCGTACCCGGCCATAATAGGCTCGGTAGAATCGTACCCGGCCACGTGGAGCTCGGTAAAACCCAACTGATCAGTGGTTGCACAATAGGTGTCGTACCCGGCCAACTATAGTGTGGCTCGGTAGAGTAAAATAGATACATATATATAATGCATGCTCGACTCATGGAATCACATTCTAAACCTTTCGGAGTGACGTAAGGTCGGTATCCTCTATACACGTTATTAGGACTAACTCTTCACTATGAACCTTATAAGAATCAGGAAGTACCAACAACATTGATAACATAAGACTAAGAGAAGCAACATTAACATCAATCGTTCCATAAGAGGGAAAACAATGTAAGTACTGCTAGCTTCTAAGAGTATAGTATCTTGGAAGATCGTTCATTACATTATGTACAATCGGAGTCGTGCAAAAGAAGGAAAGGGATAGCCTCACATACCTTGTATATACTGCCCCAATCTCAAGCTAAGCAATTGTCAAAACTCCTTAGTCTACAATAAGAGAAACGATACTATCGTTATCATTTAAGCGTCATAACTATTATGTATCGACCACAACCTATTTTACGATGAAACGGACAGAACCTCCCCTATATATATGACCTCACACCATTCAAAACAGTCACCAAACATCCCAAACAACATCAATAATAAACATATTGAGCCTCCCAAAATAGTCCACACACAGCCTAATCACTCCATACATACGACGACCACCGTAGTCGTGTCAAACAACCTGGAAATATTACGAATAACTATCAGCCCATAACCCTACATATATATGGTGTTTCTCCACAACCCTTCCTCCTCCAAAACTCCACAAGATAGTAGTAAAATACGCAGCCCAACAACAACGCAAAACAGTCCACAAAACAATAACATTACTTCCAAGCCTTTCGATATATATTTCACAAGTTCTAGCTTCAATGGCTTAGCTGCAACTTGGATAATCTTAAATACATATAGAGTAAGAGGTTCCTTACCTTTATACAGAAATAACAACTCCAATTTGACCTTAAATTTCCATGAAATATCCCTCCAATGCTGCCACAACAACAAAAAAGCGAAACTAGCGATCAATTAGTGTTTTTCGGCACTAGAATCACTTTAGAAGGCTTGAAATCACCTAGGATTGATATTAAGAACATGAGGGAGTATTTACAGAACATAAACCCTTTAAAACAACCTCCCACACGAGTTGGAACGACACAAAAATGAGCAACAACAAGAAGAACAAGAGACTTACTAGCGCCACGGAATTCCCGACACTTGATTTGTGTTATTTGCCCTTTTTTTGGGTCTTGAATCTTGAGAGAACCTTGAGAGGATGTTACTAGGGTTCTAAGGTCAGAAAATAGTGAGAAGAAATGACTTAAAATAGGTTGGAGGCATCTTATATAGGTCCAAATATCTTAAACCGACTTAGTGGGCCCCATAGAGAGGTGCTTGGCGCAGTCTCGCGAAAACGCGAATATCTCTCTACTCCAAGATTGTATCGATGAAAGGTTTAATGAGTTGGAAACTAGACTCATAGATATTTAATTTGGTTGGTAGATCACCCCATAATTCGTTGTAAATTATGAGAAAAGATTAGAAACATTTGACCTAATGTTTATGTAAAATTATGAACCTAAGTTGCGACAACTTTTGTTGACTTTTGTTTCATAACTCGTTTGACTTCAAGACTTATGATACGGATATTATATGATTAAAATACCTTAATAAATGACCTCTTGAGTGTATTAAGCACCACTAGATTACCTGAAAATACGAGTTACAACATCCTTGATTCGTTTAACTTCTAATACTGGTTAATCACCCTTATACACTCTTGTATCACTTAAGACCAATAGGATTGACTTCTTATCATCTCAAAGATAATTCCTTCTTGGATTTATGTTAACTAATATATGGCATGAACTAACACATGTGGATATGGGTTGTAACACCCACCCCCCTTAGGAACATTCGTCCTCGAATGTAAGGGTTTATGGGGAGTTTAAATCATCGTGGATTCCAATGGAAATTTCCGATCAATTTTCCCCTATAAAATGGTCACTAGCAAAACTTGCAAGTAATTAAGCCCATCAAATGGCTTCACAAGGCTACACAAAGCATTATGCGTATTTACATTATCTACATATCACCATTTTGTATTAAGGAGGAGTATTCTCAAATTATTGCTTATCTCATAGAGCCGTTTCACCTTCCAATGTATCCTGTCTTCCACCTGCATCCTTGTTATCTTCATTCTGGAATAAGTAAGGGTATTTAGACTTCATCTCCTCTTCTGCTTCCCATTTCATTTCTTCCATATTTTTGTTCCTCCACAATACTTTGACGGAAGCTACATCTTTTGTTCTCAGCTTGCGGACTTGCCGATCTAATATCGCCACTGGCACTTCTTCATATGATAGGTCCTCTGTAACTTGTACATCTTTGATAGGGACGACTCGAGAAGGGTCTCCAATACATTTTCTCAACATAGATACATGGAATACCGGGTGGACAAATTCCAATTCGGATGGCAATTCTAACTCATAAGCAACCTGTCCAATCCGTCGAAGAATTTTATACGGCCCGATATACCTTGGACTCAGCTTACCTTTCTTCCCAAAACGCATAATACCCTTCATTGGTGAGATCCTCAGGAAAACCCAATCACCAACCTCAAACTCTAGATCACGACGTCGGACATCAGAATAAGATTTTTGCCTGCTTTGTGCCGTCCTCAATCGCTCCTGTATCACTTTCACCTTCTCAATAGCTCGGTGAATCAAATCTGGCCCATATAATTCTGTTTCACCGACTTCGAACCATCCAACTGATGATCTACATCTCCTCCCGTATAGTGTCTCGTATGGGGCCATTTTAATACTGGAATGGTAGCTATTGTTATAGGTGAATTCTATGAGTGGAAGATGATCATCCCAATTCCCCTTAAAATCTAGAACACATGCTCGTAGCATATCTTCCAGTGTCTGAATGGTACGTTCAGCCTGTCCGTCAGTCTACGGATGAAATACAGTGCTGAGATTTACCTGTGTGCCTAAACCCTTCTGGAAAGACCTCCAAAAGTTAGCCGTAAATTGAGCTCCTCGGTATGATATAATAGATATGGGCACACCATGAAGCCTAGCAATCTCCTTGATATACAACTTTGCATAATCTTCAGCCGTGTAAGTTGTCTTCACTGGCAGAAAATGGGCACATTTTGTAAGTCGATCAATTATCACCCAGATGGAGTCAAACTTATGATAAGAGCGAGGTAATCCAATAATGAAGTCCATATTAATCACCTCCCACTTCCATGTCGGAATCTCTATATTTTGAAGCAATCCACCGGGTTTCTGATGTTCTATCTTTACTTGTTGACAATTGGGACACTGGGCTACAAATTCTACAATAGACTTCTTCATATTATCCCACCAATACTGCTCCTTGACATCATGATACATCTTTGTCGAGCCGGGATGGATGGAATATCGGGATTGATGAATCTCATTCATAATCTTCTCTCGCAACCCTGCCATATTAGGCACACACAATCGGCTCTGGTATCTCAGTACCCCGTCTTTTCCGATCCCAAAAGCCATACTTTTACACTGTTGAATGCTTTCTCTTAATCGTACTAAGATAGGATCTTCATATTGTCGTGCTTTTACCTCGGCTACCAAAGATGATTCTGATGTATTCTGTACAGTAACACCTCCGTCATCAGAGTCTAACAATCTGATTCTCATATTGGCTAGCTGATGAAGCTCTTTAATCAACCCCCATCTACCTGCCTCAATATGTACTAAGCTTCCCATTGATTTACGGCTGAGAGCGTCTGCCATAACATTGGCTTTACCGGGATGATACAATATCTCGACGTCGTAGTCTTTCAATAATTCAAGCCACCTACGCTGCCTCAAATTCAACTCTTTCTGCTTGAAGATGTATTGTAAACTCTTGTGATCTGTGTAGATGTCAACATGGATGCCGTATAAGTAGTGCCGCCATATCTTCAAAGCATATATTACTGCAGCCAATTCCAAATCATGGGTTGGATAATTCTTTTCATGCTTCTTCAATTGTCTTGATGCATAAGCAATCACATTCCCACGCTGCATCAATACGCACCCCAAACCTATACCTGAGGCATCACAATACACCACATAACCTTCTGTTCCTTCATGAAGAGTGAGCACTGGTGCAGATGTCAATCGATTCTTCAGCTCCTGAAAACTACGTTCACAAGTGTCAGACCACTAGAATTTGGTAGCTTTTTGTGTTAACTTAGTCAATGGTGATGATATAGAGGAAAATCCTTCTACAAACCGCCTATAATATCCTGCTAGCCCTAGGAAGCTGCGGACTTTTGATGGTGTTGTAGGTCTCGGCCAATTCTTTACTGCATCGATCTTCTGAGTGTCGACACTAATACCCTCATCAGATATCACATGGCCAAGGAATGCTACTAAGTTCAGCCAGAATTCACATTTGGAGAGCTTAGCATATAACTTACGATCCTGAAGCGTCTGTAATACTATCCGCAAGTGGCCCGCGTGTTCCGCCTCCGAACAAGAATACACTAGAATGTCATCAATGAATACAATCACGAACACATCAAGATAGGGCCTGAATATAGTATTCATGAGATCCATAAAAGCTGCTGGGGCATTTGTTAGCCCGAACGACATCACCAAGAACTCAAAGTGCCCATATCTTGTCCGGAAGGTCGTCTTTGGAATATCCTTCTCCCTAACCCTCACCTGATGATACCCTGAACGTAAATCAATCTTAGAGAAATACTTGGCACCCTGGAGTTGGTCAAACAGGTCATCAATTCTTGGAAGTGGATACTTGTTCTTTATAGTAGACTTATTCAATTGTCGATAGTCGATACACATCCGTAACGACCCGTCTTTCTTCCGCATGAATAGGACTGGTGCACCCCAGGGTGAAGTGCTAGGCCTAATAAAGCCCTTATCCAGCAAGTCCTTCAACTGCACCTTCAACTCTCGCAACTCTGTCGGGGCCATTCTGTATGGAGGAATAGAGATCGGTTGAGTGTCAGGCAACACATCAATGCTAAACTCAATCTCCCTTTCAGGAGGAAGGCCTGGGAGTTCATCTGGGAAAACATCTGGGAATTCGTTGACCACAGGGATTGATTGTAAAGTAGGCGGTTTTGACTCCGCATCCCTAACACAAACGAGATGATAAATGTAACCTTTTGAGATCATTTTCTTTGCCTTAAGATAGGAAATAAACCTACCTTTCGGTGTAGCAATGTTCCCTTCCCATTTAATGACGGGTTCACCCGGAAATTGGAACCTAACCATCTTCGTACAACAATCAACATTTGCATAGCATGAGGCCAACTAGTCCATTCCCATTATCACATCAAAATCAACCATTTCTAACTCAAATAAATTTGTCGAGGTTTGACGACTACAAATCATCACAGTGCAACCTCTATATACCCTTCTAGCAATCACAGAATCTCCTATCGGAGTAGATACCACGAGGGGTTTACTTATCAATTCAGGTTCAATGCCAAACTTATTAGCCACAAAGGGTGTAACATATGATAATGTAGATCCCGGATCAATCAGCGCATATACATCATAAGAAAACACAGATATAATACCTGTAACAACATCTGGAGACGACTCGAGATCCTGTCGACCTACTAGAGCATAGGTTTGATTTTGAGCACCACTCGAACTCGGCACTGCACCTCTACCCCTACCACGACCTGTCGACTGCTGAAAACCCCGTGCTGGAGGTCGAACTGATGAGGAAGAACCAGACACAGATCTAGTCGGCTGAGCCATACCATCACCTCCTCTATTAGGACAATCCCGCATCATATGGCCAGGCTTCCCGCACGAATAGCATGCATCAAAACCTCGACGACACAGTCCAAAGTGGGCCTTGCCGCACTGATCACAATGTGGTGTTGGGGGTCTCATCTGACGAGTATCCCTGTGATGTTGCGAGCCAGATGCCCGTGAACTCTGACCTAGACCAGAATAGGATCGATCATATCGAGGCCTCTGAAACTGTGGAGGAGCACTAGCTACAGGTGGCGCCGAACTCCTCGAAAACTGTGGCCTGATGCGGCCTCTGAAGTCATCAGAATACCCTGCAAATCTCGCCCTCTTATGCTGGCCTCTATCCTGCTCCCTAACTGCCCTCTGCTGGCGCTTACGATCCTCTAGGGTCTGGGCATAAGCTTGAATACGAGAAATATCCATGCCCTCCACCAAGGAGGCTGTCGTACACTCATTTATCAGATGTGGTCCCAACCCATTCACGAACATATGCACCCTATCACTCATCTCGGCCACCATATGGGGAGCATACCTTGCCAAAGAATCAAACCGCATACTGTACTCTCGCACACTCATATTACCTTGTCTAAGGTTCAAGAACTTATCAGCTCTAGCTCGTCGTATCTCAACTGGCAAGTAGTGACGAAGAAAGGCCTCAGAAAATTCCTTTCACACAGCTGGAGGAGGGTTCGGACCCCTGGATCCCTCCCAACTATCATACCAGAGAACCGCTAAATCCCGTAGCCGATAAGAAGCCAACTCTACTGCCTCTGTATCACTAACATGCATAACCCGAAGTGTACGATGAACCTGGTCAATAAAAGTCTGTGGGTCCTCCTTGGGGTCTGATCCGGTAAACACTGGAGGGTCTAAATTAATAAAATCACAAACTCTTGTACTAACTGGTTTCTCAGCAGCACCTGTATTCTGCCTCTGAGCCTGAGCAGCTACCAAGCTAGTCAATAACTGCAAAGCACTCCACATATCCTGGTCTGGAGTGCCAGACGGAGGAATTGGAGGTGCTGGGTGCCTTCTAATATCCTCTGGAGGAGATGGAGTAGATGAGGTATGAGAGGGCATCTCACTTTGAGCCTCACTTTGTCCTGCTCTAACTTGGGGCACCTGACTGGTACCCTCTCCCACTGCTGTATCAAGCTGTCTACTAATCGTTTGCTTCCTAGTCGAAGGCATCACTGAAAAAAACAAGGTGAATATTAGAGACGAACACTTATGACTCAACTCTACGCATGATCTAGATTCAGGAAGAAGGTAACAACCCTAGATGTCATGTAGCCTCCTGATTATAAATGTGGCGCGCTACATATCCATAATCAAGACTCTACTAGACACGGCTCATAGACAACCCCTAGGACAGACTTGCTCTGATACCAAGTTTGTCACGACCCAAACTGAAGGGCCATGACTAGCACCCGACCACACTTGCCGAGCACCAACGCACATTTCATCTAACCTTCATTATTATCTTTTAGGGCTGACGAGATCAATATAAATGGTAGACCTAGATCATGGACAACCAGCAATAAAATATGACGACATGAACATACATAGCAGGGGATGACCAGACAATCAAGAAACTACATATAAGGTATAAGCTACCACACTACTATGAAAGACTATAAAACAAAAACTAGCCGACAAGGCATACCAAACTATACATGAGCCGACACCTGTCTATGAGCCTCTATAAGAATATAAGTGTTGCAACATAGCCGGAACAGGGCCCCGACATACCCATAATGTCTATAAAAAAATTGCATACCAAGACCAAGGCAAGTCCGGAGAAGGGATCTCGCCAATCACCGCTGAACTGGACAGTCTACTGTGGCGGGGGAGCTGCATCTGCCTGTCTATCAGGACATGCAGCACGACATGCAGCGTCCACAAATAAAAGGACGTCAGTACGAATAAAGTACTGAGTATGTAAGGCAAGGAACCATAAATGCGATCAGTAATGTAAGCAAGGATAGAGAATATACAACCTGTAACATCTTAGTACCTCTGAGGGCTACTTACGTGAAATGCATGATACATATGTATAAATACATAAACCTTTAAAGCATTCGCCTCTATGGGCATCATCATCATCATATCGTACCCGGCCATAATAGGCTCGGTAGAATCGTACCCGGCCACGTGGAGCTCGGTAAAACCCAACTGATCAGTGGTTGCACAATAGGTGCCGTACCCGACCAACTATAGTGTGGCTCGGTAGAGTAAAATAGATACATATATATAATGCATGCTCGACTCATGGAATCACATTCTAAACCTTTCGGAGTGACGTAAGGTCGGTATCCTCTGTACACGTTATTAGGACTAACTCTTCACTATGAACCTTATAAGAATCAAGAAGTACCAACAACATTGATAACATAAGACTAAGAGAAGCAACATTAACATCAATCGTTCCATAAGAGGGAAAACAATGTAAGTACTGCTAGCTTCTAAGAGTATAGTATCTTGGAAGATCGTTCATTACATTATGTACAATCAGAGTCGTGCAAAAGAAGGAAAGGGATAGCCTCACATACCTTGTATATACTGCCCCAATCTCAAGCTAAGCAATTGTCAAAACTCCTTAGTCTACAATAAGAGAAACGATACCATCGTTATCATTTAAGCGTCATAACTATTATGTATCGACCACAACCTATTTTACGATGAAACGGACAGCAACTCCCCTATATATATGACCTCACACCATTCAAAACAGTCACCAAACAGCCCAAACAACATAAATAATAAACATATTGAGCCTCCCAAAATAGTCCACACACAGCCTAATCACTCCATACATACGACGACCACCGTAGTCGTGTCAAACAACCTGGAAATGTTACGAATAACTATCAGCCCATAACCCTACATATATATGGTGTTTCTCCACAACCTTCCTCATCCAAAACTCCACAATATAGTAGTAAAATACGCAGCCCAACAACAACGCAAAACAGTCCACAAAACAATAACATTACTTCCAAGCCTTTCGATATATATTTCACAAGTTCTAGCTTCAATGGCTTAGCTGCAACTTGGATAATCTTAAATACATATAGAGTAAGAGGTTCCTTACCTTTATACAGAAAGAACAACTCTAATTTGACCTTAAATTTCCATGAAATATCCCTTCAATGCTGCCACAACAACAAAAAAGCGAAACTAGCGATCAATTAGTGTTTTCGGCACTAGAATCACTTTAGAAGGCTTGAAATCACCTAGGATTGATATTAAGAACATGAGGGAGTATTTATAGAACATAAACCCTTTAAAACAACCTTCCACACGAGCTGGAACGACACAAAAATGAGCAACAACAAGAAGAACAAGAGACTTACTAGCGCCACGGAATTCCCGACACTTGATTTGTGTTGTTTGCCCTTTTTTTGGGTCTTGAATCTTGAGAGAACCTTGAGAGGATGTTACTAGGGTTCTAAGGTCTGAAAATAGTGAGACGAAATGACTTAAAACGGGTTGTAGGCATCCTATATAGGTCCAAATATCTTAAACCGACTTAGTGGGCCCCATAGAGAGGTGCTTGTCGCAGTCTCGCGAAAACGCGAATATCTCTGTACTCCGAGATCGTATCGATGAAATGTTTAATGCGTTGGAAACTAGACTCATAGATCTTTAATTTTATTGGTAAATCACCCCATAATTCCTTGTAAATATTGAGAAAAGATTAGAAACATTTGACTTAATGTTTATGTAAAATTATGAACCTAAGTTGCGACAACTTTTGTCGACTTTTGTTTCATAACTCGTTTGACTTCAAGACTTATGATACGGATATTATATGATTAAAATACCTTAATAAATGACCTCTTGAGTGTATTAATCACCGCTAGATTACCTGAAAATACGAGTTACAACATCCTTGATTCGTCTAACTTCTAATACTGGTTAATCACCTTTATACACTCTTGTATCACTTAAGACCAATAGGATTGACTTCTTATCATCTCAAAGATAATTCCTTCTTGGATTTATGTTAACTAATATATGGCATGAACTAACACATGTGGATATGGGTTGTAACAGTTTGTAGTATTCGTAGATAGTCCGTGACATTGTGATACCAGTTCTGGGTAGAGTTGTATTTTGGATTTCCGTATTAGTATTTAGTGATATTATTAGATTTCGTCTTCCGCATCTATTTTATTATTCAGGTTATTCTGCTTTTGAATGCCTGTTAAATTTAATTGTTAAAAAGGTTAAGGAAAAAGGTTAATGAATTTATATTACTCGATTTTCCTAACTTTCACGAGTAGGTGTCATCACGACTCCCGAGGGTGGGAAATCCGGGTCATGATAAGTTTGTATCAGAGCTCTAGGTTGCTTAGGTCTCACAATACACGGACAAGCCTAGTAGAGTCTGAGGGATCGGTACAGAGATGTCTGTATTTATCCCCCAGAGGCTACAGAGTTAGGAAAAAACTTCACATCTATTCTTTCCTGTCGTGCGACTTGATTTCTTAATGCTAATTGAACTTCCACTTTGTTCTTTAGCAGATGTTGAGAACACGTACCACTTCATCAACTGACCAGCAGCCTGAGCCCCAGTAGCAGCTCCTGCGAGGGGCAGAGGTCGAGGTCGTGCTAGGGTCCGAGGCAGAGGCAGGTCTCAGCCAAGAACTCGAGTAGCACCATCATCGGCGGAGCCTCAGGTTGAGTTTGACGATGAGGTTCCAGCCCAGATAGTTCCAGCAGGACCAACTCAGGTCCTAGAGGGGTTCATCGCCACCTCGGTACTTTAGGATGCTCTGGTCCGTCTAATGGGCCTTATGGAGAGTGTTGCCCAGGCAGGTATTCTTCCTGTAGCACCATCCGTCTCTCAGGCTGGAGGAGGAGCCTAGACTCCTGCTACTCGCACTCTAGAGTAGATGGCTCCCCAGTTTCAGACTCCAGCAGCTCATCCAGTTGGGGTAGTTCAGCCTGGTGTTATGGTACAAACTGGAGAGGGGCCAACTATGTCGGTTGATGCCTTGTGGAGACTGGACAGTTTCACCAAGCTCTTCACTACTACTTTTGGTGGTACATCTTCTGAGAATCCCCAGAATTATTTGGACAACTGTCATGAGGTTCTACGGAACATGGGGATAGTGGAGAGCAATGGGGTCGACTTTGCTACTTTTCATTTGTCTGGATTCACCGAGACTTGGTGGAGATATTATTGTTTGGCTAGACCAGCTGGGTCATCGGCTTTGACATGGGATCAGTTCTCTCGGTTATTTCTGGAGAAGTTTCTTCCTATCACTCAGAGGGAGAACTATCGGAGGCAGTTTGAGCGTCTCTAACAGGGTTCTATGACTGTCACTCAGTACGAGACCAGATTTATTGACTTGGCCCGTCATGATGTTCTTATACTTCCCACTGAGAGAGAGAAAGAGAGTGAGGAGGTTCAATGAGGTACTAGTTCAGCCTATTCGATTGCAGATGGCTAAGGAGATGGGGAGCGAGATTTCTTTGCAGGATGCGACCAATGTGGCTAGGAAAGTTGAGATGGTTCTATCATGGGGGAGTGGTCAAGGGTCTAATAAGAGGCCTCGTCATTCGGGCAGGTTTAGTGGTGCCTCATCTGGAGGCAGAGATTCTTTTGGTAGGGGCCATCCTTCCAGGCAGTTTCATTCAGCACTTCAGGCTTCTCACGGTGCGTCATGTGGTCGTGGTTCTCAAACAGTATTCTAATTAGTTGCCCTACAGTGCACTGCCAGCTCCTATCACTACACCTCCGCTCCATAGTTTTTAGAGTGGTTATTCAGGCCGTCAGAGTCAGCAGTGTCAGCAACCGAGGGCTTGATACACTTGTGGTGATATGGGTCACATTGCTAGGTTTTTCCCTCAAACACTAAGTAGCTCTCAGCATCAGGGTTCCTATGCCATGATTCAGGCACCAGGTGTCCCACAGCCCGCCTAGCCAGCTAGAGGTGGGGGTAGAGGTTCTAGAGGTGGAGGTAGAGGTATTAGAGATGGAGCTTAGGCCGCTAGAGGTGGAGGCCAGCCAGTAGTTTAGAGTGATGGGCCCCAACCCCGATGTTATGCCCTTCCAGCCAGGCCTGAGGCTGAGGCCTTCAATGCAGTTACCACAGGTACTGTTCTGGTTTGTAGTAGAGTTGCTTCAGTTCTATTTGATCCGGGATCTACATACTCTTATGTGTCATCTTATTTTGCACCGTATCTGGTCATGCTTAGTGATCCCTTGAGTGCTCTTGTATATGTGTCTACACCGGTGGGTGATTCTATTGTAGTAGATCGTGTCTATTGTTCATGTATAGTTATGATTGGGGGTCTTGAGACTCGAGTAGATTTGTTACTTTTGGATATGGTTCATTTTGATGTCATATTGGGGATGGACTGGTTATCACCTTACCACGCTATCTTGGACTGTCATGCCAATACTGTGACCTTATCCTAGCCGGGTTTACCTCGTTTAGAGTGGAGAGGGACTCCTGGTCATGCTACCCATAAGGTTATCTCATATATGAAGGCTCGGCGTATGGTTGATAAGGGATGTTTGGCCTATTTGGCGTATGTTCGTAATTCTAGTGCCGAGGTTCCTTCTATGGATTCTGTGCCGGTTGTTCGTAAGTTTCCTGAGGTATTTTCTTCAGACCTGTCGGGTATGCCACCCAACAGGGATATTGACTTCTACATTGATTTGGCTCCAGGCACTCAGCCCATTTCTATTCTGCCGTATCGTATAGCCTTGCCTGAGTTGAAAGAATTGAAGGAGCAGTTGTAAGACTTGCTTGATTAGGGCTTTATTAGACCTAGTGTCTTGCCTTGGGGTGCGCTAGTGTTGTTTGTTAAGAAGAAGGACGGATCGATGAGGATGTGTATAAATTATCGGCAGTTGAACAAGGTCACAATCAAGAATAAGTATCCATTGCCGAGGATTGATAATTTGTTTGATCAGCTTCAGGGTGCCAAGGTATTTTCGAAGAATGACTTGAGATATAGCTACCATCATTTGAGGATTAGGGCATCCGATGTCCCTAAGATGTCTTTTCGCACTCGGTACGGGCATTATGAGTTCTTGAAGATGTCATTCTAGTTGACAAATGTCCCAGCAGCTTTCATGGATTTGATGAACCGAATGTTCAAGCCTTACTTGGATTCATTCGTGATAATCTTCATTGATTATATTTTGATCTATTCCCGCAGTCGGGAGGAGCATGAGCAACATCTGAGAGTTGTTCTTCCAACTTTGAGGGATAGTCAGTTGTATGATAAGTTTTCAAAGTATGAGTTCTGGTTGAGTTCAGTTGCATTCTTGGGTCACGTTGTTTCATCAGAGGGTATTCAGGTGGATCCGAAGAAGATAGAAGCAGTCAAGAACTGGCTTAGAACCGCGTCAGCTATAGAGATCTGGAGTTTCTTAGGTTTGGCAGGCTATTACCATCAGTTTGTGGAGGGTTTTCATATATTGCATCCCGATGACCAGGTTGACCTAGAAGGGTGACCAGTTCAGGTGGTCGGACGAGTGTGAGGCAAGCTTTTAGAAGCTCAAGACAGTATTGACTACGGCTCCGGTATTGGTTTTGCCCACAGGTTCAGGGCCATATTGTCGACGACCCCCTTTTCCCTCCTAAAAGAAGGCAAAATCGGGTTTACGACATTATGGACAAAACAACTCTTATTCCCCTTTTGAGGAATCGGGTTATGGAATTTGAAGAGTCGCCACCTAATGATTATAGTGCATTAGGACACTTTTAAAGATGAGAAGAATTTTTGAAAGATAAACCAGAGTTCGGGTAAGGGCTTGAGATTATCTCGAGGGGAAGGTGTTAGGCACCCCTCAAGATCCACTAGTGTGGTTCCCGGCCGTGCTTAGTTATGACTTTAAGAGGAGTATGAATAAACAAGCAAAGTTTGCACATAAGAAGTATAACAAGTTGAAAAATTTTGAAAGAAGAAGGACGCAAGTGATTTTGAAAAGAGAAAGCTTAGTTGAAGAAAACATTAATTTAAGAAAAATATCAATAACTAAAGAAGGAGAAAAGGGGTCTTAGGTTTAAATATAATATGGATAACTTTGGTGCAATACCCAGCAATCATTCTCACACGAGATATTAGCGCACCGTCATCATCTCCATATTCTACACTTCCCACCCGTTAAGGTATTAAACACGATTAGTCTCGTTTACTTATTGCATGCTAGTACCCGTCCCGACTTATCAGTCCCGGGGTATTCGGACTTCTAATCCTAAAGGGAAGAAGGGGATGGAGGCATATATGGAGTTTAAAAGGATAAAATACTAGTTTCGATATACAAAACAAGTAACAAATAGAGGGGTTAACCAGAAGATATGTAATGCTCACATGAAACCCCGTGAATCAAATAGCAATTAGTCTAGCATGACTTACACATACTGGTTTGGTCTTTTAAGATTAAAATGACGCGGCGGACAGATCAGTTTAAAACATAGAATTAGATAAAAGGTCTGCATTAGGCAACTCGGATCCAATTGTCAGGAGTTGAGGCATTTTAGACGAGTTATTCAGAAAGTACTGACTTCAGAAAAGGAATGGCCTAATGCAGAAGAATTAAAGAAAGTGAAGATTGCAGTAGGTTCAGAAGTGAGTTTAAAAGTAGCAGACTGTTTGAGCAAAACGTAGGAGAATGGTGAAAAACGTCTTTAGAAGTGAGTATACTTTAAAAGAAAGATCGAGTAAAGACAATCTTTTTTTCGAAAGATGCTTTCAGGGACTGAGCAAAATATTTAAGCAGAAGGTTATTTAAAAGAACTGTTTCAGAAGAAAACTGGAGATCTAGAGAGTTTAAAAAACATACAGGTTTGTAAGGGTTTTTATGGAAAACGTGACATTAAACGTTAATGATCAGTTAACAGATTATTATTACTTAAACAAATTAGGTGAGTTTAAGACGAACTCCTATAGGCATGATATCTAACATTTTGACTCTTTAAGACCCGTGGCTGAACTGATAAAAGAGTGATTATTTGATTGCCCTATAGTTTGCCTAACGCATATGCATTTTTTATAGGCATGGTGTCTAGATGATTAAAACATGAAGGAACCTATAGGCATGGTCTCTATATGACATGCAAACAATGCAAACCCCTCCCACACCCTTCACTAATATTCCCCGAGTTCTTTTACAAGATTATTACAGAACCAGAAGAAATAAAGTAAACTGAAATACCACAGCCTACAGCTAGATTCGAGCAGCCTAATTCAAACTTAATACCCAATAACATGTGTTTCCCCCAAATCCGGATTCCAGATTCCAAGGCCTTCTCTTAGAGTGTTTTAAATTTCTAAGAGCTTTCAGGAAGCCCAGGCAATGCTTACACCCTAAAGATTGAGTAGAGTAGTGCAATGTGTTGAATTACCAGCTCTAGGCATCCAAGTTCAGAGGGAACTCTAGGGTCCCTAAGCATGGCTTACCATAGGAGGGTAATACTTAAAGAACTAAGAATAAGTGTAAAACTGAGGGGATTAGAGGAGACCAAAGCAAAGGGCGGTCATACCTAGTCATGAACGGGACTGGCACACCCCTGACCCTTTACATGGCTTGAACAAATAAGAGCAGACTTGAGAAAGTCAGACTTAGGCCTATATGGTGATTAGGACACCACCAGACTTGAGTCACGTTCAACACATAACAGGGGTTAAGGGAATGAGACCGATTTGAGTATAGGTTTAGAACAACCTAGTTCTAAACTAGTGGTGGCAATAGAGTGCCACC
Source organism: Nicotiana tabacum (assembly GCF_000715075.1). Lineage (NCBI taxonomy): Eukaryota > Viridiplantae > Streptophyta > Magnoliopsida > Solanales > Solanaceae > Nicotiana > Nicotiana tabacum. The sequence goes on along the minus strand of NC_134086.1, from coordinate 119,435,501 downwards.
CTAGTCTAAAACAATACTCAAACACAAAGGGGATAAAGGGAAAGGGATCACATGAAACATTCATATAAACATCAAGAAAAACATAACAGAATTTAAAGATGCAGGAGCATGAGGCAAGAACATAACAGACTAATGTATAGTCATATAATACCAGAAGGCTAAACATGCAGTGAGGAATTATGTAAAGGTAGAAGCAAACACATAGCTTTGGATCATGATATTTAAATTATAGAGACATGCCAATTGCAAGTTTCAAATAGCCAAATGACAAAGTAAGAAAACAGCCCGAGAAGCAAACACAAGCAGGACAACAAGAGATTCCCAAAGTCTAGCCTTGGCTTTCAACCGGCTAGGCAGAACAGTAACACAAATAGCAGAAAAAGAGAGGAAATCTTTGAGTGTGTGTGTGTATTGAACTCTAATTGTTCGTTTTTGTTTGAAGAAAAGGAGTGGGGTATTTATAGTTTGAAAACACGTAGTAAGTAAGGTAAAAAATAATTCAGTATCAAATCAGAATCGATCAGAAGAAGGGGCTTCCTTTAATTAAGGAGTCGGACTAGAATAATAAAAGGGCAGAGTTCTATTTATGGAAAGGAAATCAAGAACACTCTATAAAATAAAGGGTAGATGCATAGGAGAGTTTTGAAAAAATAAGGCAAGGAATAAATCAATCAACACGCAGTAAATCAAGGAATTACGGATTCAAACTTAATACTGAATTTAGTCAGAAAATAGGTCCAAGTCAGTTGAGGAGAGAATCAAATAAGTTCATAGAAAATCAATCCCTAAAAATTAGGGTTATTTTGAAAGAAAAATGTTTGACTATAAAAGATGCATAAGCTTAAACATGCAGGGCTAAGATTAAATAAACAGTGTAGTCATGTGATCGAAATAGAAGAATATAGACATGCGAGAAATAAAAAGGTCTTGCAAAGCTTTAGCAAGAATCAGAAACATGAGACGAGTTTAGAAATTAGGGTTTTGAAAGTAAACAAGAAACAAAAAATACTCGCACACAAGTAGTCTGAAACCCCCCCTAAAAATCTAGGGTTTCTTCCTTGCAGACGAAAGCATAGAGAATCAGGCAAAGAATAAACTCAGAAAGTCCGAAGAACACAAACATTCATGGAAGCATAATGAAAGAAGAGACATTAAAGAATTTACTCGAAAACCCTAGAAGAAAATATAGTACAGAAAATACCTAGAAATCATAGTGAAAACACTTAGGATTTACAGCGAAGCCAGATAATGTAAGAAATCGCAGTAGAACAAGTAAAAATCACAGAAACCCTAAGTTTTGAGAAGATGAACAGTTCGAAAGCAAAATCGGCAGAAAATGTGGAAAACACTTTGAAATCTTAGAAAATAACGTAGATCTGAAGTAGATCTTAGAGAGAAACAGGAAAACCTCGAGGCTTAGGGTTTCAAAGAAAACCCTAGAAAAATGAGAAGGGCCTGGAACGGGCTAGCCCTGAGTCGGGGATGGACTCATAGGGCTAGGATTCGCCGAAGATGAGCCGGAAATGGCCATAGAACTTGAATCGGAGAGCTTCTGAGCCGGGGTCTTCAAGGTCAGACCTTGAATCTTCATGAAAAAGAAAGATAAGGGTGAGTGGGGTAGATATAGGTTACACATGGCCTGGGAAGCCATGGTTTCCGGTGGAACGAGGTCGGAGATCAGCGGAGAGGGCTAAGGTTTCAGAGGGTGGTTGAGAGCGTTTTGAGAGACGAGGGGATACAAGGGCGGCTCATTTGTGTAAATGATTAGGGTTAGGGGGTCGATTGGGTTAAAAAGGAAAGGGCCGACGGGGGCCGTTGATTAAAACAATCAACCGCCCTGATTTAAGATGGGATCCGGGCGGGTTCGTTTGAATGGGTCTGGGTTGGGTAAAATTCGAAATTGGGCTGTTTAATTTGAGGCTTGATTGGGATTAGAATTGAGGCTATAATTGAAAGCAAATGGGGCTGAAATTTAAATAGCCATTTTTTCCTTTTGAATTTATAAAAAATAGTAAAAGATGTTTAAAAATCAAATTAAAAGTGCTGGATTAACAAAAACCATGTAGGTATTAATTAAAAAATATTGGGACTGATTTTGTGATTAAAATTGCTATTAAATCTGAAAGTGGGCTAAAATTGCAATTTCATGCAATTTAATTTTAAAAATACCAAATGGACTTGTAAAATTATGCAAAAATCATGTAAATTATATTTTGATGTAAATTGTAGAATAAAACAAGTTTTTCACCAAAATGACAAGTTTTGGGAATAATTATTGGATTTTATAGTGCAAAATAGCCATAAATCGATTTTAAAAATCTTTAAAAATTTGGGAAAAATACCAAAGCCTTTGGGCGCTTATATATGTATATACATGCTATTTTGAAAGTGTTTTGAGTATAAAAAATATATAGGGAAAAATTAGGCATCAACAGCTGCCCCTCTTTACCCAAGGAGGATGAAAGAGTTGTCGGGCAAAGACAAGATGGCCAATTTTGACCGGAAATGGCGATTGTAAGAGAATTTTGACCGTGCTCTAGTTTATGAGTTGCCTACATATCCCTGGTTTTTCAGGAATCAGGCCATATGTAGTTTAGGAACTATTAACGGAATGTGTCAACGGAGATTCGAAAAGACGGACACGATGGTTAAGTCTGAGAGGGTGCTTGGCATCGGATGAACTGTGGAGAATTGGAGCGGGATCGCTCCTACTGAGAGGGCCGTGAGCTGGCCAGAATACCTGAAAATGCGTGATGTGCATATATACTTGCATAATTTAAACGTGATGCAAGTTCCCGTCGGACTATGAATGCTGTCTTTGGGACGATTAGGATGACGTCCTCAGACTATGATGTCCTGGGCCATGAAGAGCATAAAACAAAGATTCGCAGGCTATGAAACGATGTTCTCGGGCTATGTAGATGGTGCCTCCGAACTATGACGCCTTTGAATAAGTTGGCAATTTTTCAGCCCATGAGAAGGTTGCAATCTTTCAGCCAAATGAATGCAAGGGTGGCGATTTTTCAGCCAAGGCGAGAATTTAAAAAGCAGGAGGCGATATTTCAGTCAAAGCAAGAATTTAAATAAAGTGGCGATATTTCAGCCATGCAGGATGGATACAGAGCTTAGTCTCGAAAGGCAGATAGATAGCCTTATGCAATAGGGAGGTAGAGCTTAACCTCGGAAGGCAGAGAGTAGCCTTATGCAAAATGCGGATGGAGACAGAGCTTAGTCTCGGAAGGCAGATAGCTAGCCTTATGCAATATGGAGGTAGAGCTTAACCTCGAAAGGCAGAGTGTAGCCTTATGCAAAATGTGGATGGAGACAGAGCTTAGTCTCGGAAGGCAGATAGCGAGCCTTATGCAATATAGAGGTAGAGCTTAACCTTGGAAGGCAGAGAGTAGCCTTATGCAGAAATGCAAATGGAGACAGAGCTTAGTCTCGGAAGGCAGATAGATAGCCTTATGCAATATGGAGGTAGAGCTTAACCTCGGAAGGCAGAGAGTAGCCTTATGCAGAAATGCAAATGGAGACAGAGCTTAGTCTCGGAAGGCAGATAGATAGCCTTATGCAATATGGAGGTAGAGCTTAACCTCGGAAGGCAGAGAGTAGCCTTATGCAGAAATGCAAATGGAGACAGAGCTTAGTCTCGGAAGGCAGATAGATAGCCTTATGCAATATAGAGGTAGAGCTTAACCTCGGAAGGCAGAGAGTAGCCTTATGCAGAAATGCAAATGGAGACAGAGCTTAGTCTCGGAAGGCAGATAGATAGCCTTATGCAATATGGAGGTGGAGCTTAACCTCGAAAGGCAGAGAATAGCCTTATGCAGAAATGCAGATGGAGACAGAGCTTAGTCTCGAAAGGCAGCAAGTAGCCTTATGCAATGCAAAAATGTAAAGAAACGAACAGTAGTAAGTTCTCTTAGCTGATAGATGATTGCGCTATCATGACTGCTGGGAAATGCTGGGTGTAGATAGTAGACTTTTGCGAAATGAGTGATTGCTTTGAGAGTTTCGACTCTAAAGAATGGATGCGTTTTACTTTTGCGGCCTGAATTCTGGTGGGTGGTTTGCGCTATTAAGACTGCTGGGAAGTGTCGAGTGCGGATAGTGACCCTCTAGAGGGTTTTTGATTCTGAAGAGCAAATATACTTTGATTCGTTGCCTGAATTCCTGCATCCAAAGAAAAATTGTGAGTTTTATAGGGGGAGGTTAGTTCGTATCCTCCGACTCTTGCTGTTGCGTATCATTGGGGTAGCGTTGCTAAACGATGGTGATGCGAATGATGCTTATGCATGACGTAGTAAACACAATGCAAGTATATATATATAAAATGATTTTATTTTGGATGACCTATCAACTGCAACGTGGTTCAAGACACTGCAACCTCGCTTGCTCCGGAAATTTGAGGGTCCTCCTCAAAATTCTGCCCCAGTTTACTGGGCTGGCGCTGCTGATGACTGTGCTGGATGACTGAACGCTGAACAATCCCAGAATTTTGAGGGCCCTCCTTAAAATTCTGCCCCAGTTTACTTGGTTGGTGCTGATGAGAAAACTGACGACTGACTTCGGAATTTTGAGGGTCCTCCTCAAAATTCTGCACCAGTTCCAATAGCGGGGGAAAATGGGATTTTTATTAAAGTGTGACCGAACCCATAGGGCTACCTACGTATCCCCTCTTAAACGAGAATCAGGTCAGGCGTAGTTCAAAATATATCATGAAAGAAAAGCATATGATCAAATGTAGTATCGCTTCACTACGTCTGCGTTGATAGGCTTCGGCCAGACTTCTCCGTCCATTTCCGCGAGAATAAGGGCTCTTCCGGTTAGAACCCGATGCACCATATACGGACCCTGCCAATTAGGAGAGAATTTCCCTTTGGCTTCATTTTGATATGGAAACATCTTCTTCAACACCAGCTGTCCTAGTGTAAACTTCCTTGGCTTGACTCTCTTGTTGAAGGCTCTGGACATTCTGTTATGATATAATTGACCGTGACAAACAGCGTTCATTCTTTTTCCGTTTATGAGGGCTAACTGCTCGTAGCGACTCTTGACCCATTCTGCATCATCTAATTCTGCTTCTTGTATGACCTTTAAGGAAGGAATTTCTTCCTCGGCGGGGATGACCGCCTATGTACCATAAACCAGCATGTAGGGAGTGGCCCCAGTTGATGTGCGGACCATGGTACGATAACCCAATAAGGCGAATGACAACTTCTCATGCCACTGTTTATGCTTTTCGATCATCTTCCTTAGTATCTTCTTGATGTTCTTATTGGCTGCTTTTACAGCTCCATTCATTTGAGTTCTGTAAGTCGTAGAGTTCTTGTGTTTAATCTTGAATGTTTCGCACATTGACTTCATCAGGTCGCTGTTAAGATTAGAACGTTGTCGGTGATGATTGATTCCGGAACCCCGAACCGACAAACCATACGATCTCGGACGAAATCTGCTACTACTTTCTTGGTGACTGCCTTGTATGATGCTGCTTCAACCCATTTAGTAAAGTAATCAATTGCCACTAGGATGAACCTGTGCCCATTTGACGCGGCTGGTTCAATTGGTCCAATGACATCCATTCCCCAAGCGGTGAACGGCCATGGTGAGCTTGTTGCAGTAAGCTCGTTTGGAGGTACCTTTATTATATCTGCATGTATTTGACAACGGTGGCATCTCCGTACGTACTGGATGCAGTCTGCTTCCATAGTCATCCAAAAATATCCTGCTCGGAGTATCTTCTTTGCCAAGACGAAACCATTCATATGCGGTCCACAGGTCCCTGCGTGCACTTCCTCCAATAGTTTGGTTGCTTCTCTTGCCTCGACACATCTTAATAATCCCATATCGGGAGTCCTCCTATACAGGATTCCCCCGCTGTGAAAGAAGTTGTTGGATAATCTCCGAAGTGTCCGTTTCTGAGTAGCATTGGCAAGCTCTGGGCACTCTCCTGTTGTCAGGTATTTCTGATATCGTGGAAGCAAGGTTTCCCGTCGGCTTCTTCTTCGACGTGAGTACAATAAGCTGGTTGGTCGTGAATCTTGACCTGGATGGGGTCAATAAAGTTTGTATCTGGATGTTGAATCATAGATGACAAAGTGGCCAGTGCATCGGCGAACTCATTTTTTACCCTGGGAATATGCTGGAATTCCGTCTTCCTAAACCTCTTTCTCAATTCCTGTATGTGATGTAGATAAGGGAGTATCTTGGGATTCTTGGTTGCCCATTCTTCTCGAACCTGATGTATGAGTAGGTCCGAGTCTCCGATTACTAGTAACTCTTGAACGTTCATATCAATGGCCAGTTTAATCCCTAGAATGCAGGCTTCATATTCGGCCATGTTGTTGGTGCACGGGAACCTGAGCTTGGCGGATACCGGGTAATGCTGACCGGTTTCTGATACCAGGACTGCTCCTATGCCAACTCCTTTGAAATTTGCGGCTCCGTCGAAAAACATCCTCTAGTCGTCATAGGATTCTGCAATGTCTTCTTCTATGAAGGCTATCTCCTCATCAGGAAAATACGTCTTTAGAGGTTCGTATTCTCCTCCTACAGGATTCTCGACAAGGTGATCTGCCAAGGCTTGTCCTTTGACTGCCCTTTGGGTAACATAAACGATGTCAAATTCCTTAACAGTATCTTCCACTTGGCAAGCTTACCGGTAGGCATGGGCTTCTGAAAGGTATACTTCAATGGATCCATCCTGGATATGAGATAAGTGGTGTAAGCATAGAAATAGTGTCTCAATTTCTGAGCCACCCAGGTTAGGGCGCAACAAGTGCGCTCTAATAAGGAATACCGAGCCTCGTACGGGGTAAACTTCTTTCTGAGGTAATAGATGACTTGATCCTTTCTTTCCGCCTCATCACTTTGTCCCAAAACACAACCAAATGCCCCATCCAACACTGCATGATAAAGCAATAGGGGTCTCCCTGGCTCGGGTGGAACCAAGACTGGAGGTGTCGACAAGTATTCCTTGATTCTGTCGAAGGCCTTTTGACAATCATCAGTCCATTTAGTGGAGGCATCCTTCTTTAGCATCTTGAAGATGGGTTCACAAATGACAGTGGACTGAGCTATGAATCGGCTGATATCGTTGAGCCTTCCCAGAAAACTCATTACATCTTTCTTGTTCTTTGGCGGTGGCAACTCTTGAATGGCTTTGACCTTTGACGGGTCCAATTCTATTCCCCGGAGACTCACAATGAAACCCAATAACTTTCCGGCTGGGACCCCGAACGCACACTTGGCAGGATTCAATTTTAAGTTGTATCTCCTCAGTCTGTTGAAGAATTTTCTCAAATCTCCCATGTGATCTGCAGCTTTCCTGGATTTAATGATGACGTCATCCATATACACCTTGATCTCTTTATGTATCATATCATGAAAGATTGTGGTCATGGCTCTCATGTAGGTAGCACCAGCATTCTTTAAACCGAATGGCATCATTCTGTAATAGTACATTCCCCACGGCGTAATGAATGCCATTTTCTCTGCATCTTCTTCATCCATCCATATCTGGTGGTATCCAGCAAAACAATCAACGAATGACTAGAGCTCATGTTTGCTGCAGTTATCAATCAGTATGTGTATATTTGGTAAATGGAAATCATCCTTAGGACTGGTCCGGTTGAGATCCCGGTAGTCGATACAGACTCTAAACTTCTCATCCTTCTTCGGTACCGGCACAACGTTGGCTAACCATGTTGGATACTCCACTACTTTGAGAACCCTGGCTTTGACTTGCTTGGTGACTTCTTCTTTGATTTTCAAACTCATGTCTGGCTTGAACTTTCTGAGTTTCTGTTTGACCGGTGGGCATGCCGGATCTGTCGGCAGCTTGTGGGCCACGATGGATGTGCTGAGACCGGTCATATCATCATATGACCAAGCGAATATATCGTCATATTCTTTCAAAAAGTCGGTGTATTCTTCCTTTTCTGGTGGTGACAAGTGTACGTTGATACGCGTTTCCTTGACATTTTCTGTGTTCCCCAAATTGATGACCTCAGTTTCGTCTAAGTTAGACTTGGGCTTGTTCTCGAAATTCTTGACCTCCCTGACAACCTCTTCTGGTATCTCATCCTCTTCTGAGTCTATATCCGTTTGTCGCACTATCTCGTTGCAAGTCACAGTCGTTGGTTCATCATCAAGATATGTAATAGTAATGCTGTGTAAAATAAAGTAAATGGTATAGAAAATAAATGAGAGCGAAACGTAAAGATAAACTTGGAAAATGCTTTTTCATAATCGTTTAAAACATCGGAGATCTTTTTCAAAAGTAAAGACAATGCGGAGAAGTAAAATAAACTAAAGTAAAGTGTGATGCATATGCGTCGTTTAGCCTTGCTACCCCGAGGCTCTCCGAGCACTGGTGGTCCTGATTGACCAATTGGCGAGGGGATCTCCTTGGTTCATAGCTTGAATGGAAGGGCCTTCATCCACTTCCTCCTCGAAGATAACACAACAATCCATATCATCTTCCAGAAACAGGTTCTTTATTGCTGCTAGTGCCTCGTCTTCCTCTGATCCGTACAAAGTGTCGGTTGGCTGAAAAATCTGCTCCAACTGAGGTATAGGGTGCTCCAGCGAATGGTATGGTCCGCGCCATGGGGGTGACCAGTGGTTGAACTCTTCCCAAGTGTACTCATACCCTAGGCCAAAAGTGGTACCGTGCTTCTTCAGCTTGATAGGTTTGGTGATACCCTGGAGGTTCTTGCCAAGTCCTTTTCCGGGTTCATACCTGCTCCAATTCAGGATGCTCTCAATTTTGTTATCCCACCACTTGTCTTTGTCTATGGCGTTGACTCGCTCGATGTGATGGTATGTTTATCCAACGATTTTCCTTCTACCTTCGATCATCGGGATGGCCTGGTGACTATATATAGGGTTGCTACCGTCGCCATGAATGATTACTTCCTGATAATTCCATTAAAATTTACAGCCTGATGCAAAGTTGACACCACATCCCCAGCGGCGTGGATCCAGGGTCGTCCTAGCAACAAATTGTAGGACGCTGGTACATCAATGACTTGGAACTCGACATCGAACAAGGTGGGTCCCATCTGCAGGCATAAGCTAATTTCTCCAATGTTGGACCTCTGAGATCCATCAAAAGCTTTGACACTGATAGCCCCGTCTTTGATCTCGTGCAATCCCTTACCCAATGTCCTGAGAGTTACCAACGGACAAATGTTGAGGCTGGATCCCCCGTCGACTAGAATCCTGGTGACAAAGTGATCCTCGCATTGCGCAGTGATGTGCAATGCTTTGTTGTGACCAAGCCCTTCTGGCGGTAATTCATCTTCATGGAAGGTGATCTTATGGCTTTCTAGTACATGCCCCACCATGTTTGCTATTTCGCCTCCTGTTATGTTGCTGGGAACATAAGCTTCACTCAGTACTTTTATTAAGGCGTTTTTATGTGCCTCTGAGCTTTGTAGAAGAGCCAGAATAGAAATCTGTGCTGGCATTTTGTTCAGTTGCTCGACGACCGAGTACTCTTTGGCCTGTACCTTCCTCCAAAGGTCATCAGGTCCAGTTTCAACAGCTCGCCCGGAGGCCTGCTTGCTGGACTCAGCCAAGTGTTCCGGGGTGTATACCCTGCCTGTCCTGGTCATGCCCTGTGCGGCAATCGCTTCCCCAGTATATGTTTTTCCCTTCCTTCTAGCCTCAGCGGTGTAATCCCAAGGTATAGCATTTGTCTTGAACGGGGTTACGTCTATCATGGAGACTGGAATTGGTGCCTTAGGAGGTAACACAGTAACTTCAAACGGCATAGGCGCTCTTGGAACTCCGAACTCAACCTCAATTGGTTTTGGCGCCTTTGAAGGTGGTGTTTCAAACTCGAGTGGTACGGACACGTTTACCACATCGCCCTCAGAGGGCTGAATCTGGACAACAATGGGATTGAGAGTAACTATTGGCTTCTTAGGCTCGTCTCCTTCAGCTATCAACCCGATTGACCCCTTGTGGTCCCAATCATCTTCGATCTCGATCATGTGGATGCCTTTACCCTCGTGGTCAGGTAGAGGGTTGTTGCGGACATTAGGAGCGGGCTCCTTTGCTATAATGATCTTGTTGTCAATCAGGTTCTGAATCTTGTCTTTCAACGAGCGACACTCGTCGATGGTATGGCCCTTCATCCCGGAATGGTATGCGCAAGTCTTGTTTGGGTTGATCCACTGGGAAGGATTTTCTGGAGTTACGGCTGGGATAAGGGTAACGTAACCAGTTGCCTTGAGTTTTTGATATAATTGGTCAATTGGCTCGGCTATGGCGGTATATTGTCTGGGAGGTTTGCAGTCAAAGTTTGGTCTAGGTCGTGGGAAGTTTTGACGGGTAGGAGGTGATGGGTAGTGAGAAGGTTGGGAGTTATATGCTTGGTATATATGTGCGGATTGGGAATATCTGTGTGAAGCGGGTTCATACGTAGGTGGTGGAGCAGGTGATGGAATTTGGTAGGTAGGTGATGGTTCTTGGTAATTTAGGGTAGGTTGATATGTGAGTGGAGCTGAGGGATAGGTTTGGTACTTCATAGGGGAGTTGTTCCTTTGCGCAGCCATCACAGAATTCACATCATTTTTCTTTGATGAGCCACCAGACTGTAAAGCCTTGTTGGTAGCTTGCAATGCCTCGAGGTTAGTGACCATACCATTTTTTATGCCTTCTTCGATTCTTTCTCCCAACTTGATGATGTTGAAGAACTTTTGGCCCTCTATTAGCATCAGCCTCTCGTAGTACTACGGATCCTGAGCACGGACGAAGAACCTGTTCATTTGTTCTTCTTCCAAGGCCGGTCTGACCTTAGCAGCTTCTGACCTCCAACGAGTAGCATACTCGCGAAAGGTCTCTGTGGGCTTCTTCTTAAGATTCTGGATATAGAACACATCTGGTGCGTTCTTAGTGTTGAACCTAAACCGATCCATAAAGTCAGACGCCATGTTCACCCAACTAGTCCATTTCTTTGCATCCTGGCTAATATACCATGATAAAGCATCACCCTTCAAACTCCTCATGAACAGCTTCATGCGAATCTTCTCGTCCCTTCCGACTCCTACCAGCTTATCACAATACATTCTGAGGTGGACCCTAGGATCACCTGTACCGTCGAATAGTTCGAACTTGGGAGGTTTGTACCCTTCTGGGAGCTCAACATCTGGCTGAACACAGAGATCTTCGTAATTTAACCCTTCAACAATTTTGTTACCTTCGAAATCTTGGACCCGGGTAGTCAACTTCTTGATCTCAGCGGCCAAATTCTGAATGAGGGAGCTCTTGTCATCTGTCTCGATTGCACTGGTGATTGGCTGACTGTAATGTGGCATGGTGTCCACAAAGATTGGAGTGTTATGGTCTTTTTTGGTATTTTGTGTTTCAGGAACGTGCAGTGGAGTGTTGTTGCAGGTGTTGTAGGCTTAGCCATGAGCGAGTTGTGCTGGTGGTGTAGTATGGTTCTGGTTGTTGGCATCAGCAGCGGCAAGAGTGATTGACAGACTTGCCAGGTTTCGAACTTGTTCCAATTCTTCTCGAAATCTCAGCAAAGTTTGCTCAAGATGAGCAGCAGTTTCCTTAGTGGTTGAAGCGTTCTGAGAGGTTTCCTCGATTTCCTTTCTAGCACTTGTATCTCCCATTTTGCCTTTGTTCCTGTTTCTGGTAGGACTTGGAGGAGGAGGAGGTGGAGGACCCTTGGATCTTGTTGAGTACGCTGATGGTGCCAGAATACACGAACTAACCTTTGGGGAGGGGAATAAAAAGAAAAAAAAAACAAAAAGGTAAAAAGTTAGCGCGGATTCTGATAAATAATATTGCAATATTTAAACACATTGTGATGGAATATAAATCGCTTCCTAATTTGGGTGCCTCGTTGTGCCCGAGGTAAGCCTAGCGACAAATTAAATTTGGAGAACTTATAATGCTAAATGCCTCATTTTATTGATAAAAACAAGACGAGTCTTAAAACAACTGAATGATAAAAATATCACTAATGGCCAGTGGCCTTATTACATTATGAGCGAAAAGAAACACTCCTAACTACTTGGCCCCAGAAGGACCTCCTTCAGGTTGAATGTTCTCGCTGATCAAGACCTCCAGCTCGCGCAAATTTTCCAGTAAAAACGCTATCGCCAGACGTTCTCCTTTGCCTTTCTCAACATTTTGACAGTCGAATACTCTTTTCCTCACTTTCCCTTCCAATTCCAGCAAGCTGTACTCCAGGTATTCTATCTTCTTACTAGACTTGGTGACTCTCTCCTTCCACTCGTTGATTTGGTTGCTCGATGGGAGGTTTCTCCACCAAGTCTGCAAGAGTGAAGGCATGTTTACCATACCGAAGTCAGGAACTTTGTCATTTATTTTCTGCAAAACAAAAAAGGGTTAAGAACTCACCCCCACCGGACTCGAATATTTAATATCAATAATCAGCATAAAAAGCATTTAGTTCTCCAAATAAATGCACAGAACATGTAGCTGTCCGTTTGGGTTTTAGGGAAACCCGATGGACTTTGGACAAGGCTATATTAATGAGTCATTATGCGGACAACATAACTGACTCGGCTAGGTTTGACCATGATGCATGAACAGTTTAATAGAGTAAGGTTTCTACTTTGAAGTGCTAGACAAGGTACCCTTGAGCGGACAACTCAAGAGGGAAAGGCGCGGAACCGTCGACTACACCGTTGATCGACTGGTTTTACCACAAATATGCCTTTGCCACATTTAGGGGTTATGATATCGGAAGGGCGCAACCACTCATTATAAGCGTTGCTATAGGATTTGTTTTGGCACAAGTGGGATATGATGTTGAGAGATGCAATTACAATAATGAAACAAATTACATGTATTTTCACGTTCATAAAGTAAAGATTACAATAAATGCTCGAAAATGAAAACGGAATTGAGATAATGGTAAAGTAGTAAAGGGGAAAGCAATTAAAGGAAAAGAAAACACGAAGAGTCAAGTTAGTATTCATGGAGAAATGATTAAAAGCATGAAATAAAGGTAATAAAGGAAGCAATAAAGTCATAAAAAACACGTAATGGTAAAAGCCTTAAAGAAAAACCCCCAGCAGAGTCGCCATGCTGTCGACGCCCCCCTTTTTCCCTCCTAAAAGAAGGCGAAATCGGGTTTACGACATTATGGACAAAATAACTCTTATTCCCCTTTTGAGGAATCGGGTTATGGAATTTGAAGAGTCACCACCTAATGATTATAGTGCATTAGGACACTTTTAATTTTTGAAAGATAAACCAGAGTTCGGGTAAGGGCTTGAGATTATCTCGAGGGGAAGGTGTTAGGCACCCCTCAAGATCCACTAGTGTGGTTCCCGGCCGTGCTTAGTTATGACTTTAAGAAGAGTAAGAATAAACAAGCAAAGTTTGCACATAGGAAGTATAAACAAGTTGAAAAAAAAATTGAAAGAAGAAGGACACAAGTGATTTTGAAAAGAGAAAGCTTAGTTGAAGAAAACATTAATTTAAGAAAAATATTAGTAACTAAAGAAGGAGAAAAGGAGTCCTAGGTTTAAATATAATATGGATCACTTTGGTGCAATACCCAGCAATCATTCTCACACGAGATATTAGCGCACTGTCATCATCTCCATATTCTACCCTTCCCACCCGTTAAGGTATTAAACGCGATTAGTCTCGTTTACTTATTGCATGCTAGTACCCGTCCCGACTTATCAGTCCCGGGGTATTCGGACTTCTAATCCTAAAGGAAAGAAGGGGATGAAGGCATATATGGAGTTTAAAAGGATAAAATACTAGTTTCGATATACAAAACAAGTAACAAATAGAGGGGTTAACCAGCAGATATGTAAGGCTCACATGAAACCCCGTGAATCAAATAGCAATTAGAATAGCATGACTTACACATACTTGATTGGTCTTTTAAGATTAAAATGACGCGGCGAACAAATCAGTTTAAAACATAGAATTAGATAAAAGGTATGCATTAGATAACTCGGATCCAATTGTCAGGAGTTGAGGCATTTTAGACGAGTTATTCAGAAAGTACTGACTTCAAAAAAGGAATGGCCTAATGCAGAAGAATTAAAGAAAGTGAAGATTGTAGTAGGTTCAGAAGTGAGTTTAAAAGTAGCAAACTGTTTGAGCAAAACGTAGGAGAATGGTGAAAAACGTCTTTAGAAGTGAGTATACTTTAAAAGAAAGAACGAGTAAAGACTATCTTTTTTCGAAAGATGCTTTCAGGGACTGAGCAAAATATTTAAGCAGAAGGTTATTTAAAAGAACTGTTTCGGAAGAAAACTGTAGATCTAGAGAGTTTAAAAAACACACAGGTTTGTAAGGGCTTTTATGGAAAACGTGACATTAAACGTTAAAGTTCAGTTAACAGATTATTATTACTTAAACAAATTAGGTGAGTTTAAGACGAACTCCTATAGGCATGATATATAACATTTTGACTCTTTAAGACCCGTGGTTGAATTGATAAAAGAGTGATTATTTGATTGCCCTATAGTTTGCCTAACGCATATGCATTTTTTATAGGCATGGTGTCTAGATGATTAAAACATGAAGGATCCTATAGGCATGGTCTCTATATGACATGTAAACAATGCAAACCCCTCCCACACCCTTCACTAATATTCCCCGAGTTCTTTTACAAGATTATTACAGAACCAGAAGAAAGAAAGTAAACAAAAATACCACAGCCTACAGCTAGATCCGAGCAGCCTAATTCAAACTTAATACCCAATAACATGTGTTTCCCCCAAATACGGATTCCAGATTTCAAGGCCTTCTCTTAGAGTGTTTCAAAGTTCCAAGAGCTTTCAGGAAGCCCAGGCAATGCTTACACCCTAAAGATTGAGTAGAGTAGTGCAATGTGTGGAATTACCAGCCCTTAGGCATCCAAGTTCATAGGGAACTCTAGGGTCCCTAAGCATGGCTTACCATAGGTGGGTAGGACTTAAAGAACTAAGAATAAGTGTAAAAATGAGGGGATTAGAGGAGACCAAAGCAAAGGGCGGTCATACCTAGTCATGAACGGGACTGGCACACCCCTGACCCTTTACATGGCTTGAACAAATAAGAGGAGACTTGAGAAAGTCAGACTTAGGCCTGTATGGTGATTAGGACACCACCAGACTTGAGTCAAGTTCAACACATAACAGGGGTTAAGGGAATGGGACTGATTTGAGTATAGGTTTAGAGCAACCTAGTTCTAAACTAGGGGTGGCAATAGAGTGCCACCCTAGTCTAAAACAATACTCACACACAAAGGGGATAAAGGGAAAGGGATCACATGAAACATTCATATAAACATCAAGAAAAGCATAAGAGAATTTAAAGATGCAGGAGCATGAAGCAAGAACATAACAGACTAATGTATAGTCATATAATACCAGAAGGCTAAACATGCAGTGAGGAATTATGTAAAGTAGAAGAAAACACATAGCTTTGGAGCATGATATTTAAATTATAGAGACATACCAGTTGCAAGTTTCAAATAGCAGAATGACAAAGTAAGAAAACAGCCCGAGAAGCAAACACAAGCAGGACAGCAAGAGATTCCCAAAGTCTAGCCTTGGCTTTCAACCGGCTAGGCAGAACAGTAACACAAATAGCAGAAAAAGTGAGGAAAGCCTTGAGTGTGTGTGTGTGTATTGAACTCTAATTATTCGTTTTTGTTTGAAGAAAAGGAGTGGGGTATTTATAGTTTGAAAACAGGTAGTAAGTAAGGTAAAAAATAATTCAGTATCAAATTAGAATCGATCAGAAGAAGGGGCTTCCTTTAATTAAGGAGTCGGACTAGAATAATAAAAGGCCAGAGTTCTATTTATGGAAAGGAAATCAAGAACACTCTATAAAATAAAGGGTAGATACATAGGAGAGTTTTGAAAAAATAAGGCAAGGAATAAATCAATCAACACACAGTAAATCAAGGAATTACGGATTCGAACTTAATACTGTATTTAGTCAGAAAATAGGTCCAAGTCAGTTGAGGAGAGAATCAAATAAGTTCATAGAAAATCAATCCCTAAAAATTAGGGTTATTTTGAAAGAAAAATGTTTGACTATAAAAGATGCATAAGCTTAAACATGCAGGGCTATGATTAAACAAACAGTGTAGTCATGTGATCAAAATAGAAGAACATAGACATGCGAGAAATAAAAAGGTCTTGCAAAGCTTTAGCAAGAATCAGAAACATGAGACAAGTTTAGAAATTAGGGTTTTGAAAGTAAACAAGAAACAAAAAATACTCGCACACAAGTAGTCTGAAAACCCCCAAAAAAATCTAGGGGTTCTTCCTTGCAGACGAAAGCATAGAGAATCAGGCAAAGAATAAACTCAGAAAGTTCGAAGAACACAAACATTCATGGAAGCATAATGAAAAAAGAGACAGTAAAGAATTTACTCGAAAATCCTAAAAGAAAATATAGTACAGAAAATGCCTAGAAATCATAGTGAAAACACTTAGGATTTACAACGAAGCCAGATAATGTAAGAAATCGCAGTAGAACAAGTAAAAATCACAGAAACCCTAAGTTTTGAGAAGATGAACAGTTTGAAAACAAAATCAGAAGAAAATGTGGAAAACACTTTGAAATCTTAGAAAATAACGTACATCTGAAGTAGATCTTAGAGAGAAACAGGAAAAACTCGAGGGCTTAGGGTTTCAAAGAAAACCCTAGAAAAATGAGAAGGGCCTGGAACGGGCTGGCCCTGAGTCGGGGATGGACTCATAGGGCTAGGATTCGCTGAAGATGAGCCGGAAATGGCCATAGAACTTGAATCGGAGAGCTTCTGAGCAGGGGTCTTCAAGGTCAGACCTTGAATCTTCATGAAAAAGAAGGATAAGGATGAGTGGGGTAGATATAGGTTACATAGGGCCTGGGAAGCCATGGTTTCCGGTGGAACGAGGTCGGAGATCAGCGGAGAGGGCTAAGGTTTCAGAGGGTGGTTGAGAGCATTTTGAGAGACGAGGGGATACAAGGGCGGATCATTTGTGTAAATGATTAGGGTTAGGGGGTCGATTGGGTTAAAAAGGAAAGGGCCGACGGGGGCCGTTGATTAAAACAATCAACGACCCTGATTTAAGATGGGATCCGGGCGGGTTCGTTTGATTGGGTCTGGGTCGGGTAAAATTCGAAATTGGGTTGTTTAATTTGAGGCTTGATTGGGATTATAATTGAGGCTATAATTGAAAGCAAATGGGGCTGAAATTTAAATAGCCATTTTTCACTTTTGAATTTATAAAAAATAGTAAAAGATGTTTAAAAATCAAATTAAAAGTGCTGAGTTAACAAACACATGTAGGTGTTAATTAAAAAATATTGGGACTGATTTTGTGATTAAAATTTCTATTAAATCTGAAAGTGGGCTAAAATTGCAATTTCATGCAATTTAATTTTAAAAATAACAAATGGACTTGTAAAATTATGCAAAAATCATGTAAATTATATTTTGATGTAAATTGTCTAATAAAACAAGTTTTTCACCAAAATGACAAGTTCTGGGAATAATTATTGGATTTTATAGTGCAAAATAGGTCATAAATCGGTTTTAAAAATCTTTAAAAATTTGGGAAAAATGCCAAAGCCTTTGGTCGCTTATATATGTATATGCATGCTATTTTGAAAGTATTTTGAGTATAAAAAATACATAGGAAAAAATTGGGTATCAACACATATACAGTTTATTGTGACGCATCTCGTATCAGACTTGGTGCGGTGTTGATGAAGGATGGCAATGTCATTGCTTATGCTTCACGACAGTTGAAGATTCATGAGAATAATAATCCAGTTCGTGATTTGGAGTTAGCAGCCATTGTTCACGCGCTGAAGATTTGGAGGCGCTATTTATATGGCGTGTCGTGTGAGGTGTTCACGGATCACAAGAGTCTATAGTATTTGTTCAAGCAAAAGGAGCTAAATTTGAGGCAGAGAAGGTAGTTGGAGCTATTGAAGGACTATGATATCACCATCTTATATCATCCGGGAAAGGCCAATATGGTGGCCGATGCTTTGAGTAGAAAGTCAGCCAGTATGGGCAGTCTTGCATATATTCCGGTCGGTGAGAGACCGCTTACTTTGGATGTTCAGGCTTTGGCCAATCAGTTCGTGAGGTTGGATGTTTCTGAGCCCAACCGTGTGTTAGCTTGTACAATTGCTCGTTCTTCATTGTTTGAGCGTATCCGCGATCGACAGTATGATAATCCTCATTTGTGTGTCCTTAGGGACATGGTGAGTAGAGTATCGTTCCCACGAAAACTTATGATCAATTGTTGACTGATTCAAACCCAATTTCTTTATCTACCCAAGATATTGTTCATAGGAGAGAGATGTAATTGTTTTACTACTTAACTATAAAGAATTGATCTAACTAAAGCAAGTAACCAAACAGATAGCAATCACAAATAACAAACAATAGGAGAAGATATTCCAGGGTCACGGGCATAGTTACATTCGTGTTATGTTCTTGGTTCGAAATGACTAATCAATTTATCTGGGTTATTGATTGACAGGGTTGATATTACTCATAAGAATCTGTCGAGTTCTTACTCGCCTATTCAAGTCAACTCAATGCCTATATGTCTATGGAATTAAGATTAACAAGAACGCATTTACAATTCCTGTATTCCAACCAAACAAGGCAATTGGGTATATGTCTATCCTAATTGCAAATTTGTTCCCCGAGGCCCGGGTTCAAAAACTTGCTCTATTTAATTCTATATGCAATCTAAAGTTCCCACTTTCGAGTTCAACTGAAGATTCGTAGATAGTATTTCACTGTTAGCTATTCAGCAAAAAATTAAGAACAGAATTAAATAAATAACCCAATATGATAAACCAATTTTTGTCAAATTAAACTTCAAACAACAACATTCATGTTTTACCCACGACCCTAGAACAATGGGTCTTAGCTGCTCATACTAGGGTTCATCATAAACAAGTTCAATTTCATCACAAACAGCAAAAACAAAAGAAGAAAAGAAGACTTTGATGATCAAAACTCCTCCTTGCCTCTTGCCTATCTATATCCTCCACTAAACTATAAAAAAATCCCCCCCTTAACCTTGGGCGAGCTTGACTTTATATAGGTTAAGTGGGTTTCCCTCCAGATTTCCAATTTTACCCCCAAGCAACGTTTCTCCGGATCGGACACGCGCGAACTACTGCGCTAAGTATGGAGTTCGCGCGTTACTTCGCGCGTTTCTCTTGGATTCCAGGCAGAAAAGCTCGCGAACTATTGCGCGAAGTTTGGAGTTAGCGCATTACTTAGCGCGCTTCTGAAGCTCGATTCCGTCCATTTTTCCGTCTCGTCCTTCCGCACACTCGACTCCTAGGGGTTGTTCTTGCTCATAAATCATTCCAATATCCTCTTGAAAGCATTATTTAGGCTCCTCATCCTGCAATGTATACATATCACAATTAGAGCCTATTTTTCATCAATTGACCATAATATGACATCAGAATATAATCAAGCGGAAGCATAAACAATAGCTAAATCACCTAGATTTCGCCTATTATCAGGACACAGTGCGTGATAGAGTTTTGAGGATGCATGATCGTATTTGTGTGCCTACTGTGGATGGACTCCGAGAGCTGATTTTAGAGGAGGCTCATAGTTCCCGGTACTTTATTCATCCGAGCGCCGCTAAGATGTATCAAGACTTGCGGCAACATTATTAGTGAGGAAGGATGAAGAAGGATATTGTTTCATATGTGGCTCGGTGTTTGAATTGTCAGAGACCCGAGGTAGTCCTGCAGGCATCTGTAGGCCTTGGAGTCTCCTTCTATCTTTCCATTCTGTTTCTTTTATGTATTTCAGAGACAACTTTGTATTTATCTTTCAGACTACTGTTTGTAGTATTCATAGATAGTCCGTGACATTGTGACACCAGTTATGGGTAGAGTTATATTTTGGATTTCCGTATTAGTATTTGGTGATATTATCAGATTTCGTCTTCCGCATCTATTTTATTATTTGGGTTATTCCGCTGTTGATCGCTTGTTAAATTGAATTGTTAAAAAGGTTAAGGAAAAAGATTAATGAAT
Organism: Nicotiana tabacum; assembly: GCF_000715075.1. Taxonomy (NCBI): domain Eukaryota; kingdom Viridiplantae; phylum Streptophyta; class Magnoliopsida; order Solanales; family Solanaceae; genus Nicotiana; species Nicotiana tabacum. The sequence goes on along the minus strand of NC_134086.1, from coordinate 119,415,473 downwards.
TATAATACTCGGCTTGCCTAGCTTTTCTATTAGTGGTAATAAGAAATTGGTTAATAAGTATGGAGAATTTTGAAGTGGTACATAAATGTGAATTATTTGAATTGATAAAATGTTATTCCCATTCCTTACAGACTAGTAAAATGGTTCCGCCAACAAGTAACAATGACACCCCTCCCTTTTGCTCATACTACTCCCATTTCAATTAAGCATATATATATGTAAACTATTGAATGATTTGAAGCAGTATAATAATACCTTCTCTTTTCTAAATTCATACTTTGCTACTCTTGTAATAATACTGACCATTTCCATTAAGTCTAGGGAAAGTAATTAAGATTTAGTCTCTGTAGTTGTTGAAGAAGCGTTCACGATTTTGGTTTATTATAAACTAATCATATCGTGGAAGACTTGGTAATTACGAAGCTTAATATAATTCATTATTTATTTTGGGGGGTTTTATTGGACTTAAATGCCTATAATTAAAGTACTTATTATTTCATGATTTTCAAAATTTATATGGTGTTCTCTGTTATTCTACTTGGGGTTTTCTAATTTCTTGGTTTCTAATTATTGTTCTTTTTATACAGTTTTCATTAATGAAAAAATTTGCAAGGACCCAAAACTTGTCACGGCTGATGACTTCGATTTTCAGACCAGGCCTAAACAAACCTGGAAATACATCAAATCAAATTGGATCAGCTGTATAACTGCTGTAAACGTCAACAATTTAACTGGACTTAATACTCTAGGAATTTCTTTAGCTCGTATTGATTTTGCACGACGTGGTCTTAATCAAACCCATACACATCCTAGAGGAACTCATGAGGTTTTTGTTGTCCTTAAGGGAAGAACAAGCTCTTCAGCAAGATTTACACCGGAGATGTTTTCGTTTTTCCTCGGGGTCTTATCCATTTTCAACTTAATGTAGGTAAGACTAATTAATGCCATTTGCATTGGCTGGTCTAAGTATCCAAAATTCACGAGTTATCACTATTGTAAAATGCAGTATTGGGTCAGATCGATTCACCAATTAACAATTATGTCCTCGCCAAAGCATTCTAAGTTGACGAAACAGTTGTTGATTAACATCAAGCACAATTTTGGTGGGACAACAACTAAATTAAAGAGAGTAAATCAACTAGCCATGTTTTCTTGAAACTTACTATTTGATGATATTCTTAATTATGTATATGTTATGATCAAGATATATTATACACAATAAGATTGAATAAAATTGAAGATCAAGATATAGTATACGCGAATATATTAATAGGGCATGAGTCTTTTAATAAGGAGCGGACACATGTCCCTCCGTTAAAAATAAAGGACAAATTTATTTCATAGTATAACAGTAGAGTTTGAAATGGCCAAATAATATAACAAAGGATGAGTTTAAACAATTTTCGATAGTAGATGGATATATTTGACAATTTTTGATAGTAGATGGATATTTTTGACCCTTTTCCGTTTCTAATATGATATTTTGTACTTCTTTTGTTAGTTAAATTTAGTAATATGTAAAGCTATAGTGAGGAGGTCTCCAAAATTATTCAAAAATAAAAATTTACGGAGGGTGTACAGTGACTAAGATAGCGACCACTTTAGTCGCGCACCAAGTTGCCCAATTATATGCCACTGTTTTTAGTAAAGACTACGTCAAACCTATTTGTGACACATTTATTTACTTTTTGTGTCCAAAATCTTTATCACATAGGGTAATTTATTTTATTATTAGCTTTTGTAGCGATTAATCTCGCCACAAAGGGAAGCAAATATGACACAAACTAATTTAAGTTAGGTCGTCATAGTCTTATAGTTTGTTTGGTCAAGCTTCTAAAATCTGCTTATTTTAAGAAGTGCTTTTTTTAAAAGTGCTTTTAAAAAAGTACTTTTGGTGGCTAATTAATTTGAGAAGAACATTTGAGCAACAATAGTGTTTGACCAAGCTTTTAAAAAGTGCTTCTAAGTTTATTTTTTCTCAAAAGTGCTTTTTAAAAAAGTACTTATGAGGAGAAGCTATTTTTTTCTACTTCTTAGAAGCTGCTTTTGCTTCTACTCAAACATACTTTTTCCTTCAAAAAGGATGGCCAAACAGGCTTAACTTTGGCGACAAAAAGGGTCGCCACAACAGTGGCCACTGAAAACTCCTGTCGCGCATGTTTCTTAGAATGTGATGTTTTCGTTGTACAAGAGCTAGTACTTGGTAGGGGTGTGCATTCGATTTATCGATTCAATTTTGACCCTTATCGATAATTACTTATCGATTATCGATTTGTACATATGCTTATCGTTATTGTTTCAATAAGGTTTCGATTTTTTCGATTTCGATTTACCGATTTTTGGGGCTTATCGATTCAGTTATCGATTACACCAATAAGAAAATTTGCGGGATTCCTCGGAAAGTATATCGCTATAAACACGCCTAACTAATATGGACAAAAAGATGCTAAAATAAGACGAACACCGTTTATAACATAAAAATTGTGTCAATAAGCACATGCAACGAAACTAAAGTAAGGGATCAAATGTACGCCACCAACACTCCAACGGTATAAAAAAATATATCATCACGGCTAATTCCGTTTTCCATTAATTTGAACTTCATTCCCTTGAGCTTTAAATATGATCATTCCTTAAATTTGGTATCCCTTGTTGAAAGTCCTAACCTTTAAACCTGGAAGAAATTAAGAAAAATATTAAGAACTTTGTAATACATCACATTCCTTTACAAGTATATTATTTAAAATGGAGAACTTACATAGCAGCTAACAAACATCATCGGTGGAAGCTTCTTTGCCAAAATTAGTAAAATTTATGCCTACCTTCCTTTTTCTACAGAATTTCCTCCCACTAAATTTCTATTTTCCAGGAAAAGGAAAGTAATATTGAAGTACACCAAATTCTTAATTTTCTCAATCTTGCAGACTATAGCACCAAGATGCCAAGGATCGACTAGAAATAACATATACTAATAAATATATACATATATCCATGTTCCATACCATCCATGAGCATGAGGCATAATTCTGCAGCTTCAGTTGCCTCATCCTCGATTTCCTCTTCCACCTGAGCTTGAATGGAGCGTCTTCTCATCTTGAGTCCTTTGACACTGTCTACATTATCATGTTTGGGCTCATGACTACCCTCCTCACCATCCTCGCATTCCTCTGCGTCAAGAAGATTTTCCAAGTCACCAGCAAATGAGTCCAGGTCACTGTTCACTTCAGAGTCACTCTCATTTTCTTCACCATCAACAGCACTAAGATTTTGGACATAGCTTGTCGGTCCCAGATCTCCTGACATTTTTCTCTGGTTTGCTGCTGCAACTGCAAAAAGGACATGCGCTGGCCATGTGCATATTTGCTTATCGTTGTCGGATCAACTTTGACACCTGATGCAGCTTGCTCGCTGGAGAGCTTGCGAATCATAGCAATTCGGTGCCACCTTGTTAGTTTAGCAATCTGCTCCTCTGAAACATTAAACTTGAGAAGAACCTAAATACAAGAAAATACACCATTATGTAAAATGAGAAACACATACTTGTGAATTGATAGGAAAAACCCATTCGGCTACTGATCCATAAAAGTGGCGCTCAAGAATGGGTAGACGAAATAATAGGGTTACGGACTTAGGGTAAAGGAAAGAGTATTATAGAATAAGGGTATATTTATCTTTTTAGTATATCTTATCGATTTATCGATACACCGATAATCGAATAGGACAAAATCGAAATCAAAATCGATAACTCGATAAGGAAAATTTCGAAATTGAAATCGATAAACCAATAACAAATAATCGTTTCGATTTATCGATAAACCGATTCGAATGTGCACCCCTACTACTTGGTTTGGTATACATTTGTATTTTGAAAGCAGTCAACATATGTTGACAATTAAGTCAACAACTGTCATATTAATTTTTTACGTGGCGGCTGGCTTGATTAATTCCTTTTTTCTTACTTTCTTTCTTTGAATGAAAAAACACAACAAAAATAAAGGACTTAAATAACACTTGCTTACTGATGAGTGTCTTTTTCTAAATTTTATAGCAAATAATTGAATGCTAATCTATTGTATTCAGAAACACCTCATCTTTTTAATCACAAGCATGCCAAATAATAGTGTAGAGCAAAATAAACCGGTGTATGGGTCAGAAAACATAACCATAACAAATGATAAACATAACTTTTACTAAAACAAACCGTAAAAAATTCCTCCTTTAGTAAGTCCAATACAAAGATCAAGGAAAACCAGTCCAAAGGACTAGATCTTGAATTTTATTTATGATTTCTTAAATTCCAAAAACAAGCATAAAATAATAACATCATAGTATTATTTGGCTTGTAATAAAATTTAGTTGTTGTCCCACCAGAATTGTGATTGGAGATAATCGATCACTTTCTTATCAACTTGGAATGCTTTGGCGAGGACGTCGTCATTAATTGGTGGATCCGAGCCAAAAACTGCATTAGCAATAGTGATAACTCCTGGATTTTGACTACTAAGTCCAGCAAATGCGACAGCCTTATTTTTTCCAATATTAAATTGAAAATGAATGAGACCTATTGGGAAAACAAACACATCTCCAGGTTTTAGAATCTTTGTAAAGAGTTTGTTCTTCATATTTGGTCCGGGATTTGAAAGGACAAAACCGACATAGAGAGTGCCCTCGAGTACAGCAAGAACCTCAGTTGCTCTAGGATGAGTATGAGGTGGGTTGAGACCATATGGTGCATAATCAATACGAACTAACGAAATGCCCAGAGTGTTGAGTCCAGGCAAGTTGCCGACGTTCACAGCAGTTACAGCTGATCCGACTTGATTTGAAGTATTTCCAGGTATGTTTAGGCCTGATTTGAAGAAGTCATCAGCATTGACAACCTTCGGATCCTTGCATATTTTTCCATTCACGAAAACTGCGTAAAAATCATAATTAGTAAGTGAAAATAACAACAAATACAAGTGAAAAACAAACAATCAAATTCTGCAAATTTACCAGCAGCCATAGAGTCGTTAACAGCAACACAAAAATCTTGCAAAGGACTAGGATCAGATGCATGGCTTATTGAAGAGACAATAGCCAAAATGGCAATGGTTAAGACAAAGGACTTGAGAGCCATTGCAAATTAGAAACAACTCTGTATATATTGAAACAATTTGTTTATCTGTGAGAAATATGATTAGAGAGGTGCCCCTATTTATAGTTAAAAATTTGTTTGAATCAGTCTTCAAACTTTCCCTAAACAAAGTGTGCATTACCAAGTCATCAATGGTGAATTTTTAAACATTTGTGTCGTGATGTTCTGTAAACAACCATAACGACTAAGGGTGTGCTTGGTATAATGAAAATTGTTTTCCAAGAAAATATTTTCTTGGAAAACAAGTAGTAATCTTATTCATTTTTCGGTGTTTAATACGCAAATTAAGAAAAATGGCTTCTCAAGAGTACTATTCATAAATAATTTTGATATAATAAACATGAAGCAATAAACTTTCAAACCAACAACCTTCCGAACCCACAAATTTCATAAACTTTCGAATCGCTAAACTTTCGAAACAGTGGAATTTCAAACCCGTAAATTTTATAATTTCTAAACCCGTAAATTTCAAACACATAAACCTCCGAACTCATAACTTTGGAACTTGTAAATTTTGAGCATTTAAACCGATAAATAAAAAACTAAAACGGAAAAATATATTTAAAAAATATTTTTTTCGCGCGCGGGGGTGGGGGAACAGGGGCAGAAAAATGAAAAAACAAAAATTTGAAATTACAAAAAAAAAGTAAGAAATTTTTTTTTTGGAGGGTGGGTGGTACAGAAAACGAAAAAACAGAAATTTGAAATTGCAAAAAAAAAGGTAAAAAAATAAATTTTTTTGAGGGAGGGGAGTGGGGTGTGGCGGTGGGGTTGAGGGGTAGTAGGGTGGGTGGTAATGGAAAAACTGTAATTTGAAAAAAAAAGCCTTTTTTGGAGAGAGGGGTTGGGGGCGGGTTGGTGAGGGTGGGTTGGATTGAGAAGGAGTTTTGAAAAATATTTTCCTTTTTCTTGATAAGAAAAATATTTTCCTCCGATTGGAGGAAAATGAGTTCCTAAGAAAAAGCCAACCAAATATGGAAAAATTAAAAAACATTTCCTTCGTCCCAAACACACCCTAAATTTTAAATTTTCTTAGAATGTGCAAACAGTAAGCAACTACTATCAAAGGCTTAATCATATTTTTTGATGACTTAATTCAAAGTTAAATCCTCTAGACCAGTTTGGGATTAATGGTCATGTCAATAATGGAAAAAAGAAGAAGAAGAAAACAATAATAGGAAGAGCAGTTGAGATATGATAGAAACTTTCTAACTATGGAAATAATAAGAATTGAATCGTCACAATATGTAGACGTTATAAATAATATATAAGCAGCCAAGAGAAGATTGGGATATCTGAACTTACTATCTCTAACTCCTAATTAACATTCAGATCTAATGTTCATTTTGGTATGTTTGAAATTTATCAAATCAATAACTTGATCGACAATCGAATTCTTAAAATAAACTTTATTAAATTGATGGTACGAAAATTTATGTAGAAATATTACTCTTTCATCGCACTTGTTTTCATCTGTACTTATTTTATTTTCTTTCTTACTATGTCAATGCTTCAATCAAGAGCCTATTGAAAAATATACATGCATTCGGTGTTTATGCTAAACCACAACAATTTAACTATGATTTCAGTAACATAATAAAGTGAGAATATTGTGATATTGGAATTTTTTTGAATAAATCAATTGAAAAAAATGAAGGGGTAAATCTTAGCTAAGTATAATAATTTCTAGAACGGAGGGTATATAAGATGAATACAGTGGATAATATTTCTTGATCTTGTGAAGATGAATGATCGAACATTAACGATACCAATCGTTTATGCAGACAAGTGTTACAGTCAGTGTTCTTAGCTGGAAAAGCAGAAAAAAGAGAGAGCCCCCTTACAAGGTTGTTTTTTCGCTATATATAAGGGACAAACCCCTTCTAAACCCTAAAAGACAAATCGTAGAGAATGTTCGAAAGAATATTCCTAATGCCCCCCTATTGGACCTACATTATTGTAAAAGTCGTGCAGTCTGTGATCGTTTGTTTGTCGTCCTCCACATGACGTCGAGCTACGAGGATCTCATTGTTTGTCGTATTCATCAACGGCCGTGGTCGTCTTTGGACCCATACAATTAGTCTCTCTGCTTGTCAAGGTTGCAAGTGCGTCCTTGATAAGCGGACACCACTCGCTCTTGGAGAAAATTGGTCTTACGAAGCTTTACGACTTGACCAATAATGGGAGGTCAGCATGCTCAACAAGACACCGGATAGATCTTATCGGGAAACGACGTCATCTCCACGTGCGTCATCATTATACGTGTTTTCGAGACAGGGGTTGAGGGCTTGTCATTTCGATTTCGGTGCCACTCTGCAGCATTCCGCTTTGATTCTGGCGCCACCCAATCCTATAAATAGGTGGAGGGTTTGTTTTTTCAAAAACTCTTGACCATTTCATTTCTGGTTATCCTTTCTCATCCCTCCCGCGTTTGTTCCAACAACTTTTTGTTTCCTCTTCTCACATTCTTCGTTCACAACCTTCTCTGCTATTTTAACACTTTTTCCATCGAAGAGATGCCTAGAACACATCGATCTCGTGAGTGGGTTTCTGAAGCCGCCCCATTGTCTGTGGCGCTCCCCTCTGGCGGTGAAGACATGACCTCTTGCACTTGTTCTCACCCAACTTTCATAGGGGCACTATGGTGCATTTGAGGCACCGTGGGACAAAAGGGCTGGTGGTTGGGACCGACGACCGAGCAAGTCACAAGTTTTGGCATAAGTACTTCTTTGTCAAGACCGAACACATTATATCTGATCCTGCTAGGTTCCCGGAGCGGTGGAACGAGAATCGTAAGTGTCGCCACTTGTTTTACTCTTTCTTTTCCTCTTCATTCATTATAGGGTTTATTTGCTTTTCGTTTGCAGCTATGGGGTGTCCACCCCGCCCTATTGCAGGTATAAGGGATTGGGTAGCCCGTCTGTTGCCCCATGCAGCGGAGACCCAAGATTGGCCCGCCTTCGTGAAACGTTATGGGCCGAGAGTTTCATCTGGTAAATGTCTTCCCCTATATCACTTCGTTAGTTATATACCGTTGTCTATTGATACGACTCTTCGTGATGACAGGTCAAAGAGCTTCTAGGCGGAGGGCCTCAGTCCCTGCATTCCTACAGCAGTGCATTCCGACAGGTTGTCGCTGCTGTAGGAATGCAGTTTACTTTGAATGAATCCGTTCGAGGGGGTCGTACTCAGTCGATACAAATGGAAGGTCCCTCTCGGGATATGGTCGTGAGGGAAGATGCCTCTTCCGTACTGACCCCTCACCTCTTGGACGAATCCTCTAACGGGGACGAGTCGTTACTGAGGAAACGGGGCAGAGTGGAGCTTGGGAAGGATATGGTCGTGGACACCGATAGAAATAGGGTGGGTGCGTCGCAGATGGCACCTGTGCCCACATTTATGGCCGATGCCATCTTGGCGGGTAGGTCTCTCCAAACGGAAGGGGTTTACCCAGGAGGCGGCTCCGTGCGCTCCGCTGAGGGTGGTGAGTCATCTAACGTTAGAGTGGGCCTGCGTGTCGAGGGCGAAGGCTCGGGTTCATATGTAGACTCGGAGGATGTTCGTGAGTGTTTAGAACGCCATACTCATGTGGAGGTCAGAGTGGAGGGTTTTGATCGGCATATAGTTATCCCAGGGGACTACAACTTGTTGTCGAACTGTAATCAAGTGGTGTCTGCTTTAGCCCCTTTATGTGCTGCCCCCGAGAGCGAGTTACTTAGAGCGATGAGCGACATGGAGTTGTCTCGGAACGTCGGGGGCATGGCCTTGCGGGTAGATGTCTTTCTTTTCCTTTTCGTCGTTGGGTTTGCGTTGTTATTGTCGTCTTATCTTTTTATTTTAACTTCTTTCTTGTTGTGCCAGACCCTTATTATGGAGACCGAGAGCGAGCGTCGGGAAAAAAAGAAGACGGCCATCTACGGGAAGATGTCTTACAAATATCAAGAATATAGCACTAAGCATCGTGTGATGACCGACATCTATAATCAGGACCCGGATTTCCTACTATTCTGCAAGGGGCTTAAAAAGAGGGAGGATCAATTAGCGCGCAAGGTCGAGGAGCTGAGGGAGCGATACGAGGACCTTATGAAGGCCGTCGCCCGCAATAGTGAACTTAAGACATCCCTTAAGGAGAAGGAAGATGAGCACGAGTTAAGTAGAGGGGTGATGGCCGAGAATACCGACTTGCAAGCAAAGATGGCCAGTTTGACTATCGAATTGGGTACGAAGGCGGTAGAGATTGATGGGCTTAAGGGTGAGTTGAGTGTCAGTGCCGATAAGCTGGCGACTGCTATTTTGTAAGCGGCGATGTTGGAATATACCCTCTGAGTCTGTAGGTTGGAGCTGACCAAGGAGAAGGAGGCATCCGCGCTTAGGGTAGCGGGGCTTGAGGGACGTGTTAAGGAGTTGGAGGTAGAGTTATCCGCGTTGACCGGACAAGTGGTGTTGTTAAGAACGGGGGACGCACGTCGACACTCGCAACCTTCTACGTATTGTTCCTCGGCCGATCCCATTGTGCCCCGTCATTTATATAAGTTGTGGGTTTACGCCGACGGGAGGGAATCTAAAGTTGAACTTCAGGATATGCGTGCCAAAGTTCGGGCAGCTCGCGAGGCATGCAGATATGACCCGCTTACGCCTGACGGAGATGATATCAACTCTGATGATGCGAACCATCTTGTCTCTGACTCTTGGTACGAAGATGTGTATGGTACTATGGACGATGTGTAATTTTTTGGTTTGTACTTAATTTTTCTTCAGGATTTTTGTAAGGGCGTCTTTGAGCCCATTGTAAAGATATGTGCTGGTAATATTTTGTTGTAATGAAAAAATTATTTTGTTGATTCTGTGGCAATATTTGTTATATTTTGTCGATTTGGGTGATGTCGGACCCTTTCCTTTGGCGACGACCTTAGCCTTTGGGATGTTACCTTTGAGCCAATATCGAGGTAATATCCCGTCGTAGTTCGAGTGAAGTCAAACTTGTATCTTTGTTGATGGCCTTGGCCATTGGGGTGTTACCTTTGAGCTGGCGTCGAAGTAGTATCCTGTCATAGTTCGAGTGAAGTCGAACTCATATTTTTGTCGATGGCCTTGGCCATTGGAATGTTACTTTCGAGCTAGCGTTGCAGTAGTATCCCGTCATAGTTCTAATGAGGTCGAACTCATGTTTTCATCGATGGCCTTGGCCATTGGGATGTTACTTTCGAGTTGGCATTGGAGTAATATCCCGTCTTAGTTCAAATGAGGTTGAACTCATATTTTCGTCGATGGCCTTGGCCATTGGGATGTTACTTTCGAGCTGAAGTCGAAGTAGTATCCTATCATAGTTCGAGTGAAGTCGAACTCATATTTTTGTTGATGGCCTTGGCCATTGGGATGTTACTTTCGAGCTGACGTCGAAGTAGTATCCCGTCGTAGTTTGAATAAGGTCAAACTTATATTTTCGTCGATGGCCTTAGCCATTGGGATGTTACTTTTGGCTGACGTCGAAGTAGTATCCCGTCGTAGTTCGAATGAGGTCGAACTCATATTTTTGTCAATGGCCTTGGTCATTGGGATGTTACTTTCGAGCTGACATCGAAGTAGTATCCCGTCGTAGTTTAAATGAGCTTGAACTCATATTTTTGTCGATGGCCTTGGCCATTGGGATTTTCATTCATACATTGGAGATTTGATTATATTCCTGTAGGAAGTACATGTTGACTTTGTACATACAATGGAGATTTGGCTATCTATACCTAGTCCCTTCATTACTCGACTTGGAGATCATGTCAACGAGCGGGGTAATGAACAATACTTCGGACCTCGAGACGTCCTCCTTGTCGCCTCATTAAAAACCTCACCGAGAAACCCCGATTGGGACAAAAACCGAATGAGGTTAAAAGATTACGACTTAGGTGGCGTCTTTTTTCAGAAGTGGAAGTATTTGAGATGGGCGACATTCTAATTGTTTTGGAGTAGTTTTCCTTCCATTGTCTCTAAGTGGAATGCTCATTTGTTTGCGGCCGCCGTGATTTTGTATGGCCCGTCCCAGTTTGTTCCTAGTTTTCCCTCATTAGGGTCTTTCGCTGCTTGTGTTTTAGCTTTGAGGATGTAGTCACCGACCTTGAGCGGTCGTATTTTGGCCTTCTTGTTATAGTACCTTTCTGCTTGTTGCTTTTGGGCTACCATTCTTACGTGGGCCATATCTCTTCATTCTTCGACTTCATCCAGATCTTGTAGCCTACTTTCGTTGTTACTTGGTCCGTTTTCGTTGGAGTATCTCAGGCTAGGTTCTCCAACTTCGACGGGTATAACCACGTCAGTCCCGTAGACTAGTGAATATGGCATCTCGCCTGTGCTAGTTTTTGGTGTGGTGCGGTATGCCCATAGTACTACTGGCAGCAGTTCAGGCCATAGCCCCTTGGCATCCTCGAGCTCCTTTTTCAATATATTCAATATCATTTTATTGGAGGATTCGGTTTGGCCGTTGCCGGCGGGATGGTATGGTGTGGAGAGTATTCGCTTGATGTGCCATTTTTCAAAAAACTCGGTCGTTTTCTTTCCGACGAACTAAGGTTTGTTGTCACAGCTGATTTCTTTGGGAATCCCGAAGCGACATATTATATTTTTCCACATGAACGCGACAATTTCTTGCTTACTTATTTGAGTGTATGCACCTGCTTCCACCCATTAAGAAAAATAATCAGTTAAAACCAAAAGGAAGCGTACCTTACCCTATCCTAGTGGGAGGGGTCCGACAATATCCATCCCCCACTTTATGAATGGCCATGGGCGAAGTAATGGAATGCAGGAGTTCTCCTGCTTGGTGTATCATAGGGGCGTATTTTTGACACTGTTCACACTTCCTGACATAATTTGCGGCTTTTTTTTCATGGTAGGCTAGTAGTATCCAGCATGGATGAGGCATCTAACGAGGTCATGGTTTCCCGTATGGGAACCGCAGTGCCCATCGTGTACTTCTTCTAGTACTCGCCTTGTTTGATTTGTCCCAAGACACTTGGCCAGAGGGCCACCAAACGTTCTTTTGTAAGGATCATAGTTTATGAGGCTGTATCTGGCCACCTGTATTCGAAGCTTTTTGGCTTCTTTCTTATCTTGTGGGAGCGTTCCATCCTGCAAATATGTTACGATACGGTTGCGCCAGTCCCAAGTTAGGTTTATAGAATGTACCTCGACCTGGTCTATTAAGGAATGGAGAAGAGTGACCATGTTTTCCTTGTTGATATTTCTGGTAGCTGCTGCTAGCTTGGCGAGACCGTCCGTTTCAATATTCTGCGCCCTGGGTATCTGGTTGAGGCGACATTCGTCAAATTTTGCCAGCAGTTTGTAAATTTATGACTGGTACTTTTGTAGTGTCTGTTCTTTGATTTGGAAAGTCCTAGTGTCTTGGTTCACCACAGGTTGAGAGTCGCAATGGAGGACGAGTCATCGAGCGCCATATTTGAGGGCTAATTTCAATCCTGTAATCACAGCTTCATACTCGGCCTCGTTGTTATTCATCTTAGGGCATTGTATGGACTGGAGAATTACTTCGCCCATAGGGACCTCGAGGACGAGTCCCAGTCCTGATCCCGATGTATCTAATGCATCCGTCGGTGTAGAGGACCCAAAGGTTGGAATGTGCGGAAGCGCAGAGCGCCTCCTGCTCTATTTCAGGCAATACTTCCGCAGTGAAATTGGCGACGAAATCAGCAAGCACCTGCGACTTTATAGCAGTTCGCGGTTGGTATGTTATATCGTGCTCGCTTAATTTTATGGCCAATTTGGCCAACCTACCCGATAGTTCGGGTTTGTATAGGATGCCCCTGAGGGGGAAGGTTGTCACCACCTTTATGGGGTGACATTGAAAATATGGTCCAAGCTTTCGTGAAGCTACGACTAATGGCAGAGCTAGTTTCTCAAGGTGGAGGTACCTTGTTTAGGTATCAATTAAGGTTTTGCTGATATAATAAATTGAAGATTGCGTACCTTTGTTTTTGTGGACCAAAACTGCACTTACCGCGACTTTAGAGACTGCTAGGTACACTAGGAGGCGTTCGCCCGGGTCTGCCTTGACGAGTAGTGGCAGCAAGGACAGGCACGCTTTCAGTTTTCTCAAGGCGTCAACGCATTCTGAATTCCACTGTAGCCCGTGGTCCTTCCTTAGTACATTGAAAAATTTATGGCATCTGTCTAATGATCGTGAGATGAACCTCGATAGGGCGGCTATTCATCTTGTCAATTTCTGTACCTGCTTCTTGCTAGTTAATATCTCTGGTATTCCTTCAATGGCCTTGATCTGATCCGGGTTGACCTCGATACCCCTTTGCGACACCAAAAAACCAAGGAACTTTCCTGAGGTTAAGCCAAAGGCGCATTTTTGCGGGATTCAGTTTCATTCCTTGTCGCCTTAATATTTCGAAGGCTTCCTTCAGATGACCAATGTGATTATCCTTCCTTTTCGACTTCACTAGCATGTTGTCGATGTAGACCTCCATGGTCTTTCCAAGTTATTCTTTGAACATCTTGGTGACTAACCTTTGATACTTCGCCCCTGCGTTCTTGAATCCGAAGGACATGACTCTGTAGCAGTACGTTCCTTGGTGAGTGATGAAAGTGGTCTTTTATTGGTCTTCTTCTGCCATTAGAATTTGGTTGTATCTAAAATAAGCGTCTATGAAGCTTAATAGTTCGTGTCTCGCAGTTGCATCGATGAGCTGGTCGATATGTGGTAACGGAAAGGAATCTTTTGGGCATTCTTTGTTCAGGTTGATGAAGTTGACACACATCCGCCACTCCCCGTTCTTCTTTTTTACCATGAACACATTAGCGACCCACTGAGGATACTTTGATTCGCAGACAGAACCATTAGCGAGCAACTTATCAACTTCTTCGCTGACTGCCTCGTTGATTGCAGCATTGAGCTTTCTCCTCATTTGATGTACTGGGGGGGTAAAGAGGGTCGAGATTCAGCCTGTGTGTGGCGATGTCCCTTGGGATTCCTGGCATATCTGAATGGGAAAAGGCCAACAAATCGACATTGTTAGTTGAGAACTTATGGAACTTACTTGGTTTTGAGAGGTTGTGTTCGATATAAGCTTTTTTCGTGTTATCGATGTTGTCCAATTGAACAGGGTCGAGGTCTTCTACGGTTGCCTTGTAGGCTTCTACGACATCCGGGTCTTTAATGGCCTCTATTTGTATGTCGGGTTTGGTTCCCGATATGACTGATTTCTATGCTTCCGCACTTGCCCCCTTTAGCTGTTGGGTGTGTGTAATCTTGGGCGATTCGGTAGCACTCTTGGGTGGTGCGTTGCTCGCCTCAGATGCTGAATATTCCCTATGGGGTAGGAAATTTGATTACTTTATAGAAACTTCATGGGACGGCTCGCATGGCGTGTATCCATGGACACACTATAATAGCGTTGTAGGTTGTTTCCTGGTTCATGACGTGAAACGTCGTTTCCAGAGTGAATCCTCCTGCCAGAACGGGTAACACTATCTCTCCAGAGGTTCGTTCCACAGCATTATTAAAACCTGTTAGTGTTATGCAGCGTGGTACTATCTTATCCTCGAGTCTCATTTGTATGAGGACTCGTGGATGAATAATACACGTGCCGCTTCCATCATTCACCATTATTCTTTTTTACATCGGTATCTACGATACATAAAGTTATAACTAAAGCATCATAGTGAGGGAAAGAGAAACTGTTGGTATCTGACTTATCGAAGATGATACTATCTTCGAGGTCATCGTACCGTTCGTAAGCGACTGTTCGCTTGAGTTTGTGTGTGGTGGTGAATTTCACATGGTTGATTACCATATCATCACCGCTGCCAAAGATCATTTGTATGGTACGAGCTGGTGAAGGTGGTTTTGGGGGTCATTGAGGTTGATCGCGTCCACGAGCAAAGTTAACCCATCCTCGATCGCTCAACCGTTCTTTTAGGTATCCCTGATTTAGCATTCTTACCACTTCCTGTCGCAGACCTATGTAGTCTTCGGTCTTTTTTCCTCTTTCCTGGTGGAATTTATACAGAACGTTCGATCTCCGGGTACTCAGATCTGACTTCATCTTTTGCGGCCACTACATCTTTGTGCCGAGCTTTTCTAGTGCATACACTATTTCTGAAGGAGAAACACAAAATTTATGAGCAGATAACAGTGGAGGCATACCTCTTTCGTTTCGATGTGGCTCGGTGTGTCGAGGCGTAACATCTGCATGTCGTGGAGGAGGTGGGATGGATGTCCGGATGTATGGCTGATGCCTTTCTCAATTGAAACGGGATAGTTGGTCCCTTCGACCATCATTGCGGCGATCTCTCCTTGTTTCGGTCTAGACCGATGTTAGCCGTTGGATCAGACCATTTAGGTCATCCTCGTATGCCCTTACTTCGGCACAATAGGCATTATGAATTTCTTCCCACGTGGTGGGAGGGTACTTCATGAGTCTACTTAGCAACTTTTTGATTGTTTTTGACCCGTTTCTATTTAACCCATTTTGGAAGGCTGTTATCGCCATCCCCTATGATACGTTTGGTAGTATAATTCTTACCTTGTTGAATCGGGCTAGGAAATCCCGAAGTCCTTTGCCTGTCGTCTGCCTGATGGCGAAAATGTCATTTACCCTAGCCTCTACCTTTTTCGCTCCCGCGTGAGCAGTGACGAATTTATCTGCCATTTCTTCGAATGTTGATATTGATCACACTGGTACCATGTCAACTCTCCCCCTGTCAGAGTTTCGCCAAACTTTTTCAGCAACACCGATGGCACTTGTTCTTTCGACAGATCGTTGCCTTTTACTGCACTGACGTAGTGGATTATGTGATCTTCCGGGTCCGTGGTGCCATAATATATTTTCAAGTATGGAGGCATTTTGAAGGTTTTCGAAATATAGTGGGGAGCCGCCCCTTCGCTGTATGGTTGTTCGACGAATCGGCCTACATCACATTTTGGTAGCAACTTCGGAGCGCCCGGTATTTTATCGACCCTTTCCTGATGCTCCTTCATCTGGTCGCAGAGCGTTTTGTTCTCATTTTCTATCTCTTGCATTTTCTTTAAGATGGCCGCAAGTGCATAGTTACCTGCATCAATGACAGTATGAGTGTTACCTGTGCGTAGAGTTTCTGGCTCACCGGCGATAGTTACGGTTTCTCCATGTATTGTGCCCCCGGTATCCCTTTGAACGGGTTTGTCGAGTATGCTGCTCAAGGTGTTTGTCAACCACTCTTCTAATAGCCTTTTCACAGCCGGTGGTGCTTCTCCTACTGCGGATGTTGAGGTTTCCCTCTCGCACGAGACAGTAACACTTTCGTGCGGGGGAGGAGAGGTTGAGGCATCTCCCTCAGGTGTAACGCTTGGTGTTGCATTTTCATTGTCTTCCCTGCCAGTTTCGTTGAAGGAATCCAGAAGGTTGTTCTTGACACCTACTATTGCCTTTAATCTTGCTTCCCCCTTTCCTGCCATTGTTGGTCTTTTCGAGGCTAAGAAGAGGTGATTATCCCTTTAAAGGATCTAGACGAAACTAAAATTTCAGCTATAGAAAACCCCACAGACGTCGCCAAATTGTTTGACTCAAAAGATATTGGAACCTTTTTGAATAAATCAATTAAAGAAAATGAAGGGGTAAATCTTAGCTAAGTAGAACAAAGGGTATATAAGATGAACACAGTGGATAATATTTCTTGATCTTGTGAAGATGAATGATCGAACATTAACGATACCAATCGTTTATGTAGACAAGTGTTACAGTCAGTGTTCTTAGTTGGAAAAACAGAAAAGAGAGAGAGCCCCCTTACAAGGTTGGTTTTCCGCTATATATAAGGGACAAACCCCTTCTAAGCCTTAAAAGATAAATCGTAGGGAATATTCGAAAGAATATTCCTAATGCCCCCTATTGGACCTACACTACTGTGAAAGTCGTGCAGTCTCTGATCGCTTGTCTGTTGTCCTCCACAGGACGTCGAGCTACGAGGATCTCGTCGTTTGTCGTATTCATCAACGGCCGTGGTCGTTCAAATTTGAACCCATACAAATATATATTTGGAAGATAAATGTGCAAACACATGTCATACATTTGTCGTTTTGATGTAAACACCGGGGTGTAAATAAAGTTTTACCACAAGTTACTTTTTTCCCCTTTCCAACCGCAAGGTTGATTCACTGAAGGTGATACAGACCACCTTATCTTGTCTGTTGTGACTCTATAACGTAATGTTGTTCTGAACAAAAGCCTTTCAGGCCGCGGTTTGCAAATCCGCTTTCATGCAACTTTTATTAAAACTAATGATAATTAGTGAAGAGTTAAATTTCTTTTCAATTTTTTTTGGAGAAAAAATGCTTACTATATTTTCTAAAGTGGCGATTTCGGAGAATTGGTACTATAAGTACTAATTCCTACTATAAGCTAAAACTTGACTTCCATATCATTTTATGTAATAGTAACGTAGAATTACAAATTTGCTCAATACATAGAGGAATCTATTACGTTGTGGCACAATAATAGAGTAACATAGGCTGGTTATTGTTTTTAGAGAATTCTAAATTGATTATACTTGCATATTATATTAGTAGTAATTAATAAGAAATTGGAAAAGTATGGGGAAGTTTGAATTGGTAAATAAATGTGAATTATTTGAATTGGTAAATCTCTTCCTCACAGTCACGGACTAGTATGGCTCCGCCAACAAGCATCAATCCTTCCTTTAACTTACTGTCTCTAACTCCTAATCTTGTCATTTCAAAGTTTTACTTTGTTACTCTTCTAATTTCCATTGGCCCTGGGGATTAGCTGGCTGGAACTCTAGGGGAAGTAAGATTTATTAGTCTCTGTAGTTGTTGAAGAAGCGTTACCGATTTTGGTTTATTATAAACTAATCATATCGTGGAAGACTTGGTAATTAAGAATCTTAATTCATTGTTTATTTGGAGGAGTTTTGAGGACTAATTCAAGAAATTTCATCTATAAATAGCTAACATTCCCATACAAAGTCTGTCACCTTCTAGCTTCCTCGACAGAGTTTACTGTTTGCTTTTCTTAACCGGTATACATGAATTATATACTAATTATTCATGGTTATATACATATTACACATCAATTTCTAAATGGTTCGAGGACGAACGCTTGTTTAAGTGGGGGAGAATGTAATAATCCTAAATATTTTATACACTTATTAATTAGGAGATTGGAGAACTAATTTAATTTGTAAATATTGGGATCAAATATTAAGTTGTGGAAGGAAATTTATTCTGATAACTTAAAAATCATTAACATGAAAATCTCCAGTTTAACTTTTGAAAAATCATTACGAATTCGCGAATAATAGTCAATTAATTACGTAAAATATGATCAGATATAATTAATGGGTAGATGTTAGTTTACAACCTAATCGTCATTTATGAAACTGTAATATGCTTATTATCTAATTCGTAACTAGAAACAGAAAGCTAATAATTAATGCCGACCCTCTTGTGCGTAAAATTGTAAAAAATTTACTAGAATAATGAAATCTCGGAATACATAGGTTACAGGTACAAAAGTGGCAAGATGACAGAAACTAACCATTTTTTTGTTCTTTGTTATATCATTGTTTTCCGAAACACTTAGGAGATTTTATAAGCCGTGGCGGAAGTAATATTTTCACCAAGGAAATTCAAAAAATAAAATAAGTAAACACGTGAATGTATAGGGAAAAATATGATATGACCTATAGTCATTTAAAGGAAGGACACGTGAAACCCAAGACGGAGATGGTCCACACAGCTATTCCATTTGTCACCGGAAGAGAATATTCATAAAAATGTATTAACTGCTTTGTGTCCGATAGTATTAAATAGAGAATATTCTGTAGCATTAAGAACGACAACCCGTTATAAGGAATTTGACATTTATTTTTACCGTTATACCTTTATCAATGGCCCTCATAATTGGCATTAAAGGATGGCACGATCCTAGGACCTCCTTCCCTAGACACAACTATAAATATAGAGCTCAGCTATTATTGTAAAGGACACGATTTTTCTGGCTAATTGATACTATCTTGGTTTTGATCTCATCATTGATGTGCCCGGAAACCTTGTTCCCGGATCCGCCAATTCTGCTATTTCATCTACATTTTAAGGCTAAGTATTATATATTTCAGTTATTTCATTATTTTCAGAATCAAATTAGTTCACTTATCTAGAAACCACGTATAAATTCAACTGTACCATTTTACGGGTAAACAGTTTGGCGCCCACCGTTGGGCCAAGACAACCGTGCAATTAAATTGATCCTTTCCTTTTTTACTAACGTACTTTGATTGTTTTGTCTTAGAAAAAATCACTGAAAATGACAGATAACAGTGTTAACAACACATACAATCCTGAAATTTGAGGGGATCAACCTCATTTCAAGGATTCAATCAGTGACACCCACAACGAGGGGAATGACGCCACGCCGGTGCATGACAGGCAATATCCTCGACATGCTCGGGAGATAACTCCTGATGATGCTAATGAAGAGTATGTCGTTGATGCGGTAAGGGTCTTGCAAGAGCAGCAGGCGATTATTCTAGGCCATCTCACGTGGCAGGATAAGGTTATGACGGATTAGAAGCAGGCGCTGTCGGGGGCTTCGAATGATGCGAACATGCAAGATCCAATTCCTCGCGGGGTCCCTGCAGGGGTGAAGTTGGCTCCGAAGGAGCTGGGGGGAGCGGATCTGGTCTCAATAACGAGAACAATCTTTTCAAAAATGAACTTTTATGGTTTATGAGGGAGGTAAACTCATGCATGGACTAAATCCCGGGCACGCCACCAATACTGAAAGGCCTCGTCTCGAAGAAGTATATTCAATTGCCGTATAAGCCGAGCGCAGCGCCGGAGTTAATCCTGAAGCAGTTTAAAATGCCCGAAATGCCAAAATAAGATGGAGCTTCAGATACTCAGGAGCATATTACCACCTACACAATAGCGGTAAAAGAAAATGATCTAGCTCCTCACGAAATTGAATATGTGTTATTAAAGAAATTTGGAGAAGCTCTTACAAGGGGAGCTTTGATGGGGTATTCATTGTTACTCAAGCATTCCATAGACTCCTTTGAGATGCTCGCAGATTCTTTCATTAAGGCTCATGTCGAGGCTAGAAAGGTACAGGCCCGAAAGGCCGACATATTCAGAATTGCGCAAAGAGAGTCCGAGTTATTAAGGGAGTTCGTTACCCAATTCCAAAAGGAAAGAATGTTGCTCCCGGTTGTTCCGGATGAATGGGCAGCTGAAGCATTCACCAAAAGATTGAATCCGAGAAGTTCAGACGCTTACCGAAAATTGAATAAAATCCTGCTTGAATTTCAAGCAACAACTTGGGTGGATGTCCACAACTGCTACGAGTAAAAAAATAAGGATCGAAGATGATCAGGTTGGTTTTCCATTATCAACCAAAGGACGGGAGAATAACGGAGAAAAGTTAAAGGATGATTACCACACAGATAGACGAACTCCGAGGGGCCGATTTCTACCCTATGAGCACACTGAAGGCCGTAGTAAAAGCCTCTAGACAACAGACAAGTTTACCGTTAACAAAAGGACCAATCGCGGTCAGAACAACGGATCGCTGCAGAAGAAAGAAACATCAGGGTCACGGGATCTTTCTTACCCAGGTTATCGAGATACAACTTCAACGTCAATATAGTGGAATTGGTGTCAGCCATGAGAAACATCAAAGAGGCACGGTTCCCGAGACCAATAAGATCTGATCCCGGATAGAGGGATCCCAACTTATGGTATGAATACAAAGGGACAAACGGCCACCGGATAGGGGACTGCCGACACCTTCGGGAAGAAGTGGAAATGTTATTGAAGAATGATCACCTCAGAGAGTTCTTAAGCGACCGAGCTAAGAACAATTATAGTTGGAACAGAGACAACGCAGAATCCTCGAAAGCAGGAGAAGAACCCCTATGCCAAATGATCAATATGATCTTCGGAGGGAATGGTATTAATATGGTCACCTTTTCGGCAGCAAAGAAGAAGAAAGTATCAATAACTCATAGTAAAAGGCTCCGAGAAGACGATATCACCTTTACGGAGGAAGCTGCAG